>NC_090442.1:392718762-393321818 GCF_031143425.1 Pleurodeles waltl | reverse complement strand
CGTTTTTGCCAATTATTCTGGTCGTTTTCTTTTTTTCTCTTTTTCTCTTTTCTGGAAATATATTTAAAACAATATATCATAAGCGATATGGCATGCTTCATTACTCTGAAAAGATGTCAAATGCATCACACGCATGAACTAAAAAAGGAACGAAAAATATCATATTTGGCTGTACTCTTTGAAAGATCTCTGTTTCTGGATGATGAAGTGACATTAGAGGAGGCTTTGGCCTGGGAATATATCATTGTTCTATTAATTCTGAGGTTTGGAATAACCAAAGTTGAAAAGTGGTTGCTTAATACTGGAAATACGCACACTCCTATTTTGTATAGTTATTTGGATCTTGGGGCCACATGTAGGTAGCTTTTTGCATGTCGCAAACAGTGAATTTCGCTGTTTGTGATGTGCAAAAAGCCCATCGCGATGCACAAACCCAGTTTTGCGATTCGGTAACCTGGTTACTGAATCGCAAAACTGGTTTGCGACTCGCAATTAGGAAGGGGTGTTCCCTTCCTAATTGCGACTCACAGTGCAATGTTGGATTGTTTTGTGACCACGAACGCGGTCGCAAACCAATTGCAGTTTGCACACATTTCAAATGGGTGCTAATACATTCGCAAAAAGGAAGGGGTCCCCATGTGACCCCTTCCCCGTTGTGAATGTCACTGTAAACATTTTTTCAGAGCAGGCAGTGGTGAAACAAAAACGTTTCATTTTTAGGGTCGGGCCTGCGTCGCATGCGCTCGCGCATGCGTATCGCTAGCGAGACGCTTTAGGTATTAGAAAAGGTCTCGGAGCCCTGTCGACGTCACGTCAGTGTCTTTCATTGGCAAGTTGGCTTGCCTGTTAGAATCCGCTTCTTTTGATTAGTGGAAGGCACACATACGTCATGCCTTTTCCGGTGGTTAGCCCTCCTCAAGCGCAGCGACCAAGTACAGAAAACATGCGAGGCTCACTGGGTTTGTGGACGACTTATTCTCTGTTTTCGCAACGCGATTATTTTCCTTTTTATATGTGCTAGCGCACAAAAGTTGGAAAATGAAAATCTGCGTCTTTTTTCCTACACGTTAGCGCGCCAACGCTATAACAATCGTCACTTTGCATGGCACCTAAATAAATAAAACATGTACAAATAATTGTTGCCTTTCTGAATAAAGCTAAGGCTGTTTGAAGAGGTGCACACGTGAGCTGCAGCCCAGAGAGGCGCCTCAGGAGTTCTGGTGTTTTACCGCTATAATCTCCTGTTCATTCACAGGTTAGGCGCTACACCCACACGTTGCCTCTTTACATTGAGAGATAAGTGTATTCGCTTCTCAGGCTGAAAATACTGCGTGTATTGACAGTGGGCGAGGCGTGCTCGCTATTTTTGTGAGGGAGGTGTTTATTTAAAGGAAACAGAATAAGCACAATTATTGTGACTGTTTTATAGGACACAAGGACACCGCTTGACTCCTTCCACTGTGTCAGTTCTTCTGTGGAATATTTTTATTGCGTTCTCTTTGGTGGAGAGGTGGTGCTGAGCCAAATCCCACTTAACACCTCGTGTTTCTGCCTCCTCCCGCGTGTAAAACTGCGAACTAGCATGCTTCTTTGTTTTATAAACTCTAAAATGTTCAGTATAAATAACTGGATACGATGAAATATTGTGAGAAAACAGGGCTGATTGCAGAGGCCCCCTCACTTTTTGCCCCCATTTTCCACTTTTTGCTGGTGTTTTCCTGACTCTGATGGTGCCCTGGGTACTGCTAACCAGTCCCAGGGCCTGTGCTCTGTGTAAAATGGATATGCAAATTAGGCTAATTATAATTGGCTAAGTTAACCTACCTATAAGCCCCTAGTATATGGTAGGGCATGTAGGTTTAGGGACCACAGTATAGGTGGTGCACCCATAGGTGCACTGCTGAGGTGCCCAGTGTCATTTTAAAGGCAGGCCTGCCTTGCTGGCTGCTTTTAAATTAAAGTTATATGCAAATTCGACTTTGGAATTAAAAGTAGTTCCAAAGTCTTAAACTACCTTATTGTTACATATAAGTCACCCCTAAGGTGTGCCCTATATGCCCCTAGGGCTGGGTGCCATGTAACTATAAGCAGGGACTTTATAAAAATAGTTTTATAAGCCCTGGGGAGGTAAAAACAGCCAAATTCGTTTTTCTCTCATTGTAGTAAATGGCCTTCATAGGCTAGAATGGGGAGACTTTATTTTAATTTTTAAAGTCTCCTTAAATGATGCATACCAAGAGTTTGGTATCAAATTAATTGTTGTAATAAATCCCACAACTTCCAGTTGTGGGATTTAATATAACTTGTTCAGGTAAAGAGTTTTAAACTTTACCTGAAAAGTTGCCAATTTCAGCCCTGCATTGTTTTTGCTGCTGTGCTCTGATTGGCCAGCCTTGAGCAGCTTGGCCAAGCTGCCTTGATGAGGTGTGAAGTGGCCTGGCTTCACATAAAGGAATGTGCCTGTGGGAAGGAATCTCCCCTCAGCAGATGGTGAGGCAGGAAGGGGGAGGGCTGCCAAACTGGTCTTCAAAGGCAGAGAAGGACATTTGGAGCAACCAGCAACACCCCCACATCCTGCAACCCCAGACAACTAGGTGCCCCCTTGATTAGATTAGGAGAGGGCAGGAGAGGGGTGTGTTTATGATTTTTAGCCACACCAGTGGGTGGGCTCAGCCAGATGTAACCTCCAAAAATCAGATTCAGCCATGATGGATTTTTGGAGAAAGTTGCCTCCTGGGATTGATTTTTGCCACACTTCCCAGGAAGTGGTCATCACAGGGGGAAGGACCCTGCACCTGATTGGAGAACCAGGACCCCCCTGCTTTTCACCCAGGAACAAGGATAAAACTGGCAGACCTGCACCCACACCTCAGTTCCCTACCACATCCAACAAGGAAGAACAACAGAAGAAGAAGGACTGCCCTGCTGGATCCCTGGCCTGCACCTGGAACCTGCACTCAGAAGGACTGCACCAGCTGCACACTTGGGCTTCACCACAAGAAGGACTTTGCCTGGCTTCAACTGGTTCAAGGAGGGACTCCCTGTTTGCTACAGGTGAAAAATTGCTATCCAGAGTCCCCTGCACCAACTCCTGAAGAAAGCAACCAGCTGACCACTGTCCAGTGGCCAAAAAGGAGTTTGCGCCAGGTGCATTCTGGGAGTTGTAGTCTGCACCCCCCAAGGACCATCTCAGAACTTCTGGACCCTTGGGGTGAGTTGTGGACCCCAAAAGAACCTTAAAAGGACATCTGGGAGAAGCCCCAGAAGTTTGGAGAAGTTTGGACAACTTTTGAAAAAAAGCTCCATAGAGGGACCGACCCGCCGCGGCAACTCTAGCCGGCTTGCCTCAACCGCGACTCGGCCTGATTTGCTGGTTAGTCCCGGTAAAGAAAAATCCCTGCAAAAGAGACTAAGGGGGTGATTCCGAGACTGGCGGGCGGCGGAGGCCGCCCACCAGTCTACCCCCGACAAAATACCGCTCCGCGGTTGCAAGACCCCGGAGGGTATTTTGAGATTTGCCCTGGGCTGGCGGCCGGCCGCCAAAAGGCCGCCCGCCAGCCCAGGGCAAATCTACCTTCCCACGAGGACGCCGGCTCCGAATGGATGCTCTGAATGCTTTGCAGACACTGAAATACTTTGTGGGGCCCTCTTACGGGGGCCCCTGCAGTGCCCATGCCATTGGCATTGGCATGGGCATTGCAGGGGCCCCCAGGGGCCCCGCGGCACCCCCTACCGCCATCCTGTTCCTGGCGGGAGACCCGCCAGGAACAGGATGGCGGTAGGGGGTGTCAGAATCCCCATGGCTGCGGAGCGCGCTCCGCAGCCATGGAGGATTCTCCCGAGCAGCGGAAAGTCGGCGGGAGACCGCCGACTTTCCGTTTCTGACTGCGGCTGAACCGCCGCGGTCAGAATGCTCGAGGGAGCACCGCCAGCCTGTTGGCGGTGCTCCCGTGGTCGGTGACCCTGGCGGTCACCGGCCGCCAGGGTCAGAATGACCCCCTAAGTCCGAAGGTAAAAAGTTGTCCGGGACCTCCCAGCCAGCGTATCCGAGGAGGGCTCCATGGACGTCGGATCAAGATCCAGGTTTACCCCGGTCGAAGGATTTTCAATTCGAAAAAACGACTAAGTCCGAAGGTAAAAATCTCCACCGAGGATTCCAGCATCGCGTATCCGGAGAAGGGCTCCAGGAGGTCGGATTGGACTGGCAGGTTCGTCCTGCTGAAGAAAATCTTCGAAAAAAAAGACTAAGTGTGAAGGTAACATTTTAACCGAGGCCTTCCACGGCCTGTAGCCGAGCAGGGCTCCATCGCGGTCGGCCTGAAACTTTGACTTTGCTCCGGTCGAGGTGCAACCAGATGACCCGATTGGCGCTTTTTGTTTCTAGGCGCTAAAAAAAAAAAAAATCTTCAAAAATTCATATCTCCGGTTCCCCTTATCTGATTTTATTCGTTTTGGTGTCATTTTAAAGATAAAAATATAATCTATTTTTATAAATTGGATTTGGATTTTTAAACTGTTTCCTGTGTTTTATTTAATTACTGTTTTGTGATATTTGAATGCTTTACACTCTGTCTCCTAAGTTAAGCCTTGACGCTCGTTGCCAAGCTACCAAGGGTTGAGCTGGGTTTAATTTACTGAGACCTAACTGGACCTTAGTGGAGGTTAGTGGCCTATTGCTAAGTGTAGGTACCTACCTGCCCTTACCAATAACCCATTTTCCAACAAATATCTATTCATCTTTGCACTTTTTAAATAGATTTAAAATACTACGCAATATATATATATATATATATATACTGTATATATACATACATATATATATAGATATATGCTATTATATACTATTACCACAATATTAAAGGTTATACATGTGCATACAGGGAGTGCAGAATTATTAGGCAAATGAGTATTTTGACCACATCATCCTCTTTATGCATGTTGTCTTACTCCAAGCTGTATAGGCTCGAAAGCCTACTACCAATTAAGCATATTAGGTGATGTGCATCTCTGTAATGAGAAGGGGTGTGGTCTAATGACATCAACACCCTATATCAGGTGTGCATAATTATTAGGCAACTTCCTTTCCTTTGGCAAAATGGGTCAAAAGAAGGACTTGACAGGCTCAGAAAAGTCAAAAATAGTGAGATATCTTGCAGAGGGATGCAGCACTCTTAAAATTGCAAAGCTTCTGAAGCGTGATCATCGAACAATCAAGCATTTCATTCAAAATAGTCAACAGGGTCGCAAGAAGCGTGTGGAAAAACCAAGGCGCAAAATAACTGCCCATGAACTGAGAAAAGTCAAGCGTGCAGCTGCCACGATGCCACTTGCCACCAGTTTGGCCATATTTCAGAGCTGCAACATCACTGGAGTGCCCAAAAGCACAAGGTGTGCAATACTCAGAGACATGGCCAAGGTAAGAAAGGCTGAAAGACGACCACCACTGAACAAGACACACAAGCTGAAACGTCAAGACTGGGCCAATAAATATCTCAAGACTGATTTTTCTAAGGTTTTATGGACTGATGAAATGAGAGTGAGTCTTGATGGGCCAGATGGATGGGCCCGTGGCTGGATTGGTAAAGGGCAGAGAGCTCCAGTCCGACTCAGACGCCAGCAAGGTGGAGGTGGAGTACTGGTTTGGGCTGGTATCATCAAAGATGAGCTTGTGGGGCCTTTTCGGGTTGAGGATGGAGTCAAGCTCAACTCCCAGTCCTACTGCCAGTTCCTGGAAGACACCTTCTTCAAGCAGTGGTACAGGAAGAAGTCTGCATCCTTCAAGAAAAACATGATTTTCATGCAGGACAATGCTCCATCACACGCGTCCAAGTACTCCACAGCGTGGCTGGCAAGAAAGGGTATAAAAGAAGGAAATCTAATGACATGGCCTCCTTGTTCACCTGATCTGAACCCCATTGAGAACCTGTGGTCCATCATCAAATGTGAGATTTACAAGGAGGGAAAACAGTACACCTCTCTGAACAGTGTCTGGGAGGCTGTGGTTGCTGCTGCACGCAATGTTGATGGTGAACAGATCAAAACACTGACAGAATCCATGGATGGCAGGCTTTTGAGTGTCCTTGCAAAGAAAGGTGGCTATATTGGTCACTGATTTGTTTTTGTTTTGTTTTTGAATGTCAGAAATGTATATTTGTGAATGTTGAGATGTTATATTGGTTTCACTGGTAATAATAAATAATTGAAATGGGTATATATTTTTTTTTTGTTAAGTTGCCTAATAATTATGCACAGTAATAGTCACCTGCACACACAGATATCCCCCTAACATAGCTAAAACTAAAAACAAACTAAAAACTACTTCCAAAAATATTCAGCTTTGATATTAATGAGTTTTTTGGGTTCATTGAGAACATGGTTGTTGTTCAATAATAAAATTAATCCTCAAAAATACAACTTGCCTAATAATTCTGCACTCCCTGTATATAACTTTTAATTTAATAATGTAAATATTTAAGACTAGTATTGTTCCTAAGTGTCCTCGTTTGCAAGCAATTGTAAATTATCGTAATTTTTTTTCGAAAGACGCATAAAATCACAAATTTAATATAGGCTTTATTTTCAAATTAAATAACTTAAGTTTTAATTATCAATGTTCAGGTTTTACTCAAGGAGTGTTTTTTATAAGTGCCTCGCTCATGTTTTTTGTTCTACCGGGTTCATTTGATTCTGATTTTGTTTTCCTTTTGTTTGCATTTAAAAAATAAAAGAGGGGGTGCGATGTGTGTGTTTCTATCCGTGTGTAATGTCTCTAAACCCCACGGTTTTCGTCTCCCGACCTTGCAATCAGTGAAAAGGCACGAAACAACATCGAAAGCTGCAAACCTGTCACAGTGTCTGAGATGGGGGGAGGGAGCTGGGATGAGAGACAGCAGCGAGCTCTTCCCAAGTGACATCTCAGTGAATGAGACACCTTTCAACTCTCGAGACACCTCTCTTGCTGTGTGTCTTTCCACCCGGCCCCTCTCTGTCGACCCCTCTGTGTCCCCTAATGTGTGCATGCAAGTTCATAGGTACCAAGTTTTCTAACACATGTAACTGAGTACAGTCTCAAGCAGACCCCCGCCTCTCGGCAGAGACTGCGCATGTAGCTGCAGACAGTCTCAGACCCCTACTTGTCTCTAGAGAATTCAGATGTAAGGCAGCTCCCCATGCTCACATCAGCCTGACCCTGGTGTAAACGGGTCCCCTGCTCATCTGCTAAAGTCATTGCCCCCTCCTGCAAGAACCAGGGGCCAGATGTACCAAAGCATTTTACCCATTCTGTGTCTATGGGAAAAAGCTTTCGTACATATAGCCCCTTATATCTGAGCGGAAGGGCGACCCCCTAGGCCCTGCCATGAGGATGCCTGCTGGAGTGGCAGCCCTGGACGCACACAGTTCATGGAAAGCTTCCCCTAGAAGGGGCGGGGGGCTCTGCCTATGTAAACCAGAGGCAGCCCCAGCCTGGAAACTACAGACCCCCGCCGAGAAACGTCAATCATGCTCTGCTGGGACAAATCTCAAATCTGCTTCTCTGAAATTACCACCCGGGAGCAGCTTGGAAACCCACTCAGGCTGTATTACAGGGGTCCCGGGGGGGGGCTGGGACTGCATTAAGACATATGTAAATATTCTAGCACGGTGGCCTTTGCTCTAGCACCGCCATTAGTACTGATGTGAAGGGTAGGAATTATGGTTCATTGTTCCTACTTCAGAGAACGGGTGCTTTGGACCCAGTCATACACCCATCCATCCTTCCTTTCGCTCATCCGTCCATCCTCCCTTTAGCTGCATTCATCCATCCAAACTTTCACTTCATCCATCCATTTACCCTTTCACTCATCCACCCATCCTTTCACTCATCCATCCATCCATTCTCTCATCATCCATCTAATCATCCTTTCACTCAGCCATCCAGTCACACTTTAACTCATCCACCCATCCTTTCACTCACTCATCCATCCACCCATCTATTCTCTCATCATCCATCTAATCATTCTTTCACTCAGCCATCCATTCACACGTTAACTCATCCACCCATCCTTTCACTCACTCATCCACCCATCCATTCTCTCATCCATCTATGCATCTTTTCACTTATCCATCCATTAACACCTTCACTCATCCATCCGTCCGTTCATTCATTTATTCATCCATCAATCCATCATCCACCCATCCACCCATCCACTGTTTCACTCATCCATTCATCCTTTCACTCATCCATTCATCCTTTCACTCATCCATCCATCCTTTAAATCATTCATCCATCCATTCATCCACCCTTTCACTCATCCATCCATTCGTCCGTCCGTCTGTCCATCCATCCATCCGTCTGTCCGTCCGTCCTTCCGTCCGTCCATCCATCCATCCAACTACTTTTGTGTATCCATAGGTATTGCTTTCACTACTTGTATAGTGGACTCAGTTGTTGAGATATACAAATAAAAATTGCACGATTGCTGATACGTTTGACTGCGACTGAACTTCTTTTTCTTTTTGTGTCTCTCCTTCATTGCGGCCATAGTGCTTTGAATTGGCTCGCCTATGTCAACTGTTTTACTTTTCATTTTCTAATAGCTCTAACTTGAGCAAACGCGAGACCCAGTGCATTGCAAATGGGCTGCATTACAAAACAAAAACTGCTTTATTGAACAGCAGTCACAGACATGGTGGTCTGCTGTCCGCAGCAGGCCACCATCCCTGTGAGGGCCGCCATTCGCAAGGGGGTCGAAAATTGAGACCCACCTAATGATTATTCATGAGGTGGGCATTTGCGACCCCCTTGCGAATCGCAGATGGTGTCAGGGACACCTTCCTACATTCGGATTTGCGACTCGCAAATTGCGAGTCGCTCTGACTCGCAATTTGCAGTCGCAAATCTGAACCTACCTACATGTGGCCCTTGGTTTTCTAATTCACTGCATAATGGTGACAGAGGAAAAGGGTATTTTGTGGATTATCATAGATAAGGCTTCTTTGCTACGATGAAATACAGTTCAAGTGTCGGCATTTTCCCACTCGAAATAACTATGAAACAGTGTTTAAGCTACACTTTTGTTTAATTAATCCTCAGAGATTTTAAGCACAGTGATGATCTCCCTGGAAGGAATGCAACTTAAACCGCTAGACATCTTTCAGAATTGTCTGTTTTTTACTGAAAAAGCTGCATTTTTAAGTCATATTAAAGCCAAATTACATTTGTATGGTTGTCCTTTTTTGGGCCGGGTAGAGGTACTCGTTGTGTATTGTATTGTATTGTGGTTATTTGTAAGCGCACACTCATTTTAGTTCTCTTACACTAGGATTAAAAGAACGACAGACAGTGATAAAAAATGAAAATATATGACTTTTAATAAGAAAGGTTAACAAGATAATTCTTTGGAAGTTTACAGAATGGAAAAGAGTAGTGATGGAATACAAATTATAGCTGAATTTGTCCCACTCACTTGCTGCTGACACCAAGAAGGCGTTATCGTCGAAGGTTACAGTCTCAGGTTCGGGAATATTCGATAGAAATGGCCCGTGAGCTTGATGGGGCCGGGATGAGCAACAGAAACGGAATTTGGGGGCTAAAAACTGGAGAGCGTTACTAGGGGTGTAGCTTGGTCAGTAAGATTGGCGGATGTGAACTTTAGATTCCACAACACTCATGCTGGATGCAAAATGTGAATGACACTTGAACAGATCAATAAATGAAGGGCGCTGACGGATAGCCCCTCAATGTCTCTGTAGCTCCATGTATTTGTTTTTTGGAAAACATGACGCTGGTAAAATAGTTAATTATGGGCCATATGTAGGAACACTTTTTCCCATAGCCACAGAATGGGTAAAAACCTTTGCTACATCTGGCCCTATGTTCCTTAAAAATATGTACTACTTCAGTGGCAAAGAACAAAAACAAGCCCACAAACAAGTAAAAACCATCAAATATGACCACTGAGGTGCAGAACTGTAGAAACAAACCCAACGTAGATTATTAGTGACACTTTATTTGGAAGGTTGGCAACGGATTTCAAGCAGGTAGGGGTGTGGAAAAAAATCTCTCATGAACTCTCCAGTGAAAAACAAAAAATGGGTGATGTAACTGAGCCCAAGGAGATGGACACCCCATTTATTACTGTACAGGTTGATAAAGTATATACTTAGGTAACTTAACATTTTTTTTATTTATGTTTATTATATCACTCATCATAATTTCATAATTCTGGTATAATAGTTATGTGGCATCGTTTGCAGTTCATAGCTTTGGTATTGGATATTTTTATACAGATCAGCAGTCATAAATTAGTTTTCACATAAACAGAACCTTTCACCGGTCTAAACATCTTGGTTTACAAATTGTGACCCTTGCCACATGTCAAAAACGAACACGCCTTTTTAGATGAAGACCGTCACTACAAAATAGACTCATAACTATCTACTCTCCACTCAGCTACTCTGGAAAAACAGGAAACCTACCTCAAGAAGTGAGGCCAAGCAAGGAAAATGCTATTAAAAACCTCATAAACCTAGTTCATCAATTGGATTATCCTATGTACTCTAAGCAATGTTGTATATTGCATCAGACATACACAACAGCATGTCAATACAAATCTCAAGATAAAAATGTATCCTTCATGAAAACAGAACCTTGAGGAGTGACCTTTGAATGCTCACAATAACAAAGGAAGTCAAGAGAAAGAAATGTGAAGACTATCTGAGGAACTTAGGGCCAGATGTAGCAAAAAAAACAATTGCGAGTGGCAAATTGCGAGTCATACCGACTCGCAATTTGCAACTCGCAAAATTGTATGCAGAAAGGTGTCTCAGACACCTTCTGCGACTCACTATGGGGTCGCAAAGACCCACCTCATGAATATTAATGAGGTGGGTCGCATTTTGCGACCCCATAGCGAGTCCATGCATTCAGAGGGATGGTGGCCTGCTGAAGACAGCAGACCTCCATGTCTGTGACTGCTTTTTTAATAAAGCAGTTTTTTTTTTTGAATTGCAGCACGTTTTCCTTAAAGGAAAACGAGTTGCAATTCAAAAAAATAATGAAACCATTTGGTTTAATTTTTTCAGAGTAGGCAGTGGTCCATTGGACCACTGCCTGCTCTGAAAAAATATTTTCAGCGACATTCACAAAGGGGAAGGGGTCCCATAGGGACCCCTTCCCGTTTGCCAATGAGTTACCACCCACTTCAAGTGGGTGTTAACTGCGAATTGCTTTGCGACCGCTTTCGCGGTAACAAAGCAATTCTGCATCGCGGTGCGAGTCACAAATAGGAAGGGAACACCCCTTCCTATTTGTGAGTTGCATCCTCAAATTGCGAGTCGGTACCGACTCGCAATTTGAGGATGAGCATCGCAATGGCTGATTTGCATGTCGCAAACTGCGTATTTCGCAATTTGCGCATGCAAACCAGTTGCTACATCTGGCCCATAATATCTACATTTTGACAAAGGTATTTCCTTGTGCCTTCAAAGTAGCTGAGCGCACCATATTCCTTCTTGTGCCATGTACTAAAACTAAAGTCAAACAACCTCATCAAATTATCTTTTGAGTTTCATACTAACAACAACTGACCATGATCCTGTATGTTGGTCAGATTCCATAATTCCCTATGTGAAAGAAGAAACTATGCATATGCATAGACCACAACCATGTAAGCCAGAATTAACAACTTATGTGGAAAAGTAACTTTGTAAAAATGCACTTTAGTCTGCCTGAGCCAGAATTGCCTTAAAACCAGTTTTGCCACTCGTCACAGCCCAAGAATAGGAATACATATCTGTAACTGGGAGAGTTAACAAATATATACCTCAGTGGGTAATAGCCTCAGACCCCAGGAAGAGCAAATGGGTGTTAACTGCTGACCTTGTAGCAGGGGCTAGCTTTATGAGGTGGACAAGAAAAGGAGGTCAAACAAAGGGCAGTACCTCTTTTGGCTTACAAATGCCAAACTGACCTTCTCCTACTTATTCTCAGGATCCTCACATACAGCCAGATCCAAGTCACAGCACGGGAGACAACAAGTTTAATCATATCAAATGGGACGATAACCCAACTAAATACTGAAGTGGCTGAAAACAGGCTTGCCTGGTGGGAGCTGGAATTCTGCCATTTTGCCATCTCGAAACAGGGACTCCTGGGTAATTTACAGTAAGGTAACATGGAAGTGTTGAGAAAGTAGGTGGGGGACTGTGAGAAAATAGTTAGGATTGGGTAGTAGAATTTCTACAATCTCTGGCTAGGAAACAGGATAAAGCTGACACCTCAACCACCACCTTCTCAAAATATTTTTGGACCTGGAATGACTTCACCTGGACAAGAAGTCCCTGCTGGAACAAGACTCCTGACTTTTACTGGAAGACTCAAGGACTCCTGATTCCTTCCCAGGGACTGGAAATGCTCTCCAAGGGGCAAGCGGTTGGCTTCAGTTTACCTGCTTCAGAGACACAGAAAGATGGACTTCTTCCTCAAAGGGTGCCCTGCTGACCTTAAAGGACTAGACCCTGCAGGAATCTGGTTGAAGAGAGACCTGGTGCCCAGAAGCCTACCATGAACAGCTGGGGGCTGCAGAGTGAGCACAAGGAACTTTTCCAGTAGTTGGAAAATAAAGGGTTGATGTATAGGGGGACAGACAGGGCAAACACAACACAGTATCCTGTCTGCCAAACTGATGGACCTCCCTCCTCAGTTAGGGACAGTTGGACCGTCAGCTTTCCATCAACGTTGGCTCTTTTTATGGAAAGCTATCTCCGACGGCTAGATGAAGTAATGAGCTGTTGGAGTAAAGCCATCACATTATTTAGAATGGATAGTCTGATAGGTCTTTTCTATCTGTTGCTGCCAGAAAAAAACATGGCACTGAAGAAAAGAAAAAACATAATGACCAGGTTAGACCTGACACGCTGAGGTAGTGTTCCCCCAAACTTTTTTTGCTTTTTCTTGTAGGTTTTGCTGATTCTTTTTTAGTGGCCTTAGGGTACTGGGGACTTTCCCACTGTAAGTACAGTGTGAAGGTGCGCACACTTTTACTATATGTGTTAGGAAGTGGTGCTTACCTGTGTGTCCACACTTGCACCTATGAGTCCAGCCTGTCATAGCAGGCCTGTGTGGGCACACTTGTACCTATGATGTTCTTAAACATGAGTCCAGCCTGTCATAGCAGGCCGATTGTATGTACTTGCAATTATGGTGTTCTTAAACATGGGTCCAGCCTATCATACGAGGCCTATGTGTGAGCACGTGCACCTATAGTGTTCTTAAACATGTGTCCAGCCTGCCAATGCAGGCTTGTCTGTGAGCAAGGGCACGTATGCCCAGGGAGTGAAGACTACCCATGTGTGTTTTCACTACATATTAGAGTTGGTCTGCCCATATCTTAACATGGGGGAAGTTTACAATTACTCCAAGCTACAATAGTGGATTGCAGTGGAGCAGCCTCATGTTTCCTATCATTGGATTCCTCGTGACAAACTCCTTCCTATGGTAAAGGTGGTTCGTCAATAACAACTTAGAAACACCGCTTCGAGAAAGTGGGCATTTCTATGCTCTAAAACACTTTTTAGTACCTTTTTAAATTCAACTCTAATCCACACTGGAGGCTAGAGGAGCACATCAAGCATTCCCCAGTGACAGCTATAAACCATCAGGCACACAACCGGAACATCAGACCTCTGCCATTTGAGAGCCTAGCTGGATAGATTGGAGGGAGAGGTTTTCACACTTGGCCTCTCGGAGCCAGATCATGGCTCCACTAAAGATTAAGATCTGCATTCCAAGGCCCAATGGAAGACAGCACTGAAATTTAGGGGAGATATTTGTGGTTCGAAGGACAACCCTCTAAATATCCCCCCAACTTCAAAGGCACACTACAGTATTACTACTGGTGCCAGACTTCAGCAAATTAGAGATAAGCTTGTGGGGATGCAGGACCCGAGATACTGGACTACGTGGTGCACACTGCCAGAGGAATTTGTTGTGCATGAGGAGAAATTACTGCCCTTGGAAGGGACAGCACACCCTTCCTGAACAGTGGTTGGCCGGGGTTGATTTCCTGCTGCTATGTTGCACCCCGAAATGTGCTCTCTAAGGGCTTGCTGGTTTGCCTCCTGTTTTCTGGTGGAGGTCTCAGGGAGATCAAATACCTCCCGGGAGGGACCAACACCTTCTACCTGTGACATCTAGAGAGTGGTGCCCTCCTAAGTGTCCACATCGTCTGCTGAATTCCACCGGGTAGCAGCGGTGTAAGCGTGGAACTAAGTACTGAGCCTTTCAGACCAGATTGCCTGATGCAGAGCCCTCAAAGTACTTCCTGCATTCAAGGAGTGTGGCCCTACATTGTGGAGCTCAACATGCACAAGCGTCTTGTTGGTGGTGAACAGATTCACCAGTTGTGGACTCCGCGTGGCCTGCTTCATCGATTGTGTCACATTTCTCTCATGGGACACGCCAACTGCATGCTCATTCCGATTCACAGGTTGCGACCCTCAGAGGTGGGGATGTACGTGTAGCAGTGCCGCATTCTACCTCATGTGGCACCGCTGAACTTGCGCCTCTGTGTGTGACTGGAATTGTCTGGTGCAAATCAAGTCATCACGCACAAGATGTTGTGCCTCATTCTAGAGAGGTACAGAATTGGTGACTCTTCTTCAGAACTGTTTGGTGCAACTCAAGTCATCATGCACCAGATGCTGTGCCTTATTCCAGGGAGGTACAGCACTGGTAACTCTTCTTCAGAACTGCCTGGTGCAACTCAAGTCATTGTGCACCAGATGGTGTGCATCGTTCCAGTAAGGTACAGAATTGGTAACTCATCATGTGTGATTGGAATTGTCTGCTGCGACTTTAGTCATCGCGCACCAGACATTGTGCCTCATTCCAGTGAGGTACAGAATTGGTAACTCTTTGTGTGTGATCAAAATTGTCTGGTGCAACTCAAGGCATCGCACACCAGATGTTGGCCTCATTCCATGGAGATGCAGACTTTGTAACTCTTTGTGTGTGATCAGAACTTTCTGGTGCAACTCAAGTCATCGTGCACCAGACGTGTCTCATTCACGGCAAGCACGAAATTGGTTACTGTTCGCATGTGTTTAGAATTGTCTGCTGCGACTCAAATCATTGCGTACCAAACACTGTGCCGAATTTCAAGGGGGTGTGGAGGAGCGGATTCCCGGCTTGGCTGGGTGCTATTGTAAACGGCATGTGTCCTACGGTGACCTTCTCCCCGTGTTTGGCAGAACAGGGCCCATGCTGGAAAGCACAGTGTGGAGACCTTTGAGTGAACCTCCCAAGTGGGGGCAAAACCTCCATTTGTCGAATACTGCATTAGCCTGTTATGTATTTTCTTCCACACCTTCCCCCCAGGGCCCTGATTAAGAGTGACTCCACCTGCAATTGGTCTAGTACCCTAGAAATGGTTTGTTTCATCTCCAGCCCATGGGATGGGGTAGTAGGGACTGGTCGAAGGGTGGAGGAGGGTTTGGGTCCACAGGGTCTGTGAGTACAGTAATAAGTGACCAGCCGGATATCAGTGCACTGCCTTAGGGTGTGGGGAGCAAGTGTGTGTGAGTGCGTGCTATATAGGCCTGCCTGATATCTGTGGCTCCGCGTATCGGTGTAAAGTGAGTGTATAGGGAGGACTGCCTGTGATCTACTTACACGCACATCGGTGTTGCTGTACACATTTCCTTGCCAAAAGATTATCACAGTTGACATTGGTTTTTACCTGTGCAGCCTAGGCCAACAAGGTTATTTAAAAGTGCTGTAATTATTGGTGTGTACACATTGCTGTTATCCTAAAAGTGTGTGGTATTGAATTAGAATAATTGGCAGGGTAGGTCTTGTGCTGACAACGTTTTGCACCGCATGAGGGTGTTGGGAGGGAAAGTAGGATTTTTCCCAGGTGTACATATTGCTGATGTCGTTTTAACAGGGTTGGGCCTAGTACTGTTAGTGATATCATTGAATGTGATTTAAGCCCAGAAGTACATGATCTACCTGTCGTGTAAAATAATGTGTGTGTTGAATACAAATCTTCTTTACATACACATCTGTAGTATCTTTTGTGATGCCCAGTATATTTATTGTATAAGCGTGCTGCGCCAATGCTTTACACATAGCCCCAGTGATAAGCATGACTGCTCAGTGCCAAGCTACCCAAGGGTGAGGGGGAAGTGGATAATGGAGGAGAGTTGGAGCATGGGAAAGAGTCAGAACAGAGCCAGGAGAGCCCTGACAGGCAACATACAGAGGGGGAGGACTCTCTTTTCCATGACTCGGGGGGGGCTTCTAGAAACAGCAGCAGAATATCCTCAAGAAGATTGACCCCAGAACAGCTGGAGGACAGGAGGAAAGAAAGAAAGTTGAATTTAGAGCTTGACAGGACTGCCAAGGAGCAGGCCCTAGCACTGGCCAAATTAGAAAAGTCCTAGCCAGATTGGACAAAGAGCAAGGTCTGGCTGAGAAGGGACTTGCCATGGAAGAAAAAAAGATGGCCTATGCGCTTAGCCTCGGAGAGTTGGACATTAGAACCCTACAAGTAGGGTTCAACTACAGTAATGGTGGCAGCGCCCCTGCAGTGTCCAACAGTGAGAGCAGAGGTCGAATTCCAAAGGATATGGTACAGGATTACCAGGTGAGGGATGGCATTGACATATGGTTGGTGGCCTTTAAGGTATACCGGGTCCCTGAAGACAGCTGGGGAAGTAGCAAATGGCGGTACATGCCCCACTGTGGGGAGGGACACCCTCCTTACTCTAGATGTGGCAGACCAGACTAACTGCCATGAAGACTGTGTTGGTCAATAAGTTTGGACTGACCCTGGAAAAATACCACCAGAGGTTTAGGGCCAGCCGTAAACTGACCACACATAACTGGGTTGACTTCTTAGACTACGTGAGTAAGGCACTGAAGAGATGGGTGTTGGGCAGTAAGGTAAATGATTATGGGGGATTATACAACTTAATCTTGAGGGAGCACCTCCTCAAGACTTGCTTTACTGATCTGCGACAACACCTGGTAGACAGCTAGCTAGTGGATTGCCGGAAGATTGCTGAGGAAGCGGACCTCTGGGCCAGCACCCGAGTGTCTAAAAAGACCACTGGGGGGACTCCCTAAAGGGGGCCATGGCCCCCCAAAAGAAAGAGGGGTGACAAAAAAAAGGAATCTTCTGCCAGCCCCCAAAAACATCCCAGAGGGGAAAAAGTGTAGCGTGAATCCCCAATCCGGTCCCTCAAAGTAAACTTCCCAGGACAAGAGTCTGCTCTCCAGGACCCTTAAATGCTACGAGTTTTACAGGTCCGGACACTACAAGGGAGATCTTAAATGCTCAAAGCAAGTGACCGTACCTGCTGGAGGAAAGTTGCCAGGGGTGTAAATCATAGTGAGTGGGGAGAAGAGAGTCCCTGGTAATGGAGGGAGGTTAGTGGTGCTACCATAGTGTCCCTGGGAGACAGTGAGATGGTTCTCAGGATCCAAGTGCCTGCTAACACAGCAAGATATAGGCAGAGGATCACTGACAGTAGACAGGGGATAGAGGCTCTGAGGGATACAGTAACCAGCAGACTATGGTAAGAAGTCAACTGGCCTCCCTAGAGCAGGTCATCCCCCATGATACCCACCAAGTGGTGGTGGCTGACAACAAAGAGGGTTGTTCCCTGGTAGTCCAGGTGCCATTTGATTTAGGGGGTGCGTCGGGCCGTTAAAGGTCACTGTGAGTCCAGCCATACCAGTGGCTTATCTGTTAGGTAAAGATCTGGAGCACACTATAGGGAAAGAAGTGGTGCTCTGGGCTCATGTGGAGATGTTGGAGTTGCCCAAATGGATCTGTGCTACCACACGGTCCATGGCTACGTAAGAAGGGTGCCAGAAGGGGCTGGAGTATGGAACACTGGCCCAGCCCCCTGCTAAGAGAGGGGGAGGATGAGGATGAGGGAAACCTGCCACAGAATGCACCTCCGGTGAGATGGACAGGGCACTGGCCGAGGCCACTCGAGGGTCCACTGAAGAGGACATTACTCTTCCTGGTACCCTGCCCAAGCTTGTCTGAGTGGCAAGTGCAAGGATGACCCACCAGGGAGGAATTCGGTAGGACGCAGAGAGAGTGCCCGACCTTCAAGGGCCTGAGGTGGCAAGCTGAAACCCAGGCAGCTAGTGATGAATCCAGGACTCATCACCTTTACTGGGAAGAAAATCTTCTGTACAGTGAGTCTAAGCCTCCTGGCCAGGGGGCCCAAAGGGCCTTGGTGGTCCCCCAGTGTTATTGTGCCTCTCTACTAGTATTGGCCCATGACATTCCCCTGGTGGGATGTTTGGGCCAGGAAAAGACCCATGTGCGGCTTGCTCCACACTTTTATTGGCCCAGACTCAGGGTGTCCTCAGATGCATTCTGCAGGCTGGGCTGAAACTTAAAGCCCCCCTTAAATCCTTGCCCATCGTTGACACCCCATTTGAAAGGGTGGGCACCAACGTAGTTGGGCCTATGGATCCCTAAACAGCTGCAGAGCACAGGTTCATCCTGGTTCTGGTGGATCATGTCACTCCGTACCCAGAGGCAATCCCTCTGAGGACCACAATTGCATCTGTGGTGGCAAAGGCACTGATGAGGATCTTTACTTGAGTGGGATTCCCCAAAGAGGTGGTATCTGACAGGGGCATGAATTTCATGTCCGCTTACCTGCAAGCTATGTGGAAGGAGTGTGGGGTGACATCTACGTTCTCCACCCTGTACCATCCCAATTTAATGGTTTTGTTGGGAGATTCATCACGACCCTGAGAGGCATGATCAAAGGCCTGTCGGAGGTCCTGAGGAAAAGGTGGAATGTCCTCTCACTGTGCCTGTTGTTTGCCTATCGGAAGAACCCTCACAGGGGAGTGGGGTTTAGCCACTTCAAGCTTCTGTTCAGGTACCCGGTAAGGAGACCTCTGAGTTTGGTCAAGGAAGGCTGGGAGCATTCTCCCAAGAGAACTCCCAGGGATGTAGTAAGCTACATGCTGGCCTTACGGAGCCAAATGGCCAAGTTGTGGAAGCAAGCCTTCCACAACTTAGAAGCCAGCCAGGATGTCATGAAAGAGTGGTACGACAAGCATGCCACTCCTGTGGAGTTGACACTTGGGGGGTCATTACAACCTCGGCGGTCTTTTTTGAAGACCGCCGAGGGACCGCCGTGCGGAAGACCGCCAGTGGTGGCGGTTTTCTGCTTGGCCTATTATGACCGTTGGCAGCTCTCCGTCCTTTTACCGATGGAGAGCTGCCAACAGCCATACTGGCGGGAGGCGGGGAAGTGGAGGTTGCTCCACCTCCACGCCAACAGAACACCGCCCAGCGAATCACGTCCTGTGATTCGCCGTGGCGGTGTTCTGTTGGCGGTGTGGTGTCGGCGGAGCTGCCCCCATGGATCCCGTCCCCTCCCGGAGGATCGACAGACCAGGTAAGTCGATCGTCCGTGCGGGGAGGGGGTGGGGGGGTGCTGTGTGTTGTGTGGGTGCATGGGGGTGTGCGTGTGTGTATGTAGAGGGGGTGTGTGAGTGCGTGTATGCTTGCGGGGTGTTGTGTGTATGGGAATGAGTGTGTGTATGTCTGTGGGTATGTCTGTATGGATGTGTGCATGTATGTTTGAATGTGGGTGTGCGTGTCTGACTGTGTGTGTGGATGTAGGCATGTATGTCGGCGTGTGTGCGTGTAAGTGTGTAGGTGGTGCCTGCGTGCGTGTCGTGTGGGTATGGGTGATGTGATGTTGGGGGTCGGGGTGGGGAGGGGACCCTGCCACGTTTGGGGGGTGGGATGGGTGGTGGGGGGTTTAGGGGAGGGAGTCGGGGTGGGGGTGGGGGAGACCCCTATCAGTGTCAGGGAAGGAATTCCCTGGCACTGATAGTGCTTACCGCCATGGATTTCATGGCGGTTCAAACCGCTGGAAATCCACGGCGGTAAGCCGGGTCCAAATACCGCCGGCGGTCTAGTGACGGCCGCCGGGCTGGAGACCCAGGTCTCCAGCCCAGCGGTCGTCTCCGCCCTGGCGGGCGAAACGGAAAACCAGCGGATGACCATGGCGGTAAATGTCATGGTCATAATTCCCCAAAGTAAGACCGCCAGCCTGTTGGCGGTCTTACCACCGGTTTAACACCAACCGCCAGGGTTGTAATGACCCCCTTGGACAGAAAGGGTTGGTGATATTGACTTCAGAGCCGTGGGCCCTCCACGCCGATAGACCGGGCCCTATGAAGTGATTGAGAGGAAAGGAGAGACCACCTACCTGGTGGATCTCAAGACCCCAAGGCAGCCCCTCTGGGTACTACACATCAATTGACTCAAGCCACACTTCGAGAGGTCACCATGCTAACGGTGACGGATGGAGAGTAGAAGCAAGAGCATGAAACACTCCCCAACCTCCTGACCACTGAGGAGAGGGATGGGTCGATGGAAGGAGTCATCCTGTCCTCCACCCTAAGTCTAGACCAGCAGCAGAACTGTCATTGAGTGTCGGTGGCAGTTCCCCTTGCTGTTCTCCCTTATCTTGGGGACTCCCCACCTGTGTACCCATGAGGCAGACACAGGTGACAATGTCCCTGTCAAGAGCAAATCGTATAGGTTGTCAGATAAGGTGAGGTCTACATTAGGGCAGAAGTGCCTAAGATGCTACAGCTGGGGGTTATAGAACCCCTTGGCAGCCCCTGGCACAGTCTGGTGGTTTTGGTATTGAAAGGCGCTCCGGTGGGCACCACACTCAAACTAAGGTTTTTGCGTGGACTGTAGGGGTCTGAACTTGGTGACCCAGATGGACGCCCATCCAATTACCGGGGCAGATGAGTTGATTGACAGATTGGGTGTGGCCCAGAATTTAAGTACCTTCCACCTTACCTCACCTCACTGAGGAAGCCAAGGAGAAAACTGCCTTCTCCATCTGGACGGGCATTACCAATTCAGGATCATCCCCTTCGGACTCAAGAATGCCCCTGCCACCTTCCAAAAGCTGGTGAGCCAGGTCCCTCATGGTATGGAGACCGTCTCAGCTGTTCATCTGGATGACATTGCAGTCTTCAGTAACAATTGGGAGGATCATCTCTTTCACCTCCAGGAAGTACTTTAGGCTTTGCAGCAAGCAGGCCTCACTTGAAAGGCCAGTAAGTGCTTGACAGGGCAATGATCAGTGGTCGACTTGGGACACCAGGTGGGCCGGGGTAAGGTGCAACCACCCCAGGCTAAGATTGAGGACATTCTAGCATGGGAGTCCCCAAAAACCAAACGGGCATCAGAGCTTTTATGGGCCTCACTGGGTGCTTCTGGAGGCTCATCAAGAGATATGGCACTATTGTGACTCCCTTGACGGAGCAGACCTCAAAGAAGCGGCCCTGCAATATAATATGGACCAAGATCTGCCAAACTGTGTTTAACTCCCTCAAGCAGGCCATATGCACAGCTCCTGTGCTTCAGGCCCCCGACTACTCATGGGAATTCATTTTTCAGACCGACGCCTCCAAACACGGTATGAGGGGCACTATCTCAGCTGAACAAGGAGGGCCTAGACCAGCTGGTAGCCTTCATCTCCTGGAGGTTACTCCCCAGGGAACAGAGGTGGACTGTTATCAAAAGAGAAGCGTTCACAGTGGTCTGGGCCCTGAAGAAGTTGAGGCAGTTCAAATGGACCATAGACCCCTGAGGTGGCTGATGCAGATAAGGCATGACAATCCACAGCTTTTGAGGTGGTCCAGTTCCCTAAAGGGGATGGACCTTCGGATGCAGCACTGCCTAGGAGTATACCACTCCAACCAGGACGGGCTATCTAGGTTTTTCGAATAGTGAGGAGGAGTACCTAGAAGCTGGGTAGAACCCCCCCACTTACGGCTGGGGGGCACATGTTAGACCTGACATGGTGAGGTAGAGTTTCCCCAAACATTTTTGCTTTTTCTTTTAGGGTTTTGCTGATTCTCTCCTAGTGGCCTTATGACTCTGGGCACTTTTCCACTGTAAGTACAGTATTAAAGTGCACACACATTTCCTACATATGTTAGGAAGTGGCACTTACCTGTGTGTGCACACTTGACCTATAGAGTTCCATGAGTTCAGCCTATCATAGCAGGCCTGTGTGGGTGCACTTGCACATATGGTGTTCTTAAATATGAGTCCAACCTGTCATAGCAGGCCTCTGTGTGCACACTTGGACCTATGTTGTTCATAAACATATATCCAGCCTGCCAATGCAGGCTTCTGTGTGTGCAAGAGCACATATGCCCAGGGACTGAAAATACCCATGTGTGTTTTCACTACATATGAGAGTTGCTCTGCCCATAGGTCAACATGGGGGAAGTTTACAATCACTCCTAGCTACAAAAGTGGACTGCAGTGGAACAGCCTCATAATGTTTCCTATCATTGGATTCATCTTGACAAACTACTTCCTAAGGTAAAGGTAGATTTGTCAATAATAACTTAGCAATGCCACTTCTAGATAGTGGGCATTTCTAGGCTCTAAAACGCTTTTGTGTGCCTTTTTAAATTTGAATCTAATCCACACTAGAGGTGGTGCATTCCCCAACACCAGCAGCAAACCACTGGGCATTAAGATCTGCATTCCATGGCACCATGGCACACAGGACTGAAATTTAGGGAGGACATCTGTGGTTCAAAGAGGAACCCTCTGAATCTCCCCCAACTTCATATGCACACTACAGTATAACTACTGTGCCACACTGCAGCAAATTAGAGATACCCTTGTGGGGACACAGGACCAGAGATCCTGGAATGAATGGTGCAAACTGCCAGAGGAATCTGTTGTGCATGAGGAACAATTACTGCCCTTGGAAGGGACCACACAAACCCTTCCTGAATAGTGGTTGGCCCGCGCTGTTTGCCTGCTGCTCTGTGGCACCACAAAATATGCTCTCCAAGGGCTTGTTGGCTTGCCCTCAGTTCTCTGGTGGAGGTCTCAGGGACATCAAATACCTCTTGTGAGGGACCTACACCTTCTACCTGTGACATCTGGAGAGTGGTACCCTCCTAAATGCCCACATCGTCTGCTGTATTCCACCGGTAACAGCAGTGTGAGAGTGGAACTAAGTATTAAGCCTGGAGACCAGATTGTTTGGTGCGGAGCCTTCAAAGTTCTGCCAGCATTCAGGGATTGCGGCCTTTCATCGTATGGCCTGAACATGCATAAGAGTCTTGGTTGGTGGTGAGTGGAATCACTGATTGCTTTACCCAGTGTGGCCTGCTTCATGATAGTGACGCATTTCTCTTGTGTGACACAATGACTTCATGCTCATTGCGTGCAGTGTCCAATTCACAGGTTGCAACCCTCAGAGGTGTAGGTATACCCTTAGCAGTGTTGCATTCTACCTTGTGTAGCACATCTGATCTTGTGCCTCTGCGTGTTACCAGAATTGTCTGGTATGACTCAAGTCATTGCACACCAGGTGGTGTGCCTCATTCCAAGGAGGTATGGAATTGGTAACTCTTCATGTGTGAACTGTCTGGTGTGACTCAAACCATAATGCACCAGACATAGGGGCATATTTACAAGAAAGTGGTGCATTAGCATTGATTCCCCCTTTTCTTGTGCCCCACATACCCCTCTATTGGCAACATGGGTGTGCCTTATTTACAATATGGTGCAGCATGGTGCATAATACCACAATAGCGTCAAATGTTTTGGCGCTATTGTGGCGCATTGCTGCACTAGGGTCACAAATGTTGACGCTAGTCCAGCAAAGCACAGGGAGGCCCATAGGAGGTTATGGGTATGTCATTTTAACACCTGCCCTGAGCAGGTGTTAAAAATGGTACAGTGAAATCTAGTAAGTTTCACTGCACCATTTTTTGGGGCCTCCCTGCATGGGAACACCCCCCTTTGCATACATTATGCCTGGTGCAGTCATAAAGTGACACAAGGATTTACAAAGTGGCACAAAACAGTAAAATAAATGCCGCTAGTGTGGCATAAGAAGGCACAAGGGGCTTATAAATATGCTCCATGGTGTCTCATTTGAGTTAGGTACAGAATTAGTAACTCTTTGTGGGTGACCGAAATTGTCTGGTGTGACTCAAGTCATCGCTCACCAGACATTGTGCCTCACTCCAGGGAGGTATGGCATTGGTGACTCTTTCTGTGTGATCGGAATTGTCTGGTGCAACTTAAGTCATTGCTCACCACACGTTGTGCCTTGTTTCAGGGAGGTACAGAACTGGTAACTCTTTGTGTATGATCCGAATTGTCTGGTGCGAGTCAAGGCATTGCACACCCAATGTTGTGCCTCATTCCAGGGAACTGGCAACTCTTTGTGTGTGATCAGAATTGTCTGGTGTGACTCAAATCATCATGCACCAGACGTTGTGTGTCAGTCGAGGGAGGTGTGGAGTTGGTAACTCTTCATGTGTGATCAGAATATTCTGGTGTGACTCAAGGCACAGAGCACCATATGTTTTGCCTCATTCAAGTGAGGCACATAATTGGCTACTCTTCATGTGTGATCAGAACTGTCTGGTGTGGCTCAAGTCATCATGCACCAGATGTTATGCCTTAGTCCAAGGAGGCACGGCATTGGTAACTCTTTGTGTATGTTCAGAATTATTTGGTGCAACTCAAATCATTGCTCACCCGATGTAGTGCCCCTGTTCCAAGGGGGCATGGAGGAGTGGATTCATATACCCAGCTTGGGTGGGCACTACTGTGAATGGCATGTGAACTAAGGTGACCCTCTTACTGTGTTTGGCAGACCAGGGCCCATACCAGAAGCATGGTGTGGAAACCTTTGAGTGAACTACCCGAATGGGGGCCAAATCTCCATTTGTCGACTGCTGCCTGATCAGCCTTTAACTCCTTCGCTGCCAGGCCTTTTCCCCCTCGGGTGCCAGACCTTTTTTGGCTATTTGGGGCAGTTCGCACTTAGGCCCTCATAACTTTTTGTCGACATAAGCTACCTACGCCAAATTTGCATCCTTTCTTCCAACATCCTAGGGATTCTAGAGGTACCCAGAGTTTTTGGGTTCCCCTGAAGGAGACCAAGAAATTAGCCAAAATACAGCGAACATTTGTTTTTTTTCAAGAAAAAGGGAAAAAGGGATGTAGACAAAGGCTTGTGTTTTTTGCCCTGAAAATGGCATCAACAAAGCGTTTGCGGTGGTAAAATTACTACCTTTCCAGCTTTCAGGAACAGGCAGACTTGAATCAGAAAACCAAATTTTCAACACAAATTTGGCATTTTACTGGGACATACCCAATTTTTACTATTTTTTGTGCGTTCAGGCTCCTTCCAGTTAGTGACAGAAATGGGTGTGAAACCAATGCTGGATCCCAGCAAGCTAAACATTTCTGAAAAAGTAGACAAAATTCTGAATTCAGCAAGGGGTAATTTGTGTAGATCCTACAAGTTTTTCCTACAGAAAATAACAGCTGGAAAAACAATATTGAAATTGCGGTGAAAAAAACAGCCATTTTTCTCCACATTTTACTCTGTAACTTTTTCCTGCGATGTCAGATTTTTAAAATCAATATACTGTTACGTCTGCTTGACTCTTCTGTTTGTGGTGATAGATAGGGCTTGTGGGTTCATCAAGAACCCTAGGTACCCAGAGCCACTAAATGAGCTGCACCTTGCAATGGGTTTTCATTCTATACCGGGTATACAGCAATTCATTTGCTGAAAATAAATAAGGAGAAATAGGTATCAAGAAAGCCTTTGTATTTCCAAAATGGACACAAGATAAGGCGTTGAGAAGCAGCGGTTATTTGCACATCTCTGAATTCCGGGGTGCCCATAATAGCATGTGAATTACAGGGCATTTCTCAAATAGACGCCATTTTTACACAATGTCTTACATTTGGAATGAACAAAGGTGGAGAAAGACAAGGGGCAATAACACTTGTTTTGCTATTCTGTGTTCCCTCAAGTCTCCCGATAGAAATGGTACCTCACTTGCGTGGGTAGGCCTAATGCTCACGACAGGAAACACAACATGGACACATCAGATTTTTACATTGAAATCTGACATGTTTTTTGCAAAGTGCCTAGCTATAGATTTTGGCCTCTAGCTCAGCCGGCACCTATGGGAAACCTACCAAACCTGGGGAAATCCAGGAAGGGGTGACTTGTGGGGCTCTCACCAGGTTCAATTACCCAGAATCCTTTGCAAACCTCAAAATTTGGCCCAAAAAACACCTTTTCCTCACATTTTGGTGACAGAAAGTTCTCGCATCTGAGAGGACCCACAAATTATCTTCCACCCTGCATTCCCCCAAGTGTCCCGATAAAAATGATAACTCACTTGTGTGGGTAAGTCTAGCGCCCATGACAGGAAGTGCCCCAAAACACAACGTGGACACATCACATTTTCCCAATGAAAACAGAGCTGTTTTTTGGAAAGTGCCTAGCTGTGGATTTTGGCCTGTAGCTCAGCCGGCACCTAAGGAAACCTACCAACCCTGTGCATTTTTGAAAACTAGACACCTAGGGGAATCCAAGATGGGGTTACTTGTAGTGCTCTCACCAGGTTCTGTTACCCAGAATCCTTTGCAAAATGTGGCCAAAAAAACACTTTATCTCACATTTCAGTGATAGAAAGTTCTGGAATCTGAGAGGAGCCACAAATCTCCTTCCACACAGCCTTCCCCCAAGATTCCCAATAAAAATGGTACCTCACTTGTGTGTGTAGGCCTAGTGCTCGCTACAGGAAATGCCCCAAAACACAACATGGACACATCACATTTTCCCAAAGAAAACAGAGCTGTTTTTTACAAAGTGCCAAACTGTGGATTTTGGCCTCTAGCTCAGCCGGCACCTAGGGAAACCTACCAAACCTGTGCATTTTTGAAAACTAGACACCTAGGGGAACCCAAGACGGGGTGACTTGTGGGGCTCTTACCAAGTTCTGTTACCCAGAATCCTTTGCAAAACTCATAATTGGGCCAAAAAAACACTTTTTTTCTCACATTCCGGTGACAGAAAATTCTAGAATGTGAGAGGAGCCACACATTTCTTTCCACCCAGCATTCCCCAAGTCTTCCGATAAAAATGGTACCTCACTTGTGTGGGTAGGCCTAGTGCCCACGAAAGGAAACGCCCCAAAACACTATCTGGACACATCCAAATAATCAAACACAAAACTACCTGTTTTTGCAGAGGGGCGGGGAGCACCTGCGTTTTTGGTCCTGGGCTCAGCAGCCATATAGGGAAACCTACCAAACCCAGACATTTCTGAAAACTAAACACTCGAGGGAGTTCAGGGAGTTTTGACTTGCGTGGATCCCCCAGTGTTCTCTTACCCAGAAACATCAGCAAACGTCAAATTTAGCCAAAAAAATCACATTTTTACCACATTTCTGTGTGGGATCACCGCACCGGGACAACTTTCCTACCACACAACGTTCCCCTCAGTGTGCCTGTGACAGGGAAGAGCCAAAAAACATGTTGACATTGAGGGGGAACCAAAGCGGGTCTAAAAGGGCAGTTGTAAAAAAAACATTTTAAGGCCGACATGTGAGGCAGAATTTTCATCGGTATAGATGAGACAATGCTGGGTGGTAGGAATATTGGGCCAGATGTAGGTAGACAGCAAATTGCGACTTGCAATTTGCGAGTCAGAGCGACTCGCAAATTGCAACTCGCAATTTGCTATGCAGAAAGGTGTCTCAGACACCTTCTGCGACTCGCTATGGGGTCGCAAAGACCCACCTCATTAATTTTAATGAGGTGGGTCGCAGTTTGCGACCCCATAGCGAGTCTCGGCACTCACGGGGATGGTGGCCTGCTGGAGACAGCAGACCACCATGTCCGTGACTGCTTTTAAATAAAGCAGTTTTTTTGTTTTCTATCTGCAGCCCGTTTTCCTTAAAGGAAAACGAGCTGCACTTAGAAAAAAATACCGAAACCTTTTGTTTCGGTTTTTTCAGAGTAGGCAGTGGTCCATAGGACCACTGCCTGCTCTGAAAAAATACTTTTGTGATCATTCACAAAGGGGAAGGGGTCCCATGGGGACCCCTTCCTGTTTGCGAATGAGTTACCATCCACTTCAAGTGGATGGTAACTGCGAGTTGATTTGCGACCGCGAAAACTTACATCGCGGTGCGAGTCGCAAATAGGAAGGGAACACCCCTTCCTATTTGCGAGTCAGAAACACATTTTGCGAGTCGGTTCCGACTCGCAAAATGTGTTTCTGCATCGCGCGCAGGCATTATCGCCTCGCAAACGGTGTTTTTCGCCGTTTGCTCGGCGCTAATGCCTTGCTACATCTGGCCCTAAGTGTATTCCTGCAGATTCCAGAAGGTTCCATCACAAAAATTTGGAAAAATGTGTTATTTCCACTAAAGTTGGAGGTTTGCAGGGCATTGTGAGTAAGAAAATGGTACGGGTGCACGTGAAGCACACCACCCTGGACTCACCCAGATGTTTAGTTTTAAGGTGTGTCTGGGTCTTGTGGATTTTTCTACATGGCAGCATCCCAATGTCCAAAAAGTGCAGCCCTCAACATTTCAAGTGGGGCAATTTTGAGAGTTAGCCAAACTCTCATGGCCCAAATGTAAAACCAAAACCCAAAATAATCAAATGTCCTCTTGCTTGCCATGGGATAAGATGTTTTAGTGTGCGAGAGGAGAGCTGAAAAACTGTTACCCCCTTCAGTTTGGATGCAGGCATAACCATGCCCATACTGGTTGATAGCCACCACCACATTATTTTTAGTTTCGTTTTTTAATTCCCTGGCATCTAGTAGACTTTCTGCCACCCGGGGGTGTGGACTGGGGGTAATTGCCCCATCTGCCCACTTGTGGGCAGAACAACTTTGGCCCCATTTATTTGGGGTGGGGGTATGGCTATACCCCCACCCTGTTATTTTGAAAAATAAATCTTCCCTGGTCTCTGGTGGGCTTTCCTTCCAACAATAGGCCAATCTGCCCCCAAGGAATGCATATATGGCGAACAGTAATGTGCCCCCGTGGGGAGCGACCCTTGTCCAAGCGGCTGTCCTCCCAAACAAAACAGACACATACACACACACCAATCCCTGGTGCCTAAGTGGTTTCTGTCCCCCGGGGGCAGATCGGCCTAATAGAAATAGGCCAATCTGCCCTCAAGGGGAGCAGAAATGGCCTAAAATAAATTTTCACCCCCAAGGGAGAAATTGGCGCAAAAAAAAATCCCTGGTGTCTAGTGGTTTCTGCCCCCAGGCCTTATAAAAATAGGCCGATCTGCCCCCAAGGGGGCAGAAATGGCCTAAAATAACTTTGCCCCCCAGGGGAACGACCCTTGCCTAAGGGGTCGCTCCCCTTGTGTGAAATTGATGCAAAAAAAATAAAAATCCCTGGTGTCTAGTGGTTTCTGCCCCTCTTGGGGGCAGAATGGCCTTAAGAAAAATAGGTCGATCTGCCCCCAAGGGGCGCAGAAATGGCCTAAATACAATTTGCCCCCCCAGGGGAGCGACCCTTGCCTAAGTGGTCGCTCCCCATATTGAAAATAATTAACTTAATAAAAATATATATATCCCTGTCAGCCTAATTATAATGGGCTGATGTGCCCCTAGGGGGGGCAGAAAAGGCCTACAAATATTTTGCCCCTCTGGGGAGCGGCCCTTGCCCAAGGGGCCGCATCCATTTTGTATAAATATAAATAAATAAAAAATCCCTGGTGTCTAGTGGTTTCTGCCCCCTTGGGGGCAGATTGGCCTAATAAAAATGGGCCGATCAATGGCCTAAAATTAATTTTGCCCCCAGGGGAGCGACCCTTGCCTTAGCTGGTTAGGTGGTTGCTCCGCACATATATATAAAAAAATAAAATAAACAAAAGAAAATCATCCCTGGTGTTTAGCGGTTTCTGCTTAGTTATAATAGGATGATCTGACCCCAGGGAGGACAGAAATGGAATAAAAATACATTGCCCCCCTGGGGAGCGGCCCTTGACCAAGGGGCCGCTCCTCTTATTCAATAACAACAAAAAAAACTATTTCCCTGGTGTCTAGTGGCATTTCTGCTGCCCGATCGCGAAATGCTGAGAAAGACATTAAAGGAAAGGAAAGGCCTTTCCTTTCCTTTGATGCCTCTCTCGGCCCCTAAACTTGATCGGAGGAGAAATGCTTTTGCATTTCTCCTCTAATTTGCCCTGGAAGCTGAGCTTCCAGCATGGAGGGGTAGGCCTTTGATGAGGTCAGCGCGCAATCACACGCTGACATCATCCGATGCTACGGGGAGGGTCGGGGGTGGGAGTGCAAGGGGAAGCGATTCCCCTTCCATCCCTGCCGTTGGGGGGCTGAGGCGAGGCTCATGGGGGGAGCTGGTCCAAGGACATAACGGTTACGTCCTTGGCACCTCAATGATGCAGCCAAGGACGTAACCGTTACGTCCTTGGCTGCCAATGGGTAAAAAAAAAAAATTCCCCACCTTTCTCACGGGACCCTGAAAGAGAGTGACTCCAGCCGCGATCGACCGAGTACCCGGGGAAAGGTAGTAGGGATTGGTTAAGTGGGGGAGGAGGGTTTGGGCCCACAGGTTCTGCAAGTACAGTAACAACTGACCTTCCGGATATCAATGCACTACAGTAGAGTGTTGGGAGCAAGTGTGTGCGAGTGCATGCTATACGAGCCTGCCTGATATCCGTGGCACCGTGCAGCGGTGTGGATAGTGTGAGTGAGTGACTGCCTGTGATCAAGTGCAACACGCAGAGGTGTTGCCATACATGTTGTTACCTTTCCAAAAGATTATCACAGTTGACATTGGTTTTCACCCATGTGGCCTAGGCCCACAAGGCTATTTAAAAATGTTATAACTATTGGTGTGTACACATTGCTGCTATCGTTGTGAATCGGGATGAACCCTATAACTATGTGGCATTGAACTGGAATAATTGCTAGGGTGGGTCTCATGCTGATAACATTTTGCACCACATGAGGGTTTTGGGAGAGAAAGTAGGATTTTCCCAAGTGACATAATGCTGATGTTGTTTTAACACGGATGGGCCAAGTATTGCTAGTGATATTTCCGAATGTGATTTATGCCCAAACATGCATGATTTACATGTGTGTTTGTTAATGTGTGTGTTGAATACAAATCTTCTTTACATACACGATATCTGAAGTTTCATTTGAGACACTTAGGTATTTAGTGTAAGAGTATTGTGCCAATGCTTCACACAGTGCCCCTGTGATAAACATGACTGGTCAGTGACAAGCTACCCAAGGTGTGTGCGGATTATACAGTGAGTGTAATCACCCACCCCTGATGGGAATGGTAGGTTCTGCCTGGCTAGGGCATTGCCTCAGCCAACCACAATGTTCTGCATCCAACAGACCCCTACACCTTGGCAGAAAACCTCATGGGGGAATATGTTTTGGTTTTCATTAACAAACTCTAACTTTGAGAGTTTAAAAAAAAAAAACAATAACACATTATAAATGGAGAAATCACACACCCTTCACTGGGGCACAAGTGTGCATGCTCTGGTGCCTAGTGCTGAGGAAGCGGAAAAATGTAGCATTTCATTGTAGATATGACTAATTTTTCTCTCTCCCACTGATGCAGGGCAGCACAGCAAGTTTGGTGTAAAATTGCCTTGTGTCAAAGATTTGGCACTATAATCCATCAGGAAAAGATCTACTATTTTTTACCTTAATTAATATTATCCAAACTGAAAAAACAGCTTTGTACAAAACACTTACATATTTGATATAGTCCTTAGGATGCATGGCAGGAACAGATAAGTCTCTACCCTATAGAGCTCATATCATCCTGTAAAAAGATACCATAACATCAATACATATGGTAGATCTTATAAAGAGTCAATGAGAGGAATAGGACACAGCAATGCTGTTGGATCATGATTAGGTCTACTTGTGATATTATACCAAATGAGTATCACATTGTTAAAGAAACACGTTTATGTTCTAACAACAAGTGTACATCAGTTTGGAGAAATTGGGGCTGTTATAGCCTCACATATCAGATGAGTGCATCTGATGTGGTGTAGCAGAAGCCAATTTTATACACCTATTTTGGCAACTGCCTCAAAAACACAGATGTCAGTGAGTCTGTCATATGATTGAGCATGCCACATATTTTAACATCCTTAGAGAACCAACCGCTATTTATGTTAGACATCTTGACTACACCAGGCGTTGATCTACTGGGAGGTAACCAGAGACTGGCATTGAGCTGGGACAAAACAAAACAAAAATCAACAATAAAGTACTGGATGGTTGACTTTACTATTTACAATGAGCTTAATTATACATACTTCGATGAATGCTCACAAGCCAAAAGACCATGAGACATACAACTTATATTCACTTTTATAATGATGTTGCATTCAAAGGAGAGGTAAGGGGAAAGCCTGGAAAACTAAGGAAATTACAACAATCAGTGGAGCTAGGGCTTTATTTGACTGTATGTGAGAACATATCCATTACCATTTACAGCAAGCAAACTGGATCATAGTTTCAATTACACAAAACAAATATTACATACATTTCGGAATAATAGACATAGAGAAACATTTTTACCAGACTGAACTCATTGCTTGTTTTGGTAGAAATGTTAGATTGTTGCTGTTTGCAGAAAGAGGAAACAGCAGGGAGATATAAAGATATTTCTTGTTGTTATGCCTCTTTTGAGAAGGCGTAGCATTTTGATGAATTTCCAAGTTTACAAATCTTTATAAATCTGGGGATGCGCCAAATTCCTTGGGTAGATGCATGGGAATGCCCACACTTCACCCATGGTATGCCTTCCTAATACACTGTAACACTAGGCAGGATTTGCTATATTTTGTGTTACTCTGGATTTACTAAGACACAGAAAGAGAGCCATGCAAGGTGGCTTTGTGTGGCTTGGTAAATCTCACCTACACCTGTGCATTGCCTTGTTTGCACAAGGGAAATGCTAGGGCTTTGTATATCTGGCCCTGGGTTTTGCTCAAATATACATCTTTTCCTCCAGTGATGTTCTAAAATGTGTTATTAAATTTCCAAAAGACCTTGCACAGTTGCTTACCCACCAATTGGCCAGTCAGAAACAGGATCTAACCTTTGATGTTGAAGCCAGTGAAGTTGCACATTCATCCACTGACCAGAGGGCGTTCATGTGCATTGTAAAACTTTCAGGTAAATACAACTAATCCATCTAACGAATATAGAGAAATGACAACTGCCTCTGTAAATTTTCCATTGAGTCCCTACATCCCAAATAAATTGATTACTGATTACATTAATGCAAGGTTGGCCAAGTGGGGGAGCCAAAATTATAATCTAGTCACCTGACCCACATGTGAGACATTTAGGCCCTCATTATGAACACAACAGTAAACAACATCGACCGCCGTGGCGACGGCGAACATAAGTCTGCCATTGGCAGTAAACAGAAACCCACCATATAATGATGCAGAAATCAGTAACCAACAAAAATCTCCCTACCGCCAGGACCTTGGCAGTGGAAATGTTGGACCTCTCACCCCACCTCCGCCGAGCACACAAACACCCTGCCCTCCAAACAATGAAGCACAAATCACTGCGGCGGTTAGTGGAAGCCGAACAACCATTGGCGGTACAGACCGCCATGGGCAGCAAGTGGATCCAACAGCAAGAAATGCATACATTAGTAAGTTTGAAACCCACACACCTGGCACACATCCACAACACTATAAAACACACACAGACACACCCCACAATCCTTTGCAACAAAATTAGGCCAACGAATACAGAGAACACCAGAAGCAGTCACCGAACGCCACAATACACAAAACATACACCCAACCACAAGAGCACCCTCACCTAGATCCACACAAGACACCATTCACAAGACTCACCATGACACCCCCCAAACACCCACGCTTCGCAGAAAGGGAGCTAAAGACCATGGTGGATGAGCTCCTGAAAGTCGAGCCACAATTATTCAGGGCACAGGTCCAGCACACACCCATCGCCAGGAAGATGGAGCTATGGCAGACAATAGTCAACAAGGTCAATGCAGTGGGCGACATCCGCAAGAGATGGAACGACCTGCGTGGGAAGGTCAGGTCCATGGCATCCAGGCACCACATTGCAGTCCAGAAGACTGGGGGAAGACCTCCACCAACACCACCCGACTACACTGACTGGGAGGAAAAGGTACTGGCCATCCTGCACCCTGAGGGACTCACTGGACTCACTGGAGGAATGGACTCGGGTAAGTCATCTACAATGACCCCATATGCATCACACCTGGAATGCAGGCACCACCTCACCTCTCTAACTAGCACCAGGACCACTACCCCACCCAGGCCACAATCACAACATCCAGTCCCCCTGCATGCCCACAAACCCACTAACAGGCCCACATTCCTCCCCCTGTGCACAGTCACCCCCCTGCAAGGAATCACACTGGCCTACAGCACCCACAATGCACCTCCACATCCTAAGCAAAAAAGCAATGCTAACTTCACGAAAGCAACCTGCATTGCCCCAAAGAGTGAAACCTGCACAAACACACCCAGTCTTGTGCACCCCATCCGATCATGTAAATGTAACAGACATGTCCATTCCTCCCAACAGGCACCACCACCCATGCCACCCTGACGGACAGGACAAGAAGTGGCAGTGGCCCACAGGGAGACAGAGGCACCTCCCAGGACACTGGGGATGGAACCCTGGACACCGACGATCACCCTGGCCCCTCACACAGTTCTGGACTGTCATCATCCAGCAGCCCCACCCAGGATACCACTGACACCCCTACCACCCAGCCAACAACATCAGCTGTGGGCAGCCATCCCCACACCTGGGTATCCAGGCCACAGACTAGTGGAACAGAAGTACAGAGGCCACAGTCACCCCTACCAACAGGCAGAAAGACGATGGACCCAGTACAAGTGGTGCCGCCAGACCTGTGCAGGGGACACAGGCACAGGGGGCTAGGACAAGTTGGAGGGCATCAGTGCCAAGGGGGGAGGCCACAGGATGGATGCTGCAGCCCATGACGTGATCTCTGAGGTCCTGGGAGCATTTCACCATACCCAGGACAGATTGGCCCAGATAGCATCCACCTTGGAGCAGAGTCAAAGGATGCAGCTAGCACACCACCAAGAAGCCATGGAGCAGTGGAAACCGCACAATGCCACAATGGCCAGCATAGCAGGTGTGCTGCTGCACCTTGACCCAACACAGCCTGAGGCCCAGAATGACCAGGAAGTCCCTACTACAGGCCAGGATAGAGACTGGACAACAACAGCATCAGCAGCAACAGCATATGTACCACCCTCTCAGGACACACTGGGGACATCCATCTCAACCTGTGCCAACACCAGGAGCCCAAACGGACCCTCAGGCCCAGATTTGGCACAGGAACACCTGCCAAGAACAACGCCCCCTCAAAAAAGTGACTCTGGCAAGACCTGTCCTCCATGTGTCCCACTGAATCAACCACCAAACGTGTGAAAACTACAACAAACTCTTGTAAACATTGATGAACCTACCACTACTGCCAACTATGCTGCAACCATATTGTACAACCACCAGTAGGCCACTCCCATCACTGTAATCTCCACGATTTTATCCCTGCACCAAATAAAACACATTTTCACCTGGTACAATGTACCCTGTCAGTAAGTTGAAACAAAGTGAAGTATGGATGCAACTGTATGATAACTCTTTTATTGTTATCTGAGTAGCAGGAAATGCACCACATGCCTTACATGTTGTTGTGCCTACAGATGTGTTGAACCTTTATAATATATTGTAATCTGTCCTATGCAGACCTGGTCACAGTGGCAATGAGTATTGACCCAACACCCCCCTAGATGACAATGCACACTGATAGTATGATGCCCAGGCAGCAATCTCATCCAATTGTCCCACAAAGTTACTGGAAGTAGAGTTGTATCAGTTGGGTCCTGGTATGTACATCTTCCCCCCAGAAGCTGGTCTGGATATACAGCACCCTCCTCCTCCAAGAGGGGAATAGAATTTCTCACAGCCACTTTGTGCAGCATGCACCAGGCCACCACTATTCTACACACCTTTTCAGGCCCATAGGCCAGAGATATGTAGGCAACGAAATCTAGCCTTCAGGAGACCTATTGTGCGCTCTATCACCCTCCTTGTACTTCCATGGGCCTCATTGTAATTCCTCTCTGCATCTGTTCCAGGATTCCTCACTGGTGTCAGGAGCCAATGCAAGTTGGGATAGCCAGAATCTCCTAGAAAATGGTGCAAAACAGGACATTCATTGACAACCCTCAGGGGCAGTCAACCTGGCTGTCTGCTATGTGGCAATAAGTGTCAGAAACACCTACCTATGATCCACCCTCTGTTCTCGTGTAGTTGTTCCATCTTGTGTGGCACACTACTGTTCCTCAGCACAAAGGAATCATGGACTGAACCAGGGAACATGGCATTTATATGTGAAAAGTACAGGTCTGCAGTACACACCAATTGAATGTTCATGGAATGAAAGTTCTTCCTGTTTCTGTACTCCTGTTCACTGACTCTTGGGGGGATGATAGCTATGTGGGTGCCATCAATGGCACCTATCACATGGGGTATGTTGGCAAAGGCATAGAAGTCCGACTTGATGGGAGGGAGGTCAGCACTTTGGGGAAACCTCACATAGGACTGTAGGTGTCAAACAAATGCATTCAGGAATCTTGAGAGTATTATGCTTAACATAGGCTGTGAAAAACCTGCACCCATGCCCACTGTCACTTGAAATGAGCCCGTGGCCAGGAAATGGAGTGCAGAGAGTACCTGTACTTCAGTAGGGATGGCATGCTGATTAAGAATTGCCGGTGTCAGTGCTGGATCAAGTAATGCACAAAGTTCATGAATAGTTGCACAAGTGAGTCTGTAATTGATAATGATGTAACGCTCCATCATGGTCCGCAAATCAACAAGTGGTCTGTACACCGATGGGGCCCTCCCTCGCCACAAGGGTCTGTACCTAGGAGGAGTTGAAAACATGTGTGAGGAACACACATACATCTGCACCCATTGTTTTTCATTCAGCACTGTAGGCATGATTTTCGACGACACAAATGCTTAGTGTGTGTGACATAACAGTAACGTGACCACAATGATATATCAGGACTGGTCAGGTGAGGTAATGTATATTGTTACATGTCTAGGGGTGTTTAGGGGACAATACGGCCTGCATTGTGTAGATGAGGGTTTTACAACTGCGTAGTTACGGCCAAAATGTCTGCTCCCTGTAATCGAGAAGTGTCGTGGTGGAAGTGACCTCATACCACTAGCGGTTGAGGTAATAGCATAAGGCGGTGTTTACCGCTGTGCGCAAATTCATTGGTTAACATGGTTGTCAATGGGCAATCTTGGCGTATCATGATCGGCCCCGGCGGTGACGGTGAACACCGCTGCGGTGTGTACTCGAATTTGTCACCCCAACTTCACTTGACTCCCTGATCTTGTGCATGCAGATACTCCACTGAGTGTACTGCTGTGTCCTGCCTCTGGTCATGGAAATGGCATGTGTTGCAGGGGAAAGGGCCCCGGCCTTCACCAAAGAGTAATTGGAGAAGCCCGTGGACGGGGACCTGACCCTGTATGCCAAGCTCTACGGTTGGCCAGAGGTACAGGTGAGCAGGAGGATTGGGGGTATGGATGTGTGTAGTGGTGGGTGTTGGCTGCATACATGTGTGCACCTGTGACACTGTATTTTCCAGGGTTCCTGACATGCTGCATGTGTGTGTGCTGTTAGGCTTTTTGAAATGTCTGTCCCATAGTGGACATATAGCCAACTGTATATGATTGGCCAGTGTCGGACCTCAATGTTACTTTTCTGTGAGTCACTTATAGGACAGTGCCCACCAGAAGAGGGCACTTTGGCATGCCATCACCAAGGAAGTGCGGACCCTGGGGGTCTACAACCGGCAGAGCACCCACTGCAGGAAGAGGTGGGAGGACCTGCGGTGCTGGGCGAGGAAGATCTGCGAGGCCCAGCTGGGGAAGTCCTCCCAATGAGGAAGAGGTGCCGTCGGGCACTGACCCCCCCTTATGCAACACATCCCGGTGGTGGTGTACCCGGACCTGGATGGGCGCTTAAAGGCTGCACAGCAGTCACTAGGGGGTGAGTACATATACCATAATTTGGACCCTTGATGGATGTGTGTGTGTGTGCATTCTTATTTATACTGTCTAGTGGCAGGGACTCTGACTGATGTCCATCTGCATAATGGCCCCCGCAGGGAGTAGGGGTGTTTGGGTCAAGTCTGCAGTACGTCAGGACCTTAAGTTAGTTGGGGAATGGCTGTAGAGCAGGGTTCTGGCCACTAGTCAGGGGCATAGCCATGTATATAGCGGTAGGTGCTGCCTGGTGGAAGGTTTTCTGGATGGGTGTATGTGTGAACCACTAATGTACCTCCATTCAGCTATTTACAAGTGTCTCTCCTGTTCTGTCTCCCCATCCCTGTTCTCTTGTGTTGTTTGTGTACATCAGCATCATCTGGTGAGGGAGCTGAGGCACCGGCGAGTGGGGATGCAGCGGCCCACGGATCCTCGGAGGCAGAGAAGTTCAGTGGGTTGGAGGGAGAGAGGAGCACCACAGGGGAGGCAACTACCACTGGAGGTAGTGACTTCGATACTTCCTCCGATGGGAGCTCCTTGGCGGTGGCGGACCCTCGTGGGGCCACCCTTACTGTGTCACCTCCCATTTGCTCCCCACCGAGTTGCCCGTGCCCGCTCACCCAGAAGGGTGGGCATCTCCTTCGCCCCAGGCGCCTCATCTCCTGCCCCAGTCAGCCCTTCTGCCCTCACAGAGGAGGCTATTGACCTCCTGAGAACCATCTCTGTAGGGCAGACAACCATCTTCAATGCCATTCAGGGGCTAGCATCAGAGGTGCAGCAGACCAATGCTTATCTGGATGGCATTCACGGTGCTGTGTCTGGCCTACAGAGATCTTTTCAGGCTCTGGCCTCCTCTTGGACGGCAGCTAGTGTCCCTGGTCATTACGTCCCCCCTCCAACCATCTCTACCCCTTCCAGCACCCCACTCCCGTCACACGTCCAAAGCACACATTCTGACACGCAGGCACACACCGCAACACACAAGAAGCACACTTCAAAACACAAGCACCACACCTCCCACCACAAGCATACACACAGCCAACATATACATGCACACACACCAACATCCACTTCCCCCAGTGTGTCCACCTCTTCCGCATCCTTGTCTGTCCCCTGTACATGCACACCCACAGGCACTGCAACCTCATTCAATGTTGCTGACCCTGTTCCTGCAGTCACCACAATAGCACACATCCATTCATGCACTTCAGACACCACACCTGCACTCACCACAACGACTTAAGTTAACACATGCAGCACACTCACCAGACTTGCAGACACCCAGCCAACATCCAGTTACATTGGCAGCCTGTCTTGTCCCACTGTGTCCACCCCCTCCTCCCAAGACACTCAAACGCACCAAATCACCCACCCATCACACATCCACCACACCTCAGCATACTGTCCAGTCACCTGCAGCCATGTCACGCACACCTACACCTGTTACGACCACTACCTCTACCTCCACTCCCACACCTTCCTCCAGGCCCACCCCAATTGCACCTAAGAAACCTTTCCACTCCTGTGTTGACCTATTCCAACCCACTGGCCCGCTCCGTCTTGTCCCTAAACGTGCTCACCTCCTTGCCCTTTCCACTCCTCCAACGTCACAGCTCGCCCCTGTCCGCCCTTCCCATTCCTGTGTCCCTTTCCCAGAGAGGAAGAAGCCGCGTGCTGAACCAGGTCCATCTGCAACCCCTCAGTCCAAGCCCACTCCCCCACCTTCCAAGGACAAACCCAAACACCCTCCACCTTGCAAACGTAAATCTAAGCCCCCCCAATCCAGTCGTAAATCAACACCCCCACCCCCTGTTCCCTGAGGTGCCTGGATGCCCCATTGTTGCCCCTATGAAGTGGAGTACCGTAACACTTGTGGGAGTCAAATTGGGGCCAATGTGGCCCAATGGACTTCTTTCCATATGGACTGGCCATTGGCCTTCTATGCACTTCTGTTGCTCAGTGCGCATAATAAAGGTTAATGTGTGGCCTGTATTGTTTTAGGCACACTCTGGATCCGTGGTCTCTCGTTTCATTGTTTGTGGGTGTGGGGCACATGTATGTACTTTGGGCAGATTGGATTTGCCTTGTGTCGGGTAAGTACCTCTTGTTGTGGGGTGTATGGCTTGTGCTGCTGTGAAGGGTTGTGGGAGGGTTGGAGGCTGGGAGGAGTGGGTGGGTATGTAACTGTGACCTTTCTTCCCTTGTGTAGTAGGTTGCGGTACTTACCGTCATCGCCTTCGTCTGCGGTCTCGGTTGTGGAGGTATACGGGAAGGAGCAGGGCTGGCATGATCTGCCACTCTCTCTCCATGTCTGCTTTGGCGTGTTATGTGGGCCTCCGGTAAGTGTTTCCTTATATTTGGTTTGTTTCCGCCTGGATTTGCGTGGCGGTGGTTCCCACCCCGGAACTGATGGCGGTCTAGTGCGTCATTATTTGAAGGGTGGGTAGGGCCTTTCTGTCGGCCTTTGGGTGGGCTCCGCCATCGTTGTCGGCACTCCTCTGCTGTGGGTGGGTGGTTTTCAGGATGCCTGTGTTTCATTTGGTTCATTATTTGGCGGTTCAGACCGCACGTCTGTTGGCGGTTGTTACTGCCACCGCCGGCGGTGCGGTGTGTACCGCCGTGTTCATAATGAGGGCCTTAGACATAAGAGCACATTACTTTATAAAATGCAAACACACCAGGCGAGAGACAGATCTTTTTATATGGCAGAATCATTAATATATGGCCTAATTCACAAAGGGTCTCCGTAGTTGCAGCGGAAGCCTTGCAGTCACAGCAGGGGTCCCACACTTGTGGCCTGACCTCTGTACAGCATTTTCCCATTGCGGATATCCCGCCATGAGTGCAGGATCCCTGCTGTGACTGTGAGGCCTCCGCTACTACTGCCGAGGCCCTTTGTGAATTAGGTCCATAGTGTTCAACAAAATACTGTTCACTGTTATTAGGGTTACTACACAAAAGGGCTTACATTCATTGTATTTATTTTAACAGCAATTGTGGCTGCGCTCACTTTATTTATTCATTCTTTAGGAAAACAAACAGCTCACTGTTTAGCAGAAAGTAACAAGATCAGCAGTTTAGGCCAGTGAAAAAATGTTAATAGCCCCACAAAATTAGCAAACTATGTAAAATTAGCAATTTTTGCATTATGTGAAATTCAAGGAATTATGCGTCAATGGAATTTTTTCACAGGAGACTAGTTTTGAAGAGTAATCTCCTCTGAAGCAGTCAAAAGGCATTTTGAAATTAGGAAAAACTTTCCATGCAATATCAATAAGAGCAGTCTATTTGTTAAAGCATTCAGCACTCAGTGCCTCAAAGTGTAAGATGGATTTCTGAGTTCTTTAGCCATATCCTATGACCACTATATCTTGTGAGTAAATTCTCAATGATGTCACAACATGCTTCTTATGCTATGCCATCACAACCGGGCTGTAGCATATGGTACAGCTTATTGTATATTAAAATTATATTGCAAGTTATGAGGTGGTACAGGACCACAGAGGAGTGCAAGACAGTAGGCCAAATGCCATTGTAGGGAAACAGAAACCGCCAGAGGTGACTTGCAGTATTTTTTTTCTATGCAGATGAGAATATGTTATTAATTTTAGTATATGGAACACCTTCTTTCATTCTTTTAGAAACACCTTAGCTTAGGTACAAGATAGGCCCATGGCATTTGAGATACTTCCATGTGTTTTTAGCTATCAGCACCCTCTATTCCGCAGTTTTGCTTACAATTATAACTATGGGTCCAAGGTTTTGGGACAATACAGTGCTGTTTGCTCAAAAGCCAGTATTGGCTAAATGTGTCACACATGACACATGGCCACTGGGCAAATATGCCTTGATTTTATACTGCAGCTCTTTGCCAGTATATCTGTGGTCCCCTCTCCAGTGCAATCCATTTCATCTGAAATATTGTTTATATCATCCCTCCTTTTTTTTCCATTTTGAAATATTTAATCAAGTGGTTATCCCATTATCTCTTTACATTGTACCCCACGTCTCATGGCCTGCCCTATTCCATCTCCCACTCATACCTTTATAAATAAATTTTATTATTCTCCAGCTGGTTGTACTGTCACACTGACTGATGCGAGCACATAGTGGGGGGAAGACACAAAGAGGTCTAAATACATCAGTCTCCGGTCCGCGTAGCTGTCTTCCCTCAGACATGATGAGGAAAATTGGTATTGGTGATCTTAGAGCTCTCCATGTACGTGGCATCTATAGAATGACTATTTAGTGTCACTACTACACACACAAGCACAAACACACATGCAGATCAGGTGCCTGCTCTAGTCGCACTGATGGTGCATAATGTCAGCAACTAGCACCTGTTAAAACTTTATAATAGGTGATTTCTGACCTAAATGTCCTTCTACAGGACATATACAGGCACAGATGAAGGCCTACATCAGAATACAAATTACAAAGCACAGGCCTTGCAAGTGCCATGAGCGTTAGCTCTTGGTCAGGCAGAGATCATGATCTGAAGGTGAATGTGGAAAAACTGGAGCCTGTCAACTGGTTTCTGCTTAGGAAGTCTGAAACAATCAATTTCCACTATTGCTGGTAATTTGAAAAACTAAGGGCCTGATTAAGAGAAGGTACTCCATCACAACAGCAACGGAATATCTTACCCACCAAATTCTTGGTCTGCCTGCCAATTTCAGGCTAGAAGGACCAACAGTATCTCAACACGGAACCTACTCCAGCTCTGTCAATGACGTACTCTCCTGATGGCCAAATGAAGAGGTAAGCCATCTGACCATCCACCCTGTTTAGAGTGGGTGGTCAGATGGCTTTTTGTTTGCTGCCCGTCACTGCCAGATATACAAACAAATGTCAAAAAGACCCCCACACAATGTGAGAAAGCCCTCATGGTTTGGGGGTTATTAGTTTACCTTGTTCAAAAACAAACTCCCTCTTTGGGAGTTTGTTTTTGAAAAAATGTATAACTTACAAAAGTATGGTGTCAGTCGCCAATGATGGATGCACACCAAACTTTCCAGTGGCTTTGTATGAACAGTTGTGTCTGTGGTTCATACAAATCCATAGAGTTCACTGTGCAGTAGAGGCAGGGTGGCAGTCCTAAGGCCCCACACCCCCTTTGACTGCCTTGGCTAGGTTAGCCAAATTCTAAATCAGGCCCTAAATCACTATGTCACAGCACTGATGGAAAATCAAATTCCCTTGAAAGTAGTATATTAAGTGCCTCACTGTAGGCTGGTGGTCTTAAGACCACCAGCCTTGCGGTGGCGGTCAGGACCACCGCTGCTGTGGTGGTCCTACTGCCACATTAAGACCCTGGCAGTAAGACCACCAGGGTTCTGACAGCACTGCAAGGATCCATGAACCCGTCAGCCTGACGGTGGCGGAGATAATAATTCGCCAGTGCAGCGCTGCCCTGCGGATTATGACCTCATTCTCCGCCTGCCTTTTTATGGTGGTTTCACTGCCATGAAAAGACTGGTGGAGAACAGGTTCAAGGAGCCACTGCTTGGGTCCCCCTTACCAGCACCGTCGCAATGTTCACTGTCTGCTTTGCAGACTGTGAACATAGCGACGGTGATGGTGCACCATGCTGGCTCGATTATGAGCCGGAGACAATACTGTAGCCTGCTTGCTGTTTCCACCCGCCGGTCTAGCGGGAAACTCCTAATAGGCCCGGAGTTTGGCAAGAGTTTGGCAGGCGGGTTTTCCCATTCGCCAAACTCATAATGAGGCCCTACCTAGATAAATACAGGCCATAAAATGAACGTGAGAAGAAACTGTATTCACGGATCATGGTTAAGGAAGTCTTTCAAATTGAACTGAATAGCAGTAAAATATGGTAAAATGTAACCAGGTCAGGGACCTGGGCGTCCGATTTGGGGTTGATTGTGAAGACACTGCATAATTCATCTGAATAGATAGCTACAAAAATCCCCTTTATAGTGGCAGGTGTTATAGGAATGAACAAACGAGGAACAGACCGGAGAAATAAGAAGAAGTTGGCCCCACCAGCATACTTAATTTTATAGACAAATGTCATAAAGTGAGGATCCCAGAAACAGTTAAAGAAAGAAAAGGGACTTACAATAAAATCCTGCTTGATGTTGTTTGGGTCTCCAAAGAGGCTTATACGTGGAAAACTTTTAATTAGTTTAACAAGTTGGAAAATCAGAAAAAAATTACAGCAAAGTGGAATAGAAGGGAGTATCTTTTCCACAATCTTTTTTGAGAGGAGATAATTTGCTAGAATGCATACCTGGATCTGACCAAGGGAAAGCAATAGGAAAATATACTGCAGTACCAATAGATGGTATAGAAAATCTTGCGAAACTAGAGAATTTTAAGATAAGCATACTCTGGCAATTATCTCAAATAGTAAAATTACAAAATAAAACTATGGGGGTCATTACAAGTTTGGCGGTCACAGGACCGCCATGTTGGTGTTGGAGGTCGTACCACTAACAGGCCAGCAGGGAAGACTGCCAAATTATGACAATCATGGTATTCACAACTGATTACAGCCAATCCACCGCCGGCACCGCCACTGCGGTCAGCTGGCCACTGACGGCAGTAGCCACAAGCAGGCCGACAGAGACCATGTTCCCACAAGACAGATTACGAGGCTGCACATCACCAAGGTTTCCGCTGTGGTCGCACCACTATGGAAACCCTAGCAAAACCAGCTCTATCAAAGGAGACACTCACCTTTTGGAACACATACCTGACTGGAGCTGCCATGGAACCTGAACTGCATGTCCTTCCACTGCTCCTGCTCACCCAATGACTCCGGAACCAGTGACGGCGATGACGACACCAACCGTAACTACACACACTTACCTGTCACTGTTGTAATTTGTGAAAGTACCTATGCACACACAACATACACATCCAGGAGCAGGTGGTGAGGGAGACACAACCACATGTACCCTCACACTGATCCATGCATTCACACACAGCCACATACACACATGCACACACATACTACACACACCACACCCAACACACAGATCCAAAACACACACCAACCCGCAGACACGCAGCACCGGCACAGTCAAACACAACAATACACAATATTAGCAATTCACACAACTACACCACAACTGCAACACCTCAAACAAATCGTCAAGCAACCACAATACACACCTCAAGCTGACCAATACACACAATAACACAACCATACAATGAAGCATACATCAGACCACGCAAACACACCACACAACGGTTCTGATATACCACTCACCACACATACGTCTGCAAACAGTACAACCACACAATGGCCCACAGCACTATGAATAACACTTCAACACAACCAATACACACAATATCAACATACATGCATGTTCCACACACAAACATGTCCTACAAATAATACACAGACATTACTGTGGGACAAATGCTAAGGCCACACCCGCACATGCTGCCCAGACACAACTGGTAGCACAACCAAAACACACAAAAGTTACTCTCACACAAACCAAAGCAGGCAAGAGCAAATCAGCCATGTTGAAAGAAAGGCAGGACAAAAATGTGACCATGGGACCAACAACTGGTTGAGCCATATATAATATAAAAATAAATATGCAAATAAATAAGAAACTATATATAAAAGTGAAAGGCCATAGGTCAGTCCAAACAACAATGTGCTATATGACCTCCACAGGGTAGAGGCATCAAGGGGACAGGCAGGCACCTCAGGGATTGGGGTAGATGGGGGTTTGGGCTTTGGTTTGGGAGGGGGGTCTTTGGGCTTGAGGGTGCTTAGGGTGAGGTTTAGGGGAGGGCTGGAAACACTTGTGTGGGGTCAACTTATTGGCGGGAGGGGCATATGTACTAGCAAGGGGGTAGGGGAGGACTTGGAAGTGGAAGGGCTGGACTTGGAGAGGGACACAGAGTGTTTGAGGGCAAAGGAGTAGAGAAGAGGGAAAACTGAGAGAGGAATACCTTCTTGGACACACGGGGACGGTTATGGCAAAAGGGTTTGGGAGTGGAGAGAGAGGGAGTGGTTGTAGGAGTTTCTTGGTGGATGTCATGGGTGCATGTTTGTGCAAGGAATGCTTGTGGGTGCTGGGTGTCTGGTGGGTGAGTGTGGGTGTGGGTGTTGATGTGTCTTGGAAGGATGGGAGAGGAGGAGCTGGGAGATGCCATGGTGGATGGGGTACTGCCTGTTGGGGTGGTGTCTGTAGGTATGGACGATGCGCTGCCTGTAGGTTTATCATTGGTTGTGGTGTCTGCAGATGTGGTGACTGGGATGGATGTCTTCGGGTCTGCTATTGTGCTGACTGTGGGTAGGACTGGGGTGCTGGCTGAATGTTGGTGTGGTGTCTGCAAGTGTGTTTGGCGTAGTGTCTGTGAAGGTGGGGGTGGTAGGGAAGTCTGTCAGATAGTGCATGTTGATATGTCCGCAGGTGGGTGTTGTTTGTGTGCGTGCCAGTGCTGAGTCTTGTGGTGCTTGTGTCTATCAGCTGTAGCTCTGGATGTTGAGGTGGGTGCATGCTTGTCTGTGTGCTTTGGCTGGGTCAGGGAAGAGGCGTGTGGGATTGGGAAGAGGTAGCTGGAGGGGGGACGTGAGACAAAGGGTGACTGGTTGCCATCACTGTGGAGGCCAGAGCATGTAGGCCAGCCACTGCACTGTGAATGCCCTTCAGAAATGCATTGCTCTGTTGCACTTAAGTTCCTAGACCGTGGATGGCATTCACGATTGTCGACTGACCCACAGAGGTGAACCTCAGGAGGTCAATAGCCTCCTCACTGAGGGCAGCAGGACTGACTGGGGCAGGGGCAGAGGTGCCTGTAGCGAAGGAGATGCCCACCCTCTGGGGTGAGAGGGCACAGAAAACTGGGTGGGGAGCTACATGGAGGGAGGTGGTAGTAAGGGGGGTAGTGGAAAAAGATGGTGTTGGGCTGGTCCCAGAAGGGTCCGCCACCACCATGGAGCGTCCACTGGAGGAGGATTCCGAAGAGGAACTAGAACATCCAGACTTCCCCGTGGCACTCCCCTCACCCTCCATGCCACTGGGTCACTCACTGTTGCTGGTCGCAGCACTCTGTGTCCCGTAGCCAGCAGCATTCCCATTCGCCTGTGCCCCATCTCATTAACCTGTCGATGTTCATGCACACAAATAGAGAGAGGGAGGGAGAATGAGTGAGAGGGAGCGAGAGGGAAACATAGTCCTCACACACACACACACATTTAAACATGCACATTTGTAGGTAAACATTTCCTGGCTAGGCTGTCAGTGTTGCATTACACATATCCTACATCATGTCACAACATGTCACTACTAGCCACCCCTGTATGTCAAGCCTCACACCCACATCAAATTCCAAATAAGTTAGCATGACTGGAGTAATCCACATGATCACCAGCAAAGTCATGTCATCTGGCCGAAGTACAAATGACTATCTGAATCCTGAACATACCTCTCCATATTCCTACCACCTATTGGAAGAGCAGTTGACTGAACAAAACACATCATGCTTGTACTGGAACATCTGATCATTCCATGTCCATTTATAATGTCCCTTGCTAGTGAAGATTACTCCACTCACAGACCACACAGCACCTGCCAGTCACATAACAATGTTGACCTAACTCTGGTACAGATAAGCCAATATGGATCTATTAACTGATGTAGCCACTATACAATACAAGTCTGGGGTTCAGCCATGTGATTAGTTTGACCCAATCACAGAGGAAGCTCTGCAGACACCAAACACATATACACCGCAACTATTCATACATCTATGTGCATCTACAATTGCCTACATTGCACACATGATACATCCACAGACAATAACTGAGTGCAGTGTCGCAACTAATGATCTTCAGGAAGCCACATATTACATCATAGGACACCTCACATTCTACCTGAAATGCAGTTACAGTAGTACAACTTGACAACATGACCAAACCTACATCAGTCACACCATTCCTGACGAGATTACCTGTACCTAAGTCCAAACAACACACATGTCAGACAGAAATGACATATACGCATTATGCGCACATGGACCTACATGACTGCCATAGCACTGACAACATATCCCACTACTACATAGGGCAGCTACAGAATGATGATACAACACGAAGATCATATCACCATTTCATAAATCAAAGAAAACCTTATTCTGTCAAAATTACCCACATCAGCTATGCCAAGGTTAGCAGTCATTGTCCCACTTCTTCAGATGTGCTCCCAAGTAACCATTGAGACATGATGTAAGCTGCAACTGAGCTATGTTGCTCTGTAATTTGTAGGGCATTGACACACATGGCATTGACATAGCATATTGTCAAAGGCAAGATCTGCCTAGGCACTTACCTCATCTAGAAAAACCCATTGGGTTGAAGGAAATATCCCCACAAGTCAAGCACATGGACATGCATGATGAGTCCCATTATACCAAATCAGACACCCAAATCATATTAGCCTACTGTTGCTACCTTCACATACCCCATAGATTGAAGATGAACAGACAATGGGGGTAAAACTACTAAGCCAGAAGTACAGTCCTACACAGGCAATATCTGTGGTGTATGGCTGCCTCACATGGAGTCTAGACCTGTACTAGTACTAGATGTCTATAGTCTCTGTACCACAAATTAGAGTCAGACAGTTGCAAATATATGTGATCAAAACATATGGGAGTGGACAGACACCTTTGAGCCACTAATGCTCATATGCTGATGAATGGGCCAGGTCATACTCAATGGGTAGGGTGGTATACAAGCTCATATCCATAGAAAAGGCAGGATGGAGTCACACATGTGGCACTGTCATTTGACCATCCTTGCATGCAGACATGGAGATGTCTTGATACAGGAGATGTAAGTTTACTGATAGCAAACCATGAAGCCACATCTGTGACTCAGGCAAGGTGGGAACTACACATGACCACTAGTCTACATACATGTTGTACTTACTACATTGTCACAGAAGCAACAGTGGGGAAGCAAACATCATACAACCAGAGCCAAGTACCTGGATACAGTCAGTACTCACCCCCTTGTGGCTGCTGTGCTGCCCTCAAACTCCCATCCCCCTCAGGGTAGGCCACCGCCAAAATGCAGAACATTAAAGGCATCAGGGTCCCATGGGCACCCCTCCCTCGTTGGGAGGACATCCCCAGCTGGGCCTCCACGGTCTTCCGAGCCCAGCGTTTCGGGTCCTCCCAGCTCTTGCGACAATGGGTGCTCTGCAAGTGCAGACCCTGTGGACCCCCAGGGACCACACTTGCTTGGCAATGGCACGCCAGATCCCTTCCTTCTGATGGGCATTCACCTGCATGGATGACACAGACAAAAAGAGAAAGTCAGGTACATATGTACCATACCAACAGGAGTGGACACTACACATTTGTCACAGCAAGTGCCAACACATACCCAGCCTCTCTGCTCACACGCCTTCACTACATGGCTTCTGCATGCATATACTCCCTCACCAGTACATATGCCCGATTCAACGTCAGGCGCATCCCCTATCACATATAGCTGGTCCATTAGACTCACCTGCTCCTCCTGTGCCTCATAACGCTGTCCATACAGGGATAGGAATTCCTCCACTAGCTTCTCCAGTTCTTCCGAGGTGAATGCAGGACCCCTACCACCTGCAGGACGTGGCATGATGGCTCCCAGAGGCAGTACACAGAAGCTCACATCATGGAGGTCTTGCTAGCAACAGTGTCAGGGGTCAAGTGAGCAAAGCTGCAGAAAACCATGGTCACGGCCACCATGTACAGGACCATCATCTGCGGTGGTCAGTGGCATAGGCCCCAGTCCGCCCCAGCCAGCAGTGTTAATCTATGACAAGTTGCAGGGCAGACTTAGGTCACTTCCAATTGTCCACCACAGCAGGACAGGTGGCTGCCATTTTGTACACACTTAATCATTGGATGAGCCTAATTAACTGCATCATACACATATTCGCAGAAATGGCAGTGTACCCTTATGCCGTGCCATCATGGTAGTGCTTCAAATTGTGACAATCTTGACACAATGAGGTATTGAGGGTGTATAATTGTTGATAGCTATGTTTAGATACTCTGAGGCACATAGGCAATGGTAATATATTGGAATATTCCAATAAAAAATAGGTGATCAGTGCTGGACAGCTCAGTCAGCCACACATGTTCAATTACACATGTGACAAATGTCCTATATGACTTACATGTAAACCAATGTGCAGAAATGAGGGTGTAAAATGCCCATAACCATGGACGTTATAGTATATGTCAGCAGTGCAACGCATCCCTTATAGTGTTAGGGGTGAGCTAATATACCATGTGGTGCTTATATGTGCCTACTGCTTTACTCATTGTACATTCTCTTCTCTCAACATAGATATCCTGCCATGATGAGATTGAGACAACCACCAGTGCACCATCCACTAGTTGACCTTGCAACCATGGAGGACAGGCTTGTAATCCAGACATATCATCTGAATTGTCAGACCATCATGGATCTATGTACACACTTGGAGCCAGATCTCTTGCCAGCCATATGCAATCCCTATTGCATCCTTCCCATTGTACAAGTTTTGTCAGTGCTACAGTACCTGGCCACAAGCTCCTTTCAGAATACTGTGGCCTTAGCAGCAGGGTTGTCTCAGTCTATGTTCAGTCTTGTCTTGAAGGATGTACTGTGTGCTTTGTTAAAGCACTTGGGCAGCTACACCAGTTTCCTCCAACGTGCAGAAATGGCCCATTTGAAGGAAGACTTTTATAATATGGGTCACATTCTTCATGTGATAAGGGCCATTGACGGCACCCATGTAGCCCTGGTCCCTCCCAGTGCCAATGAACAGGCGTATAGGAACAGGAAGAACTACCACTCCATAAATGTTCAGGTGGTGTGTCTGGCAGACCAGTACATCTCACAAGTGACAGCCAAGTTTCCAGGATCTGCGCATGACTCCTACGTTTTGTGGAAGAGCAATGTCCCACACATGATGGCACGACCACACACAGCCTGGCTCCTTGGTATGAATGCATATGAAGCTGTTTCGCTGTTATGGCACCTGTCATCACATTCTGGCCAATAGCTGTACCTATTATTTCACAAGTCCTACATTTATGCACACGGGTGACTCTGGCTATACAAAGCTTCCTTGGCTGTTGGCATCAGTGAGGTTGCCAGCCATGGAAGGGGAACTCAATTTCAATGAAGCCCACAGGAGGACAAGGCGTGTAACCAAGTCCACTTTTGGCCTCCTTAAGGCAAGATTCAGGTGCCTGCACCTATCTGGAGGTGCCCTCCTCTACTCGCCCCAAAAGGTATGCCAAATCATCATTGCCAACTGTATGCTCCACAATCTAGCCATGAGATGTCAGATACCATTGCTAGCTGATGAGGGTGAGGCAGTTGGACCAGTGGCTGGAAATGCTGAAATGGCAAGTGATAAGGAGCCAGAAGAAGGAGGTACAGCAGACATTAGGACAGAGCTCATCAATCAACACTTCCATTGACATACAGGTATGTAGAGTGGGGTTTTTCAAGTCTTGAATGTCCTCATTTAGAGGTGGCTTGGTGACAATAGTCCAACTAATGTGATTCATCAGTGGGGGTATAATGTGGTCCTATCCCTATGCGTGAGTTGTGGAAGCTGACTGATTCTTACTGAATGTAAGGTGCACTGTAACAGTGGTTCATCTCTAACATGTGTGTTCGCTACAGTTACCTACATTCACTTTTCAAATGGACAGACCAGTATTGAGCTATGTTTGATGCATTCTCCTGTTCTCATGTCATTCCATTGACTGACTATAGTATTTTAATCTATGCCTATGCTGCCTTTGGCTTGAGGCATTCACAGTCATAAGCCATTGCTAAATGATTACAGACATGAGGGTTATACATGACAGATGGCAGGCAAATGATTTGTGTGAATGGTCTGTGACTGGTGATGTGTGTTAATATTTGGGGGGGGCTGCTTAGGAGGTATTCCTCACTGGGCACGACATCTATGACATGCATATGTGCTTTGTGTGGCACCATGACTTCCATCCTGATGGTACTCTCTGTCATGGTCTTTTTGCAGGTTGGAATACTGACTATACTCTTGTGTGGCCATGGATTTCTACCTCTCTGAAATCTGTCCTGGGGCATACCAGTTTTTTTGTCTCCTGCTGAGGGTGTCTCCCTCTACTGTCCATTGCACTGCCTGTTCGATGTAGGGGGCATCACCAGACCACAGTTGGCCAGCATGACAACTGTTGATATTTTATTAAAGACACTTATGCTATAGCTGTGTTTAAGGATGATTGTGCATATCATAATATTGAAAGCCAAAATAAAGGTGCGTAAATTGACATAAAGGTGACGAGTGAGGTCATGGTAGATGAAGTCATCAGAGTAGAAGCTACAGAAGTTGTTTGCATAGTTCCAGTGTCCAAGTGCCATGGGGAAATGGAGCCTCTCTGAACAGTGAACAGGGTGTCTTAGTGGCACATAAGGGAGACAAATCAGGTGATGTTCACTTCCTGGCAATGGGTTTGATATTGGCATCTGCTCCAGCCGGATGTCTGGGTGGATGTCCACATTTGCGGGGGATTCTTCTGCTACAAAGGGAGGGGTGTCTGAGGCCTGTGGTTCCCCTGGCAGGGCCTCCATCCCACTAGCTGCTGCTGATATAGATGGGGCAGATGTAAGGTTGCTAGCAGAAGGGGCCTGATGGTGGGTCAAGCAACCACGCAGGGTGGCATTGATGCCCCTCAACACCCCTGCAATGGAGGCCATGGTGGCATTGTGGGACTCCCACTGCTGCATGACCTCCTGGTGGTATTCCCTCTGCAGCCTTTGTTTGCCCCAACATAGTGATATGGCCCATCCTTTCCAGGGAACTCTGGTATGCTCCAAGGAGATGGTTTCCTGGTCAGTTGAGTCCTCTGGCCCACAGCTTTCCTCCCACACCCCCTGCCCCCAGGTCCCTGTGCCCATGCACACTGTGCCCACTCCCTGTGTTAGCAGGACCTTCATTGTCTGGAGTGTCATGGGTAACCTCAGGCCCCTGTACTGTGGGGCACACTATAGTTTGAACAGTCCTTGGGACACAAGTTTAGGGACGAAGGGTTGGTTGTGATATTGAAGCAACGGGGGGATTGATATGGGCAGGGTGAGGCGGGGAGTCATAGACTGACCAGGTGTTCCAGATGGGCCAGGTAGGTCCTCACTGACCAGACTTCCAGGCATGTTGTCCTCACTGGGGCCTTCATCCTAAGGAGGGCTGGCAATCTCTGGTATCCTTTCCATGGTAGCCCTGGCAGGGGGACCTGTGGATGGACTGAGACACTGAGTTAAATATTGTGTGTTTGGTTATCTCTTTATTAGCTGCATACAGTGTCTTTACATGAGTTCCATCTATGACAATGAGAGATGCTGCTCAGCATAACTTTGGTGGTACATACTGGTCTGTGACATGTATTCCATACTCCTTGTTGGGTGGTGTCATTCTGGTTTGGTACATATAGCACTCCACATGGGTTCAGGCACTGTCTGATATTTCACATGACTGTTCAGCACTGTAACGTAGTGAATAGTCAGGTTTGCTAGATGTCACATGAAATGGCTGGACATTGGACCATGGTGTCCCAGTGGGAGGGCAGTATGTGAGTATACAAGGTTAAATGTCCTAACTCTGCATGTTGTGCATGTGCATGGAGTCTTCCATCTTACTTTCCATACTATGGTCAGTCCATTTCAGGGTTGAAGATCTAGATAAATGCCCATTTGGACTTCTCACAGAGCTGTAGCTGTGTTTAGCCTTGGTTACCATTGTGGTATGCCATTGCATTGCTGTCATGGCCATGTAGTGGTCCTCAGTGGTAAAATCTAGTTGGTGTAGCTCATACGATAGTCATACATGCAAGAGATGTGATGTGATGGGCACATTCCAGGTTTTCACGTAGATGGGCTAGTGCATTGTGGGAGTCGTAGTGATAGTATTAGCCGATGATATCTGTGCCTTTGCCAAGGGCTGTGTGGGCAGTTAAGTTGGGTGGATGGAGGTGTGACATTAGGTGAATAGGTGGGAGGTGTAGTGAGATATAAAGTGAATTGGGAAGTATTTGGATGGTGAGGAAGCATGCAGGACACAACAATTATGTGACATGGAAGTTGTGGGTCCCCAAGGTATTCCAGTCAGGTCTTCGAGATGAAGGATGTCCAAGACCTTCTCCTTCCAAGATGTGAACTGTGGGAGAGGAGGCGGGGGCCCACTGCCAGTCTGGTGCACGTCGATCTGGTGTTGTGATGCCATGGAACGTACCTTTACCTGTAGGTCATTCCACAGCTTCCTGATGTCGTCCCTTGTCCATGGATGGTTGCCTACTGAGTTGGCCCTTTCGACGAGTCTTTGCCACAACTCAATTTTCCTGGCAATCTACATTTGTTGGACCCGTGCTCCAAACAGTTGTGGCTCTACCTTGACAAGTTCATCCACCATGACCCTCAACTTGTCGTCTGTGAACCGTGGGTGCTTTTGTGGGGACATGGTTGTGGTTGTGTTGAGGGGGGAGGTTGTGTGTATGTAAGGGTGCAGTGTTGGGTGAATGATGGGATGTGGGTAGTGCGTTGTGTGTGATGGATGCTTGTCGGGATTTGTGTGTGCTCATTATGTGTGTTGTGTGTTAGTTGTGCTGGTGTGTGGTGTGTGATGCATGTAGTCTGTGTGTGTGCCTATGGTGTAAGGGTGCTCTCTCTCTGTTGCTGCCTCCTCGTGGTGTATGTGAATGTCATTTTTGTTGCAAAGGATTGTGGGTTGTGTTGGGTTGTGTTATATAGTGCAGTGAGTAGGTGTGTGTGGATGTGTGTCAGGTGTCTGGGTATGCAAACTTTTCCAATGTGGTGTTGTGTTCTGACAGTAGTGGGTTCTGGGCGCAGCAGTTCGCACCGCCAATGGTTTTCCGCCTTGGAAGAACCACTGTGGTGATTTGTGGCTCGTAATCTGGTGGGCGGTGCTGGTGGTGGAACCGCTTCTTTCCCGCCCTCCAGTGTCCTGGCAGTCTTCGATATTTGGCTGTTTTTTGGCGGTCTTCACTGTGTGACTCGTAATACGGTGGTCAGATGACCACCAACATGGCGGTCTTTTGGTGGCCGCCATTGCGGCGGTCTTCTGAATAGACCACCAAAGTCGTAATGAGGCACTATGTGATCTGGTCTTTGTGATGACCTTGTATTTTAGCGGACATATTTTCAGGTGAATAGTGCAGTTATTACTTATCGACTTTTCCATTAGTTAGCTTTACAGTGGACACCAGCCATGGTCAGCAGTGGTGCACATTTGTCATACTAATAAGAATGTAAAGATTTAGGTTTGTTTTTAGAGTTTCCTGCAGGTTCTATGTTATATTCATCTTTGTTATATATAAATGACAGCAAGGATATAGTTAAAAAACAGACGCCACCAAAAATATAAAGTAATGTACATTAGGTTATAGGGGATATGAGTCTGACATTTTTGTAAGACACACCCTTAACAAATGATTATGGTATTATGTTTGTATTGTTATTGTATTATAATTCAGCCTCATGTGGATGCTGTTTAATCAGTCAGGAGCAGTAAACATCAATAGTCTTGCAATCACCTACAATTTCAACACCTTTGTATCTAATCATATTTTTCTTTTTTGATACTCACAGACATGCAAGACCAACTCCACAGCATGAGCTTGCTCGCATTGTTTAATGGCAAATTAACATGACTGTCTGAAGCTCATCAAATGCCTATGGATAAGAATAACCTCTAACAAAGCACTTGCGGAACTGGCTTCTTGCTGTTGTACAGAAGTTGAAGTTCCACACTGGTTTGATGACAAGGTAATAAGGTGCAAGATACTTTGGGCCCTATTTACAATTGAGCAGATTTTGATATCTGCCAAGAAGTGGCAGATGTTCGTCCACCTTATACAGACTGCAACAGACATAACTGCACTATTAGGGGCAGTTTTTCAAACAGTTTGTGCTGATTTGCATCACAAAAGCTAGGGAGAAAATGGTACACTGCCATAACTTAATAGATATGTCACTTTGTGGCCCTCTCCCTCTTATGCAATGCAGTACAGCAAGTTTGGGTGCAGTGCTGCATTCCATGACATACTTTTAAATAGGAGCCATCATTGTGGAGGATGTCCTGCGTCCACCAAACTCTATATAACGTCCTTTGTCTGCTTAATGGTACACTCAAAGTTCTACAGTAAAGAAACAAAAAAAAGGCCTCTTGAAAATTAATAACATTCAACCCCTCCTGGAGGTTGACCCAAAGGTAAAATTAAATAATCTGATAAACTTTACAAACAGTGAATAATATAGCTTGACATTACTTTAGCAAGTATCAAAGAAACATCAGCTCCTCTGCTAATTGTATGTATCACGCGCATTCGTAGCAGTTAAGGAAAAGTAAAATGCATTATTACTGTTGGGTGAGTTAGAGTGGTGGGGTTGTTTTTAACAGAACTCTTTAGTTGTTTTTTTTGTGGGAATAACGTCTGGGTTTACTGGTGATGGAATTACATAGCATAAGAAAGTTTTTTTTTACTAGAACACTATTTCCGGTGTAGGGAAGATAGGTCTGCCTTGGTAATGCCTTCATGTATTTGTTCACGCAATCTTGGACGATTTAAGGTGCTGTCTGAATTGAAAGATTTCTGCTTGTCTGGCTTTGATTGTTTTCACTCGTAGAGGGTGGACCTCAGTGTTCTGGCATCTCACAGCATTATGCCCGTTCATAAGTGTGCATCAGAACAGTCTTTCTACTAGTGATATTAGTACCAACCAGCAGCATTACTTGCATTGGTACATAAGAGTGTTTTTGACAACATTACAGAGTGTTCCTTCTGGCAGTTTTGGAGATCTGCTAGATGTGTGAATTTACTTCTAGAGTTGAGGAACTATTTCCACTATTTTTGTGTATGCATGTTCGCTCTCAAAGGGATCATATGAGTTGAAAGATCTCAGCTATTTCTAGTTGTGTTCTAGTCACATTCACTTATTTCTGTTTGAGGTAACTTGCTTGGGCATTATATAGGCCTTGGAGAAATGTAACTTACAAATTACACCAAAACTATGCCCTTACGCCACTTTGTGTAAATACATTCATGGTAAAACGTTACAGTGAGTAGTCCATTCACTGCACAAATTTACACACTGGAACCACAGAACATGTTCAGTTGTTTTGCACTTTTTTTTAGCACTACATTCATTCTCAAATCAAAACAAATTGACACAAGGGCACATTTCATGCTAAAGTATAACATTGATGCATTTTCACTTTGCTTAAAATATATGTAATTTTACATAACTGTGGTGAAATTTCACATAATTACACAAAAGAAAATGAAGTGAATTTTGCACACCCCTATTATTGTAGCACCGAGATGGTAGTATTGTGCTTTATGTGTCCTTTCTCTTGTGAGGTATATATTTTGGGTATGTAGCTTCAGAAAGGCTATTTTTTCAAACTTGGTATTTCACTTTGTATGGTAATTTCCAGTATATTATGTAAACACCTTAGTTTGGCTCTCAATTTGTGAAATTGAGAATACACACTGTATGAAGTCATTCTTTGCAATACTTGTTAGAGAAAGGGTAACAAAGGATTTCAATATTTCATTGAACAGATGTCTAGTGTGAGTAGAAAAAAAGGTTAGGAATTCATAATTGTCCTTAGTTTGCAGGGTAAAACAGAGCTTGTGGAACTCCCTTTCATATAGCCGATAACACACAAACACCAAAGCAGTGGCTATAGTGTGAATCATTCTGGAATATATCATATGACAAGAAACACGGGTAAGAAAACAATTTTATAGAATAGGCTACCTGCCCTTTTACCTGCTAAACCATCTATATCTGAGAGAGCTTCGGTGGCTTACTCATATGAGTGAAAATACACATAAGATGTTACCTAGAAGAAGGTAAAACTGACAACCAGGGCATTATATGGTTGAAACTAAAATAAAAATCAGATTTAAGCAGATACATAAAAAAATATATGTATAATCGTAGTGTAGATGCTAAAAGTGAATCCTCCATACCTCATTCACTTGATATAACAGTAAATTAAATAGATGTGAACTGTCCAGTTATCTGAGTGGAGAACTGTAATACCACTCATGAGGCCCTAGAAACACTGGATGATATTGCAAAGAATAAAGATGATGAATGGGAGATCCTACTAATGAAATTTAAACCCATAAAAACCTGGCCAGTGATAGCCCAGCAAAGATACTTCCTTACATTTTGTAGCAGTCTAAGTCATGTAATGCAGAGCTCACACATATTCCAAAGATAGTGTGCAAATAAAATAGATTATATAATCCTTGAATGTCACGTATGAATAGAGAAGATACATATGAAAGTGGTTGAGAAGGCTGATAGTGAGCATCATGCTCTAAACTATAGGCCTTCTACGTCGTGCATATTTGAATAAGGTAATTCCATTGCCAATGACATACAACTGCATAAGTATTAAATGGTTAAACATTTTAAAGAACAATGAAGTACTTCATGGAATATACTCTAATGTGATTGCAGTCTTGCAGCTATAGGACAATGTAAGAACAGGACATATGCCAATACTCTCATTACATGGTGAGTAGTTTGAAAAACCCTTAAACAGTCTTTTATCACACACCGAACAGAATCCAACATGAAATATAATCAAGCACTATGGCAGATGCAAGCTATGTAAAAAGGCAAAGACCCAGCTAGTCCAGGCGACAAAATAACAAAATAGGCCTTTGATACTGGAGGCTAGAAGAAGTTATAAATGTATCTTAACAGAAATGAAGAAAGTCTGAGAAAATAATAATAGGCAGGATATGCAAGATGCCATCAGGAACAATAATACATAAGCAGTCTGGCACTCATGGGAGCTTTAGACTAAATACTCCAATGGGAACCTATGTTAACCAATATGAATGGGGACGTCACTTCATCAAGCTGCATGCTGGGTGCAAGGGAGGAAATGCCAAAGTAATTGTACGGATAGAACATTAAACTGATTAGATAATGTTGGATTTTAAGACTGACTCTTTGGTGTTGTAATTACAGGAAATAATGGAACCTTTGAGAGCTACCAAATAAGAGAAAGCCCCAAGCTCAGATAGAATACTGGGTTATTTATATTTCACTGAGCATTTTGGGCACTTTCTATCAATATATTAACAAACAGTATTTTTAATGGAGCTGATATTTCTTCCAGGAAAATAAATTGTTCCTATATTTAAGAAAATGGAAAGAGAAACCGGGCTTGCAATAAGCCCATAAGCCTGAATGACAGTTTGCAAAAAAAGTCTATAAACAGGGTTTATCTAAACTTCAATAATAGCTGGATGAACACTATGCCTTGACTGATTACAGGTGGGTTTAGAAACAGAATAGGTACAATAGATAAGGTCTTCAGGTTTTAAACTCTGTGTTGAAAGTATGTTCTGCAAAGAAACGATCACCTTTACAAAGTGTCTGTTGATATGAGACTAACCTTTGATCTAGAACCTAGGTGTGCATTGTGGGATGTTTTAAAAGATTATGGTATACCACACTCAATATTAGTTCTTTCAAAGCGCTAATATTCTAACCCCTATGAGCAAGTGAGATGAGGGCGCCCACAGAGAATTAGCAAATACTCTCTTTAGTTTAATGCGGTAGTAAGCTATCTAGAAAATTGCATATGGGATGCACCAAAGATAGCAGGGAAATAAGTTCCCCTTTTGATGTTTGCAGACGATAATTTATTAATCTCAAGGACACCAATGGGCCTACAAACTCCTGCCCTGTGAGGGGTTCAACATAATTCTCCATAAATCAAAATATATGGTCATAAACCTTCACCGTAAATTTAGGAGCTCTGCTACAGTACAAGTAACAATAATACAAAGGGTCAGAAACTGATTACTTAAGGGTAAGGCTCGCCCATATATTATTGTATAGCGCATAAATCATCAAATGTCAAATTACAAAAAAAATAATGTGACTCTAGTGTTAAAATAGTATAGAGCTACAATATCAAAAGGGGTTTCTCCAAGGTTTATCAGGTCATGAGCTGGGACCTGCACTTTATGGAGTCCATCTATGGGGTGGAGGGAATGTACATGCATAAACCAAATCAGAGAATTACTTTATTTGATCTCTGTTTGGTTTATCAAACAGTGCCTCTTTAGTTCATTGAAACCTTGACCTAGTGCTAAACAAAATTGCATATGTAGCTAAACTAAGGACTTCGACTGTAGAGGAGCTGAAACGGTATTGGTTTGCGTTGACTGAAATTATGGAATCCCATAACACCTTTAATACACTATGGGTCAGGTATGTATAATCATTCCTTTATGAACTAGATTTAGTACAGCTCGGGGTGAACCTGGCCGCTATAAATGCCAACTTAATGAGTATGTTGTAAGTAAAATACTGCCAACATGTCTTGTGCAGGATGGTCATGGAAGTAAAAAAGAGGGGGCCTTATTTCCAAATTCTTGTATCCTAAGTGTATTCCCAAGTTTGAACAGTATATGGATGATATTCTGCCATGCAAGAAAATACTTAAATACAATTCAGAGTTGGTAGCTCATCCCTGAATGCACATGCCATAAAATGGGTCAAAGGTGGGACACGTAGCAATCAATGTCCAGTGAGTAAATGCTATTGAGAGCCGGTAGAACATTTATTTTGTTTTGCCCTGTATATAATAATCAGAGGGGAAATGGATTATCACAATATGTCAGTTCATTGGTAATAGAAATTATATGGATGCTTCACTGATTCTTAAGTCAAATACCATAGAACTTATTGTATTTGTCTCAGTCCGGATTCCTATTATTGTCTTGGACCTTAAGAAAGCAATTTAGCAAACGCACAAATTAACATATACAAATTATTTTTAACTCATGATTTCTTTTATTCTTTTAGGTAGTGTAAAGAATCTGTTCATTTGAATAATGTTGTGAATAATGTTGGCCATTTAATGATGGATCAGCCTTTCCCACACTAAATATTATGATAGTAATGCTATGCTGCATGAGAAAGATGAAGTTTGATTTGGAGAGCAACATTTATGGTAAACAAATTAAATGGATATTACATGGTTTTATAATTTTATGAGCATCGTCTGTACAATGGATTAAGACACTGGGTAGCATGTAAGAGTAATATAGTATTTTTTAAGAGTACAACAATACAACATATGTTATAAGGTTCTATATTTGTATATAAAAAATATATATTTAGAGTGTGGTTTTATTGTGCTATGTGATTTAGGGAAGCTCCCCCTGAAATAAGCAATGTAAACTAAAATAAAATTATGACAATGTGAACAATGCTGCTTTTTTCTTCAACTTGTATAGGACCTCTGGGATCTTAACTCTATTTTCAACACAGATGTAACAGTATGCCCCACTCCAGTTGCTCTGTGTTTATCAGGATGCTGGTGAAAGAAACAGCAAACTAACAAAGGCACATGGACTAAGGGGGTCATTCTGACCCCGGCCGGCGGCGGTAGCCGCCGGCCTGGCTGGGACTGCCAGAAGACCGTCCCGCGGTCAAAAGACTGCGGCGGTCATTCTGGGTTTCCCACTGGGCTGGCGGGTGACCGCCAAAAGGCCGCTCGCCAGCCCAGTGGGAAACACCCTTCCACGAGGAAGCCGGCTCCGAATGGAGCCGGCGGAGTGGAAGGTGTGCGACGGGTGCAGTAGCACCCGGCGCGAATTTCAGTGTCTGCTAAGCAGACACTGAAATTCAAAGTGGGGCCCTCTTACGGGGGCCCCTGCGGTGCCCATGCCATTGGCATGGGCACTGCAGGGGCCCCCAGGGGCCCCACGACATTCCTCACCGCCATCCTGTTCCTGGCGGTCGAAACCGCCAGGAACAGGATGGCGGTGAGGGGGTCGGAATACCCCATGGCGGCGCAGCAAGCTGCGCCGCCATGGGGGATTCCGAAGGGCAGCGGAAAACCGGCGGGACACCGCCGGTTTTCCGGTTCTGACCGCGGCCATACCGCTGCGGTCAGAATGCCCTCAGGAGCACTGCCAGCCTGTTGGCAGTGCTACCGCCGACCCCCGGCGGTCCGGTCGGAATGACCCCCTAAGTTCACTAGAAGGGTTATCTTTCCAATAGATTAGGAATTGACAACCATCTCTTCTCTGCAGTAACAAAAGAAGCAGAATTTGACCTTCATTTATATGTGTATTTCTTCCTTTTGACTTTTGAACAATGAGAAATTTTAGAGACAATCTGTCCGTGTCTTTCTGCCAGCATCTACAAATGTACCTGTCAAAACGTTATCTAACTCAGAAAGACTATTGATTATATATGTCTAAGGGACTGATTATGAGTTTGGTGGTCCTAGGACTGCCAAACTCGCAGTGGCGGTCTGACCACCACAATCCTGGCGGTCCGACCGCCAGATTAAGATCCTGGCAGTTAGACCGCTTAGAGACTAATACCACCCCCCTCAGCTGATCACAACTTTCCTTTCTGCCAGCATTTTCATGGCGGGGTCTCTACCATGAAAAGGCTGGCGGAAAGGCAGATCTAGGGCCACAGGAATGACATGGGGAGATTTGAGCCCCATCTGCCAGCACCCTCGAAATGTGCATTGTCTGCTATGGTAGACAGTGTGCACTCCGAGAGTGCTGCTGTGTGTGACAGCACTGGCCTTGGCCCCCTGAGGGAGCCGAGGCCAACTCCTCTGCACTATTTTCACCAGTCAGCCTGGCGGAAACATTGTAATACAACAGGAGGGAGGCCACCAGCTTGACAGTTGACTTCCTACCACCCTATTGGAGTTTGGGACTTTCAATGAAACCCTAACTGCCTCTCTTTCCATTTATTTCTCCACTATTCCATTGCTGCTGTCCTCCCTGCTACCCAGTCCTTTCTTCATCTCATCCTCATTTTAATTTTCTTTTGACTGCTTTAGGCGTACTAACTCTCATCTGTTATCCTTCTGCTTATCTCTCTCCCTCTCTCTCACCACCTGCACTTCTGTTGCTTTATTTACATATACCATGCCTAATTGTCTTAAACTCCTCTTGATCCTTACCCTTCATAATATCAGATCCTTCAGCTGTGTTTTCACTTTCTCATACTGTTTATTATTCAATGTAAGACTTTAGTGTCATTAAACTTATTATGTGGTAAAGCACCCGTATGCCTCAGGGGGAGTGAATGTATAGAAATGTTACATAAATAAATAAATGATTATGATTTTGTCAAATAATCAGCAAACAAAGGATCCAAAGAATCAATATTAGGAGAAGATGGAAACATTCTTGGGTGAAATTATTGCACACAGAAAAAAGGTGAAACCATAAAAGGCTGCAGTGTTATAAATGAGTTACTTTGTAAGTGAGAGCCCTGTTCACTGTCAGTAGCATCAAAGTAATATTGTGGACTTTGATTGGTTGGCTACATTTGCTGATATGACTGAGGTAGGAAAACCATGAAAAAGAGAATGTTTAACACCCTGAGCTTTATACCGAACTATCCAAAAGCTTGAAAGTTATTGAATACCTCTAATATAAATAATTGTATGAGCAGCTCAAAAAGTTGAAAAATATCAGTCAATTATTGGATATTTCTTTAGCTGTTGAAAATGTGTGCAAATGAGAAAATGTCATAGTCCAATGTTGAAGAGACATTGACATTTATTATAAACACCCAAAATGTGTAGAAGGGTTTAAAAAGCAAAGTTGTTTAATGCGCACAAACAGAACAAGCAAAGCATGTATCCTCAATACCTTAATGAACCAAATGCCACGAAAAAGACTGCTGAAATAAACCCAGAGTAGTCTTAGCTGATATATGAACAGAAATTGCGGAAATATGACACATCTCCATTCCGTTTTGTAATTCATTAGTGGAAATAAGAACAGTTTGCGAATGACCTCCCAGCTTAAGGTGGTCTTCTCCCAAACTTTTTGCCTTACTCCTCTATATTTTTCTGATCTCGCTTTTGTTGGCTGTATTACTCTGTGCACTTTATCAGTGCTAACCAGTTTTGAGACTGAAGTTCATTAATGTTCAGTAAAATAAAGCATTACATCTCAACACATAGAACAATTACAAACATTGTTAAAACAATACTTAAAAGGGAAAAGGTGTAGCTCCCTTTTGGATACTCAGGCACCCCATCTCTAATAGTCCAACATGGCCCCTTTACGTTTGCCTCAGGCAAAGCATTAGTCGTGAAATCCACAGTGACTCTCTCTGTTCTAAAGTGCCCATGCTAATGGGTGCTTCCCATTCAATCATTCAAGAGGGGAGAATGGTATGCACCAACCAAGACCTCTGTCAAACCTTGCTCCACCACAGATGAGACCCATCATGGCCAGTCCACATCTTGGAAATTATCCTTATTTTGATTCTTCAATTTGACCACACTGATCAAACGTACTCTATGAAAGTAGGGTGCAGACCTGAGAATCATAGTGCTCTGTGGAAATAAAAAGGCTACCAATAACCAGTGCTAAAGTGTGTGTGCTCTCTTCTTAAAACATGGAAACATTGGCTTGCCCACAACTGGCACAATTAATTCACTTATATGCCCCTAATAAAGTGGTACAAACATATAACCAGGGTCTTTAAACTAAATGCTGCACTTGTTGTGCCATCCACTTAAGTAGCCTTGCAAACCTGTCTCAGGCCTGTCATTGCAGACTGTGTGTGCAGTTTTAAACTACCTCTTCGACCTGGCAAAATAAATCTTTTGCCAGGCTCAAACCTGCTCTTTTAATACATATCAATCCCCCTTAGGATAGGTCCTAAACAGCCACAGGGCAGGGTGCAATGTATTGAAAAAGTAGTATGTTTTAAGTTTTACATGTCCTAACAGTGAAAAACTTTTCACTACTGCAAAGCCTGATCTCCCATCGGATAACATTGGAGTTACCCTATTACATTTAATAAGTTGTAAACTTCAAAATGGGAACAGTTAACCAGTTCATGTTTAGTGTCTTTAGAAATGTACTGCTGAATCCTTTTTTATAGTGAAGTCAGAACGAAGAGAGAGGTTTCTCCCCCAGTGTACTGAGTGCTACACGTTTGGCCCTCTCCATATGAGACACTAAGGGGGTCTTTATGACCCCGGCGGTGAGTGCTAATGTGGCGGCAGTATCACCAACAGGATGGCAGTACATACTGCCACATTATGAGAATGGCGGGTTGGCTGCAAGCCATACACATAAACACCCGCAGACATATACATGCATACACCCACTCACTCACACTGGCATACACGCATTCATACACACATACATAAAGTCATGCTCGCACACATTCGTACACACATTCACACTGACATGCAGACACGCACTCACATTACCACTCTTACACGCATTCACACACATGCATACACCCATGCAAATAACACTACATACACAGACACATTCACCTACTCGCTCACACATTCATGCACACAACCACACACACACAATACCCCTCATCCCTATCCCCTGTGAGAAGCTTAACTTACCTTCTTCCAGGTGGTCTTCCGGCAGGGAACGGGAAGGGGCGCTGCTATCGCCAGCAGCGCTCGCCTGCAGAACACCACCAGGCCGTATCACAGGTCATGATACGGCTGGTGGCGGTTTAATGGCGTGGCGGTGCTGTTGGTAGCAGCGTCACCTTACCACCATCTGCCACTATGAACACTGCCGGATTTCAGCCCTTCTTGTGGCGGAAGTCCGGCAGTGGCCATAGTATGGTGGACGGATGATAGCCGTGGTCACGGTTTTTTGACGGCCCTCACCGGGGCGGTAGGTGGTTTTTACCGCCAATGACATCATTAGGGTCTAAATGTCCCAAGAGGGCACGGCACCCTCACCGGTGGGCAGACACCTGGGTTGGCAAATGTAGTGCTTGGGGAGGAGGTGGCCCCAGTTAGCTTTGGGGAGCAGACAAAGGTTACCCTAGTATCCCTGAGAGATATGGAGATGGTACCAAAAGCCCATATGCCTACAAATACATCTAGGTATAGGCAATGAGTCACCAGCAATGGACAACGGGTGGAGGCTCTGATGGACACAGGAGCTAGCATGACTACTGAAAGGTGTCAACTGGTATCCTTAGAGCAGGACCTTTCTAACACATTTCACCAAGTCATGGTTTCAAAAAACTGCAAGAATAATATACCTCATCTACCATCTGGTTTCCTTTGAGTTGGGGGCATGGGGGGTTTCAGGTTCTCTAAAAGCAGCTGTGAGCCCTGCCATGCCTGTGTATTGTCTGCTGGACAATGACCTCGAGGCCACTACCTGGAAAAAGGCAGGGCTCAGGTCACTCAGGTTACACTTGAAGATGTTGAGAGCTCCTGTATAGGTCTGTAGGACCACAAGGTCCATGGCTGTCTGGAAAGGGAGGAAAGAAAGCCTGGAAAAATGGTATGAGCAGCTGCCAAGAAGAGTCAGGGCACAGTGAGTCTAAGGTTCCTAGTCCAGAAGCAGCCTGCATGCTGGTGGTCACTCAGTGTTACAAGACTTTCCTACTGGGGTTAGCTCATGAAATTCCCCTGGCAGGACATCTGGGACAAGACAAGACCTTCGCCCGGCTTGTCACACATTTCTATTGGCCCTGGATAAAGAGAGCCTCAGATTCATTCTGTATGTCCTATCTCATCTACCAGGCCGGTGGGAAATCAGTGGAAAAGGTTAAAGCTCCCCTGAACCCATTACCTTTCAATGGCATGCCCTTTAAGTGGGTGAGCATCATTGTTACTGGTCCCTTGGACTCCAAGACAGCTTTATAGAACAGGTTAATCCTGGTCTTTGTGGACCACTCCATCTGGTGCTCAGAGGCCATTACTTTTACATTGGTGACTGCACCTGTGGTGGCCAGGGACTTGATGGTGATTTTTATCCATGGAAGGTTCTCCAAAGACGTAGTGTTTGGCCTAGGCACTAACTTCATGTCAGTGTACATGAAATCCATGTGGGATGAGTGAGGCATGACTTACCAGTTCTCCACCCCTATAACCCCTAAACCAAGATGCTTGTGGAGAGATTCAACAAGTCCTTTAAAGGAATGATGATGGTCCTACCTGAGCCTATGAGGCGTAAGTGGGATGTTCTCCTCCTATGCCTACTGTTTGCCTACAGGGAGGTGCCACAGAAGAGAGTTGGGTTTAGCCCATTCAAGCTCTTCAATGGACACCATGTTAGGGGACCGCTGAGCCTTGTGAGAGTGGGGTGGGACTCAGGATGTAGTCATCTACATGCTGGCACTTCTCAACCAGATGCAGTACTTCAGGAAAAAAGTGAAGGACAATCTTGAAGCCAATCAAGAAGTGATGAAGCTCTCATATGACAAGAAGGCCACTCTAGTAGAGTTTTATCCTAGCCAAAATGTGTGGGCTATGGAACCTGTGGAGCCTAATGCTTTCCAGGATCACTGGACAGGCCCATACGAGATGAAAGAGTGGGAGTCCATCGACCTGGTGGATCTCTAGACCTATGGAAACCCCTTAAGAGGCCACATCAGCCACCTTAAATCCCACTTTGAGAGGTCTGAAGTCAATATTCACCTAGTGACAAAAGAAGGGGTGGAAGAGGAGAGTGAACCTCTCCCTAACCTCCTATACGTCCAGGGGAATGATGGGCCAGTAGGTGTTAACTTTTCACCTATTCTTACCCAGGAGCAGCAAAGTGACTGTTTCCAGTTGTTGGGCAGTTTTCCTCTCTGTTCTTTCTGTCAACACCAGGACAGTGCACGCTCTACGGGCATCTAGAATGCAAAAACCCAACACTTGCAAGATAAAGTAATTTATGCATTGTGATGATATGTTATTGTTTAACCTTTTGCATTGCAGAATTCCATCCAAAAGATTAATTTTTAAGGTGCTTATAAATACTGTACATTTACAATGTATTGCTGCAGACAATCAGAGTGTGTTAGGGTGTGGTCCCTTTCCAGGGCCTTCTGGAGACTTTCCCTGCAACATGCCTGGGCGTGGTTCTAGGCTGGGCCAAGACTCTATAAAAGAGAGTCAGCCCAACTTCCAGTGCTCACTATTCAGAGGTCCCGGTGCAGAGCAGCAGCTTCTTCCTGAGCTCCTGTCCTGGCGGCCTATTTGGATTTTCCAGTCTTCTGCACTCATCTCTCATTGGTGATCACTGTTTCCAGGCAGTAAGACGGTGTTTGGACATTTCCCAACACCGTAATTGAGAATCTTTGTTGGAAAATGGGTTATTGGTAGGGCAGGTAGGTACCTACACCTAGCAACAAGCCACAAACCTCCACAAAAGTACAGTTAGGTCTCAGTAAATTAATCCCAGCTCTACCCTTGGTAGCTTGGCATCGAGCGTCAAGGCTTAACTTAGGAGACAAAGTGTAAAGCATTCAAATATCACAAAACAGTATTTAAATAAAACACAGGAAACAGTTTAAAAATCCAAAACCAATTTATAAAAATAGCTTATATTTTTATCTTTAAAATGACACAAAAACGATTAAAATCGGTTCAGGGGAACCGGAGATATGAATTTTTAAAGTATTATTATTTTCTAGCGCATAGAAACAAAAAGCGCCAATCGGGTCATCTGGTTGCACCAGGACCGGGACAAGGTCAAACTTTCAGGCCGACCGCGATGGAGCCCTGCTCGGATACAGGTCGCGGGAAGCCTCGGTTAAAAAGTTACCTTCTGACTTAGTCTTTATTTTGAAGTTTTTCTTCACCGGGACGAACCTGCCAGTTGGATCCGACCTCCTGGAGCCCTTGTCCGGATACGCGAAGTCGGTTTCCTCGGTGGTGATTTCTACCTTCGGACTTAGTCGTTTTTTCGAGATGAAAATCCTTCGACCGGGGTAAACCTGGATCTTGATCCGACGTCCGTGGAGCCCTTCTCGGATACGATGGCTGGAAGGTCCCGGTCAACTTTTTACGTTCGGACTTAGTCTTTTTTTCGGATGTTTTTCTTGACCGGGACGAACCACGAAGTCAGGCCGGGTCGCGGTTGAGGCAAGCCGGCTAGAATTTCCGCGTCGAGTCGGTCACTTTATGGAGCTTTTTTCTAAAATTTCTCCAATCTTTTCCAAACTTCTGGGGCTTCACCCAGATGTTCTTTTAAGGTTCTTTTGGGGTCCACAGCTCACCCCAAGGGTCCAGAAGTTCTGTGATGGTCCTTGGGAAGTGCGGACTTCAACTCCCAGAGTGCACCTGGCGCAAACTCCTTTTTGGCCACTGGGCAGTGGTCAGCTGGTCACTTTTTCAGGAGTTGGTGCAGGGGACTCTGGTTAGCAATTTTTCACCTGTAGCAAACAGGGAGTCCCTCCTTGAACCAGTGGAAGCCAGGCAAAGTCCTTCTTGTGGTGAAGCCCAAGTGTGCAGCTGGTGCAGTCTTTCTGAGTGCAGGGTCCAGGTGCAGGCCAGGGGTCCAGCAGGGCAGTCCTTCTTCTCTTTGTAGTTCTTTCTTCTTGAAATTTGGTGGGGATCTGAGGCGTGGGTGCAGGTCTGCCAGTTTTATCCTTGCTCCTGGGTGAAAAGCAGGGGGGCCCTGGTCCTCCAATCAGGGACAGGGTCGTCCCCCTGTGATGACCACTTCCTGGGAAGTGTGGCAAAAATCCATCCCAGAAGGCAAATAGTCTCTAAAAATCCAAAATGGATGAATCTGATTTTTGGAGGAGAGATCTGGCTGAGCCCACCCACTGGTGTGGCTAAAAATCATAAACACACCCCTCTCCTGCCCTCTCCTAATCTAATCAAGGGGGCACCTAGCTGTCTGGGGTTGCAGGATGTGGGGGTGTTGCTGGGTGCTCCAGATGTCCTTCTCTGCCTTTGAAGACCAGTTTGGCAGCCCTCCCCCTTCCTGCTTCCCCATCTGCTGAGGGGAGATTCTCTCCCCCAAGCACATTCCTTTGTGTGAAGTCAGGCCACTTCACACCTCATTAAAGTAGCCTGGCAGAAGCTGCTGCAGGCTGGCCAATCAGAGCACAGGAGCAAAAACAATGCAGAGCTGAAATTGGCAACTTTTTAGGTAAAGTCTAAACTTTTTACCTGCACTAGTTATATTAAATCCAACAACTGGAAGTTGTGGGATTTATTATAACAATCAATTTGATACCAAATTCTTGGTATGTAACATTTAAGGAGACTTTAAAATTTAAAATAAAGTCTGCCCATTCTAGCCTATGAAGGCCATTTACTTCAATGAGGGAAAAACGAATTTGGCTGTTTTTACCTCACCAGGGCTTATAAATCTATTTTTATAAAGTCCCTGCTTATAGTTACATGGCACCCAGCCCTAGGGGCACATAGGGCACACCTTAGGGGTGACTTATATGTAAAAATAAGGTAGTTTAAGACTTTGGAAGTACCTTTAATTCCAAAGTCGAATTTGCATATAACTTTAATTTAAAAGCAGCCAGCAAGGCAGGCTTGCTTTTAAAATGACACTGGGCACCTCAGCAATGCACCTAGGTGTGCACCACGTATGCTGTGGTCCCTAAACCTACATGCCCTACCATATACTAGGGACTTATAGGTAGGTTAACTTAGCCAATTATAATTAGCCTAATTTGCATATCCATTTTACACAGAGCACAGGCCCTGGGACTGGTTAGCAGTACCCAGGGCACCATCAGAGTCAGGAAAACACCAGCATAAAGTGGAAAATGGGGGCAAAAAGTTAGGGGGCCTCTGCAATCAGCCCCAGTTTCTCACACAACCCCCCCCCAGCCCACACGCCCAGGAGACTCAGCCCAACCCTGGGAGAGTCTTCCTGGCTTGTTAGGCGAGGAAGACAGTGAAGAAAACTGGCTGTCCCTTTGCAGGGCCTACTCTGCCTTATATCCTCCTGTCAGGGTCACTCCCTCTGGGTAGTGAAGCCATCCCAACAGTAAAAGGACCCAACCCAAACTGAAACTTCCCTCTAGGGGGGTCTTCCTCCTCTCTCTCTGCCAACTTGGGTAGTGAGGTGCCCACCTCCCCTACTCCTAACTTTGCTAGGGCAACACCTAGCTTACCCAAAGAAGTCACCCAACACTTGAGCAACCCCACCATGACCAATAGGGTCAGGGGGCCTACTTTGCTATTGGCCTTGGGGTCTGCCTCCCAGGCCAAGTACAGTGCTGCCAGGAAGGCTAGCACCCAGCAGAGGCTACTGACAGCTGTCAGTACCCAGAACCACACCCTAAGCTCTCCACTGACAGGTGGCTGAGCTGCTTTAGGGGCATCTTTGGGGTCCTGGCACCCCTCTTGCTGTCTAGAGTGGGGGGCTACCACCTCCTGTGGCAGACACCCTCCTTCCACTCTCTCTTCTGTCAGTGCAGGGGCAACACCTTGCATCTGGACAGCTGCCTGACTACTCAGGACTTCCTTGGGGTCAGGTGAGGCCTCACCAGTGCCAACTCTGGGCTCCCCCCCTACTGGGGCAGAAGGCCTTTGGCTCCCTGGAACTCTCTTTAAGAGTGGCCTACCCTTCCTTTTCTTCTTTCCTTTTCTTGGGGACCCCTGTCTCCTAACTGTAGGGACTGACTCCCCAGGACTTTGGGTTGGGGGGGCGCCCTGGGCGACCACCCCATCTGTGACCAGACTCACCTCTGGGAGGTCATTGCCCAGGATACAATCTAGGGGAAGGTCAGCACTGACTACCACCCTAATCCAGTCAAGGATACCCTCCCTCTCTAGGGGCACTATGGCTACAGGTTTGGAGGTGACCTCCCCTGTGGCTATCCTGACTTTCCTTGTCTTTCCTGGGACATACATGTCTGGGGTCACTAACCGGTCACTCACTACAGTGTGACTGGCACAGGTGTCTCTCAGGCCAGTGGTAGGGATCCCATTCACTTGAATGTGGTGGAAGTGCCTACTCCCACCCTCAGGGATCACCAGCTTACCATCTGGTCCTGTCTCCCAGCACAATGCTAGGAGGACTTCATCATCTGAGGAATCCTCCTCTATGGCTACACTGGACAGCCCAGTGCTAACCACTTTCTTTGGACAGGCTGCATCTCCTCTGAAGTGACCTGTCTGCTGACAGTCAAAGCAAGCCCTACTGTCCAAGAGCTTTTTTAACCCTGGGTCTCCCTGTCTCTGCATGTCAGATTGGGAGTGGGATTTACTCTCCTCCTTCTTAGGGTTCTGGGGTACAGAGGGAGTCTCTTTGGTGGGCTTACTACCTCCCTCCTTAGGTTTTTGGGGACCTGTCCCCCCCTTCTTGGAGTCTCCCCCCTGGGACTTGACAACCACCCTGGTTCTCAACCACTCATCAGCTGCCTCCCCTAGCTCTCTAGGGTTGGTCAGCTTAGAGTCCACTAGATGCTGGCGTAACCTTTCTTGGATACAATTGGTCAAGATGTGCTCTCTCATGATCAGATTGTATAACCCCTCATAAGTATTTACTTTGTTGCCAATAATCCAGCCCTCTAGTGCCTTTAGTGAGGTGTCCACAAAGTCAACCCAAGACTGGGTACTGACCTTCTGGGTGTCCCTGAACTTCATTCTATATTGCTCTGGGGTCAGACCAAACTTCTTGACTAAGCACCTCTTCATACTAGGGTATGAATCTGCCTCCTCCCCCCTTAAGGTCAGAAGCCTATCCCTCCCTGAGTTGGGGACCAACTCCCACAAAAGGGAACCCCAGTATTGAGGCCTAACCCTTCTCATTTGGAGTGCCCTCTCAAAGGCCCCTAGCCACTTATCTATGTCATCCCCCTCTACATAAGCAGGAACCACCCCCTTGGGTAATCTGGGGCAAACTCCCCCACCCATGGACACCTCAGCTTCTTTATCGCTGCTTCCATCTTTTTTTTCTTTGCTTGCCCACTTTTTCTTTTCTAGGGCAAGCTTATCTGCTTCCAAAGCTATGTAGGCTAGCTGGGCTTCCAGCTCTCTTTCCCTGATGGATGGGTTCTCTCCTCCTGAAAGGACCCTCTTCCTACCACTAGCTTTGGGTCTGCCCCTAGTGACTGTATCCAGTGAGGACCGTTCCTCCTCTTCCTCACTTGGGGTCTGATGCCTTCCCTCCCCTGAGTGGTTATAGTTAGCATCTTCCTCTTTTTCTTCCTCCACTGGAGCTTCCTCTGTCTCTACCTCTTGGGCCTCAGCCCATGCTGTCAGGGATGTGATCAGGATTTGCTTCCTGAGATCAGTGGTTGCAGGCAACCCTCTTTCAATACACAACCCCCTAAGCTGGACTACGGTCAGTGTGGGTAGGCTAGCCAGATCAAGCTCCATGGTTCCCTAGTTTTGTGTCACCAAAAACTTTTTGCAAAAATTGGAAACAAGAATTTAGAAAAATTACAAAAATTCAATAATTGAAATTAATCCAAATTAATAAAAAAAAAAAAAAAAAATTAAAAATTAAAAACAATTTTTGCACTAGGACAATTTAAAGGATTTTTAATTTGTTTTATCTAAAACTGTAACGTGATATTGAACACAAGTACAGGATCCCGTCGCTGCTTCCAATTATGTTGGAAAATGGGTTATTGGTAGGGCAGGTAGGTACCTACACCTAGCAACAAGCCACAAACCTCCACAAAAGTACAGTTAGGTCTCAGTAAATTAATCCCAGCTCTACCCTTGGTAGCTTGGCATCGAGCGTCAAGGCTTAACTTAGGAGACAAAGTGTAAAGCATTCAAATATCACAAAACAGTATTTAAATAAAACACAGGAAACAGTTTAAAAATCCAAAACCAATTTATAAAAATAGCTTATATTTTTATCTTTAAAATGACACAAAAACGATTAAAATCGGTTCAGGGGAACCGGAGATATGAATTTTTAAAGTATTATTATTTTCTAGCGCATAGAAACAAAAAGCGCCAATCGGGTCATCTGGTTGCACCAGGACCGGGACAAGGTCAAACTTTCAGGCCGACCGCGATGGAGCCCTGCTCTGATACAGGTCCCGGGAAGCCTCGGTTAAAAAGTTACCTTCTGACTTAGTCTTTATTTTGAAGTTTTTCTTCACCGGGACGAACCTGCCAGTTGGATCCGACCTCCTGGAGCCCTTGTCCGGATACGCGAAGTCGGTTTCCTCGGTGGTGATTTCTACCTTCGGACTTAGTCGTTTTTTCGAGATGAAAATCCTTCGACCGGGGTAAACCTGGATCTTGATCCGACGTCCGTGGAGCCCTTCTCGGATACGATGGCTGGAAGGTCCCGGTCAACTTTTTACGTTCGGACTTAGTCTTTTTTTCGGATGTTTTTCTTGACCGGGACGAACCACGAAGTCAGGCCGGGTCGCGGTTGAGGCAAGCCGGCTAGAATTTCCGCGTCGAGTCGGTCACTTTATGGAGCTTTTTTCTAAAATTTCTCCAATCTTTTCCAAACTTCTGGGGCTTCACCCAGATGTTCTTTTAAGGTTCTTTTGGGGTCCACAGCTCACCCCAAGGGTCCAGAAGTTCTGTGATGGTCCTTGGGAAGTGCGGACTTCAACTCCCAGAGTGCACCTGGCGCAAACTCCTTTTTGGCCACTGGGCAGTGGTCAGCTGGTCACTTTTTCAGGAGTTGGTGCAGGGGACTCTGGTTAGCAATTTTTCACCTGTAGCAAACAGGGAGTCCCTCCTTGAACCAGTGGAAGCCAGGCAAAGTCCTTCTTGTGGTGAAGCCCAAGTGTGCAGCTGGTGCAGTCTTTCTGAGTGCAGGGTCCAGGTGCAGGCCAGGGGTCCAGCAGGGCAGTCCTTCTTCTCTTTGTAGTTCTTTCTTCTTGAAATTTGGTGGGGATCTGAGGCGTGGGTGCAGGTCTGCCAGTTTTATCCTTGCTCCTGGGTGAAAAGCAGGGGGGCCCTGGTCCTCCAATCAGGGACAGGGTCGTCCCCCTGTGATGACCACTTCCTGGGAAGTGTGGCAAAAATCCATCCCAGAAGGCAATAGTCTCTAAAAATCCAAAATGGATGAATCTGATTTTTGGAGGAGAGATCTGGCTGAGCCCACCCACTGGTGTGGCTAAAAATCATAAACACACCCCTCTCCTGCCCTCTCCTAATCTAATCAAGGGGGCACCTAGCTGTCTGGGGTTGCAGGATGTGGGGGTGTTGCTGGGTGCTCCAGATGTCCTTCTCTGCCTTTGAAGACCAGTTTGGCAGCCCTCCCCCTTCCTGCTTCCCCATCTGCTGAGGGGAGATTCTCTCCCCCAAGCACATTCCTTTGTGTGAAGTCAGGCCACTTCACACCTCATTAAAGTAGCCTGGCAGAAGCTGCTGCAGGCTGGCCAATCAGAGCACAGGAGCAAAAACAATGCAGAGCTGAAATTGGCAACTTTTTAGGTAAAGTCTAAACTTTTTACCTGCACTAGTTATATTAAATCCAACAACTGGAAGTTGTGGGATTTATTATAACAATCAATTTGATACCAAATTCTTGGTATGTAACATTTAAGGAGACTTTAAAATTTAAAATAAAGTCGCCCATTCTAGCCTATGAAGGCCATTTGCTTCAATGAGGGAAAAACGAATTTGGCTGTTTTTACCTCACCAGGGCTTATAAATCTATTTTTATAAAGTCCCTGCTTATAGTTACATGGCACCCAGCCCTAGGGGCACATAGGGCACACCTTAGGGGTGACTTATATGTAAAAATAAGGTAGTTTAAGACTTTGGAAGTACCTTTAATTCCAAAGTCGAATTTGCATATAACTTTAATTTAAAAGCAGCCAGCAAGGCAGGCTTGCTTTTAAAATGACACTGGGCACCTCAGCAATGCACCTAGGTGTGCACCACGTATGCTGTGGTCCCTAAACCTACATGCCCTACCATATACTAGGGACTTATAGGTAGGTTAACTTAGCCAATTATAATTAGCCTAATTTGCATATCCATTTTACACAGAGCACAGGCCCTGGGACTGGTTAGCAGTACCCAGGGCACCATCAGAGTCAGGAAAACACCAGCATAAAGTGGAAAATGGGGGCAAAAAGTTAGGGGGCCTCTGCAATCAGCCCCAGTTTCTCACAATCTTCATATTCTTGCTTTTAATTCTTAAATGAATAACAGATTACTTGTGCGCTGCCATTTTTTGACATTTGTATAGTGGTTTGCAAATAGGGAGGACGCGCAATTTATTCCATAAAGATTTGACTTCGTTATTACATTATTGTTCATTGCGCGCTGATATTTCTTGACATGTACATGATGTTTTACGAGTTGGCAAGACGTGCAACTCGTTTCATGAGCATTTAACTTTGTTGTTCATTGCGCGCTATCTTTTCTTGACATTTACATGGTGGCATTCGAATCGGCGAAACGCGCGATTCACTTCTCGTGTGTAATTCATGCTGTTCATTGTGCGCTATCATTTTCTGGCATTTACATGGTGGCATTTGAATCGGCAACACGCGCGATTCATTCCTTGAGTGATTTTTCATGTTGTTCATTGTGTGCTACTATTTCTTGGCATTTGTATAGTGGCATTTGAATCGACAAGGCGCGCGAATCTTTCCCTGAGTGCTTTTCATGTTGTTCATTGTGGGCTACTATTTCTTGGCATTTGTATTGTGGCATTTGAATCGTCAAGACGCGCAATTCTTTCCTCGTGTATAAATAATGTAAGTTACTGTGCGCTACCATTCTAAGACATTTTCTTGGTAGCATTTCAAGTTGACACGTCGCATGATTTATTCCTTGAATCTACGTTGTGTGACTTCATGGTGCACAAACCTTTATGGTGTTTAATACTCATATAAAAATCTGCAATGTGCGCAATTTACTTCCAAATGTTTTTTCTGAGATGAACACAACAATACCAGAATTTTAGAAATAGCTCAGAGTGTTTCCTGATTCTCATGCTAAAGAAAGTACTTGAATCTGAAAGTCCTATTTAACTTTTCCTGTTTCCTCCTCAGGTATTCGGTCATCTAAAGCCTAGTCAGTTTTAGGATTATTCCAGGGTTGTTCATGTTTTTTCGGAAAAGACGAAGCTTAGAGTTGTAGCATGGTACTGATTTCATGAGATGTAATTTTGATGTTGTGTTTTAACCTTTTGCTTCCTACAGGTCTCCTTCCCAGCTGTTCCCGTCCTAATCCCCTTTTCCCCACTTGGACTCTCTTAGACTCTGTGATAAATCTAATCAGAGTATTGGAGCTGTCTTGTGGTGGAAGTGTTGGGAACGTGCACGGACCCCGAGGATCTGGTGACTCTGACACTTTCTCACCCCTGTGCTCACACATTTGTTTAGGAGCGACATAGACACTGGAAACAGTCCACACACCAAAAATAAAATTTACAGGCTGTCAGATAAGGCGAGGCCCAGTATCAAGCGGGAGGTCTCAAATGTGCTTGTGTTAAGGGTGCTAAGCTGCTTTTGTTCCTGTTGTACATGCCATGGTAACAGCTATTGTTGCTTCTGTGGTGCCTGTTATGATTACAGCAGTAGTTTCTGCGATGGTACCTGTGGTGCTCCCTTTTATAAATTATTTTTTGTCACTGTTGTTGTACCTGCTGCTGTGGCAAGAGTTCCTTCTGCTGTTTTGAGAGCTGTTGTTTCAGCTGTAGTGGCTGCTTCGTGGCTACTGTGGTACCGGACATTGTTAAAGCTGGGGTTGCTTCTCTTGCTACTGCTGAGGCTGCACTTGTTGATTTTTATCTCTGGGAGAAGGTTTGGTCACTTCTGTGGTCCCTGCTGTGGTTGCTGATCTGTTCATCACTTTAATCCCTAATGTGATAATAGCTAGGGTCACTGCTGTGCTTTCAGCTCATTACAGCTGTATCACACCAGTGACTGTAGATGTTGTTGTTATTGTGTGAAATGAAAGAAGATGACCCTCAGCTCCTCTCAGTATATTCTGTGTTAATTACATAAGCTCTAGCACATAGACAAAGCTCTATGATGATCTCTATGAGGATGTGAAACAAGTGCCTCTCTTTCCCTAGGCATATTCATACAGTTACTGGCCAATTAAATGCCCAGCTACTGAAAAGAGACTAATTTGCATTCGAAAGTCACTCTGAGTATACTTTTTTCTTTCTTTTGTTTTTTTTGTTTTTTTTACAAAATCTGTGACATACAGCCAAATCTGTCTTTAGCACAACCTAAAAAAAAACATATTAGACCATACCTTTAATGCATACTAATGATTTATAATGATGATTATGCTTGTTAGAAATCGGGTCTTTGGTTGACAGTCAGGTTACCCCCTATCCATGCAAGGACCCTCACTCTAGTCAGGGTAAGAAGACTCACCCTCAATTAACCCCTGCTTACCCCCTTGGTAACGAGCAGGCAGGCTTAACTTCAGAAGTGAGGTGTAAAGTATTTGTACCAACACACATAGTAACTCAGTGAAAACACCACAAAATGACACAACATAGGTTCAGAAAAATAGGTAATATTTATCTAAACAAAACAAGACCAAAACGACAACAATCCAAAATACCCAAGGCAAGTTATGAATTTAAAAAGCAAAAAGAGTCTTAAACCTTTTTAAAAACAGTGAGAACTTTGTTAGCATTCAAAAGTATCTGGGTTGCGTCAAAATAACACCGCACAGGCGAGTGTGCGTCGGAAAAGGCCAGCGATGCATCGATTTCTCACTCGCAAGCAAGACCGTGCATCGTCCCTCCTCTGGTCGGGTCAGCGTGTGCCATTTTTACTCTCGGCAAGAGAGCAACGCATCAATCCGGATAGGCACCTCAGGTCCGGGCAGGCTTTTGCGTTGATTTTCCGCACCCAGCAATGTTGCGTTGAAATCTGGTTGCACGGTGTCAAGAAACCGAGCTGCGTGGAGCTTGTGTCATTAACAGCAGCCTCTGTGAGTGTTGCACGTCGTTTCCCCAGCCACTTTGCGTCGGTCTCCCAGCTGCAATGCAGGTGGAGCGTCGATTTTAGCCGCAAGGCCGGCGGTGCATCGTTTTTCAGTCGCGAAGGTGGTCTTTGCGTGGATTTCTGTCCATTTCCATCAGCTGCACCTTTCAAGGGTCCAGAGACAGGTTAGGGCACCACTTGGCAGGCAGGAATCTCAACAGAAAGCCCAAGTGCTGGCAGAGAGAAGTCTTTGCTGTCCCTGAGACTTCAACAACAGGAGGCAAGCTCAGTTTCAAGCCCTTGGAGATTCTTTACCAGTGGGAAGTCACACAAAAGTCAGTTTTTGTCCTCTCTCAGGTAGAAGCAGCTACTGCAGGCCAACCCAGCAAAGTACAGTCAAAGGCAAAAGGGCGGTACTCCTCCTCCAGCTTCTCCAGCTCTTCTCCTTGGCAGAGGTTCCTCTTGGTTTCAGAAGTAATCTAATTTCCACGGGTTTGGGTGCTCTTCTTATACCCATTTCTGCCTTTAAAGTAGGCCTACTTCAAAAAGAAGTCTCTGTTGTTTTCAAGATCGAGCCTTGCTCAGGCCAGGCCCCAGACACACACCAGGGGTTTGGAAACTGCATTGTGTGAGGGCAGGCACAGCCCTTTCAGGTGTAGGTGACCACTACTCCCCTCAGATGGCCCAGATGGCTCATCAGGATATGAAGGCTACACCCCAGATCCCTTAATGTCACTGTCTAGAGGAGAGGTGCAAACAGCCCAACTGTCAAACTGACCCAGACAGGGAATCCACAAACAAGCAGAGTCACAGAATGGTTTAAGCAAGAAAATGCCTACTTTCTAAAAGTGGCATTTCAAACACACAATCTAAAAACCAACTTTACTAAAAGATGTATTTTTAAATTGTGAGTTCAGAGACCCATACTCCATGTGTCTATCTGCTCCGAAAGGGAATCTATACTTTAATCATATCTAAAGGCATCCCCCAGGTTAACCTACGAGAGGGATAGGCCTTGCAACAGTGAAAACCGAATTTGGCAGTATTTCATTGTCAGGACATATAAAATACATTAGTTTATGTCCTACCTTAAACATACACTGCACCCTGCCCATGGGGCTACCCAGGGCCTACCTGAGGGGTGTCTTACATGTAAGAAAAGGAAAGGTGTAGGCCTGGCAAGTTGGTACACTTGCCAAGTCGAGTTGGCAGTTAAAACTGCACTCACAGACACTGCAGTGGCAGGTCTGAACCATGTTTACAGAGCTACTAATGTGGATGGCACAACCAGTGCTGCAGACCCACTAGTAGCATTTGATTTACAGGCCCTGGGCACCTCTAGTGCACTTTACTAGGGGCCTACTAGTAAATCAAATATGCCAATCATGGATAAGCCAAGGTGCACATATAATTTAGATGGTGAACACTTACACTTTAGCACTGGTCAGCAGTGGTAAAGTGTCCAGATCAAACAAAAAAGCAAATGCAGAGTCCAGCACACAGAAACAACTTGGGAAGTACAGGCAAAAAGTTAGGGAAGACCATGCCAATGATGCCAAGTCTAACAATGCTTATCAAATATTTTATAAGATGTTCTAATTTTACAGATAGGTATACAACTTTAAAATATTAAGGCCCATATTTATACTTTTTTAGCGCCGCATTTGCGCCGTTTTGTGACACAAAAACGGCACAAACTTACAAAATACAATTGTATTTTGTACGTTTGCGCCGTTTTTGCGTCAAATGTGGCGCTAAAAAATATATAAATATGGGCTTAAATACCTTGAACCACAAGATCCTTCTGGACTATTCTAATATGGGAGCACAAACTTGCGTGTGCACTCAGAGGATTTAGCACAGCACACCAATCTAAGTAGAATACCACAGGTGACAACATTGCCAACTATTTTATAAATTATGTAAAGCCTTTGCAAAACCTTCCATTGAGCGGTAACAGTGGTTCCATACTGATGACGCAGCTTTTTTTCAGCATTATGTCTAATCTGGAAATACACAGTACCATGCTGAAATCTCAGTATGGTCATAAAACAATGTACGAATAAGAACTGGTTGGTACTAAAAGGCGAAAAAATGTAATCCATGTTAGTAGATTATAAATATAGTTACCATCTCAAGGATGCAAACACAAGTAGTCATTTTAGATCTCATTGCATTATGAAATACCATGTTGCTGAATTACTGCTATGTTAGAAACCCACAGTGTGAAGGGAAGCAAGATAGTAAGAGATTCAGAATTTCAGCATATTTCATCATTGTTGCAAATAATACATAATCTGTCTCCAGCTGCAATGATTACTTTTAATGAATCTATTGTTATGAATGTTTGACTCCAAAGAGTAAAATATGCTTATTTTTTCCACATCTCATATATAATACTACTGTTAACTGAGGTTTCCTGTCTCTCAGGCCCTCGTTACAAGTGACCCAGACATAGGAGAAGTAGTCCTCCACCCTCTGAGTTACAAAGGGGTAGGGATAGTCTAAGTAATTTAGAGTTGGAGCCTAATTGCTTATTGGATTACTGTGAAATCAGAAATAACAGACATAATCCATGAGTATTTTCTAATTTTTCCCCATTTTTTCCCAGAGCATTTACTCAGTTCTCCTCATCCTTTGGTTTATTTTGATGTCAGTCACATTTTTCTTCTGCACACTGCAGGATACAGCATGGGACACTTTGTCAGCTCACTTTCTCCATTAGCTAACTTCACTATAAGGGACAGGATTCTTCTCTTTCACAAGGAGGACATCTGCAAACAAATTAGCTTCCATATTGCCAGAGGATAGTATGTGTACTTTTTGAGACCAAAAAATATATTTTTGCTTTTAGGTATTTTACAAAAATAATGATGAAACAAAACAAGCATTGCCAAAGCCAAAATGATTGTAGGCAATACCAGACGTATTGGCTTTGATAATGCTCGTTTCTACTACTAGTTGAAATTGTGCTCATGAAAGGTGTGATAAGATTGATGGGTGTTAGAAGTGACCCTTTTCTACAGGGTCACCCCAATTTGTTTTTACTTTTTGCCTCATCCAATGTTTGCTGGCTTCAGAACTGTGCACTTTACCCCTGCTAACCAGTGGCATAAGAGCTACTCCTTTCAAAATGGCAAAATTGGCACACTTTTGTTCGGGATAATTAACTTACCTATAGCTCCCTAGTATATTGTACCAAGATTTGGCATATTTAACGTATCTATAAAACCCTAGAATATGGTACCAAGGTCTACTCAGGGCCTGTAAGTTAAATGTCACAAGAGACTGCAGCACCCATTGTGCCATCCATTACAGTGACAATGTAAGCATGACTGCAGGCCTGCTGTCAGAAACCTGACTTTCCAGATTTGCACAACAAATTAGACGCATTTGACAAGCCCTAATCATTCCTTTAAATTATGTATAAGTCATCTCATGAAAGGTGTGATAAGATTGATGGGTGTTAGAAGTGACCCTTTTCTACAGGGTCACCCCAATTAGTTTTTACTTTTTGCCTCATCCAATGTTTGCTGGCTTCAGAACTGTGGACTTTACCCCTGCTAACCAGTGGCATAAGAGCTACTCCTTTCAAAATGGCAAAATTGGCACACTTTTGTTCGGGATAATTAACTTACCTATAGCTCCCTAGTATATTGTACCAAGATTTGGCATATTTAACGTATCTATAAAACCCTAGAATATGGTACCAAGGTCTACTCAGGGCCTGTAAGTTAAATGTCACAAGAGACTGCAGCACCCATTGTGCCATCCATTACAGTGACAATGTAAGCATGACTGCAGGCCTGCTGTCAGAAACCTGACTTTCCAGATTTGCACAACAAATTAGACGCATTTGACAAGCCCTAATCATTCCTTTAAATTATGTATAAGTCATCTCTAAGTATGCCTTACTGCCCATAAGGCAGAGTTCATGGGACTAAAAAGTAGAACATGTAAAATGCTTATATTAAACATCCTTACAGTGAATAGCACTTCAAATCTATTTTCACAGTAGCAAGTCTGACTGTTCCATAGGAAAACACTCGGATACAATAGTAAATACTAATACTATATCTCATTAAGAACTACCTGGAAAAAGTAATTAGACAACTATTTTTTTAAGATATTATAGAAAAGTAACTTTATGAAAGTTATCTTTGTCCTGCCTGCAGTCCTTGGAAGCTAAATCTACATTTAGCTCTGTAACATCTGTCAACCAGTACCTAGTTTTTAAATAGGCATAAATGAGGCATGAACTTGCTCCTACAGAGAAAACAAAACACTGACCTGAATGGGCAGAAATGACTCATCTGAATCTGACAGATACATATACAGGGTAGACTGGGAGGATCCTTTTTGACATTAAAGTGTCAAGTCTTACTTGAATGTCACATCCTCCTTAACAGTTCTGCTGGTGTTTTTCCTATAACATGTGGGACACATTCAAAGAGGCCTCCCCCGTCACAGGCAAGTGCTGATACTTGAGCAGGGCCCTTTCTTTGTCCCTCTAGCCAGTCAGGCTTCAATCACAGTTGGCCTCTTTTGACATAAGAGCACAACAGTGACAAGGCCTGCTTTACAGGTGTACTAGGTTTAAATATAACATTTGGGTGCACTTCAAACAGTAAAGGCAGATGCCAAAACAGTTTTTGTGTATTTCATTTCTAGTCGCTTACAAGTCAGGTTTGGTCGTATCAGATTTCAGACTTGAAGGTTGTTGTGAGTACATGGACTGCACCAAACTGGATTTTGGTGTTACATGTGGGAGGACACTAGGATTTCAATAATACTTTCTCCACACACACCCCTAGCCCTCAGGGCCCAAGTTTAGAATGACCACCGACTTCGACCATCTTGAAGATGCTTAGAGTTGGTAGGTTTAGACCTGGGAACTTTCACCCTATTTGTTAGGGTGTTCCCACAGGTCATTCCCGCCCACTAGCTTGTGCCAGGTATGAAATTTGCATCTCCATGCCTATTTCAAAATATTTCTGGACCTGTGTGATCAGAAAAGCACTAACCCTGCTGTCTGAGACTGCACCTGCTCTCCCTTTTGTTCCAAGGACAACACAGTGGACTCAATGGGACATAATGCTGGCCTCCAGTTCAAGATACACGGAAACAACAAGCTACAAGAGGTGTTTTATTTCAACTGCCCAGCTGACCAGTGGCAGCTGAATCTGAACTGGACCCTGCTGTTTGGCTTCTGCCTGACAACTTTTGAGTCTCTAAATGCCTCCCTAGAGGTATTGGGGGGCTTTAGAAGTATTCTCCTGTAGTATATTGGTACTTGAAGAACTGAGGTCAGAAGGTAAAATCTTTGTCCAGGACATACCTGGTTAGTGTATTCGACCTGACCTCCATGGTGGTCAGTGTCAAATTGTGCCTAGGTCCTGTTCTACCATGACCATGAACTATCACTGGCACTTAGTGCTTCTTGGCGCTATTCCTACTTAAAACTTTAAAAAGTCATATCTCCAGTTCTCCTTTTTGGACTTTCGTCATTTTGGTCTTGTTTTGTTTATTCAATTAGACTCAACTTTCTAATTTGTTTTGTGTTTTTTATTGTTTTGCATTTCGACTCCATGACTGTTTTAGTACTGCATAAAAGCTTTATTTATTGCCTCTAAGTTACACCTGTCTGCTCTGGGCCATAGCTACCAAGGAGTTGAGCTCAGGTTTATTTAGTGACTTTAGTGGTTCACATTGGCAAGGACTGTGATTATTACTTGAGCTGGGACTTACCCCCCCCACGACTAATAACCCAATTTCTTACAACACTTGACAGAGAATCGACTTAAGAGAATAAAATGAGCAGCTTTCAGTTGCAGAAACTGACACCTTTCACTGAAAGTCCTAAGCTATCCCAGAGTTTGAGTGCTACATAAAACATATTCTGTTATGATCAGAGTGCAAAGATGTGATGAAAATAACTCTGTTCCAGGCAAAATATACAGTATCTCAGTCTTCCTTTGAAGGATAACCGTTAAGCAAAGCAGTCCCAATGTTCTAGACAAATTCAGAGGGGATGTGGCCTAGCTCTTGGGCCCAACTGCTGTTTTTGGATGATGATGGACAGACTGACTCAAGTTGGGTCCTATTTTACTGGCAGAGACAAGTGACACAGTGACAGAAAAGCTGCACTGATGTACTCCCAGTGGTTTAGAAGCATTAGCTCAAGAATCCTCATCATATTTTGATTTAGACATTTTCACTAATCAGACAGCAGATCTTTGGTGTTTTACCAGTAAAACGTGGGCTCAATTGAATATTTGTGTTATTGGCAGTGACTTCAAGTCTTGCTAAGACTTTTTATTGTTGTTTTATCCTAGAAGGTGAAGTGTAGCAACAAGTGAATGAAAATCTTCCCAGCTGCTTCTAGTTTCTACATCGAAACTCTATCATAGGACGCAGTCTCTGCATTTCGGTAAAACTGGATCATGAGGAGCATGGTAGAAGGTGTAAGATGGAGGCTGCTCTGCCTCCCATAGAAGCAGAACGGAGGAAGTAGTAAAGGAGTAGTTTCTATTTTAGGCCTCATGCAATACAAATTATTTCCCTTATATGAGTGGAACGTTGTCAATGTTGAAATCGTTCATCAAAGGCTCTACTTTGGGATAAATGTTTGCAACCTCTATGAGCCACTGTTGTTTTTTTGGAATGTCTCATTGATTTGCTTTGAAAGGTACATTTTGGGTCCTTTTCTCACACATATATATACTTATATGTTTCATTAGTGGTATCGTTTGCCTATGAGTAAGCAACATGTCCAGAGCCACAATGTACATTGTATCAAACTATATTACAACATTTAGATATCATTTATTATCCTTGACAAGGGCAAGAAGTGCTCCAATTTGCATGTGTTCCTACTGCCCTTTTGGAGTGCTTGGCTGATAGAGTGATGGGTGTCCTTGAGCCTATCCGGGAGGTGTTAGGTGAGGTACATGAGGCTTAGGGCCAGATGTGCGAAGCAGTTTTCAAGTCGCAAACGGTGAATCGGCCCGTTTGCAACTTGAAAAACGCTATTTGGGATGTACAAAGCCCAAACTGCGATTCGGTCACTTATTACCAAATCGCAGTTTAGGTTTTGCGATTCAGTATTAGGAAGGTGTGTGACAAGGGAGTCCCTTCCTAATACCAAATCCAGATGGTATGTATGATTGTTTTGTGACCGCGAATGTGGTCGCAAAACAATTGCTTTTAGCACCAGTTTCAAACTGGTGCTAACCCAGTCGCAAATGGTAAAGGGTCCCCATGGGACCCCTTCCCCTTTGTGAATGGTTGCGAAAATATTTTTTCAGAGCCCCTGGACCACTGCCTGCTCTGAAAAAATAAAAATAAAAGTTTTCATTTTTGATTTTGAAATCCATCTCGTTTTCATTTAAGGAAAACGGGCTGCATTTAAAAAAAAAAACTGCTTTATTTAAAAGCAGTCACAGACATGGTGGTCTGCTGTCTCCAGCAGGCCACCATCCCTGTGAGGGTGGCCATTCCCAATGGGGTCGCAAATTGCGACCTGACCCATGAATATTCTTGAGGTAGGTCATTTGCGACCCCATTGGGAATTGCAAACAGTGTCATTGACACTGTTGTACATCAGGTTTTGCAGCTCGCAAGTTGCATAGTCACTTTGACTCGCAATTTGCGAGTCGCAAATCCTGATTTTTGTACATGTGGCCCGTAATGACATGCCTCAAACATATTCGAGTTTAGCTCTGCTTTATACATGAGGAGGGCTTGTGGCCTGGGCAGTTATCCGTTGAGTATGCCCACTCACAGTTTCTTCTCTCAGATCTGAGCCTGTCTCAGCTTTGCCATCAACCACAAAGGTAGCCTAAAAGTAAGTGAGGAGTTGGTGAGACCTGTTGAAGCACATATGTTAATTAGAAATTATTAATAAATGCTTATAAGATATGGTTTATAAAAGTTCATAGAGAAATTAATCGTAGAGAAAATTAATGTGCATGTTTGAAAATGTGCCCACGGGGAATGGCAGCCAATTATACAAACTTGTACTAAAATGACTAAAAATGTGTGAAATAATGAAAATGTATAATAATAATGTAGTAATATGTCATATTAAGATGTATAACCTATGTTTTGCATTATATTGTAGAGTTAACTTAGCCGAAGTTGTGGCCTAGTTGCCAGGCCTCATACAGAAGCTGAATTGCTAGTGCACTACAGAGAAGCTGGTGCGTTGAACTGTCCCTGAACTGCATACAGTAATAAAATCTGCGTAGCTAGAATTGTCTGCAATGTACCGACGAACAGGAGATGAGGGACTAGGATATGTAACAACTTTGGTGTAAGACAGACTCAATGTACTTTACCAGGACTTGAACAATAGAAGCACTGACTGGAGAATAAGATGCAACATTTTCGATACCTGATGAGCCGGATGATGAGGGCATCTTACAGTGAACCATTCAACAAAAAGGGAACTGAGAAATATTAGAATTCATAGATTTGCAAAATTAATATTATAGGTTAGAGTCATAACTGCTGATTGACTGACCAATTAGGTATTAGGGGGATGGACTGGAAAACTCTAATAAAAAGTCATGACAAGGGGCTAAAACTTCAGATGTGAGGGGTGAAATGCTGATTGCCAGAAGACGCGATTCAAGATTATGTCATTGGGCTCATGCTCTTGAGAGCTTGAAGCGTTGCTGATCGATTGATGACCTGAAGACGAAGACTGACTTTGTTGCTGATCCATTCCGTGGTAAGGTAGCTATGACAATGTGACTGATAAACTTTGTGCCTTTTCTTTCTAGGTACCAACTACGCTGTTTTTATAGGTTATCTACTTGCTAGATGTTTTCCAAATTCATGTTCTAAACTGTTTTCGCATGAAGCCTCACATGCTAAATGTTAATTTGGGTTAGGTAGGGTTCCTTTGGGCGACATTGACAGTGACAAATGATTGACGAACTGATTGCTGAACTCTGCTATCAATGTCGACATATTCATCTTTGTTGGCTTATGCTGAAGCATTAGAGTATATGTTTTCTCAAGTTCCGATTAGATTATGTTATTGGTGGTAATTAATGAACTAATTCTGAGCTGATTGAATAAAGTTTGAATTAACCTCATGACTTAGACCGCCAGGGTCAACGACCACGGAAGCACCGCCAACAGGCTGGCGGTACTTCCTTTTGTATTCCGACCGCGGCTGTGAAGCCGCGGTCGCCCAGCCCGGTCCGGCAGTTTCCCGCCGGATTACCCCCGGCTGGGATTCCGACCCCCTTCCCGCCAGCCTGTTTCTGGCGGTTTTCACCGCCAGAACCAGGATGGCGGGAACGGGTGTCGTGGGGCCCCTGGGGGCCCCTGCACTGCCCATGCCACTGGCATGGGCAGTGCAGGGGCCCCCTAACAGGGCCCCAGAAAGATTTTCACTGTCTGCATTGCAGACAGTGAAAATCGCGACGGGTGCAACTGCACCCGTCACACCTCTGCAACTCCGCCGGCTCCATTCGGAGCCGGCTTCATTGTTGCAGGGCCTTTCCCGCTGGGCCGGCGGGCGCCCGCCGGCCCAGCGGGAAAGCCAGAATGGCCTCCGCGGTCTTTTGACCGCGGAGCGGCCAAGTGGCGGTTCCCGTTTGGCTGGCGGTGAATGAGGGCCTTAGTATTGTAACCAATAGGGAAATAAAATTTATAAAACGTATATTTGAGTTGCGGTTATTCACGAAATGTAGATATATTGTCTCATGCTTAATGATTCTCTTAGTGGTTATTAATTGATTACATTGATAATTGATGTTTATCGATTACTACATAGCTAGGATACTCCATGCGATCCAAAAGGTTCATCGGCCAATACACGTCCCTTTGTAAGTTTACTTACTAAGTACCAGGCGCGCTAGCAGACCCCTTCACCACTGACATGCTGTACATCTTAGCTTTCCGATTCCCTACCGCAGTTTCTAATATTTACATGAGTTTTGCCTTCAAGGCTACTGCAAGCCAATCTTTCACTGGAAAGGGAGTGTGACCCCTTCCCCCACCCTCCTTGCCAAGGGAGTGGTTGAACACTCTGTACGCACTAGTAAAGGCAATCAACAAATCATCATGTTACTATTTGAACGTGTTGCCACTGACGGATTCCTCTGTGCAGTGATTTGTGTGTTGACTTGACCTGGAAAATATTCCTCTGCAGGGTGCACGAGGCTGTTAAGATACCGCCCTACCTCCTTGATTGACAGCAGAGAGAAGACAGCACTCCAATTATCCACACTGCCAGGGACATAAATATACCATAAATCCACTCAAGCACTGTAGGATTCCAACAATAGTTGTGTTCCAATAAAGAAAACCACACACAGAAATCTCTGACCCGGTGTCCTGGATGTAATATTTGTTCATGAATATAAAATGTACAGTTGTTTGGGGACTGAAACAGCTACTGCTCTTTAATGTAGTTAATACACTTTGAAATAAATGAAATAGTATATTTTCTATTTGATACCGGTACTAAAACAGAAACACTACAGCCGTGTATCTATGATAATTGAATGAATTAGTCCGTTCGGTACACATAAAACATTGAAATGCAACAAGCAGCATGCCCATCCTGTTAACATTTTAGCAAACTTTAGCTCAAGTTGGTGTGACGTATTATTAATTGTCGATGGGATACAACACTTGCACTGGGGGCGATGCAGTCCTGTATCTAGCGCAACAGTGACGCGTGATGTGATGTGATATAACCCTATGAGATTAAATGGTGTGCATTATGGGCAGTTTGATGAAATATGTGGTCCCCCCTTGTGATAAATGGACTGGTGACGCCCCAGACAGAACCATGGTGAACCAGTATTAAGACACTTTCATGGCGTGCGGGGCATGCATTCTGTTAGTTTCAGCAGCACATCACGCATGTTGCATTTCCACCAGCAGAATGTAAAACAGGCGTTATGCTTACAATGATCCCAGCCCAATGTGGGGTGTCTCTGACTAGGAAGGAGGAGCTGCTGCCTGTCATAATGAAGGCCACCGCTGTGATCGAGATGCCCAGCGCCAACTGGAGCAGAGCAACCAAGAGAGGGAAACGGCAGCCACAGCACTTGTGGGACTCTTCTTCCGGGCCCACCCTGGCAGCCTCTCTCTCCCCCTTTTTCTTCCTCTTCAACGCCTTTTCCTCCTCGTCGCTGATCTCCGCCATTCTCCCACCTTCGGAGGGCTGGGCTGCTTGGTTCTGGTTGTTCAGGGACGCGTTGGTGTTCGACTTCCCGACCATGTTGTTTGAGGGCCCCTCTTGCTGTGGCTGCCGTGGGCGGTGGCTGGTGGTGACTCACGTGCAAGTGTCCTCCCCTGCCCGGAGCAGCTTCCCTCCCAGCTGCGGGTCCCTCGCAGCCCGATACAGCCTGAGCAAATATGGAAAGCATGTGGAGCAGAACTGTCAGAGCCGCCAAAAGCCACATTTAGCCCTGCGAAGAGGGGGCTTCGAGGGGGGAACGGACTGCCAACTAGCTGGGGGTGTGCGGCGTGCATACCCGGGAGGCACGGGTACCCCCAGCACGCTAAGCGTCACAGACTCGAGCCTGCCAAAATTGTTAACAAAAGGTCAGCGGCTGCCACCTGTCCCACTTTTGCACTGACAGGTCTTACTTCTGAAAACAAGCCACAATATTATGCTGAGCTTTCTCCTGGCCATTCCCCCGTCTTCCAAGCCCCCAGTATGTTCTTAAACATGTCGTGCCTTTTGCAAAACGTCCCTTACTACGGTTTGATTATGACAAAAAACATAGACGAGTAACTAATACTAGGGAATAAACAGGAATCGCCTGAAAGAATTCCACTGCTCTCAGCAGACAAAATGAAAGCAGCCAGGGTGAGGCTTGGCCATTCCTAAATTGATTGGGGGGTGGAGGAGACCTGGGGAATAGGAGCCTTTAGATATCAGTATACACTCTAACATCCTCCCTCCCTCCCCCCCCCCCCCCCTCCACCCACAACCTTGTGGAAGGAAAGCTGGCTTCAGAATCAGTTCAGCGTAGACAGGGAGGAGGGGGATGCTTATTAACCTGGAGACACCCCAGGTTGGATCTCAAGCTACTGCCAGGGGGAGAAAGGTTCTGCCGTGATAATTGTCCCTGTGAACTGTGCACTGAGGGATAGTTTGCAATAAAGTAAACAGGATGCACTGAAAAGAGGGAGGGGTTGCCCTTGGGAACCTTGTGCCCATTGGTCAATGAGGCAGTGGACAGGAGCCACCTCCGCCCACTGGCTAGTGAATTGTACAAAAGTGGCACCTCACCATCAGCTCCTCAGAACACAGAGGGGCCTGAGGATGAACAAAAAAGGACTGGATTTGCACTCGTTGACCTGTGTGGAGAGCTGACAGTTGAAAATATTTCATTACAATAATTTATAAATGCAAACCTTTATGGGGGCTACACTTTCCCTTCCTTAAACACATCTTTTGCCAGAAGGTTGGTCTAAAGTATATGTAATTAAAGAAATGCAACATTTCATATACCCCATAAATACAGGAGTAGTGGTTATACATACTCTTTTCACAAAGGCTAGTTAAATTAATTCACCCACATTGCTTTGGTCACTACCCTCATGAATACCTCACATTGCACACCAGATGCACTGTAACTAAGCCAAATTTTCAGATCTCACTTCCCACCCTGAACCTTTAGGTAAGCCAGGAAGCTCTACTTTAAATCTAGTATCACTTGGCCATAGGTCATCAGGCAAGCTAACGGATTCTAATTTGGATGCTAATTGTGGGACATCAGTGTCATTGTCCATTGACAGCTGTACCTCTGAATTATCTAGTGGCATTTCAAAGACTAATGCTTGAGCTCCTCAAGATGTTACTACATCTGCCCTGAGTTCAAAGACTGGATGTTTACTTAAAGATCTGTTCAGACATATCAGATTCAGTTGCATTAGGTCATTTGACTCATGCTGTGTCTGATTTCCTTTCATTTACTTTGAAATATATTTTTCTCTTCTCACTTTGTGTTTTTATTTTCATTCTTTATTGATTTTCAAAAAGTAAGGAACAATATAAGAGAGCAATCCACACATTGGTACATCAAAAAAAAAAAAAAGATATATATATATATGTTTAACCTCAGTGGTTACAAGCCGGTGTCATATTCAAGGTGTCTAGGGCTACTGCTGCTGTAGTCCCCAAGATGGCCTAGCCTATACAATATTACATAACTCCCATCAAATAAAGATCCCTTTAACTCTGGCAGTTTCAATGGAATCATAGCAAAAAGGTAGTTAAAGTGTGGGGGCACATTCATTGTAATTGTCTCTTTTCCCCCTAGATGGAGAGTTCTAATTTGGACTATCTGGACAGGTCTTGTGATACCTTACGGAGGGTGGGTTTATATTATCTTTTACCAAGTTCCCAAGGTCTCTGTTTTCCAGTATCCCTAATTATTTCAGGTTCTTGTTCTTCCATCTAAAGTGGGAATTCCCTAGGGATGCTACTGTAATACCTTTGGTCATAGGGAGTGCCCCACACTTATTTCACTTTATAAGATAACCAAACAATTAAGAGAATGGCAATATCTGGGTAGCCAATGTGACAAGAATTTTGTTGGCATAAAACATTGCTTTATATTCTTCAGCTTCAGTGTTAATTACCTGTATTGTCCAATGTTTGTGCATCATTTTCATAACGCTTCTAAAAACAAAAATGAACAATAACATGGAGAGTGGGCATCCCTGCCTGGTGCCACATTGGTTTTTGAAGGGGGGGGGGGCATATATCCACTACTCATCACTGTTGCAAAGTGGTACATAAATAGCCACTCACTTCACTTTCTGAATACATTCCTCCTGCATTCCAATTCTTGAAAGCACCCAAACAGAGATCCTCACTCTACTCCTGCAAAAGCCTTCTCAGTCATTGTATGAGTGAATATCGAGGACAACAATATCGAAATACTGAAATATCCCAAAAACTTTGATCACAAAATATTGTGATCCTATACTTAAACAAAAAAAACACAAATATCGACAACAAAAATATTGCTGTTAAAAATATCTAGAATACTATAATATCAAAAATAAAAAACTTCAATTAAATTACACTGAATTACTAATTTAAAACAGCATAGAATATTTAATAACCCATTGAAATATAAAAAAATAATTATCATATAAACCCAAAATAATATACTTGTAAATATAATAAAAATCTATCAAAGTAACATTAAACTTTATAAATAAAAATAACATCAAACCAACATGAATTCTAAAATATACAATTAAACCAACCAATGGAGCAACTATAACAATTTATTATTTATTTAAACATTAACTTTATTTAAATGATCTTTAACAAATATAAAAGTTCCTTAAATATTTGACTTAGAAATTCCAAGAAAAAAATATCTCAGATAATTTAATTATATCACAAAGAGAGGAACCTTTGCTTCTGTATGGCAACAATAACAATAACAGAAGATGAAGAATTTATGCAGTTGAAAACAACATACAAAGTTCAACATAATGCAACATGTGGAGGATGGATGGCATATTTAAGTCGTGCCCACCACCGTTCACACAAATCTACACAATGCACAGTTAATACAACAACACAAATGTACTTTTAGGATACACACCTTTACTTAACAAACAGAGTGCAAAAAACCACTAAATACTAAGTCAAACAAAACCCAAAACTAACAATTCCTATCCTAAAAAAATAATCATTGGCTTTCAACAAGCCATGATTTGTACCATTTTAAAAATGTACCCTCCTGTAGCTATACAGGGCTGTTACTGTAATTGTAACCATAGTACACCTGCCAAAAATCTAAACAAGTGTTTAGTCATGCAGCATATCATGTGTACTGTGCTGCTAGGGATTGAATAGCTATACAATTACTACACACTGGGTCATGTAGTCTGATTCAGGAACACATGCTTTCCTCTGGAGCTTGGTTCTTCTTCATGGGTGGCATTTGGGAATTAAAAGTGATAATCAGAGGGTTGGGGTGAATTGAAAGCAACTATGGGAGGGTGGAAGAGAATCGAAAGCCACGTTGGGAGGATGAGAGGAACTGAAAGCAGTGATGGGAGTCAACCGAAAATGCATATGAATTGTGTATGCACAAGGGTAAACTGGATTTTTGCAGCATTTAAAGCTTTCTGTGTCAGCATTTATATTTTAGATTGTGCAGACACATCAGTTAACTAAGGAACACTGCTTAAGGATTCATCAACAAACAGTTCTGAAGGAAAGAAAATATTTTCTTGAGAAATCCTTACTATGGGCCTGATTACGAGTATGGTGGTCCTTGGACTGCTGTAACTGCAGTGGCGGTCCGACCACCACATCCTTGGCAGTCTAACTGCTAGATTTTGATTCTAGTGGTCAGACCACCACAAGACCTCGACCACTCCTAGGATCAGAGATCCCACGGTTGCGGCTGTGCAGAAAGCTGTGGTCAAGCATGGCGGTGCGGATGTTTGCACTGTTGTGCAGATCATGACTTGCCTTTCTGCCGGCCTTTTCATGACAGGGACACTGCTAGGGAAAGGGCAGCAGAAAGTTAGAGATGGGGCCACAGGGGGGCCTCTGCACCACTTATTCCCATGTCGTGGGCAGTGCAGAGGCCCCCCTGCCAGCCCAGTTGGAATGCACAGTGTCTGCAATGGCAACAGTGCACATCCCAACTGTGCTGGTGGCAACAACAGTGTAACAACAATGGTCTCGGCTCCCCTTACAGCTGAAGCCAATGCTGCCACAATGTCTCCGCCATCCAGCCTCATGGGGACATCCTACTATGGCAGTTGGGAGGCCGCCGGCTTGACAATATCCTACCAGCTGCCATATTTAGCCTTCTGAAGGTCGGACCGCCATTATTGTAATCGGGCCTATATTTAAAAAGACTTGAAACAAACAAATTAGCTATTCTAGTGTACAGCAGGAACATGAGATCAATCAAGCCTTTGAGAGTTAAGTGTATGAACTCCATAATTGCCTTCAAAATACTATGTCTTGGAGGCTCGGGTTCGGAGAACATCAAACACATCCTTGTATTCTGCCCACTCAGTGCTGCCCACTCAGTGCTGCAAATCACCAGGATTTTGAAGGATCACCCATTGCGCTTGGTGAAAAGTAGTTATGAGCACAAGATTTTAAAATACCAAAATATCTGATCCAAGTTCATGACGCAATGAGATTTAAATTAAGATTCCAAGCTGTTCTGAGAAAGTCTTTCGTAAGTGTCTTCTGAATTTAGCCACTGTGTGTGTCTCCACTGATGCTCAAAGGTTACGGGATGTCAAGCGACAACATAGAGAGGAAAGGTTGTAGGAGACATAAATTAGGTGTGCTGCTGCATGCTTTTCCTGTATACACAATAGCGTCCCCCCTTCTCTATTCGCTCTTGCGTGGTCATAATCGGCTTGTGTCTGTTCAGTGCTTGTGCCATATAGAAAGGCGTGATGGGAACCGTGAAGGGGACTGCAGGGGGTGGGTCCATATCTAGCACAACACGTATGAGATTAACAAACATCACGCAACAACATAGAGAAGAAAGGTTGTGGGAGACAAAAATTAGGCGTGCTTCAGGATGCTTTTCCTGTGTACACAATGATGTGAGATTAACAAACAAAAAAAATGAAGTTATTGTGAGATCATAGTACCTCAACTGCACCACAGTGAGGTGCTGGGTGCTCCTGGCTTCCATCTATAACTAGGAGTCGGGATGTCCAAATCCAAATTCTCTGTTCCCTTTCGGAAGTCTCTGCCCTTGTTAGTATGTTCGCAGTGGCTCCCGTACCTGGCTAGCTCTTCCTGCTAAACCTAGCCACGCACGGGATTGCTTGCACAAGTAAGCAGGAAAGAGAGGGTTGGTCTGGTGTGTCTGCCAGACTTTATTTTCCAATCCTGATATTCACAATCCCCAGGCTCTTTTAGAGATGCTGAAACTAACAAAACAAGGGGGTAAAAGCAGAAGGTGCTGCAGTGTCCATGTGACAGTTCAAGTAGATATAGTGCAGCGCTTGTGAAACGGGCTCAGCGGTGAGTGAAAATATGTTAAAGTCTCTTCTCTTCAAAATTAAAAATAGAGGTTAACATGCCACGTGGTGCAGAACAAAAGAAAGGCATAGCCGTCATGCTCAAAGATAAAGGGGGTCATTCTGACCCCGGCGGGCGGCGGGAGCCGCCTGCCTGGAGGGAACCGCCAGAATACCGCTGCGCGGTCAAAAGACCGCCGCGGGTATTCTGGGTTTCCCACTGGGCTGGCGGGCGACCGCCAAAAGGCCGCCCGCCAGCCCAGTGGGAAACACCCCTCCATGAGGATGCCGGCTCCGAATGGAGCCGGCGGAGTGGAGGATGTGCGACGGGTGCAGTAGCACCCGTCGCGAATTTCAGTGTCTGCTAAGCAGACACTGAAATTCAGGGTGGGGCCCTCTGGCATGGGCACTGCAGGGGCCCCCAGGGGCCCCACGACACCCCATACCGCCATCCTGGCCGCCAGGAACAGGATGGCGGTATGGGGGTCAGAATCCCCATGGCGGCGCAGCAAGCTGCGCCGCCATGGAGGATTCTACAGGGCAGCGGAAAACCGGCGGGAGACCGCCGGTTTTTCCTTTCTGGCTGCGGCTGAACCGCCGCGGTCAGAATACCCTGGGGAGCACCGCCAGCCTGTTGGCGGTGCTCCCGCCGACCCCGGCGGTCCTTGACCGCCGGGGTCGGAATCAGGCCCAAAGTGTGGTGCCTCGCTGATCATGGGAAACATAAAGACTCCAGACAAACGACAGCCAAAGTTGAAGTTGCAACCACAGCTAAATAAATAAATAAAGAGTGCACTGAAACTATGGGTGCTAGTGAAAGAATACATGTAGAAGGGACAGTCTACAGGGCGGTAACGAAACAGCCAAAAGGTGAGACAAGTGAGAGCATTCACTGACAACAGCAATGGAATTTTGAAAGCCAGAGGAAACTACCAATGAAGAAGCTCTGGGTGTACTGAAATCCCATAGAGTAAATACCACATGTCTCAAAGACAGTGCATGTGTGCTGCCTAGGCCTAACCTAAAAAGTACTGAGATAAGTATATTTATTACAGGACTTGTTAAAATATTCAACCTAAGCATGTTTTTTTAAACGGAAAAAAATGTTTTTTGCAAAAAATACATCATATCTTGAAAAAAATGATTATCTAAAAATAAAATACAAATTGTACACTATGTACGAATATAAAATACACAGGTAAAACATTTTGTTTAAAAAGTAAAAATATGAATATTTAATAGAATTTAAAACAAATTGCAAAAAGGTTTGCCTATGAGAATAAATGTTAAACATGTAGTGTTAGAAATGGGGTCTTTGGTTGGCAATCAGGTTACCCCTGTCCAAGCAAGGACCGTCACTCTAGTCAGGATAAGGAGAATCACCCTCAGTTAACCCCCGCTCATCCCCTTGGTAGCTTGGCACGAGCAGGCAGGCTTATCTTCAGAAGCAATGTGTAAAGTATTTGTGCCAACACACACAGTAACTCAGTGAAAACACTACGAAATGACATAACACAGGTTTAGAAAACTAGATAATAGTTATCTAAACACAACAAGACCAAAATGACAAACATCCAACATACACAAGTCAAGTTGTGAATTTTTAAAGAATAAGGGGGTCATTCTGACCCCGGCGGGCGGCGGGAGCTGCCCGCCTGGAGGGAACCGCCAGAAGACCGTACCGCGGTCAAAAGACCGTGGCGGTCATTCTGGGTTTCCCACTGGGCTGGCGGGCAACCGCCAAAAGGCCGCCCGCCAGCCCAGTGGGAAACAGCCCTCCATGAGGATGCCGACTCCGAATGGAGCCGGCGGAGTGGAGGATGTGCGACGGGTGCAGTGGCACCCGTCGTGTATTTCAGTGTCTGCAATGCAGACACTGAAATACAAAGTGGGGCCCTCTTACGGGGGCCCCTGCAGTGCCCATGCCATTGGCATGGGCACTGCAGGGGCCCCCAGGGGCCCCACAACACCCCTCACCGCCATCCTGTTCCTGGCGGGCGGAACCGCCAGGAACAGGATGGCGGTGAGGGGGTCGGAATCCCCATGCTGCGCCGCCATGGGGGATTCCCAGGGCAGCGGAAAACCGGCGGGAGACCGCCGGTTTTCCTGTTCTGACCGCGGCCGAACCGCCGCGGTCAGAATGCCCAAGGGAGCACCGCCAGCCTGTTGGCGGTGCTCCCGCGGCCCCCGGCCCTGGCGGTATTTACCGCCAGGGTCGGAATGACCCCCTAAGAGTCTTAAATCCTTTAGAAAACAGTGAGAACACTGTTAGCGTGAAAAAGTACCTGGGTTGCATTAAAATAACACCGCATGGGAGAGTGTGCATCAGAAAAGGCCAGCGATGCGTCGATTTCTCACTCGCAAGCAAGACCGGGCGTCATTCCTCCTCCAGTCGGGTTGGCGTGTGTCATTTTTCCTCTCCGCAAGAGAGCGATGTGTCGATCCGGACAGGCACCTTGGGTCCAGGCAGGCTTTGCGTTGATTTTCCGTGCCCAGCGATGTTGCGTCGAAAATCGGTTGCACGGTATCAAGAAACCATGCCACGTGGAGCTTGCTTCGTTGACAGCAGCCGCTGCAGGTGTTCCACGTTGCTGCGTGCTGCATCGATCTCCCAGCTGTAATGCAGGTGGACTGTCGATTTTAGCCGTGAGGCCGGAAGCGCATTGTTTTTCAGCCGCAAAGCAGGGGTTGCATTGAAAGTTTCCCCGTGCGGCGGTCACTGTGTGGATTTCTGTCCTTTTCCACCAGATGCACCTTTCAGGGGCCCTGAGACAGGTTAGGGCACCACTTGGCAGGCAGGACTCTCAGCAGAAAGCTCAAGTGCTGGTAGGGAGAAGTCTTTGTGGTCCTTGAGACTTCAACAACAGGAGGCAAGCTCAATTTCAAGCCCTTGGAGATTCGTCACTACTTCAAAGAGAAGTCTTTGTTGTTTTTAAGATCCTGCATTGCCCAGGCCAGGCCCCAGACACACACCAGGGGGTTAAAGACTGCACTGTGTGAGGGCAGGAATAGCCCTTTCAGGTGTAATTGACCACTACCCCCTCCCCTCAGCCCAGATGGCTCATCAGGATATGCAGGCCACACCCCAGCTCCCTTTGTGTCACTGTCTAGAGGAGAGGTGCAAACAGCCCAACTGTCAAAATGGCCCAGACAGGGAACAAACAAGCAGAGTCACAGAATGGTTTAAGCAAGAAAAGGCCTACTTTCTAAAAGTGGCATTTTCAAACACACAATCTAAAAATCAACTTCACTAAAAGATGTATTTTTAAATTGTGAGGTCAGAGACCCCAAACCCCACATGTCTGTCTACTCCCAAAGGGACTCTACACTTTAATCATATTTAAAGGCAGCCCCTATGTTAACCTATGAGAGAGATAGGCCTTGCAACAGTGAAAAAACGAATTTGGCAGTATTTCACTGTCAGGACATATAAAACACATTAGTATATGTCCTACCTTAAACATACACTGCACCCTGCCCATGGGGCTACCCAGTGCCTACCTGAGGGGTGTCTTTCATATACGAAAAGAGACGGTTTAGGCCTGGCAAGTCGGTACACTTGCCAAGTCGAATTGGCAGTTAAAATTGCACTCACAGACACTGCAATGGCAGGTCTGAATCATGTTTACAGAGCTACTAATGTGGGTGGCACAACCAGGGCTGCAGGCCCACTAGTAGCATTTGATTTACAGGCCCTGGCCACCTCTAGTGCACTTTACTAGGGAATTACTTGTAAATCCAATATGCCAATTATGGATAAGCCAATGTACACATATAATTTATATAGGGAACACTTACACTTTAGCACTGGTCAGAAGTGGTAAGGTGTCCAGCGAACAAAACAGCCAAAACAGAGTCCAGCACTCAGAAAACAACCTGGGAAGTAAAGGCAAAAAGTTAGGGGAGGTCATGCCAATGATGCCAAGTCTAACATGTAGTTATATCATAAAAATAAAAAATATGGAAATAGTATTAAAAATGAAAGAAAGCTTGTAAATAAATTACTGCTACTGTAAAAATAAAAGTGATGTTAAAAAAACAATCTATCACAATTATTTTTGAAAATGCAAGAACACTCCACTAAGCTACATTGGGGACAGTTTTACACTTTAAGGAAGGTTCATTTACTATTCCTACTCCAATCTACATTGTTGGGGAATACATTGGACATTGAGGGATGTCGATATATTATTCCCACTGCAATCTAAATTACACTGGGGAAGGTGCTAGACATTGAGGGGGTAGATTTATTATTCTCACTAGAATCTAAACTACATTGGAGAAGGTGTTGGACTTAAGGGGGTTAGCAGCGTTATTGCCACTCCAATCTAAGTTACAACGTTGAAGTTCTTGAACATTGAAGAGTTTAGATTTACTATTCCCACTCCAGTCAAATCTATATTGTGGAAAGCATTGGGCATTGAGGGGGTAGATTTACTATTAACACTCCAATCTAAACTGTATCGGGGAAGGCATAGGATTTTATTTGGTTTAGATTTACTATAACCATTCTAATATAAGCTACAGTGGGAAAGGTTTTGGATATTGAGGATGTTAGATTTACTATTCCCACTCCAATTTGAAGCTGCATTGGGGAAGATGTTGGGTTTTAATTGGGTAGTATTACTATCCAAACTACATTGAGGAAGATGCTGGACTTTGAGGGAGTTGCAATTACTATTTCCTCAACAATCTAAACTACAATGAGGAAGGTGTTGGGCATTGATGGGATTAGAGTTACTACTCCCACTTCAATCTATGCTACATTAGAGAAGGTGTTAGAGTTTTAGTGGCGTAGATTTACTATTTCCACTTTAATCTAATCTAAATTGTGGAAAGTATAGGATGTTGTGGGGTAGATTTACTATTCTTACTCTAATTTTATCTACATTTGGGAAAGAGTTATATGTTCAAGAGGGTAAATTTACTAGTCCCACTTCAATAAAACCACAATTAAAAACTCAAAATTATGTAAAAATGTAATTATTAAAACATTAAAAAGTCTAAATCATTTCAAAATTAATTATACAAATTAGTCAGATTATTTAAAATTATTGCAATATTTTGAAATGTCTCATAACATATTACTTTCATATCATCCCAAACTGTTCCATTTAATTTATTTCTAATAACTAATGTTTTTAATAATGTAATAGAAGCCTCCCTAATAAACAAAGGAAATTTAAATAAATATTCACATACAAAAAAAAAAATAATAATAATAATATACACACATAAGTTAAAAAAGAATCTTAAAAAGAATCTAAATTCGAACTTATTCAAATGAAAACATTTATAAAATAAACTACTCACTCCATACTCCTATAAAAGCAACATTCTACTCCTAAAATTTGGAAACATTCTAATACAAAAAGATATGATATATTTAACACTTATAATCCTACATTAATGGTGAAAAATATACTATTATGTACATCTATAATAGATTAAACCTTTTAACAATAATAAAAACAACACTAACAAATAGTAGTCTTCCTTGTGATATCGTGAATAACAATATTTTGGATATCATGTTGTAAAGGCAAAAATATTATAGTAAGATAATATTTCCAGCTCAATATTTTAGGAAAACACCCTTCTTGACATCCAGTGACACAACCACCTTTTCATTTTATCCTCTCTACGCTGCTACAGAATGAGTGCTAATGTTCTTAGGTCATCTGTTGAAGAGTAATTGGGGACAAATTCCACCTATCCTGGGAGCATGAGGTAGGGTATTACCGTACTGAGCCCTGTGGCTAGAATGTTAGCCAGGATCTTTAGATATGTAGCTAACATGGAGGTTGATCTTTAGCTTGAGCAAATAAGGAGATATTTATCTAGTTTAAGGATTGGCGAGAGGCTCCCATATTACTTTTCTTTTTAGATCCTTTATTTTTAACATTTCTTTGAATTCCTTACACAATAAGGGTACTAATTTTGTTTTGTTCATTTTCTAAATTTCTGGAGTGAGTCGTCCACCCCTGGTGTTTTCCTTGTGGGCTGACTACCATTGGATTTATTAATCTCTTCTTCAGTAATGTCTCCTTCTAAAGACAATGCTTGCACTTGTGTGATCATGGGCATGGGTAGTGCTTTTGTGAATTCTGAATCTCTCTTAGATGTATCTTTCCAATCAGAGTGGTATAGTTTCTTATAGGAGGCAGTAAAAATATTTGTAATGTCCACTGGGTTTGTGATTGTTTTCCCGTCAGTATTTATAATCACTTGGATCATGTGTTTTGAGTCCTCCTGTTTAAGTTGTAGGACCAATTGTCTTCCCATGTGTCTACCTGCTTGCACTATCCCTGCCTAATGTAGAATAGCGCCCATTCAGCCTTAGATATGTAATGTGTGTTAAGATCAAGTTTTGTTTTTATGAATTATTTAAATGTTTCTTGTGATGGGGTGTTGGAATAAAGTTTAGTCAGTAAATTGACTTTTATCTCTAACTGCACCTGGGTAGCCTCTGCTTTTCTCATTAGACTGGTTGTGCTCCATATCATTTCCTCTCATATATGTGTTATATGATTCTCATAGTATTTGTATGGACGTGACTGAGTCCTCATTGTCCTGTAGGTATGATTCTGAGAAAAATCAAAGATGCTGTTTGTCCTCAGTCATTCTGTAACAGGAGATATCCACCAGGGGCCTCTAGAATGGTAGATTAGACCAGCTTTCTCCTTTGAATCACTGTGATTATGGGCTACTTCATGTCAGAAATCTTTTGTAGTGACTCTGTCAAAACTAGAAAGTAATCTAATTGAGAGCGTCTATTTGCAGATCCCGGTCTTGGCAGGCTTGACTTCTCTGACCTGCTCTTGGCAAGATGTTTGCACTGAATACCTAGGTTCTCCAAAAAGGAGATAGCCGAAGATACCCTCTCTGGTCCTTGCAATCCTTTACACTGGTGTGTATAGCTCCTTAAGTAAAAAGGTGAATGCCTTTTCATTATCCAGTCAAGTTCAAGGTCCACACTAAACATTTGGAGCTAACAAATAATGGTGCAATTGCATTGGGCTTTGTGATGGCCTTATTTCCATGGTAGCCATTTGGCATTGACACTGCTACCTTCCGTTTTGTGGATTCCAGGTACTGGGGATTGCAAATGTGCCTGTCCCACTACCAGAATGAGCTGTCACCAACTCACAGTAGTTTCATGGCCTGATAGAGTACCACTTTGGTCTAGCTTTCTGTTGGTGAGGAACATGGTTTAACTACATAGAGCATCGGTCAAGAGACCTGAGAGACCTGTAACAAGGAGAGGTGAACAAGGAGAGTGCACAGGGTGCATATTAGAGTGAAGAGTACAAGGTTGCGAGGGGGTAGCACAAGATACAAAAGAGAGCTGGTGAGTAGTGCACTGGCTGTGGGGAAGTGAACATGAAGGCGCTATTCCCTTCAAAAGAAAAACTGCTGATTAGAGTCGCAGAATTATGCTCCTTATATGGTAGTGAAATGACATGGGGAAGTTTTTTAAGATCAACTCCTAGGACTGTACCTAATGACTGTTCTGTTGTTAATTCAATCTCTGGCCTTCCTGAGAGTTGCTGACAGTTATCAGCCAGGCTATGTGGCAGTACTTCTATATCATTGATCAGTTGTTGTCTCCGAGAGTCAGAGAGAAAGAAGATGCCTCTGATGGGCGGATAAGCCATTCTGGTGGTGAAAATAAAGTCACTTGTTGGTAAAGGGCTGGCAGTCGGTGTTTGTCTCCTACTTTTTTAATTTAACCAAAAGTTTTACTGTACTTGAAGTATATGTTTTTCTCATGACTGCAAAAAGCAATAGCCAAAAAGGACTAAAGGCCCAGCAAATGACAACCATCACTTTACACCACCAACTTCTTTGTACCTCTCCTACTGCCCCGCCTGAAACATATATACTTTTATACATACCCAATTTTAATCAACGATGCATTATCCCAGTGTACCCAGATCTCCCAGGTGGAAAACATCCTCGGATTATAGGCGACCAAACGGCTCTGACTAAAAGAAGATCCTAGAATCACTGATACTGCTCGGGTGGAAGAGAATATGCACTGAGCAATATACACCCCTAATAAATAAACACATTATCAGTGAGAACAACTGTTATAACAATCGAGGTTGTGGTGCAGGGCACAATTATGATATAAAACCACCATTCTACACCAAAGCTTAAAAAAACAAATGTCCCACAATCAAGACATTTTATCCAACAAACAATTTATAAACCTCAAAAATTAAATACTTTTCTTCCTCCAACCTTCAGACTCAAACAGCAGTATAGGCATTTTCTGTAAGCAACGCAGCGTGTCATTAGCTGCACTGAATGAAAACATCACTAAGCTATTCACCTTCAGACATCAACTATTAGAATACAACGTGTGGCTCATAGAGGAGTAAAATAATCAGACCATCAAAGGATTGTCGTTTGTTACTCTAAGAGCACAGCTTCATTTTTTAGGGATGACGCTGGTCAGATCATATTGCCAGCTCCGTGCTTATACAATTTCGGGCAAGGATTAGGAAGGGTTTAAGGTGACAAAAGCAGCGAGCGTGTTCCCAGCACACGAGCAGTATTCATTATCTGGCTTGGAAGGAGAGGCACGGACGGAAGAAAGAGAGGGATTATGGTTCAGGTGGAAACTGATTCGTATTGGGTAACTGTCAGTGTAACTCCTGGTTGAAGCTCCCGCTCCGCGCACATCGCCGCTCCACGAGAACCGCAGTCTCTGCGTGTCATTGTACCCACCATTAAGTTTTCATTTGATGAGAGCCACATGCTCCCTGAGCTGTGAACTCCACCGGCAGAAAGATGCATCTGCTCCTGGTTCTATGATTAGGATGCACACACGTGCCGCCCTGTTCCCGGAGAACATTTTGTACTGGATGGGAGATATATAAGGTTGATATGGGCGCCATCATTGATCGCATAGATTTATGTTGATTTCAAATGTTCCGAAACCGTAACAGGATTATACATAGCAAGCATCACTACCCTTTTGCAGTTTAGGAAACAGGTCAAAACATGGCTCTTTTCGCAAGATGCCCTTGGGCAATAGGGCTCTTTACAAATGATCAATATTTAAAGCAAATCAGTCAGGGCCTGTATTACATGAAGAGCTCACTGTCCTTATTTGCGAAACATCGCACCACTAAACAGGTTCCCAGATGCAAGCAGAGGTATTGCACCCTACTACAATTCATGCGCTGTCCTCAGGGAAACTATGAACCTGCGCTGCGCCGGGGGCAGCACACTCCATGAAATATGGAGCAGTAGCTTTAAAGCCACTCCCTGTTTCTCTATGCAAGTAGCAACTCATCTGCACTTTAAAGAGGGTTTACATATTCTCCTGCAGGCATATGCAGGCAGTGGCTACACTCACCTGCTAGGAGATGTCTTGGAAGTCCATGCGATCCCCTTTCCTCCTCCAGAGGGACCCCCTCAGGGGGTGCAATGACAGTGTACTTTCAGTGCACTTCTTAAGAGCATGTTTGCCTCTGTGCCTGCATCTGTAATAAGGCGCAGGAGCAGTGGCAAAGTGTTTGTCCCATTTGCATGGGGCCATAACCTCATGCAAATGAAGGCACACTCTCTGAAAATAGCACTGCTGCCACACATGGGCTAACACTATCGGTATTACAGAAGGGGTAGAACAAGCTTCTGAAGCTCCTTCTATAATACTATAGTGCCCCAAGGGTGCAAAAAGTGGTGCACATGTCCGTGGCACCCATGGGCCTCTATGTGTAATAAAGCACCTGGTCTGTTTTTTTATTACCTAATAGAACACACGCAACCTCTCTCATACACATGCTCATGTTATCCTTTCTTTTATGGACATACAAAATATTTTTAAAGATACATGTCCAGATTTGCTAACACTTTGCACCTGGTTTGCAACACAAAAGTGACAAAAATTGACACCAGGTGTTGAATTAGGATTTTTCTGGTTTTGAGCTGGAAGTAGGCCTAAATAATACAAAGGAGCATTATGCATTACTTTTTGTCAAAAGCATGTACTTTAGTTGACACATGGGTGTTTCTTTGCCATCAACTATGGTGTTTGACACAAAATCCATCTACTAACAAAATGGTAGATAGGGCATTGCACTAAAAAGTTACGCCTTCTCGAGGCAGGCGTATTATGATGTACCATACAGAGGAGGTGAGATACGTTAAGAAGACTGGCAGACTAGTGAAAACATTGGTGAAACACACAGAATCGGAGGGAAAGGGTGATATACAGAGACAACGCAGGGATAGTCAGAGGGAGAGGTAAACAGGGAAGAGAGGTAAAGAAATTGGCAGGTATTTAGTGATTAATGAAAGATAAGAGGAGTACAACAAGATAACGAATTAGAGACAAAAGTGAAGTGGAGAACACCCCAGAGCCTAACCAGATTGTGTTTAAGAGAATGCTTAATCTGCTTTGTGGTTTAGATTGTGTTTGGAAAGTGTATGTAGCACTCATTGGCTAGAAAAAGTGATTTCTTTAAGCGCACAAAGAGCAGTAGTATTAGTGGCTTTAGATTTGGGCCTTACGTGCAGGGTTGAACAAAAACTGCAAAATGTGAATTAAGCCTGTCTGTATCCACCTCCCTGCCCTCATCCACACCAGTCTGTGCTTTACTAATTGGCCCTCCAGCCTCTAAGCATTACTGAGTCCTCCCCTCACACCTGCAGAGCCCTTAAGTTTGGGAGGGAACCACAAGACTGATCAAGCAATCAATCAATCACTCAATCAGGATTTATAAAGTGTGGCTAATCACTTGCTAAGGTCTCCAGGCACTTGCAGGTCCTGGAGTCTTATTTGAACAGCCAGGTCTTGAGGGCCATTCTGAATTTCAGAAGTAAGGTGATGGCCCTGGAGGTGTGTGGGGATGCTGTTCCAGGTTTTTGCGGCAATGTGAGAGAAGGAGTGTCCTCCACTTCTGCTTCAGTGAATGCAGGGAGTATGGGCAAATGAAAGGCAGGCAGAGCATAGTCTTCTAGATGGTTGGTGGAAGTTCTGGTGGTGGTTAATGTGCATGAGTCCTTGGATGTGTAGAGTCCTGTGTGTGTGGGTCAGCAGCTTGAATTGGCATCTCTTCTGTACGGGGAGCCAGTGGAGTTGCCTGAGGTGGAGTGTGATGTGGGTTTGACAGAGAAGGCAGAGGATGAGTCTGGCTGCGGAATTCTGTATGGTCTGTAATCTCTGTAGGAAGTGTGCGGTGATTCCTACTTAGAGGGCGTTGCCTTAGTACAGTCACTGGTGATGAGGGCCTGTGTCACAGTGTGACTTGTGTAGGGGTAGTCACTTGAAGATCTGACATAGCATGTGCATAGTGGGGAAGCAGACGGAGGAGATGACGTTGATCTGTAATTTCATGTTGAGCTTGTTGACAATGATGATTCTGAGGTTTCTGGCATGGGTTCGGGTTCTAGGTCTGATGGCCACCAGAAGTCATTCCATGTGTTGATGCTATTGCCAAAGATCAGTACTTCGTCGTGTCTGTTTTGAGCTGCAGACAGTTGTTTTTCATCCAGTTAGCAACGCTTGTCATGCATTTGTGGAAGTTCGTTCTGGTGGTGGAGGGGTCATCGGTGAGTGAGAGAATGAATTAGGTGTCATCTGCATAGGAAATTATGTTGATACTATTGGATCTGACAGTGTTGGCCAGCGGGGTCATGTAAGCATTGAAGAACATGGGGTTGAGCCCTGGAGTACACCACAGGTGATCTCCTTGGGTTCAGAGGTGAAAGGTGGGAGGTGGAGCCTCTGGGTTCTTCCAGTGAGGAAAGCGGTGATCCATCTTAGTGCGTCCCCTTGGATGCTGATGTAGTGGACTCTCTCGATCAGCATGTGGGGGGATTTGGTGTCGAAGGCTGCCGAGAGGTTGAGGAGGACCAAAGTTGCTGTTTCTCCTGAGTTGAGGAGGGTTTGGATGTCATTGGTGGCTGTGATAAGGGCATTTTCGGTGCTGTGAGTGATCCGGAAGCCGGATTGGGAGGTGCTGAGTAGCTGGTTCGGCTCCAGGTATGTCATGAGTTGTTTGTTGATGATAATTTCCAGTACTTTCACTGGAAATGAGAGCAGGGAGCGTGCCCAGTACTTTCTGGGTTTGCTGGGGTTGGCGGAGGGATTTTTGAGTAGTGGTCTGACTGCAGCATGATTTCAGGCATCAGGAAATGTTGCACTGGTGATAGTGGTGTTGAGCAGGCTAATGAGTTCATGGCCATTCCTTTGGTGTCCAAGGTGCAGACTTGGGTCTGTGGGAGCTCCATCGTGGATGGATTTCATGGTGGAGGTGATGTTCTTGGTGGAGAGGGTGTTCCAGGTGGTTAGTGTGTGGTTCGTGTCATTTAGTTACAGTGGTGGTTTATCTATCTATATCCCCAGCTTCCCTGAGAAGCATCTATCGATATCCCCATTTTCTCTGAGCCCTAAACAGCCTAGTGAGCAAAGACAAAGAAGGTGATAAGAACACAGATGCTGTGCTGTGAATTTTGAAACTTTAAACTGCTCTTCTCCTCTACCTGTGACTGCTTAAATTTATCTCTTGGTTTCTGTGCAATTTGTACTTTAAAAAACTACATTTTCTTCTACCTGTGACTGTCTACATTTCTCTCCTGATGTTCCCCCATACTGTGCTAAGACCTCTTGAAAGCTGTCCACCCCACCGACTTTTAAAAGTTAAAAAGGCAAAATGTACCCCAGAGCCTAACCAGAGTTTGTTTAACAGTCTATTTAATATGCCTTGTGGTTTAAATTGTGCTTTGAAAGTGTATGCAACACTCATTATTAGCTAGAAAAAGTGATTTCTTCAAGTGTGGGAAAAGCAGCATTTTTAGTGGCTTTAGATTTGCCCCTTACCTCCAGGGTTGTACAAGAACTTCAAATTGTGGATTGAGCCTGTCTATATCCAAGGAGATTCTGACTTTAGGTGCACCTTCCAGACCCCTGCATACCAGTATGTGTTTAAGGTCTCATGTCCCTGATATATGTTTCTTACCGATTGTTGCATCTGTGCTCTGACTGGCTCCTGGGGCTAGGGTTTCTATTGGAGCTATAGCTTAGGGTTTGAGTTCATATTGACTGATAGGTCTTGGGTTGTGATTGGAGCCTAGGACTAGGGATTCTATGGCACTGAGGGGCATATTTATACTCTGTTTGCGCCAAATGTGCGCCAAACATTTTGACGCACAATCGGCGCAAACCCTGCCCCATATTTATACTTTGACGTCCGACCCCGCGGGCGTCAAAATTCCACCATGTGCGTCATTTTTTGGAAGGGGGAACCAGCCTTGCGCTAATTACAGGGAGTGCAGAATTATTAGGCAAGTTGTATTTTTGAGGATTAATTTTATTATTGAACAACAACCATGTTCTCAATGAACCCAAAAAACTCATTAATATCAAAGCTGAATATTTTTGGAAGTAGTTTTTAGTTAGTTTTTAGTTTTAGCTATGTTAGGGGGATATCTGTGTGTGCAGGTGACTATCACTGTGCATAATTATTAGGCAACTTAACAAAAAAAAATATATACCCATTTCAATTATTTATTATTACCAGTGAAACCAATATAACATCTCAACATTCACAAATATACATTTCTGACATTCAAAAACAAAACAAAAACAAATCAGTGACCAATATAGCCACCTTTCTTTGCAAGGACACTCAAAAGCCTGCCATCCATGGATTCTGTCAGTGTTTTGATCTGTTCACCATCAACATTGCGTGCAGCAGCAACCACAGCCTCCCAGACACTGTTCAGAGAGGTGTACTGTTTTCCCTCCTTGTAAATCTCACATTTGATGATGGACCACAGGTTCTCAATGGGGTTCAGATCAGGTGAACAAGGAGGCCATGTCATTAGATTTCCTTCTTTTATACCCTTTCTTGCCAGCCACGCTGTGGAGTACTTGGACGCGTGTGATGGAGCATTGTCCTGCATGAAAATCATGTTTTTCTTGAAGGATGCAGACTTCTTCCTGTACCACTGCTTGAAGAAGGTGTCTTCCAGGAACTGGCAGTAGGACTGGGAGTTGAGCTTGACTCCATCCTCAACCCGAAAAGGCCCCACAAGCTCATCTTTGATGATACCAGCCCAAACCAGTACTCCACCTCCACCTTGCTGGCGTCTGAGTCGGACTGGAGCTCTCTGCCCTTTACCAATCCAGCCACGGGCCCATCCATCTGGCCCATCAAGACTCACTCTCATTTCATCAGTCCATAAAACCTTAGAAAAATCAGTCTTGAGATATTTCTTGGCCCAGTCTTGACGTTTCAGCTTGTGTGTCTTGTTCAGTGGTGGTCGTCTTTCAGCCTTTCTTACCTTGGCCATGTCTCTGAGTATTGCACACCTTGTGCTTTTGGGCACTCCAGTGATGTTGCAGCTCTGAAATATGGCCAAACTGGTGGCAAGTGGCATCGTGGCAGCTGCACGCTTGACTTTTCTCAGTTCATTTTGCACCTTGGTTTTTCCACACCCTTCTTGCGACCCTGTTGTCTATTTTGAATGAAACGCTTGATTGTTCGATGATCACGCTTCAGAAGCTTTGCAATTTTAAGAGTGCTGCATCCCTCTGCAAGATATCTCACTATTTTTGACTTTTCTGAGCCTGTCAAGTCCTTCTTTTGACCCATTTTGCCAAAGGAAAGGAAGTTGCCTAATAATTATGCACACCTGATATGGGGTGTTGATGTCATTAGACCACACCCCTTCTCATTACAGAGATGCACATCACCTAATATGCTTAATTGGTAGTAGGCTTTCGAGCCTATACAGCTTGGAGTAAGACAACATGCATAAAGAGGATGATGTGGTCAAAATACTAATTTGCCTAATAATTCTGCACTCCCTGTATATGCAAGGTAGGCGTTCCCTTCCAAAAAATGACTTTAAGGCCTGTGCCCCATATTTATACTCTGATGTCATTTTGACGCACAGGAGGGGGTGGGCCTTAAAAAACGGCGCACAGCCTGATGGGCGCCGTTTTTTAACGCCTGGGTCAGGGCAGGCGTTAAGGGACCTGTGGGCTCGGATGGAGCCTAGAGGTGCCCTCCCCTGCCCCCAGGGACACCCCCTGCCACCCTTGCCCACCCCAGGAGGACACCCAAGGATGGAGGGACCCATCCCAGGGAAGTTGAGGTAAGTTGGGGTAAGTATTTTTTTTCAAGTGTCATAGGGGGGCCAGATTTGGGCCCCCCTACATGCCACTATGCCCAATGACCATGCCCAGGGGACATAAGTCCCCTGGGCATGGCCATTGGGCAAGGGGGCATGACCCCTGTCTTTGCTAAGACAGGAGTCATGTCAATGGAGGTTGGGCGTAAAAAAAAATGGCGCAAATCCGGTTTGAGGCCTGAATTTTGCCTCAGACCTGACTTGCCCCATTTTTTGACGCACAACCCCCATTTTCCCATACGCCGGCGCTGCCTGGTGTGAGTAATTTTTTTTGACGCACACCAGTCCGCAGCGCCGGCTAACGTCATTCCATAAATAAGGCGCCCGCATGGCGTGTTGGAATGGCGTTAGCCGGCGGTAAAATTTTCGACGCACAACTGCGTTGGCGCAGTTGTGCGACAAAAAGTATAAATATGGGCCTTAGGGCTTAGGATTTCGCTTTTGATTGGTTGCTAGGGCTGTGATTGATTGAAAGGGCCAGGTGTCCCATCGGTCCTAGGGCTTAGGCCTAGGGTTCTGATTGTTTAGGGTTAGCACTAGGGTTCTCACTGGCCAAAGGTCACCTGACGTAGGGCTATTTAACCTTAGCGATTAGGGCATTTCAGCCCGGGTTTAGAGGCTAAGGACAGAGAGAACAAGGGCAGTTGTTTGAGCATGTTCAGACCGAGTCGGACCTAGGGCCCTGTTTACCATTTTCACCATTTACCAGCCACCACTTTAACCTATCCACATCCACAATCATAATAACACACTTTGAGGGAATACACACTAATCATTTACAACCACAAACCCTATCCACACTGCCTCAACCCCCCACAAAGCACTTCTATACATTGCGCATGTAACTCAGACTTCCTGCCAAATTCCACCAGTCGGTGCATGGCAGAATTATTCTGCTGTTCAATCTTCTTGATCTTCACAGGAACAATGTGAAACTCTGCAGCACGTACTTGTGTGCAAAATTTGCCAGTTGCTACCACAATTTCCAAATGCCACAGGTCCTTCGAGAGCCATTTTGTGATTCAGGTGATCGCGAGCAGTTGCGGCTGCTCTTGAGTACATTTCCTACTTGAGAAGCCGCCACTAGGACTCCAACTTCCTCTTCTTGTCCAGAAGGCTCCTCCCAGTGCTTTGTCCATCTCCTGGTGTAGTGAGGCCCTCTTGGCCCCATATTGTTTTTCTATTTTAGCTTCGTTTTATATTTTATACTTTACACTTTTAGCTGAAATCACTTTTACCAGTCACATTTTACACATTTACGCTTGCTCAATATTATTCTAAGAATACATTGTATTAGTTGTTTGTTTTAATTAGCCTTTCTCTGCATGTAATCTGTACATTCTGTTCAAGACTAGGAACACAGTACAAGATATCTTAGTGCTTGTGTTGCTTATTCAGAAACAGCTTGTAATACCTAGACATATGCATGGCTGTGATTATATAAACGATGCACCAACACAGGGGGGTTAGAGGGGAACTCCAACCATGACCATCTGGGGACGAATGCTGTGTTCGAATTGCAGCTCTGCTAGCTCTGATCTTCTAGTTTGCATGCAGAATTGCCATCTACACTGCAGGCTGATTACTGATTCAATTTCAAGGTTTGGAGGCTAAGGCTATCCTCTTAGATCCGGCGAAGGCAGAAGGTACACTCAATATGCTTTCAATTAAGGTTTAGTGATAGGTAGGAATATCTATAAATCATGGCTGGATTGTATATTCTTGTTAGACATGTCATCCCTGATGGGGGTTTCCTCTGCCTCTTGTATTTTTGAGTGTGTGCTGTATTTAGTTTTTGCTGGTTTTGGTACTCTGGGCACTTTACCACTGCTGATTAGTGTTAAAGTGCAAGTGCTCCCTTTGTACATTTTGATTATGATTGGATACCCATAATTGGCGTATTTGATTTGCCAGTAAGTCCCTAATACAGTGCACTACGTGTGCCCAGGGCCTGTAACTCAAATGCTACGAGAGGACCTGGATCACTGATTGTGCCACCCATGAGTAGCCCTGCCACTGCAGTGTCTGTGTGTGCAGTTTTAAACTGCCATGTCGACTTGGCAAGTGCACCCAATTGCCAGACACAAACCTTCCTTTTTACTACATGTAAGGTACCCCTAAGGTAGACCCAAGGTAGCCTTATGGGCAGGGTGCAGTGTATATGAAAGGAACAACATGTACTAGTGTGTTGTACATGTCCTGATAGTGAAATACTGCGAACTTCGTTTTTCACTATTGCAAGCCATAAGGTAACATGGGGACTGCCTTGAAATATCTCTTAAGCGTAATTTCCCATTGGGAGCAGGTAGAGATCTGGAGTTTGGGGTCTCTGAAGTCACCATGTGAAAATACATTTTTAGTGAAGGTGGTTTTTAAATTGAGTGTTTAAAAATGCCACTTTCAGAAAGTGGGTATTTTCTTGCTCAACCATTTTGTGGAATACACGTCTGGGTCAGGATGACAGTTGGGCTGGTTGTGAATTCACTCTAGACAGTCACACAAATGGAGCTGAGGTGTGCCCTGCATATACTGATGGGTCTAACTGGGCTAGATTGGTCGGACAAGCTGAAACTTAAACTTGAATAGGGCTGTGCCTGTCCTTACAGAATGCTGTCTCCAACCCCTTTGAGTGTGTCTGGGTCTAGAACAGGAAAGACATGGTCTTGTGCTCTACAAATACTTTCCTTTGAAGTTTGCCTACTTCAATGGCAGAAATTAGTATAAGTATTGGACCCAAGCTCCCCAGACTTTTAGAACACTTATGGATCAAGAGGAGGCTCTGCCAAGGAGAGGAGCTGAAGGGCTGTGAGGAAGAATACTGCTCCTTTGCTGTGTGTGCTTTGCTGGGTTGGCCTGCAGTTGCCGTCTAGGCTTTGAAGAGGACAAAAACTGCTGTGTATTCTGCTTGTGACGTTTCTCCAAGGCTTGGACTGAGCTTGCCTCGTGTTAAGAAGTCATTGGGACACCAAAGGTTTCACCTGCCAGCCCTGGGTTCTCTTGCTGAGGACCATGACTTGCCAAGAGGGACCCACTCCAGTTCCTGGGCCCTTGGGAGTGAAATCTGGCATAAAACAAGAAGAACCAGGCACCTTGTCTCCGGACAACTCCAGAGCCTGTGCCACTGCCCGACCACGCCGCTGCCTGCACCCAGAGCTGTAGTCCTGATTAAAGTTTGATGACTGCGACCAATACCGCAGGCCCGACGCTGCCACAGCACTTTTGAAGTCCCACAACATCGTGAGTCCCGAGTGCTGTTCAACCAAGGTCCGTGACACCCGACTGTGGCACCAACACAGTGAAGTTGCCTCATCGCAACCTGACACGCTGGACTCATCAACCCCATTGGATTGTACAGACCCAACACCTCGCCGCAGACACAGCCTCACCTCTGCTGCTTCCGTAAGGAACCAATGCCTCACCTCCCTTGCGTAGCAGTAAGGAACCGATGCCTCACCTCCTGCATAGCAATACAGAACCAACACTGCATCATCGATGCCTCACCTACCAGACTCGGTGCTTCTACTTTGACTCTGCCTCATTTCTAAGGTACTGTACATGGGGATCTGTGCGACTCCTTGACTGGTGCCGCACTCCCTCATGTGTGGCGTCTGGTTGTTGGGACCGACTCTGTCATGACCCCGTGATACCACCAGTTGGAACTATTGTGTTTCTAAGTGCTTTATTAGGATTTAATCCTTTAAAATTCATATCTTTGCTTGTGTATGTTAAATGTTTGTTGTTTTGGTCTTGTTTTGCTCAGATAAATATTTGCTATTTTCCTAAACTGGCGTGGTGTCAATTTGTAGTTTTTTCACTGTGGTACCGTGTTTGAGTACAAATACTTAATACGTTGCCTCTGAGATAAGCCTGATGTGTCAAGCTAACAAGGGGGTGAGCTGGGGGTTATGTGTGGAATGTGACTCTCTTACTCTGACTAGAGTGAGGGTCCATACTTGGACAGGGTGTAAACTGACTGCCAACTAGAGAGCCCATTTCTAATAATTCTCTTCACCATGTTTGTAATGCTGATAACATTGCTTTGTTTCATCTGCTTAATTATCGCAGCACATTCTTTGTATGCAAGACTATCATTGTTTCAGTAAATGTATTAAAAATGTATCATCTTGTGTTTCGTCTGAGCATGCCTTAGGCTAAGAGTTTTTTCCATGATTCTCTTGGTGATCAAACTGTCATGTTTAAGCAGCAGTAATTACCTTCCGCTCCCCTGAGGTTAGGGGTTTGGATGAGGCACTGTAAGCTAGGCAGGAATTGGACGACAGCTACTGATGGTACGGAAGGACTAAGGGCCACATGTACGAAGCATTTTGCACGTCGCAAACTGCGAATCAGGCTGTTTGCGACGTGCAAAATGCAATTTCGGATGTACAGACCCATTTTTGCGATTCGATAATTTAATTACTGAATCGCAAAAAGGGTTTGTGAGTCGCAATTAGGAAGGGGTGTTCCTTTTCTAATTGCGAGTCGCAGTCCCATGTATGATTGTTTTGTGACCATGAATGCGGTCGCGAAACAATCGCAGTTAGCACCAGTTTCAAACTGGTGCTAACACATTCGCAAACGGGAAGGGGTGCCCATGGGATCCCTTCTCCTTTGTGAATGGCAGTGAAAACATTTTTTTCAGAGCAGGCAGTGGTCCTATGTACCACTGCCTTCTCTGAAAAAATGAAAAGAAAACTTTTCATTTTTTGTTTTTGAAATGCATCTTTTTCCTTTAAGGAAAATGGTCTGCATTAAAAAAAAAAACTGCTTTATTTAAAAGCAGTCACAGACATGGTGGTCTGCTGTCTCCAGCAGACCACCATCCCTGTGAGGGTGGCCATTCCCAATGGGGTCGCAAATTGCGACCTACCTGATGAATATTCATGAGGTAGGTCATTTGCGACCCCCTTGCGAATCGCTAACAGTGTCATTGACACTGTTGTACATAAGGTTTTGTGACTTGCAAATTGCAAGTCGCTCTGACTCACAATTTGCGAGTTGCAAAACTGTATTTCGTACATGTGGCCCGTAGTCCCTACATTCTGAAGTTCTGCCATCCTAATACGCAGTCCTATTATTTTAGCAAGAACCGTATAACATTGGTTACTTATCATACAGATTTCGAGGTGAAAGGATCACTCTCTTTGTCTGCAATTCCTACTGCGTATATACTATTGGATTTTAAAGGCTTTGTTTTTGTGACATCACAAGTAAGTTAAAAAAGTTTGCATAAGGGTGATGTTTGATAGAGGGCATGCACCAGAATATATTTGTGCCTTTAAATTTGATTGTAGTGGGTGGCCTGGAGTTGCAGTAGGGGCCTAGTATATTTTTTCATTCAATTTCTTTGCTTCTATAAGGGGAAAAGTTTGCACAGTTAAGTACATTTTCTCTGTGTTTGTTAAATTTGTTAAAGTTGCACTATTCATTTATTTTACCATGTGGCCTAGTCCACGCATGGGCCATCCAGCCAATACTCGTCACTGGGTATATGAAACAACTGTTTCTGTAGTATATGTTGTTTTAAAACATCTATGATTTATGACAGGGATTGCACTGGATTAAATGCTAAATATAATTTGTTGTATTTCACGTTTTTATTTCAGTGAAAAGTGTAGTTTGGAGGGGTAATATATTTCGATGCCTTGGGAGGATGTGTGTTGTAAAACGCTTGTAGCTGGCATTAGTGAATTAAGGGTAGTAATTTCTTCATTGTTTGCAATACCTCTTTTGTCTGCCCAGTGTGTGTGTGTGTGCTTTTGCTATGGACCACCATTTTGTCTTTGTTCTTCATTCCCTTTTGGCTGGTGGTCATTTTGTGCATTCAGTGTTCATAGGCTTTCATGTGTTCCTTGCTGTCCATGCCTCCTTGCTTCTTGTTGTTTTGCCATATGGCCAGCAGCCATTAGGTGTAGTAGGCCAGTGTTCTTTTGCCATAGGCCTGCAAGTGTTGTTTGTAGGGGTAGGCGGAAAAGTCCACTACACTGATGGAATTTGTGTAGTTTTGTGCACTCCGTGTTTCATTTGGAGTGCGGAGTTTCATCGAAACTCTGCAAACCACTGCTGCTCAGAGTATTTTTGCAAGCAGCTCGCCAGTGTTAAGTTGGTGAGCAAGAATTTGCATCCCCTAGTGCAATTTCAGGTGCTAAAATTCCTCTTGGTGAGATTTCTCAACTAATCGGCTGGCATTTTCTGTAGTCAGCCAGTGTGCTTGCCATTGGACTGCAAGTGTTCTATGTTGATCATGCCTCCTTGTTTGTTGGTGTTTGAACATGTGGGCATTGACCATTAGGTGTAGCCAACTAGTGTACTAAATACTTATTTCCAGTTGTCAAAGCCATTTTCTAGGAACGTTGATAGAAGAGGGCTATCCCTTATTGTTTTTTGTTCAATTTTTTAAAACTTTTTTCCCTGATATCAATTTAATGTGTTTGAGGATAATTGTGGTGTGTATGTACAGTGTTTTTATAATATTATATGCATTTTTTCCATTTTCACCTGCACCTCCTTGACTCCCAAAGGATTCTTTGTAGTCCCTAGTGAGACACCAGCAATTATATTTTTATATTCTTACATTTTTCCCTGCACCCCCTGACTGCCATAGGTCTATAACGCCATGGGAGCAAACCAGCATTAGCTTTTATATGGATTAATATTCAATTTTTCCCTGCATCCCCTGCCTGTCATAGGTCTCTAAGGCCACAGCCACACACCAACATTCACATTTCTTGGGATTATTCAGTTTTTCCCTGCACCATCAGCTGGCCTTAGGTCTGAGTCTTAGGCCTTAGGCGCACACCAGCATTCACTTTTATAAGGATTATTATTTAATTTTTCCCTGCAACCCCTGCCTGCTAAAGGTCTCTTAGGCCATAGGTGCACACCAATATTCACTTTTTAGGACTATTATTCGATTTTTTCCCTGCACACCTTACCTGTCATAGCTCACTTAAGCTGTAAGAGCACACCAGCATTCATCTTTTTAAGGATTACTCAATTTTTTCCTGCACCCCCGTCAGAGGTCTCTTACGCCATACGAGCACATCAGCATTCAATTTTTTTAAGGATTGTTTCATTTTTTTCTGCCCCGAAGAGTCTTAGCCTTAGACCATAGGCGCATACCAACATTCACTTTTTTAAACATTATTTCATTTTTCCCTCCACCCACCTGCCTGCTGCAGGTGTTGCACCTTAGAAGCACATAAAGCAAACTTTTAAATCTGTATGTTGTTGTTTTCCTAATTGAAATACTATTCATTGATTTGGATTATAATAGATATACCATTGTCGTTAATTATTTGGGAAAACCTCTCTATTGTATGAATAATTCAAAGTGCAAAAATGCCGCATTTCACTAAATATTTTTCTTGTTTGCTTGCTTAGGGTCACAAGAGACATCGCTTACAGACAGAAGACTAGCACAAAGTGACACCACACCAACTGAGTCCTCCTCTGCCTACTTCTGCTTATGCAGCTAAGTGTCAACTGACAGATCTTGCCCCAAAAGAGAGGTGCTCCTGCCAAGAAAGTGGCCAGTGAGGTGGAGAAGAAGAAGCAAAGTCTAACCATTAGTGTCACCATCCACTTTTTCAGGGAACGTGGTGTGCCTGCCACACCATCCTCCAAGGAGCAAGCTGGGAACAGCACTACTACATCATTGGCACCACCCCAACATAAACCCAAGGCCATGTCTCTCAGTGAAGCTGCAATCATCGCGGCAAGCCACAAAGTACCCAGTCATTGCAGGAAACTGAGCAAAGTGGACAACAGAAGCCACAACCAACAACAGTTTTTCTGGAAATAGGAGCAGAACAGGAGGTTGAGCTTCATGCTCAGCAAGACATAGCTCTTTAACCAATGGCTTCCCAATCTCCAGAAAGAAAAAGAAAGTGTACCCCAACATCTTCTCTGAGCCCTCTTCTGATGATCTGGGCATGAGATTGAACCCCAGCTCAGTCAGAGACTCACCACGAGAGACAAGGGAAAAAGAAAGTTTCTGAAAGCCTTAGAATTATGGAAAGTGACAGTGATAAGGACGACTCAGTGATTGTTAGTATGGAAGGCGGCTCAAGGGCACTGAGATTACCTCTCCTTTTCAACCTGATCAGACTAGGGATGTAGCACTAGTTCCACCACTGTCAGCTTCCATATTTGTAAGGCCCCCCCTCTGAGACCTACATCTACCATACCTCAGTCACTGCAGAGAGGCAATCGACACACCTGCGTACCTCAGTTCTTCAGGCTTTAGCCGTGGCACACTAAAAACCTTCTCCCCAGTTTGGGACGTCTTTACGATGAGCGAGCCAGAGGATAACATTGCAGTATGCTCTGTTTGCTGTGCACATGTTCGTCAAGGTAAAAAAGGTTAACACCATGGTACTGGAGGCCAAATGGTCCCTATGAAAAAACAATCGCACAATCCGATGAGAGGAGCACCTTAAAGGAGTAGCTGATGGTGGTGGTAATGATGACAGCTCTGTTCATGGTGATAGTAAATGATGCGGAAGAAGAGAATGGCAGCTATACACAAAGAAGCCCTATCTCCTACAGTGTGCCAGAATCACACACATAAGGAACCTCTAAATGGCACAAGACTCAGAGGCAGACACCACTGTATACAGTGATGATTACCCCCAATATGCATATTGAGTCTATCACTCAAAGTTGCCTGTGTCACTGGCACCACAAAAGAAAATAATTTAAGCTACTTTTATAGGCATGTTTAGGCAGGAGTGGCCCTATGAACGCCACAACCCAATGGCATTTTTGGACAAAGGGACAAAGGGGAGCGGGCTAAAATGATAGCACTGGACCTCCTCCCTTTTTCTTTTGTGGAAGAAGTGGGATTTTAAAAATTTGTAGCAGTCATCTGCCCAAAATGGAAGGTTTCCAACCAGACTTTTTTCCCAGAATTGCTGTTCTGGCACTCCATCACGATGTGCTGCAATTGTTTGGACAAGTTTTGCAACAGAGTGCTGTTAGACCTGACAGCCTTGGGGTGGTCATCCCCCAACTTTTGCCTGCCTCCCTCCACTTTTCAGACACTGATTTTGCTGGTTTTAGGACTCTGCTCACTTTACCACTGCTAACCAGTGCTCTCTCCCTTAAACATGGTAACATCGGTTCATTCCCAATTGGCATACTTGATTTACTTGTAAGTCCCTAGTAAAGTTCACTACATGTGCACAGGGCCTGTAAATTAAATGTGACTAGTGACCCTGCAGGACTGACTGTGCCACCCACATATGTAGCCACTTAACCATTTCTCAGGGCTGACATTGCAAGGCCTGTGTGTGCAGATTCACTGCCACTTTGACTTGGCATTTAAAAGTACTTGCCAAGCCTTAAACTCCCTTTTTCTGCAGATAAGTCACCCCTAAGGTAGGCCTTAGGTAACCCATAGGGCAGGGTGGTATGTAGGTAAAAAGCAGGACTTGTGTGTTTTATAAGTCCTGGTAGTGGAAAACCCCTAAATTTGTTTTCCACTACTGTGAGGCCTACTCCTTTCATAGGCTAGCATTAGGCTGCCCTCATACATTGTTTGAGTGGTAGATTCTGATCAGAAAGGGGTAAACAGGTCATATTTAGTATAGCCAGAATGGTAATAGAAAATCCTGCTTACTGGTGTGGTTGGATTGTATCTTACTATTTTAGAAATGCCACTTTTAGAAAGTGAGCATTTCTCTTCACTTAAAATCCATCTGTGCCTTACAGCCTGTCTTCAATCAACGTCTGGGCTGGGCTGATTGACAACTCCCTAGTGCATTTCACCCAGACAACCACAAACACAGGACACTCGGTCACCCCTGCACTCATCTACACACTGAATGGGTCTTCCTGGGCTGAAAGGGTGGAGGGCGTGATACTTACAATTCAAAGGCTAATGGCTTGCCCCCACACAATGGACTGCCAAACCCCCTATTGGGACCCTGGCAGACAGACCTGTACTGAAAGGGGAACTTGTGCACTTCAAAACCACTCTTTGAAGTCTCCCCCACTTCAAAGGCATTTTTGGGTATATAAACTGAACCTGCAACCTGTCAAGAGGAACTGCCTGGCTGCTCAAATGACTCATCTGGACTGCTTTGCTGAGAAGGACTGCTGCCCTCTGACTTTGCTGAGAAGTGCTCTCCAAGGTCTTGGGTTGACCTTGCCTCCTGTTTTCTGAAGGCTAAGGGCCAAAAAGATGTAATCTCATAAGGAAACTTCTTGTGTGCTGAAAATCGACGCACAGCCTGCTGGAAATGACGCACAGCAGTCTTGTGACAGACGCACAGCCCTACCGGATCAATGCACAGCTGAACTGGAATACCGCAGCCAATTCCCCGAGTGGAAAATCGATGCAGCCCCTGCTGTGCAACAGAAATTTGGATGCATCACCGTACCGGATTGACGCAATGCCTCTCACTTCTTCCAGCGCACCCAGGATTTCCCCACATCATCCCTGGACATCACAAAGATCTCCGCATCGCAGTGAGAAACCAAGACTGCGCACTGAAAAATGTTGTCTGTGCTGCATCGGAAAATCCGACGCACACTATATCTTTCCATGCATCTCCTCCTCTGCAGTCTTCGTGCATGTTATTTTTGACGCAAACCAGGTACTTTGTGTACTCAAGAGACAACTGTTGTTTTAGAAGATTTTAGACTCTTTTAAAGCTTGCAAAAGTGACATTTCAACTTGTGCTTATTGAATCTTTATCGTTTTGACCTTATTTTATTCAAATAGCAACTATTTTTCTAATCCTGTGTGGTGTATTTTTGTGGTATTTTCACTGTGTTACTGTAGAATTTATTGTACACATACTTTACACATTGCCTTCTACGGTAAGCCTGACTGCTCTTCGCCAAGCTAAGAGAGGGTGTGCACAGGATAATTTGGATGGGGTGTGGCTTACCCTAACTAGGATTGTGGTCCATATTTGGACAAGGGTGTATACCTCTGCCAACTAGAGACCCCATTTCTAACAGGTACTATTCACACTATTCACATGATGACAGACATGCAGGGCAGACGTCAAGGAACTGATTCCATGTGCATTACTGCACACTAGGGGCCAGATGTAGCAATATACCAAATTGCGACTTGCAATTTGCGAGTCCCTGCGACTCGCAAATTGCAAGTCGCAATTTGGTATGCAGAAAGGTGTCTCAGACACCTTCTGCGAGTCGCTATGGGGTCGCAAAGACCCACCTCATTAATATTCATGAGGTGGGTCGCAATTTGCGCCCCCATAGCGACTCTGGGCACTCACGGGGATGGAGGCCTGCTGGGAACAGCAGACCTCCATGTCCGTGACTGCTTTTAAATAAAGCAGTTTTTTTTTTTCCAAGTGTAGCCCGTTTTCCTTAAAGGAAAACGAGCTGCACTTAGAAAAAAAAAACGAAACCTTTTGTTTCGGATTTTTTCAGGGCAGGCAGTGGTCCCTTGGACCACTGCCTGCTCTGAAAAAATATTTTTGGGTCCAGTCACAAAGTTTGCGAGTGGGTTACCATCCACTTCAAGTGGATGGTAACTGCGACTCCATTTGTGACCGCGTACGCAGTCGCAAATGGAATTGCATACCACTGCGACTCGCAAATAGGAAGGGAACACCCCTTCCTATTTGCGACTCAGAAATGCATTTTGCGAGTCGATTCCGACTCGCAAAATGCATTTCTACATAGCAAACACGCATTTGCGACTCGCAAACGGCAATTTTCGCCGTTTGCGAGCCGCAAAGTGTTTGCTACATCTGGCCCTAGATCTCTTGTGGGGGTTATGTAGCAGCTAACTGCATATCTCATCGCTGAAAAAACTTTTATGGGCATTTGGTGGCATGCAACAGTAGCAATGTTCTCCATGGAGAAATTCCATAGAACGTCAAACATCTTAGAAGACTTTAAAAGCAAGGTGTTTGAATTGCTGTGACCGAGAGGCCTCAGAATTGGATTTGTTATCATGGACAATGGCAGTAATATAGTCACGACCATGGCAGATGAGGAATAATTCAGAGTCCTGTTTTTGGTACATTGCATCAACCTGATTGTGTAGGACTTTCTCAAAAAGGAAGATACAGTCAGCAACATACTGGCCACCTCCAGAAGAATCTGCACCCATTTCAGTCATTCTTTTAAAGGCTGGAAGCAGCTGAGGATTATTCAGCGTGCTAATAGAGTACTGGTTAAAGCCCTCACTCTGGACGTGCCAACACCCTTGAACTCCGGGAATCGAGATGCACCTGTCGCCACCTCCAGAAAATCTGGAGAAACACCGAATTCCCAGAAGCCCGCAGCAACTTCAGAGCCACTACCACCATACACCTCCAGCTCATCAGAATTACCAGAAAGCAGGCTATCCAAGACAGGATCTCCTCACAAGCACACAACAGCAAGGAACTCTTCAGCATCATCAAGGAGTTCGCCCAGCCCAACAGCGAAACAACGGACATCCCACCCTCACAGGTGCTATACGACAGACTCAACACCTACTTCCACCACAAAATCAAGACCATCTATGACAGTTTCAACAAGGACAACCCTTGCGCAGAACACCCCCTTCCAAAGCCTGACACCAACAAACCTACAATCGCTACCGAGACACCCCTCTCCACCAAAGATACATTGAAAACCATGAAATCCATACACTCTGGGGCCCCCACGAACCCATGCCCCCTTCACGTCTTCAACAGATCTGCAGACACCATCGCCCCCAAGCTCCACCTCACCATCAACTGCTCACTAGCTGTCGCCACCTTTCCCGACAACTGGAAACACGCTGAGATCAACCCCCTCCTCAAGAAACCCTCAGCTGACCACACTGACCTGAAAAACTTCAGACCCATCTCCCTACTTCCATTTCCTGTGAAAGTCATTGAAAAAGCAGTCAACAGCCAACTCACCATGTTTTTAGAAAGCCACAACATCCTCGACATTTCCCAATTCGGATTCAGGTCAAACCACAACACTGAAACAGCCCTCCTGTCCGCAACAGACAACATCCACTCCCTACTGGACAAGGGAGAGATGGCGGCACTCATCCTAGTTAACCTCTCTGCAGCTTTTGACAGTCTCCCATCACACTCTGATAAGAAGACTCCACAAAGCCGGCGTCAAAGACAAGGCCCGCGACTGGATCCAATCCTTCCTCTCCAGCAGAACGCAACGAGTAAGACTTGCCCCCTTCCTCGCAAAACCCACACCCACCACCTGTGGAGTGCTCCAAGGATCCTCCCTCAGCCCCACGCTGTTCAGCGTCTACATGGCCCCACTAGCCACCATCGTCAGAAGCCACAGGATAAACATAATTTCTTATGCTGATAACACCAAACTCATTCTCTCCATTTTCAACGAACCAGACAAGGCCAGACACAACTTCCACAAAGGCATGAAAGCAATCGCCAACTGGATGAGAAACAGCTGCCTTTAACTCAACACAAACAAGACCAAAGTACTCATCCTGGGCCCTCAACCCAACTCATGGAGCAACTCCTAGTGGCCACCCACTCTCGGAAACCCGCCCACCCCTGCCAGCCAAGCAACCTCTGAATCATCCTGGACCCCGACTTCAGCATGAATCATCAGATCAACTCAGTCACCTCCACCTGCTTCCGCGCCTTCTGCCTCCTATGCAAGACCTTCAAATGGATCCCCTGGAACAAAGAAAGATCGTTACACACGCCTTCATCACCAGCAGACTGGACTACGGCAACGCATTCTATGCCGGATTCAACAAAAAACTCACCCGCAAATTGCAATATATCCAGAACGCCGCTGCCAGATTGATCCTCGACCTACCCCGACACTGCCACATCATGTAACACCTACGTACCCTGCACTGGCTGCCCATAGAGAAAAGAATCACTTTCACGATCCTCACCTACGCACACAAAGCCCTCCACAACACCGGACCAGCCTACCTTAACCAGCAACTCAACTCCCACGTACCCCACAGGGCCCTACGCTCAGCCCAACTCTCTCTAGCAGAAGTACCCCACATCAGGAAAACAAGAACAGGAGGAGTCTTCTTCTCCTACCTCGCAGCCACTGCCTGGAACGCCCTGCCCATCCACATCAGACAAACCACCTCCCTCCCCAGCTTCACAAAGGAACTGAAGACATGGCCTTTTTAATCCACCTAGGGTACACTCTACACTCCCCCACCAGCACCTTGAGATCCTCATGGGTGAGTAGCTGCGCTTTATAAACACTGATTGATTGATTGATTGATTGTCTTTTCTGGTGTTCCACAATAGGTAGTACTAGAGCGCACTCTCTGGCCTGATTCACAAAGGTAAAGTAGTATGTTTGCTGTAAATTCACTCTTGCAGTTTAACTGAACTTACGAGTAGTAACTAATTAGCAGTAGTAAGTGTAACTCATTTTAAAGTAATAGATATTACTTACTTCTCACAAAGTCACAAACCGTAAAGTTACTGATGGAAAAGTTTCTAGTCGTAAATGTACTCTGCAAGAATCAGCAAACTAAAACCAAAAGTAGAACTTTACCTTTGTGAATCAGGCCCTACCTGTGTTATTTATAAAATTTGTGCAACATGGAGTAACCAAACCTTCTCCTCCTGAGTCATGACTTCTGACTCAAGGATTTTTTAAGTTTAGGTTTATTATTTTTAGTAAATTAGATCCTGGATTGCTTAGAAGTTACTCCTACTAGCTTTTGTAATACGGGTTTTTGTGGTCTGATGTCAGCCTTTGTTAACCCAATATCTCTGCTTTCTTTCAGTCTAGTTGCCTGTGATGAATAATCTTTCTGGATAATCCAACAGTTAGAGTTCACCTCATTTGGAAGAGGCGGAGTGTGACCTTACTTTGTGATGTCTTCCCTGTTAGCACAAGAGTACTAATACTACCACCATTGATAAGAAGGGCCTTTTAGGAAACCCTGCAATAAGGTTTCATGAAGATTGCGAGAACTACTATACTATAGAGTATAATTGATTGGTGGATGGGTACTGCAAAACCTCATCAAGTGAAACTGAAATAAATTAACCACCCTTATGTTCCAAGACAGTACCACTCTAGTGGTGGGGTAAAATTAATGACTGGACCATTGAAAGATGTAAGTAACCTACTGAAGAATACATACGTGGAAAGGGACTTCAGGTAGGGAAAGTCTAGGGGGAAAAGTCAATGTATAATGTTTTTCAATTTCAGAGTGTAGCTTTGTGTTGCACTCTTGTATCAGCACTCAACAATGATATATTATGGCAAATAGCAATGGAAAGATAAAAGATGATGAAAATAATTTAAAAAAAGTAAAACTCTTTTATTTACATCGTTTCAAACCCACACTTTCCACCCATAACAGGCCCAGCTCCCTCCCCAAGACTCAAAATGTTCCAAAGGTCCACAACACTTGGTGGACAGGGGTATCCCATCCACCATATTACCACAGATAGTGCATAGATGAGTATAAATGATGAACTGTACTGAAGCGAATTGGATATTTTATTTATCACAGATTATCCCACCTGTCAAACTCTAAATCAGGCCATCAGTCCCACATTAGACCCAGGCCTCCAACAAAGGTTATCCTTTAGAAATATCTTAATTTGGCAGTGGGGAAAATTAGTCTACAGGGAGGTATGTTATAGAGATTGGGCAAGGTAGAGGTTTAGCTATAGAATGGTTTGGTGTCACTGATCTTATGCTACTTTTTTGCTGCTAAGTCACCGTTGTTGTAGGGAGGAAAAATATTGAAACCATCAATCCGTAACAGAAGACATGAATTATGACTTCACTTGGGAAGAGAAATGTGGGACAGACATCACATGCCAAGATAGAATTAACTTTTTTAGGTTGGCCGGGGCAGGAAGACCGAATGGTGAATTGAAACACTAGTAGATGATTGAATGAGCATTGAAAAACACACCTATCTTTGGTTTATGCAGTACAGACTTAGGGCCATATGTAGGAACCGTTTTGCATGGCGCAAACTGCGAAATTCGCAGTTTGTGCCATGCAAAATGGGCATCGCGATGCACATTCCCATTTTGCAAGTGGGTACAGACTCACAAAATGGGAATGCGACTCGCAAGTAGGAAGGGGTGTTCCCCTTCCTATTTGCGATTCGCACCGCGATGCAGAATTGCTTTCTGACTGCGAACGCGGTCGCAAAGCAATTCGTAGTTAGCACCCATGTGAAGTGGGTGCTAACTCATTCACAAAGGGGAAGGGGTCCCTATGGGACCCCTTCCCCTTTGTGAATGTCGCCAAAAATATTTTTTCAGAGTAGGCAGTGGTCCACTGCCAACTCTGAAAAAATGAAACCAAATGGTTTCATTTTCTCAAGGGTATTGCAACTCGTTTTTCTTTAAGGAAAACGGTCTGAAATGCAAAAAAAAAACTGCTTTATTAAAAAAGCAGTCACAGACATGGTGGTCTGCTGTCTCCAGCAGGCCACCATCCCTGTGAGTGCAGGGAATTGCAAGGGGGTCGCAAAGTGCGACCCACCTCATTAATATTAATGAGGTGGGTCTTTGCGACCCCCTTGCGATTCGCAGATGGTGTCAGAGACACCATTCTGCATATGGGATTGCGACTCGCAAATTGCGAGTCGCAATCCCAAACTTACCTACATCTGGCCCTTAGTTCCGTCATGCCTCTGTGCTGCAGCAGACGCACATGATTTTCACTGCAGCACCAACACCATGCTTCAGTTTTAGGTGGCAAGATGCCTGGAGCAGGGACCAGATTCTGGAGGTGATGGGCAGGATATATGCCTCAATACAGTATTGTCAATAAGGAAGCAAGGTCGCTTACCTCTTGTCCCTGCCACCACTGCGACTTCTCCCTCTCCCTTCAATGGCTCGACCTCCACCGACATCTCTGCGCTGGCACTGCTGGTGGTCTGAGCACCTGCTGAAAAACATAAAGCACTGTTTTTAGATATTCGATAGCCACCTAAGTAATTCTTTTGTGGAAGGTACAACAGCAATGCCTCACTACAGTTAGGTTAACTATTAGAATCTTCTATCAAAAGTAATCACTTTGGGAGGTTTGTGGTACTTTGTTTGTTGCTTGAAAAGATTTTAAAATCAGGTAGTCATTGAGTCAACCAAAAACATTTTTCTCTTAATAAAAGAATAGGATTAGGATTCAGGAACAAGGGAAGGGCATAAGGTAAGGCTACAAATAGATAGGACTTAGAAGGGAAGGCAAAAGATATGGTATTGGTTGTGGTATCTCATTTCTGTCATGCTGCACTGTCACGGAAACTGCTAGGATAAGACAGCATTGCGGGTCTATGACCATGAGGACAACTCTATCCTGTCCCTGTACTTTTTGACTGTTTGATTAAGAAAACAACCAACATGTTTGGTGACTAGGGTGCTACTTGAGCCTGGCTATGCAAGGTTCTTTACGTTACCAAAAATCTTTTCCACTCTTAGTACTACACAACAAGACATGTATAAGAGAGAAAAGAGGAACTTATGAAAAAGGGATTGGAAGAAAGGTTCAGACAGCAGAAATATTTTTCCTCCACTGTTGTACTAGTTTTAGTGCTGGCTGTGGTGGTGACACCAGTCACATCTGCCACAGTGTTGGTGGAAGCTCGCCCAGATGCCCTCTTGTCTATGGGTGTTTAAGAAAGAAGATAAATAACAGTGATTGGTTGTAATCTTTACAAAAAATACATTTTGACAGGCACAGCATTGTACTTTTTAAATCAGAGTCTATTCCTTGTTTCATAATCTTAAACCTCAAACAATAACATTTTGAACTATTCATGCATTCCAAAGAATGATCTTTGCTTTTTGCACCCTCTTTTGATGAGTCATGTCAGCCTCACTTTGCGTACTGAACATCAGTAAGATTGGGACTGTGAGCTACATAAAGCCACGAAGAAGAACTTAAGCTAATCAACACCCCTGATATACTACCATTGTTAGAGTAAGTGACATGATAAGTTGACAATCATGCCTTAAATCAGCCAAAATGAGCACTTACCAAGCTCAAACTGGAACAGAATCCATGCAGTATCATTCACCTGACGTCCACTTCCCTCCTACATTCCTAACTTCCTACTTCCTCCATGTCAGGCTGGCACCATGCGCCCCTACTCTATAAAGGGTTTGTGTTGCCCTTACCTTTAAGGACTGTTTTTGTGCACCTAGGTGTCCCTTCCTCCACAAAAGAATTCAGGGTGCTGTGCCACGTAAGGTGGAATCCTGGCACCCTCATAGTGCAAGGGTGCCTGCATTGGTGCACTAGGCAGCTCTCAGTGTGGCAGCATAGGGAGAGCAGGGATGAGGCACCTTAATAAATAAATGTCACATTCCTGTCCTCTCACTTTGATATAGTATGGCAAGTTGTCTTGCTGTCCTGCATAAGATTTTGATAATTCTGGACCCCCTTGCCACTGGTGCACTCAGCACTTTATTGATAAACCCTGGTGTATTATTATTATATCATGCCAACAACCCTTTTAGAAAAAAGGCAGAGGAAACAACTGCAAGCATTCTCTGATGCTAAATGTGAGTGGCACACACAAACATTTAAAAACCTCATGCATGGTACCACGCTCATAAATAAAATGTCCTTTTTGGTGTGTGTTTGTGTGTGTATGTGTATATATATATATATATATATATATATATATATATTTTTTTTTTAATTAACAGCCTCCTTCCAGATCGGCACTCCGGCAGCAGCTGTACTTGGCATTCCATAGTCTTTATTAAGCAAAGCAACAACAAACGCATTTTGGCTCAGCAGAACCTTATGCACCACAATTTTATATCTCTTTATTGTACTCCTTATAAATGTATACACTTTATATGTAGGTATGCATCTAGATATTTATTACTTTACTCCTACTGTAAAAAAAAAAACTTAAACACCCTCCAGTGCACTTTTCTGTTTCACCCTATACCTCTCTCAATATATCCTCTACTTCCGCTCTCTGACTCGTCCCAAACCTCAATTTCAAACTTTGGTTTCCCCAATAACCCTTTCTAGACTCTTCCCTCCTCTGTCCCTCCTTTGACTTATCCCAAACCTCATCTAACTAATATGAACTCCTAAATACCACTATCTAGACCCTTCCCTCTTCACTCCCGTCTTTATCCTATTCAATCAAACTCACATGTCCACTGCTCAAATTAACAACTTATATTTCCCTATACTAATCCACCACTAATCCTCTGGGTTCAGAAAAGCTCTTCAATGCCTTGTCAGGGGTAGTAAAAGACAGATAGGGGAGATGTACAGAGAGAGAAGCTAAACAGTTGGAGGTGAGATGAAGAGTAATTTAGAGGGAGGTAGAATGGGGACTAGAGAGAGGGAGGTAAGAACTCAAACTGAGAAAGGGAAATTGAGATAAGAAAAGATAGGTCCAGAGTCAAGTCACATTGCCTGGGGACCCTTGGAACATAGGGACATTAAACCCAGTGCAGGTATTTCAGGTGTCATGCAGATTTAATGGTGGTTGGGCGGCAAGGTACAAAGTCAAACTCAGGAAAGAAAATTTTTAATTTACTAAGAACTTTGGCACTGTTTTATCTGCATTTTTAGACTACTTTTGCAATTCTCAACTTCATGCAGGTCCATTACAGGGTCGCAGATTTAAAGGGGAGGATGCAGCACAATGCAGCACAATGCAGCACACATGCAAGTTTGGAAAATAAAAGAAAATATTTCTCATTTTAATGCTATCTTTTAAAACGCGTCAACTTTTGGTGCTAAACCCTGTCCTGTTTGTAGGTAGGATTTTATGTCAAAAGGCATGGGTGGTTGCATGAGAACACCCATGTACTACCCATGTAACACCCCCTTGGTGCTAAGGAATGCAAAGCAGTGCTTTGCACTGCTTTGTGTTACTTTTAGGGTATATTCTGGGGCAATACGAGTTTTGCACTGGAAAGCAAATTAGGAAAAAATATTGTGTGTTGGTTGACGTCACATTTGTGATGCTAACCCAGTGCTAAATGCTTGTAAATCTCCCCCAAAATGTGGTAAATGTTTAGCAGGTTTAGCTTTCTCTTGATATGACAAATTTTGAGCAGATCTGGCAAATGATCAGGGGAAGCCCCCAAAGTTTTTTTTTAAATAACAGTGTTGCTGTTTGATGAATCTGTTTGAAATCTGAAAGACAGCATGTTAAGCCTAGGATTAGAAAGGCCATGCACATGCAACCATCCCACCTGTGCATCTCTACCAGAGGAGGTTAGTCGCACTGCCTTATTGAAGGTTCTGCACAATGTAGAAAGGGTACATGGCAGGTGACTAGGGTACATCATAAAAATACCCAGGAAAATCATTAAAAAATGCAGTTAAATGATATTTACAGTTCAGTAAGTACCAAACCGTAAAGCTCTGGATTTTGTCAATCATGGTGTGCAATGTACAATGCACACTATTGACAACCTCCCGCCATACATAGAATACTCCATAGCCAATGGTATGTAACAAAGAGTTGTAAATTGTATACAAGGACCAAAACATGGTGAGGTATAAGTTCTGGTGTATAACATTACCAGTGGTGTTCACCACTAGGTAGTTATAGTTAGGATCTAGTTTCTATAGAAAAAGCTGTTTTTTGGTTGCCTTTCGGTCAAGCGGGAGCCGAGATAAAGAGGGGGGGGGGTGAAATTTGAAGCATTTCCATTGTTAATTCCCATTGGAAAAATTTAACAATGAGCACAAAAACCACTGGATGGAATTCCACCAAATTTGCCATATAAGTAGCTCTTGGTCCAGAAAGAACCCCTTTTGTTATTTGGTTAAATCCGTTCAGTAAATTTTGAGAAATTTAAGGAAATCCACATTTATATATCTAGGGGCGTGAAGGGTTCACGACCCTCCTGATCTCGAGCTGAGATCTGATTGGCTGCCAACACTTCAACAAGGAAGTGTAGTCAGCCGTGTTGGGACCCTGTGCCCCTAGTACCACCAACATCCCACGGGGTAAAAAAGCTTTTAATATGTGGGAGAGGCCCAATGGCCTCACCCACAGCTCGGGGACCACCACCTCCCGGGGCGAACAATGAAACATAAGCGGGGGTCATGTGGCCCCTCACACTCCGGGGACCGCCACCCCCAGGGCAAAAATGCTTTTAACTGTGGGAGAAGCCCAATGGCCTCCCCCACACCCCTAGGGACCACCACCTCTCCGGGACAAATAATGAAACATGAGGAGGGGGGCCTTGTGGACCTCGTGCCCCTGGGACCACCATTCCATGAGGCAAAAAAGCTTTTAATATGTGGGGGAGGCCTGATGGCCTCACCCACAGCCCCGGGGACCACCTTCTCCCCGGGATGAATGATGAAACATGAGTAAGGGGCACCTTCCCAGGACACATACTAAATGATGCAAAAGGGTTTGTTTTGGAACCCCATTAGCCCCAGGAACCACCCCTTCCCGGTGCCATGCCTACATTGGAGGGAGGCGATGCAGCCCCCTCGAGGTGCCACTGATGGCCCTGGGGACAAACTAATCCCCAGGGCCAGCTTCTGGACATAGCTGTTTATTGTGGCTTGGCTGCAGCCAAGTCACAGCAAACACTTCAGTTTCCGACAGCGGGACCTGTCAAGCAGGTGCCACTGTCAAAAACTGGAGCTTTCATCTCTGTTCTCTGCACGCAGGAATGCATGCAGGGAACAGAGATGAAAGGTTTGCTTCAGCAACCACGAAACTGCTATTTAAAGCAGCTCCTTGGTTGCTGAAGCAATGGGACCGCGGGTGGGGCGCTTTAGGCTTCCCCAACGGTCCGAGATACCCCGTAAAGGGCTTGTTTTACAATTAAAGAAATATTTTAAAAAATACATGTCGGGACCACAGGGGCCATGAAGAGCCAAAAAATAGAAAATGAAAATTATTAGCTCAGTGTGAAGGTCACAGACCTTCACAGTGAGTGTTGAGGGTTTGAGTCCAGCCGGACTCATTTCCCTCTTTCTTTTTTTTAAAACTACAAATGGTTAAGGCTCAAACTGAAAGGTGATCTTTCTCTTTTGAAATGAAAAATTCATTTTACTTTTCAATTGCTCCATAAATATCTCATGTTAAGTATATCATATATCAAAGCCTAAAACACTCTCTATCTCTCTCCCTCTCACTCTCTCTCTCTGTCTCTCCCTCTCTTCCAATCTTTCTTGCACTCACACAGCCACTCACAGACCCACTCAGACACTCATGCGCTCTCTCACAGATCCACTCAGACCCTCGTGTACCCAATCACAGCCCCATTCAGACCCTCATGCACTCACTCACAGACCCACTCAGATAGTTACATACCTACTCACAAACCCACTCAGACTCTCACACACCCACTCACAGACCCACTGACGCCCTCATTCGCCCACTCACAGGCCTGCACACACACTGTTGTACCCACTAAAACACTGATGTATGCACTCACACCCAGACTGACACTTTTACAGCCACTATAACCCCCAGATAACCCTCTCACACCTATTCTCACACCCAGAGAGGCCACGGCTAACTACCACCATGCACGCCCAAAGGGCCCTGCACAGCATGACATTGGGAGATTAAGGGGATTTGGCTGTAGGGTTTAGCTGCATACCAGGTCTTGCTGGCAACCTTTGCTGCGCATGGGTGAAGGCCGTGCAAAGTTCAATGTTGGGTGCTTGTAAGGGGTTGACCTCAGGGCCTGGCCACAGGCTAGGCCCTGTTGCCAACCGCTGCCGTGCACAGCTGAAGGCCCTGCGCGGCGGTGGTTGGATTAACCTATAGTAATAAGAATTACTATACGTTAAAAAAAACATAGAAGTTCACTGAAAAAAACAAAGGTTAAAGGGACGTTATAGTTAGGGAATAGAATTTAAAAAACATGGAAATTCACTTATCAACCAAAGGTTGCAAGGACATTATAATTAGGCTCACATTTTAAATGTACAAAACCATAGAAATTCACCAGTTATAGTTAGAGTTACCTCAAGTAACTATAACTCATGCCCTAAGGTAACTATAACTCAAGCCCTTGCAATGCCCTGCTAATTAACCCACAAATTAAGGGACTCATGACATTTTTGATAACATCATTGATAGTATCAATGTAATATTTGCAGTCAAATATTTGATGAAAACACTGTGCATGGTGGGGGTGCGAGTTTTAGTTACCTTAGTGCTTGAGTTTTAGTTATGTGCGGTAACTCTAACGTGTGAATTTCTGTGGTTTTGTTCGTTTAAATTGTGGGCCTAACTATAACGTCTCTATAACCTTAGGTATTTTAAGTGAAAAACCTTAGGTTGCCACTAGGTACTTATAGTTAGGACCATGTTTCCATAGAAAAAGAGTTTTTGGCGAATCTTCTGGAAATTTTCCAAAAAAGATGTAACTGTGATTCTTGTTGTGCACAGAAAGGTTTGGGGTGATCCATCAAGCGGGGACCGACTAAAAGGGGGTGTCCAAAAAGTTGCATTTTCCATGTTAATTCGCATAGGACCTTTAGACATGACTACAGCCCGAACCGCTAGAGAGAATTGCTCCAAATCTCGCAGAAGGCTAGCTTTCGGTAAACAGATTCTGTATTCACTTATTTTGTGTAAATCAGTTCAGTAGTTTTTGATAAATTTAGGGAAATCCAAATTTGTATATCTCTGGCCACTTCATCTTCGCAAATAATTAGTGGAAATTGGTGAATTTTTGCAAATGTGCATGTGAAAAGTAGCGCTGTGATTGGATGACCACAACCTGACTAGAAAGTTTTTGCCGCCGTTTTATTTCACGGTACGCGGTCCCCAGAGGGGAAAATTCTAATTGAAAGTGGCATAAGGGGTCAGGGTGAAGGTACCCTGACTGCATGTGTGGGACATAGGTGTGTTTTAGGGACAAATTATGGGTTTAAAATAATTTTGCATCACATGTGCGATATTCGCCAAAAATTGTGAATTTCTGTTAATTTTCAAAAATTATTTGCAAAATATTCATGAAAAGAAAAACCACAGACTCATACATGCAGTCAGAAACTCATGTGCCCACTCACCTACCCACCCACTCAGACACTTGTGCACCCACTCAGACCTACTCATAAAGTCACACACACACTTTCAGACACACTCAGACACTCGCATCCACTCACAGATCCATTGAGAGAGACAGTCCCTGTGGTCAACCTACAATGTGCCTGGCCAAAGGCTATATGTGGCACAGGGTTGGGTGGTTATAAAGGCTTGGCTGCAAGGCCTGGCTGTTGGCCAGGCTTTCCGACCTACCCCCACCGCATACAGCTGAAGGTTGTGCATGGCGGGGGTTGGAATAACGTATAGTAATTGAAATTACTTTGCGTTAAAAAAAACTTCGAAATTCACTGAAAAAAACAAAGGTATCAGGGATATTATATTTAGGTTCTGAATTTACTGAAACTATAACTCACGCCCTAAGGTAACTATAACTTGCGCCTTTGCGATGCACAACTAATTACTCCACATATATCAGTGGTGGGATCTTGTATGGCATCTTTGATACTATCACTGCAACATTTGCTATAAAATTATTGATAAGAAAACTGTGCATGGCAAGGGTGCGAGTTGTAGTTACCTTAGGGTGCGAGTTATAGTTTTTTATTTTGCCAATAACTTTAGTATTGTTTGACGAATTCTCATGAAATGTTCAAAACTAGTTTGTCACTCATTTCAGCTGCTGTCTCTAAAGTTTTCGGGTGATTTGTCAAGTGGGGGCCAAGCAAAAGGGGAGATCTCCAAATGCATTTTCCCGAAGCAATTTCCCAAAGAGATTTTAGACACTACAACAACCCTAACCACTGGACGGAAGTAACCAACTTGGCAGAAAGCTAACTCTTGTTCCAGACAGAGCAATTTTTTGTGTTTTGGTGTAAATTTATTCAGTAGTTTTCAAGCAATTAAAGAAAAATTAAAAAAATTGAATCTGGTGACGTGGATCCTCTGCGGATACAACAGACCTCATGCTGAGAACTGATTGGCTGCCAACATTTCAACCAGGAAGTGGTGACAGCCATTTTGAGTCCCCCAAAAAAAGTAAAAGAGAAAAAGAAAAGTGGGCAGGGTAGGCATACCCTGACCCCCTAGCCCTGGTGCTAGTGTCCCCCAGAAACCCCACCAGGGCAACAAAAACATTTTTTTTAATTTCTCACCAGAAATAGTGGACGATCCATGAACTCAGAGAAAAAAAAAAAAAAAGTGTGGTTTCCTGCTCTAGCTTTTTTTTAAGCCCTTTGGTGGGCTAGGTCCCGGGGGCATAGCTCGAGGTAAGAAAAAGGAAAGAGGCGCATGTGGCACCCCTCTCCAAGGGCAGTTAGAACCCCAGGACCCACTACCTCCCTGGGGTTTATATTGAAACTTGATAGGCCGTGCAGCCGCCTCCTTTTGCCTTTGAAGGCCCCAGGGACCACCACACCCCGAAATTTGTCAAAGTAAACAGAGGGGGGCCGTGCAGACCCCCCCTTCGATATTCAAAATTGCCCCACGGACCACCACCTGCCCAGGGCACAAAGGTACTCCAAAATATGGACCTAGGGCCCACCACCTCCCAGGGGCTTGACCATATAATAATCGGGAGAGGGGCCACAAGGCCCCCTGCCCAGGCTGTTTTTAGCCATGGGGACCAACACCTCCTGGGGGCTGCCCTGTGCAAAATGAAGGAGCGTGGCCAGGCGCCCCCCTGCCTTCTAGAGCCTCTAAAGGCCCTGGTACCGCCACCCCTGAGCTTCCCCTCTATCTGTAGAGGTGCCCACCCTTGGGATGTAGCAGTTTGCTTTCGCTTGGTGGGAGCTTTGACAGCTACCGCAAAGACAGAGCAAACTGTGAATCTGGTCCCAGTAGGCAGAAGCAGGAAAACTGCTCCTGCTCATGGGAAACAGACTTTGTATCTGTGTTCCTGCCAAACAGATTAAATGATTTCTTCTGCATGCAGGGAGCAGCATTTTTAGTTGTTCCCTGCATGTACGAACAATGCCGGCTACTGCTGCAGGCAGGAAGCCAGTAGGGACCGCAGGATTCTTGACACTTTACCAGCGGTCCCCAGTGTGTTTTCAATGCAGTGTTACCTTGTAAAGTAATCTGGAATCCTTGGCAGAGGTGTTCTCTTTCAAGCACAATATCATATGTAGTGACTTTGACAAGTGGGTTTTTTCTTGTCATCTCTTGTTGAGACCAGAGCTTTTCGTTCTCTATTTTAACCTCTACGAGTATGTAAAATGTCCTAGAAGCCTGCCCATGTTGGCCCCACCACATACACATTAGTGATATGCAACATCTTCCTGCTTTTTGCCAGTATGATGGACAGCTTACCAAAAGGTCCCCTCAGTGTGTTTTGGGCCGATTTTGAAGATGTATTCTTGGTGCAGATATATATAAGCACGTCTCCACCAAACAGAAATACCCTTGTATGGTGGAGATTCAACTCTTTGCCGTCTTGTCATCACAAGGATTCATTTTATAGCAGAATTCTGTATGAACATGCTGGATAAACAATCACATTCCCAAAATTACAAACACACAAGGTCACTAAAGGGATTACCTTGTGGTCCTTTACACAGCTTTATTGTAGGAGATGCACTATACATTTACCCAACGAGGTAGCACTTACTAATTAGCCAGTAGAAAGTACTGTAGTTGAGTAGACATTGTGCATAAAACTGTGGACTTTTCAGCAGGTCAAGATGCATTCTGGTATCAATTCTCATTTCACAGAAATTAAACCTCAACCCCCCTGGGGTGGCTGGAGGGCGGTGGCCACAGGGCCTAGGTGCAGACCAGTCCCTGCGGCCAACCCCGGCTGTGCACGGTGCAGGGTTGGATGTCTACAGGGGGAGGGGAGGGGAGTTGGCCGCATGGACACTATAGCTAGGAGTTATTTCAAGTAGTTATAACTCATAACTTAGGTAACTATAACTCGCGCCCTCTCTATGCACAGCTAATTACTGCACATATTACATCATTGATGAGATCTATGGTACCATTGATATTAGCACTGCAATATTTGCAATAAAATTATTGATGAAACCTTATGGTAGATTTAAGAGCACCTTGCGCCTCCCTGCACCACATTAGCATTATTTTGTTTTACACTAATGTGGCCCGATGAGGCAAAAATCATAGCGCCAAATTTACAAAGTGGTGCAGTGCATGCATTGCGCCACTCTGTAACCCTTTGCGCCACATTATGCTTGAGCCAAGATGGCGTTCCCCGTTGGGGGGGGGCTAAAAAAATGGTGCAAAGAAATCTAAGAGATTTCTTCGCATAATTTATTTGGGCAATTTTAACGCCTGCCCAGTGCAGACGTTAAAAGGAGGCACACCATTGTTTACAATGGGCCTCAATGGGCTTTGCAGGATTAGCATCATAACTTTTCTGCAATTCTGCAAAGCTCTGAACTAGTGTCAAAAATGTTGCAGCTAGTTCCCTAACTACCGCCATGGTGTACCGTATCCTAGATACGGTGCACACATGGTGGCATTAAGGGGGCAAAGGGGCACAAAAAGATGGTGCTGCACTGGCCCCTAGTTTCTATAGAAAAGGCTGTTTTTTTTGCTTGCCTATATCTTTGGCACCGCTTGACAAATCTTCACAAAAATCTTCAAAACAATTCAACAGTCACATGAGCTGCTCTTCAAAACAATTCAACAGTCGCATGAGCTGCTGTCTGAAAAGTTTTGGGGTGATCTGTGAAGCAGGGGCCAAGATAAAGGGGGGTGAAATTTAGAGCATTTCCAATGTTAATTCCCATAGGAAAAATTTACCAGTGATAGTGTCGAAACCACTGGACAGAATTACACCAAATTTGGCAGAAAGGTCGCTCTTGGCCCAGAAAGAGCCCTTTTTGTTATTTGGTGTAAATCCATTAAGTAAAAGAAATCGAAATGTGTATACATAGGGCTGCAAAAGATTTGCCACCCCTTCCGAGCCCGTGATCTGATTGGCTGGCAACACTTTAACAAGGAAGTGTTGGCACCCATGTTGGCTTGAGCCGAGTCCCAGAAAACAAAAGTAAAAAAAAAAGAAAAGGGGCTGGTGTACAGACACCCTGATCCCTTAGTTCTGGTGGTGGGGTGCCAGAGCGACCCCTCAGGGTTAAAAATCAGTTTTAGTTTTTCAACTTTTCGCCTGGATTCACAGTGAATTTGCAGATCCGGCAAAAAACAAAACATAGCGTGGGGTCCTGTGCTTGGTGTTTTTTTAGCCCCTGGATGGACCAAGTCCTAGGGGCAATCTTAATATGAGTGCAGGGGCTGCCTGTGCCCCCCACAGCCCCAGGGACCACCACCTCCTTGTCGCAAATATGTAATAGTTTACGAGTTGGTGCAAGGCCCCCTGCACCCTGGGGACCACCAAATCACTGGGGTAAAAGTAATTTTTGGTGTGGGTCCGAGGTCCGACTGCCACCTTCCTGGAGCTTTCATTAATGTAGATTTGGGGGGTCACACAGCCCCCGCTGCCTCTGGGATGCCACCTACCCGGGCTTTATGCATTAGGTGGGGGACTCCAAGCTCCAGGGACTTCTCCCTCCCAGGGCAGTAAGTAATTAGTATGTGGGGGAAATGCGCCCTCCCTGCCCCGAGGACAACCACCTCCCCAGGGCAAATAGTAAAAAAAAGGAAAGTGGGTCCATTTCGGAACCACGCAACCGGGGGATAACCACCTCCCCAGGGCTTCTAACATGTTGGATGGGGCCGCATTACCCCCTTCAAGGAGCCTGTGATGGCCCTCGGGACTGCCACACCTAGGGCTGGCTTCTGCTATGTCCCGGGGTGCCCACCCCAGGGACATAGCTGTTTGATTTGGCTTAAATGCAGCTTTTAAGCTGCAGCTAAGCCACAGCAAACATTCTGACTTCAGACAGTGGGACCTGTCAAGCAGGTCCCACTGTCTAAAACCAAAGCTTTCATCTCTGTTCCCTGCACGCTTGCAGGGAAAAGAGATGAAATGCATCAGCAAGCAGGGAGCTGCTGTTAAAAGAAGCTCCTTGCTTGCTGAAGCAATGGTACCGCAAGGTACGCCTTGAGGCTTACGCCATGGTTCCAGATAAAGGCATTTTTCTAAATAATAAAAAATAAATAAATATGGAGAACCAGTGGGGGAGTCCTTGAGGGCTCCCTCTTGGTCCCAGATAGCCCATAAAGGGCAAATTATTTTAACACAGACACATTTTTAATTCCAAATTGTACACTCCAAGCATATCATACATCAAAGCCTAAAACATTCTCTATGCCTCTCCCTCTCACTTTCTTTCTCTCTCTCTCTCTCTTTCAACAATGTCTCCCACTCACACATCCACTTAGACACTTACGCTCCCACTCCCAGACTCACTCAGACACTCACACACCCACACACAGACCCACTCAGACCCTCATGCACTCATTCACAGCCCAGTCAGACCCTCATGCACCCACTCACAGACCCACTCAGACAGTAAAGCATCTACTCACAGACCCACTCAGACTGTCACACACCCACTCATAAACCCACTGACACCCTCATGCACCCACTCACAGACTCGCACATTCACTAATGCTTTCACTAAAACATTGATGTACGCACTCTCACAGCCACTCTGAACCCTAGATACACCCTCTGACCCCTATTGTCACACCCAGAGAGGCCGCAGCCAACTCTCACTATGCATTACCAAAGGACCGTGCACAACATGAGGTTGGGTGGTTGGGGGGTGGGGTTGGCTGCAAGGTCTGGCTGCAGACCAGGTCTTGCGGGCAGCCTGTGCTGTGAACTGGTGAAGGCTGTGCAAAATGCATCGGTGGTTGGATTAATGTATAGTAATACAAATTTTTATATGTTAAAAAAACATAGAAATTCACTGAAAAAAAAGGTTACAGGGGCGTTATAGTTAGGAAATAGAATTAAAAATCCCATAGGAATTCACTTAAAAACCAAAGGTTACAGGGAGGTAATAGTTAGGCTCACATTTTAAACATACAAAACCATAGAAATTCACCAGTTATAGTACCTCAAGTAACTATAACTAGTACCCTAAGGTAACTATAACTCGCACCATCACCATGCACTGCTAATTACCCCACAAATTACGGCATCCATGACATCTTTGATAACATCTTAGATAATATCAATGTAATAGTTGCAGTAAAACCTTTGACGAAAAAACTGTGCATGTCGGGGTTGTGAGTCATAGTTACCTTAGGGCACAAGTTATAGTTATCTGAGATAACTCAGTATAACTATTGAATTTCTATGGTTTTGTACGTTTAAAATGTGAGCCTAACTATGAGCTCCCTGTACCCTTTTTTATGTGAATTATGATGTTTTTTTAAATACTATTTCCTAACCATAACTTCCCTATAACCTTTGTTTTTTTTCACTCTATATACATATATACTGTGTAGTTGTGTAGTTAGGACCGAGTTTCATAGAAAATAGGTTTTTTGTTTTGCTAATAACTTTGGTGGAATTTCAAAAATCGTTCAAAAATCTTTAAAAAAAAGTTTCATCTATCTCAGCTCCTGCCCGGTAAGTTCTAGGTGATATGTCAAGTGAGATCTGAGGGAAAGGGAATTCCCAAAGTGTGTTTAGACAATGCCAAAATGGCTGCAAGGAATGACACCAAATGTTTTCAGAGTGCTAAATCTTTACCAGAAAGTGTGCTTGTTGTGATTTGGTAACAAACTTACTAGCCAGTCCCACAAGGCTGGAACAAATTCTGGGATACAAAGCTCTGTGACTGGCTGGCCACAACATGAAGAGAAATTTTGTAGCTGCCATTTTAGGACTCGAGGACTGGGCCCTCGTGTCCTGAATACTAAAAAAAAAAAAACATATAAGTGGGCCTGGTAGGGGTACCATGATCCCTTCTTGTGGAGGTCTTTGAGGGACCTCCCCAGGGTCTAAGCACAAAAAGAAAATGTTTATGTCCCAGTAGATTTGATGCAGTAGCAAGGAAAACAATGACACATTAAGATTTATGAATGGCTGATCCCACTGGACTGTAATTTGCTTGCCGCATGAAGAAGAGAAATGTTGTAGCTGCAATTTGAGGACTCATTGACTCGGCCCCTGTGTCCTGAAAATTAAAATAAAATAACATAAAAGTGGGCAGGGTAGGGATGCCCTGACACGCCTGCCCTTGTTGGCAGGGCCATAGAGGGAACACCCTAAGGTCAGAGTGCAAATTAATTGTATTTTGTTTTGTAGCAGGTTTGCAATACTCTTGCGGTCCTCAACTTCAACATGATAATTTGTAGGAGTACAGACAAAATACAAAGAGATTATAAAGAGATTACAGTGAGACCTGTTAGACTTTTCATCCTTGCCGTGGTCTCCCTTAACTTTTTGCCTCTGTTCCCCAGGTTGTTGATGTGTTGCTGTTTTTGTTACTCTGGGCACTTTACCACTGCTAACCAGTGCTAAAGTGCAAGTGCTCCTTTACAAAATGTGTATGTGATTGGTTTATCCATGATTGCCATATTTCATTTACTAGTAAGTCTCTAGTAAAGTGCACTAGAGGTGCCAGGGCCTGTAAATCAAATGCTACTAGTGGGCCTGCAGCACTGGTTGTGCCACCCACATACGTAGCTCTGTAATCATGACTCAGACCTGCCATTGCAGTGTCTGTGTGCAGTTTTACCTGTAAATTCGACTTGGTAAGTGTACCCACTTGCCAGTCCTAAACCTTCCCTTTTCTTACATGTCAGACACCCCTAAGGTAGGCCCTAGGTAGCCCCAAGGGCAGGGTGCAGTATATGGTTAAGGTAGGACATATAGTAATGTGTTTTATATGTCCTGACAGTGAAATATTGCCAAATTCGTTTTTCACTGTTGCAAGGCCTGTCCCTCTCATAGGTTAACATGGGGGCTACCTTCAAATCTGATTAAAGTGTAGATTCCCTTTGGGAGCGGATGTGCATGTGGAGTTTTGGGGTCTCTGAGCTCACAATTTAAAAATACATCTTTTAGTAAAGTTGATTTTAAGATTGTGCGTTTGAAAATGCCACTTTTAGAAAGTGAGCATTTTCTTGCTTATACCATTTCTGTGACTCTGCCTGTTTGTGGATTCCCTGTCTGGGTCAGTTTGACAGTTGGGCTGGTTGCACCTCACACTAGACAGTGACACAAAGGGAGCTGGGGTGTAGCCTGCATATCCTGATGAGCCATCTGTGCTAGGAGGGTGGGGAGGAGTGGTCACTCGCACCTGAAAGGGCTGTGCCTGCCCTCACACAATGCAGTCTCCAACCCCCTGGTGAGTGTCTGGGGCCTGGCCTGGGCAAGGCAGGATTTCACATTCCAAAGAGACTTTACTTTGAAGTAGGCCTACTTCAAAGGAGAAACTGGGTATAAGAAGGGCACCCAAAACCACAGACTTTAGAACACTTCTGGAAACAAGAGGAACCTCTGCCTGGAGAAGAGCTGAGGAGAAGTGCTGCCCTGCCTGTGACTGTGCTTTGTGAAGCTATCCTGCAGTTGCTGCTTCTGCCAGAGTAAGAGGGCAAAGACTGGACTTTGTGGCCTTCCATCTTGTGAAGAAATCTCCAAGGGCTTGATTTAGAGCTTGCTTCCTGTTGTTTGAAGTCTCAGGGACAGCAAAGACTTCTCTCTGCCAGCACCTGGAGTCTCTGGAGAGACTCCTGCTCTGACAAGTGGTGCCCTATCCAGTCCCTGGGCCCTTGAAAGGAAAACTGGTGGAAATCCAAGGAAATCGACTTCGGACGATTTCGGACCGACGCCGCTGCTGAATCCGGGGACGCCACCTGCACCCGACGCCGTGACCTTCGCTGGAACACCACGCTCTTCGCAGGCCCAATGCCGCTGCAGCCCCGCTGAAGTCCGCGACTCCGTGGAAGTCGCTGCACCACGTCGTGACCGATGCCGCTCGAAGTGCGCGGATTCAACGTTTCGCACCGACACCGCGATCCCCGACTTCGCGCATCGACTTGTTTACACTCTTCACCAAAGGTACTGTACTTGGGGGTCCATGCGACTCTGTGTCCGGCGCAGCTGGTGTCGGCTTGTTGGGAACGACTCCGGCACGACGCCATGTTAACACCTCATCAAAGCATTTTTGTTTCTAAGCGCTATTTTTGAGTTTAATCTTTCAAAATTCATAACGTGACTTGTGTATGTCGGATTTGTGTCGTTTTGGTCTTGCTTTGTTTAGATAAATATTTGCTATTTTTCTAAACTGGTATTGTGTGATTTTGTAGTGTTTTCATTAAGTTACTGTGTGTGTTGGTACAAATACTTTACACCTAGCACTCTGAAGTTAAGCCTACTGCTCTGCCAAGCTACCAGGGGGGTAAGCAGGGGTTAGCTGAGGCTGATTCTCTTTTACCCTGACTAGAGTGAGGGTCCTTGCTTGAACAGGGGGAAACCTGACTGTCAACCAAAGACCCCATTTCTAACAGGACCAAAAACAAAAACAACAAAGAAGATTGGGGGTGTCCATTGAAGTTGTGCATCTGTGGAGGGATAGCCAGCAGTTGGGGGTTGGCCCTGGCATGGCCCTGCACCCAAACCCAGGCCACCCCTGGCTGAAGGCCAGGCACCATGGAGATTAATTACCCGTGGGGGGAGGTTGAGCACCCAATCTCACTCCTCACTTTACGGGCAGCCAAAGCTGTGCATGCTCGGGAGGTTGGGTGTACACAGTGGGTTGGTTGCAGAGACTGACTACAGGCTAGGCCCTGCACCCAGCCCCCTACTGTGCATAGCCAAAGGCTGTGCTCAGCAGGGGGTTTGGATAGTTATGTATGCTAATAAAATCTTATATCATGTTAGGAAAAACCCTAGAAATGCACTGAAAAAAACAAAGGTGAAAGTGATGTTAGAGTTAGGCATGGTGATACCTTACTTTACATTAAAAACTATTATAGTGAGGTACAAATGTCAGTTCAAAAATATAATTTTAAGCTAAAAAACACTGAAATTCACCAGTTACAGGTAACTGAAATAACTATCACCAGGGCCACTGGAATTATGTGGCAGGAGAGCACCAAATTATGGTTCAGCATTGACTTCGTTATGCAGCAAGATTAAAGCATATTACTCAGTATAATACAGCACGTTTTGTGATAGTAATGCTTCATTACTTTTCCAATTTTAAAGATGGCAATACTATCTGAGCAAAGCTATCACCACATGAGTATCAGTTTAACAACCAAAACAGAAATAAGCAACTGAAAGATGATCAGTTAAGCTCTATGAAGGGCCTTCCACTGTGCATGAATATGTGCTGCTTTGTTGTTAGTATCTTTTGATCCTTTTGAGCTAGAAACACATTTTTGGGATTAAAATCTGAAGATTATTCAGCAGATGATGTATTATTTAGTAAAAGTATCAAATTCATGATTATATGAAAATAGACATAGAGTCGCATTATTCCAGTGGCTCTGCCTATAAAGTAGCCTGCACTTCTCATTACCTCACATATTACATCCCTCCTGACATGTCCTATGATGTAATTGATAACATTGTGGTGGCATGTGACATGACATCATTAATTAAGTCATTGTGTTTGGCAAGTGCATATATTATAAACTAATACTCAAGAAATACTTTCCAAGCAAACCACCAAAGAGACAACACACTAAAATGCGGAAGGATGTGAGTCACTTTACCATCAAGCAGTTGATGGATATAACAGTTCCTATGAGTTTAGAAGATAGTTGTGAATTTAACATACATAATTTAGCACATCAACTTGACATTGATCCTGATACTTGTGATGAAAGTGGTTGAAAATTTAAATCAAAAGTTGTCCCCACACAAGCTGGGAAAATAATATATATTTTTCAGAATTTGGTACTGAGGGACTTTTATGCTCAACATGTGAATTATAAGATTTATGTGAACTCAAGTCTGATATGTCAATTATTATTAGACAGACTGACAAGGGAAGCACCATGTTTGTCATGATTTTTAAGTACTATAACTGGGAGACATGGTGTCAGTTAAAAGACTGTTCTAACTATGAATATAGAGTTAATACTGTTTTGGAAAAATCTGAAACTCTATTTAAGATTAAATTGAATCACTTTTATGAGGAACAATTACTAATTGTTGAAGAATATAACTATCTAACTGCTGATGATGCCCTCCCTCCTATTATCAATTTTTACCAGAGATACATGAAGGGGGGAGGATCCTTCCAGGGAGACATATTATTTTAGGAATCAGGTCACAAATGGAGCATGTATTTGACTACATTAATATACATTTAGTTTTGTTTTTTTAACTTTACTCTCATATATTAGGGATACAAAAAATATTTTATGACAACTTATTCATATATTTTGGAATTCCAATAAATATTTCGTATATTTCGGATGTAAGTAGTGCCTATTCGAGCATTAAGTATCAAAAAGGTGTGGAAGAAACCAAGGGCCAGATGTATCAAAACATTTTGCATTTGCAAACAGTGCGAATTGCAAGATTACACCATTTTGTGAATGCAAAATAGCCTTTCACGTTATATGAAAGGCATTGCATTCCAATTTTAGAGAAACACAATTGTTTGCGATTCCCTAAAATTGTGACTCCGAGTAGGGAGTCGCAATTTGCAATTCCATAAATAGGAAATGCAAATAGGGAATTGCTATTTGCGATTTCCCATGCACATGTATCAAGAATTTCCCAAAAGCTTAGGAAATGCAATTACCATTAACTCCAAGTTGGTGGTAACCATGTGCACTAAAAATACATTTTTTAAAGTGCCATGTAGCCCACAAATGCCGCTATGGCACGTGTGCACTTTACATGTGCACAATGTTCTTTGAGGGGTGCATCAAAGGGGGCCTTAGGCCCCGAGCACCCTTGTTTTTGCATTACCTACTTTGCAAAATCCTAATAGGAATTTGCAAATTAGAAAATGCAAATCCATTGCACCTATGGACCTTTAGGCCCATAGGAACGAATGGAGTCTCATTTGCTAATAGCGATTGTGAATGTTTAGAAATCGCTGTTAGGGAATTACTATTTTGTTACTTTACATTTTGCATTACCTAAATAATGATTTCTTAAAATTCACTATTTAGGCAATGCAAAATGGAACTTTGACACATCTGGCCTATAGTCTTTTATATTAACCAAATCAAGTAATTTTCTACAACATTCTTAGACGATTGAGAATTTAAATGAATTTGTTTTTAAAAGCATTGTTTGCTTATGTCAGAATGAGCTGTATCGCCAGAAGAGGGAGACTGCTAAGCATTCCTATACAAGCCTTTTTATGGGTCTCTATGTGAGGAAGCATGTCTGGACTGGTCCTTGGAATGACTCTGACAAACTTGTATATCAGGGTAGTATATAGATGATATTGTTGTCATTTGGAAAGGCACTTTTAAGGAGCTTAAAAAATCTAAATGATGTATAAATTATAGATAAAAGGGCACCCACATTGACAACACTTCTTATTCCAAGTGATACTATCAGGTATAAAGAATATGTGAGTACTTCCTTTCAGAATGGTACACAGGCCCTCATTAGAACTTCAGCGACCCCACCACGGGACCACCAGAGCCACAGTGAGGACGTCACAGTCATGACAGCGTTGTCCTCACCCCGTCGTATTACAATGTTCCCATCGGCAGCCAGCTGAATTAACTCATTTCCACTTGTCTCTCCTCACAGGTCAGGCAGCAACCATTTCAGGGGGGCACAGGCCATGGCACCTAACTGCGTCACAACAGACATTGGAACATCAACTGACTCTCAAATTCACATACTGTTTCTGTAAAGCAAGAAATGCATTTTTATTTTCACATATGTGTGAATACGACCCTCTGCTCACCATTTTTCACCCTACAGTTCAACCGCTGAGGATGAATAGGAGATGGAGACATACCCCTGTGTACAGACCCCCTGGTGGAACTGGCGACAATGGAGGACAGGCACATTATCCTGACCTACAGACTTGATAGGGCCACAATCCAAGAACTGTGTGCCCAATTGGAGCCAGATCTGATTTCAGCTATCCGCCAGCCAACAGGTATCCCCCCTCTAGTGCAGGTCCTGTCAGTGTTGCATTTCCTGGCAAGTGGTTCCTTCCAAGCAACAGTGGCCATGGCATCAGGGATGTTTCAGCCAATGTTTTCAAATGTGCTGACCAGAGTGTTGCCTTCCCTGCTGAAACACTTGCGCAGCTACATTGTATTTCTCCAGGTGGAGGATTTGGCCACAGTGAAGGCTCACTTTTATGCCCTGGGACATATCCCCAACATCATTGGTGCCATTGATGGTACACATATAGCATTTATCCCCCCCACCGGAGAAATGAACAAGTGTTCAGGAATAGAAAAAGCTATCACTCTCTGAATGTGCAGATGGTGTGTTTGGCAGACCAGTACATATCCCATGTGAATGCCAAGTATCCTGGCTCTGTGCATGATGCCTTTATCTTGAGGAATAGCAGCATTCCATATGTGATGTCTCAACTCCAGAGGCACCGGGTGTGGCTAATAGGTGAGCCCGTGGTCCCCACCCAGTTGATGTAGGTTTATCGGTGTGGGTTTGGCCCTAAGGGTGAGTGTGTGGCTAACAAGTATCCCTCGATATTTACAGGTGACTCTGGTTACCCCATCTTCTCATGGCTACTGACCCCAGTGCGGAATGCCAGGACAAAGGCAGAGGAACGTTACAATGAGGCGACATGGGCGAACAAGGAGGCGAATTGAGAGAACCATTGGCCTCCTGAAGGCCAGATTCTAGTGCCTCCATCTGACAGGTGGATCCCTGTACTACTCACCCAAGAAGGTGTGCCAGATCATCGTTGCATGTTGCATATTGTACAACCTGGCCATGAGACGCCAGGTGCCTTTTCTGCAGGAGGATGAGCCTGGAGATGGTCTTGTGGCAGTGGTGGAGCTTGTAGACAGTGACGAAGAGGAGGCAAAGGAAGAAGATGTGGACAACAGAAGTACATTCATTCAACAGTACTTCCAGTATCACACAGGTAAGACACTGTAACTTCACCTTCCATTGCAGTTTTGTGTTTGACATTGAACATGGCAGCCTGATTTCCCTATGTCTATGGCCACTTACTGTACCCTTTGGCATCTCTATTTTCAGATCTCTGTGTCCCACTCTGGCTCCTGGTGTGTTTACTGCTGCCCACTACAGGTTATACCTATGTTAATATTACAGTAGATTAGAAATGCAATGTTTACAGTTTGTGAAACTAATACATGTGTCATATAATCCACAGACCCCATACTTGAATTTGTTCAAAGGGTGTTTATTTATGTGCTAATAAGTGGAGGGGGTATTGCAATGGGCTGGGATGCTGATGGAGGAAAGGCCAGGGTAGCGTCCAGTCTATTTGTATAACAGGTGCATTGTCCAAGGGGGCATAGGAAGAGGAGCAATGGCAGTTCAAGGTGGACAGGGTGACAGAGTGGGACAGAAGGGTGACAATCAGGAGAGTCTTATTTCCTGGCAGGGGTCTTGGCAATGTTCTCTGGCTTCTGCCTGGTTCGCAGGGACCGTTTGCGGGGTGGTTCTCGTTCTGCAGGGGGTGGGGTGCTGGTGGTCTTTTGGTCCTGTGGCGGGGCCTCCTGTCCACTAGCGCCAGCGGAGTTGGAGGGCTGTTCTTCGGTTTGACTAGTGTCAGGGGCCCGTTGGTGTGCCACTGCCTCCCTCATGGTGTTGGCCATGTCTGCCAGCACCCCTGCACTGGTGACCAGGGTGGTGTGGATGTCTTTCAGGTCCTCCATGATCCCAATGTACTGTCCCTCCTGCAACTTGTACAGTATCTGGCCCATGGTCTCCTGGGAATGGTGGTATGCTCCCAGGATCCCTGCAAGTGCCTCGTGGAGAGTGGGTTCCCTGGGCCTGTCCTCCCCCTGTCGCACAGCAGTCCTCCCAGCTTCCCTGTTGTCCTGCGCCTCTGTCCCCTGAACTGCGTGCCCACGGCCACTGACCCCAGGTCCCTAATATTCGTCCTGTGTTTGTGGGGTTGCCTGAGGCCCATGTAGTGGTGGACACACTGCTGATTGACGTGTCCTGGGGACACAGATATGGGCCTGCTGGGTGGGTGCTGTGCTGGGGTTTCCTGAGTGGGGGGGGCTCTGTGGTGGGTTGGGACTGTGGCAGGGTAACTGACTGTCCAGAGGTCCCTGATGGGCCAGGTCAGTCATCACGATCCATGCGTGCAGATCTGCTGTCATCACTGTGGGCCTCTTCTGGGGGGTGGGCTGGATGTTGGTAGCACCTCCTCTCCTTTGACGTGGGGGTCCTGTGGAGATGTAAATGCAGTGTTATTGTATCTGTGTGTGCCATCTTGTGCATGGATAGGTTTCCCTCTATGGTATGGTTGGTATTAGCAAAGCAGCTTTGGCTTGTGTGAGTTGTGCTTGGTTTGGCTAAGTGATTGTCACTAGTGTGCATGCTGTGGTGATGGGTGTCCATGCCGGTCTGTGATGGGTGTCCATGAATTGGTGTTGCATGCAGGGCTTGGTATTGGGATGGGTGGGTTGTGATAATGGGGTATATGTGAGGTGGTGGAGTGATGGGGTAGAGGGTGGGGGTAGGAGTTTGTGATGGCATGCTGGTAGGGTGGGGATATAGTAGTAAAGATTTGACTTACCATAGTCCAGTCCTCCTGCTACTTCTGCGAGGCCCTCTGGATGCATGATCGCCAAGACATGCTCCTCCCATGTTGTTAATTGTGGGGGAGGAGGTGGGGGTCCACCGCCAGTCCTCTGTACAGCTACCTGGTGTCTTGAAACTGCAGAAAGCACCTTCCCCCATAGGTCGTTCCACCTCTTCCTGATGTCATTCCTTGTTCTGGTGCTGTCCCACGGCGTTGACCCTGTCCACAACTCTCCGCCTTAGCTCCATCTTCCTAGCAATAGACGTCAGCTGCACCTGTGATCCGAATAGCTGTGGCTCTGCCCGGATGTTTTCCTCCACCATGACCCTTAGCTCTTCCTCAGAGAATCTAGGGTGTCTTTGTGGTGCCATGGGTGTAATGTGAGTAGTATGTGTGAGGGTGTGTGGGCTGATGTGTTGGGGTGTGTGCTATGAGGTACGTGGATGGTGTATGGGTGATGGTGTTTTGTGGCTCCGATTCAGTGGGTGCTCCTGGCTTATCTCTCTCTCAGTTGGCAATATTTTTTTCATTGTAAGTGGTTGTGGGTATTGTGGGTGTGTGTTTTATATTGGATTGGGTGTGTGGGTGTGGTGTGTGTATGTTTATCAGGTGTGTGTAGTTTGAATTGTCCAATGTGGTGCAGTTTTGTTAGTGTGTGTGTATTTTGAGCGTGGCGGTGTCTACCGCCAATGGTTTACCGTGGTTGAATGTCTGCCGCGGTGATTCGTGGGTCATGATGCTGTGAGCATATTTCTGTTGGCGTAACGGTGTGGGTTTTGGTACCGCCAGTTTATCACTGGCCTTTGGGCTGGCGGACTTGTGTGGGTGTCTGTATAGTGGAGGATTTCTCTGTGTGGGTCATAATACCCATAGCGGTATACTGCTGTGGTCACGGTATGTTGGCGGCCGTCAGCACAGCGGTAGGTGGCATTTACTGCCAATGTTGTAATGAGGGCCTAAGAATGGTCAAATGTTGGCTTCATTTAGATATGGGATTTTATACTTTATTTTGAAACCAGGATACTATATAGATTAAGATATTTTGGTGTTATGACTCTTGTGTATGATATGTTGGCAGATAATCACCTGGGTTATGTGTTTTCTTTTTTTTGTCTTCTATTTTTACTTAACAAGCAAGGGCATTATGATCTAACCATGAAGCTAACTTGAAGTTAAGTCTTAGTGAGGGTATCATCAAGTTGGGTTTCTTCTAAGTATATTTAGAATAAATATATTACCTTTTTGATAGATTATTAACATGAACAGCCAATTTCATTCACTGGCAGTTTCTCGTTAGTTAAGAAATATTTTATTAGTTAATCAAAACCATAAAACTCTGATCATAGTATATCGTTCAGATAAAAGGCAGACCTGTTTCACAATACCGTGAGTATTCTTGCCCATTTACCCACCAATAACCAGCGGAAATCTTGGCCGTGTGCAACCTCGTAATAGGTCTGGTGGAAACATGGTCTCTGCCAGCCTGCAGGTGCCTTCAGTACTCCGTGGCATTCTGACCACAGTGGCGGTACTGGCGGTGCATTGGCTGTATTCCACAGGGAATACCGCAAAAAGCTTAATTTGGTGGTCTTCTCTGCCAGCATGTTGGCAGTATGACTGCCACCACCAACATGGCGGTCCTGGGATTGCCAAACTCGTAATGACCCCATTGGTGCATTCATATGTGATAGGGATGTGGAGCGCAGAGCTATTAGGTTTGAGTCTGGTGGGACACATGAAGGGATTTCCGTTGAATAGAATAAGTGTGATTTTGACAAATTAATAAGGGTTTTCGTATCTTTATATTTTGATTTATCTGATGGAGTTTTTTTCTGTTTGTATTTTTTACTTGGGGGCATATTGAATGTGATGGCATCTCAAAAAATCTTATCACAGAGGATTTTAGATTGCAGGTAGAGCATATTGGTATGTGGCGTGGATTTGAGATGTAGTGATTCCAGGTTCGAGTCTGGTGAAAGATTGATTTGATTTCATATACATTGAGAACCCACTATTTATAAACTTTAAATATATAAATATGTAAATGTATGGATTTTTATAAATTATGTTATTTTTTGAGGGAGTCTTTTGCTAATACATTTATATCCTACACTGATTGTATAATCTTTATGATTATTGTATCACTTCGGAGTGGCAATCTGAAAACATGCTTTCACAACTGATTATCATAGATTGCAGTGGAGTGGATTTGCATGTGACAAGGAGTACAGACAAGTTTTTGAGTTTGGTCCACTATAAATCTATTTAGTTTTTATATATGTTATGAGACATTGTTTGGAATACAGAACAAAATATTCTCATATATTTTTAATCAATCTATCAAAAATTTAATAGAGCGCACCAATACTCAAAGAGTGTCTCCAGTGAAGAACTTTCCTTCACTGGAGCCACAGTGTTTGCCATCTTCAAGAGCCAGTCATTAACTGACTGAGCGTCTGCTTCAACATCCCTGCATAACATTGAGATCATGGAGCAGAGAGTGTCCACAATCAGGTCACACAGGATTTTTGCCTGCTTTCTGAGGTGGAGGGGATAGTTCTTCTGCCTATCGGGCCTTGGTCCACCCTCCATGAGAAGAAAAACGTAGCATGATCTGACACGCTGTTTATAAAAACATCTACTCCGGTAATCTGGTTATTAGGAAAAATTGGTTCTAAGCTATGACTTGGAGAGTGGGTGGGTTGATCTACTACTTGCTTTGGATTCCAGGAGGATATATTATCAAGGATTAATCAACCATGCAGATCTAAAATAGTATCCAGGTGAAGATTCAAATATCCCAATTCAGTAAAGCTGGAGAATTTCAAGAGGTACTTCTAAATTTCTCATCTAAGGAACCCAGGAACTCATATGGATAGCCGGGGTTTTGATAAAGTAAAATTCCAGCTAATGTGTGTTTAGCAGAGTGAGATGGATCCCGAGTGACTCCCTCAAGCTCTGTGATCTCAAATGAAGCACACCTAAGAGACTGTTTGAACACAATGGCAACTCCCCCACCTCTCCTGTCTGACTTGTCACAGTGAAGCATCTCATAACCTTTCAGATTCGCCTTTGTGATGTTGGGTCCTCAGCTCTCATAGAGCTAGGTGTCAGTCAAGAACAGGATGCATAGGTGTTCCTCACTGAGAAGCTCAAAATATGTAACACATTCTTAGGGAAAGATCTCACATTGATAAGTGCATGCTGAATCACTGATTTTTTCACTAGGCATATTACTGGCAGTATTAACCCTCTGAGTACTATCCCTTGACAAAATGTAAGTTGGCCTGGAGCTACAGCATCCTGTGCAAGAGTAAGGTAAACTGCCTACCACACAGTTTACCCTAACACAATGGTTATTTCTGTACAGTGATTGGAGCTCCTGAGAAGAGTATGCCAAACTCTGCCCAAAAGATGGTAAGAAACAAGCAGCATGGCTGGTGCTGAGTGCAGTTGGAGCATGAATGAACACAGACAGTCTTGCCTTTGGCGTGGCAGTGGCGTGTCCGCTGCACGCATCCACACACCTGCTCCGTTTAAATGCCTAAGAGACATCCCCTCTGACAGCTAGACTGGCAACTCTAGCTATTGACCTATAAGAAATTAACTTAGTATGTCTAAGATATTTGGAGATGGAATTCAGCATTTCAATAACCAGGTCCATTTTGGAAAGCACAAACGAACCTGGCAGCATTTATCTGTTGACCTCCGAGGTCGGACTGAGAGTTACATTTTTGGCAGGGTATTTGGATATTATTTAAAGGTGAATCAACATGGTGAATGGTTTAACACTGTTGTATCATAAGCTTTGAAGATGTTTTTCATAAATATCAGGTATGAATATTTGTAATTTGCAGATTGGCAGGGTTGTATGTTACTTAATGACATAGGCCCTCATTATGACATTGGCAGTAAATCAGCTTACTGCCTCAATGACAGCCGCCGACATACCGCCACGTTGGCAGATATCGGTTCACCATATTATGACACACACACACCAATTCGACAGAATACTGTCACATACACAAATCTGCAGGACCAAAGGTCAGTGATAAAGTGGCGGTCCCAAAACCCATACTGTTACGCCAACAGTACAACACCCATCATATTATGACCCACGAATCACCATGGTAAATCAACGGTAGTAAACCATTGGTGGTACAAACCGCCGCGCTCAGAATGGACACCCACATACAAAACAACACCACATTGACAAATACTAAAGCACACACGTGACACTCATACACACACACCACACCCACACATCCATACCACTGTAAAACAAACGCCCACATTACCCACAACCCCTTACCAACACCAATTGCTACCAGGAGACAGAGAAGAAGAGGACAGAGACAACTAGACACACACATCACTCACACCCATACACCCCTCTTGCACTCCACATCACACACCCCACCACATTACCCAACACACCCTCACCAACACACATCACACAACACCCAAGGCACCACAAAGGCGCCCCCGTTTCACTGAAGAGGAGTTAAGGGTCATGGTGGAGGAAATTGTCAGGGTAGAGCCACAGCTGTTTGGAGCACAGGTACTGCAGATTTCCATTGCAAGGAAAATGGAGCTATGGCGGAGAATCGTGGACAGGGTCAACGCCGTGGGACAGCACCCAAGAACAAGGGACGACATCAGGAACATGTGGAACGGCATAAAGGGGAAGGTACGTTCCATAGCAGCAAGACACCAGCTCGCCACACAGAGTACTGACGGTGGACCCCCACCTCCTCCCCCACAGCTCACAGCATGGGAGGAGCAAGTACTGGCATTACTGCATCCTTAGGGACTCACTGGAGTTGCCAGAGGACTAGACACTGGTGAGTCAACATTTATTACTTATCACCCCCCAATACCTGCATGCCATTGCACACCCACATCCTCACTCCCATCACTCCACTCCAACCCACACATTCCACCTACACATCTGACTAACCCCAATGCCAAGCCCTGCATGCCATGCCAATGCATGGACACCCCTCCCAGCCCTGCATGACACCCATCATTAAAGCATGCACAGCATGGGGAAACTAACATATCCACAATACATCACCATACACAAGCAAAAGCTGGAAGGGCAACACCAACGGTAGAGGGGTAGCCAGAGATATACAAATGTCATACACTTGAAGCATAATACATCACTTCCATCCCCACAGGTACCTCAGCCAAAGTCAGTGGAGAGGAGGTGCCACTACCATCAAGTCCCCCAACAGAAGAGGGCCCCCAGTGATGAAAGAAACTCTGGACTTCTGGATCTGGAGGACCTACCTGGCACATCCGGGACCACTGGACAGCCGGTCACCCAAGCACAATCACAGACCACTACAGAGTCTCCCCCATCAGGATGCAACACCACAGCACCCACCCAGCGTACCCACACCTCTGTCCCCAGGACATGTCAATCAGCAGTGTGCCCACCTGTACATGGACCACAGGCCACACCTCATACCCAAGACAATCAGGGACCTGGGGTCAGTGGCAGTGGGCGCACCGTTCAGGGAACAGTGGCACAGGCCAACATGGAAACTGGGAGGACTGCTGTGTGTCAGGGGGAGGACAGGACCAGGGAACCGACTCTCCAAGAGGCACTCTCCGAAATCCTGGGGGCCTACCAACATTCCCAGGACACGATGGGCCAGATCCTTGACAACATGCAGGAGAGCAGGCGGCTGCAGAAGGGACAGTATCAGGGGATCAGGGAGGACTTGCATGCCATTAACAATACCCTGATCTCCAAACAAGGGGTGGTGACAGAAATGGCTGACATCATGAGGGAGGCAACAGCACACCAGAGGAACCCCTAACACTAGCCAGTCAACTGAACAGCCCTCCATTTCCGCTGCTGCTAGTGGGCAGGAGGCCCTGCCACAGGACCCACAGGCCACCAGCACCCCTCCCCCTGCAGAAGGTGGACCACCCCGTAAACATTCCCTGCGACCCAGACAGAATCCAGAGACACTTGCCAAGACCAAGACTACCGCCAGGAAATGAGACTCTCCTGATTGTCCCCCTTGTGTCCCACTTAGTCACCTTGTTCACCTTGAACTGCCATTGCTCCCCTTCCTATGTCCCCTTGGACACTGCACCTGTGCTACAAACAGACTGGAACAATACCCTGGACATTCCTCCATCATTACCCCATTCCATTGTACTTTCCCCTCAATTTCTTACCATTACAACAAACACCCTTGGGCAAAACTCAACTACTAGTGTTTCATATATTGAAAATTTGTATTGATGGAAACAGCTACATTCATTGCAAATGAACTGTACATTGTGTGAGCATAGAAATGATGACCTGTAGCCGGCTGTAGTGATCACATCAGGACTTTGTTTTCATATCACCAACATCTGTAAAATGATAATCCATAGGTGAAAGTAAGTAGATGTAAAATGTGTTAATCCCATCATGCCACAGCCACACAGAACACACCATAGCATAGAAATGTGAAGTTGCACTGTCTCACCTGTGTGTCATTGGAAGTACTGACGGATAACTGATGTTCTTTTGTCCTCATCCTCTGCCTCCTCATCCTCATTGTCCACAGGGTCCACTGCATCCACAGGGGCATTTCCAGTCTTCTCCTCCTCCTGCAGAAAAGGTATATGGTGACTGAGGGCCAGGTTCTGCAACATGCAGCATGCCTCTACCATCTGGCAGACCTTCTCGGCTGAGTAGCACAGGGATCCACCTGTCAGATGGAGGCACCTGATCTGGCCTTCAGGAGGCCGAAGGGCCTCTCAATTATCCTTCTGGTTGACCCATGTGCCTCATTATAAAGTTCCTGAGCCCGGCATTCCTCACAGGGGTCAGCAGCCACGATAGGTTTGGGTAGCTAGAGTCACATGCAAATAGTGAGGGACAACATTTAGCCACACACTATCCTATGAGGTTAATATCAGAGGCATACATTAACATACACCGGGTGGGTACCAAGGCTCACCTAAGCCACACCCTGTGTTTCTGTAGTTGGGCCATCACATTTGGGATGTTGCTATTCCTCAGGACAAAGGCATCATGCCCCGACCCAGGATATTTAGCATTGACGTGGGAGATGTACTGGTCCGCCAGGCATACCATCTGCACATTCATGGAGTGAAACTCTTACGATTCCTGTACACCTGTTCATTCTGGTGGGGGGAGACAAACACAATATGTGTCCCGTCAATCGCCCTAATAATATTGGAGATCTGTCTCATTGCATGGAATCCGGCCTTCACAGTGGCCAGATCTTCCACCTGGGGGAAAGCTATGCAGCTGCACATGTGTTTTACCAGGGCAGACAACACTCTTGCCAGCACAATTGAGAACATTGGCTGTGATATTCCTGCTGCCAAGCCCACTGTCACTTGGAAAGAACCAGTTGCCAGGAAATGGAGAACTGATAGCACTTGCACAAGAGGTGGGATCCCAGTCGGATGACGGATAGAAGAAATCAGGTCTGGCTCCAACTGGGCACACAGCTCTGTGATTGTGGCCCTGTTCAGTCTATAGGTGAGTATAATGTGCCTGTCCTCCAGTGTATCTAAGTCCACCAGGGGTCTGTACACGGGGGTATGTCTCCATCTCCCATTCATATCCTGCAGCGTAGGTATCTAAGAGACACAAGGTGAGTAGCCTGTTACAAGATGAACAACTAAACCACAACAGCAGTCCACATCATGCACTTATGTATTGGGACAGTGTAAATTTCGAAGTATGTGCCTATTTATCCTGTGACACAGCAATTCTCGATAGGCCTGTTCACCCCCCTCCTGAAAGGTGACCGTCTGTCCTGTGTGGAGGGACAGGTGGAAGTGAGGTAATTCTGCTGACATTGGGCGTCGTGGGGTTAGGTGGTCATGCACCGCCATGTAATTCCTCATTGGATAATATTGGGCCCTATGGAGTGCAGTTGCCAATGGGGATATACGCCAGTGGTGACTGTGTACACTGCCGTGGACATGACCGCTATTTTCTATCTGATTTCTCACTTGTTTCCTGATCGCCAACAGGAGAAGACCTACACTGCATGTGCTGCTATGACCTGTGTCTGGAACCAACCATGGCCTATGTGACTGGGGATAGGGCCCCAGCTTTCACTTCAGAGTAGTTCGAGCGACTGATGGATGGGGTCCTACCCCAGTAAGGACTGCTGTATGGGCCTCCAAACCAACAAGTGAGTACACTGTGGGCACGATGCATGTATCATGGATGCATGGAGATGTGTCTGAAGGCATTGTGTAAGGGGGGATTTTCTGTTGGCGGTGTACATGTTGTGAGCTGGGCTATGTATGTGCCAATGGTGATGGAAATGGTTATGGTGGGCCATGTGTGTGACAGGCTGGACTGTTAATGTAATGGTATTCTCCTATCTTTATTGCCTCTGCAGGTCTACGCCCATCAAAAGAAGGGATTATGGCATGACACCCTCAAGGACGTGCGGACCCTTGGGGTTTATGGCAGGCGGAGCACCTACTGTGGGAAACAGTGGGAGGACCTGAGACGCTGGGCACGGAAGACCGCGGAGGCCTAACTGGGGATGGCCTCCCAATGAGGAAGGGGTGTCCGTCGGACCCTGGCCCCCCTGATGGCACGCATACTGGCGGTGCCTTACCCTGAGCCGGATGGGCGCTTGAGGGCATCACAGCAGCCACAAGGGGGTGAGTACAGTGGGTATCATTACATATTTGGGCTGGTGGGGTGGTATCTGGGTGGTGGTTGTGTGTTAGTGGGTGCCCCTAAGGCCAGGCCAGACATTGCAGCGTGGGTCGTCTCTAGGGTAATGGTTGCATGTCAAATACAGGTAACCTGGCTTGTTAGTAGTCACTTTCAGTCAGGGCCTCGTGGGTCCCAGGTGTGCTGCAGTTGGCGGTGTGTGCTCCTCATCATGCCTTGGTGACTAGCCATATCACTGGTAGTGCAATGCATATTGCTTAGGCCTGTTACCTGTGTGTGAGGGTGCTGTGTATGCCAACTGTGGTGTTGGTGCAGTAATTTACCCAGTGGTTCCTTTGTCTCTCTCTCCCCCCTTTTTTGTTCTGTCATCGTGTCCTTGTGTGCATTAGCATCATCTGGCGGAGGAGCAGGGGCACCGGTGACAGAGGGAGCTGCATGCCACAGGACCCTGCAGGCAGAGTCCACCGACGCCGAGGGAACCAGTGGGACGGAGGGCGAGGAGAGCACCACGGCGGAGACAGGAGGAGACGACACAGACTCAGATACCTCCTCCAATGGGAGCTCCCTGGTGGTGGCGAACACCTCTGTGACCACCCCATCTGCAGGTACAGCCACCACCCCCATACCAGCACCATCCTCCCAGTGGCCCCTCAGCGAGTTGCCCGTGCCCGCTCACCCAAGAGGGTGGACATCACCTTCGCCCCAGGCACCTCAGGCCCAGCCCCAGTGACCTCTGCTGCCCTGAGTGAGGAGGCTATTGACCTCCTGAGATCCATCTCTGTAGGGCAATCAACCATTGTGAATGCCATCGAGGGGCTGGTAGCCCAGATGCAGCAATGCAATGGATTCCTGGAGGGCATTCACAATGGATTGGCGGCCCAACAGAGATCGATTCAGGCACTGGCCTCCTCTCTGATGGCAGCCATTGTTGCTGTTTCTACCATCCCCCCTCCAACTACCACTTCCCAGGCCCACTCCCCTCAACCCCAACCCATCCCAGGCACACATACAGATGAGCATGAACACAAGGCAACACACAAGAGTGGCACAGGCAAACACAAGCACCACACTTCATCCCACAGGCACTCACACAAACACCATACAGTTACAGACACAACAACATCCACTGTCTCACCCTCCTCCCACTCCACCACCTCCCTCCCAGTCACATCCACACTCACATCTGCATGCACTACATCAACATCCACCACCAGCATCATCACACCAAGCAGCACACACACCTCACTAGCAGACACCTCCACAACATCCATGCACACGCTCCCTGTGTCCTCTCCCACCGTGTCTGCCCCCCCTCCAAAAGGACACAAACACAAGCATTCACACACCCAACAGCCACCCACCTCACATCAGCATCCTGCTCATGCACCTGCACCCAAGTCCAGCAGACATACACCTCCAACAACCACTCCCTCATCCTCCACTCCCATTACTCCTCCCTCCTCCCACCCCACCGTCCCTAAAAAGCTTTTCCTTTCCCAAATTTACCTCTTCCCTACTCCTCCCCCCTGTCCTGCATGTATGGGCAGGGTACCAAGGACACAGCCCAGCACCTCACTCAAACAGTCCACAGGAACAGTGGTAGCACCACCTACTCATGGTGGTATGCATACCAGACCTCCATCACAGAAGAGGAAGGAGCCAGCCCCACATGAGAAGAGTGTGAAGGGGCCTGCACCACCAGGGAAGAGTGTGAAGGGGCCTGCACCACCAGGGAAGAGTGTGAAGGGGCCTGCATCACCTGTAAAGAAGGGGAAGGGGCCTGCACCACCAGGGAAGACTGAAGGGGCCTGCACCACCTGTGAATAAGGGGAATGGGCCTGCACCACCAGGCAGAGAGGGGAAGAGCCCACCTACCCCTGCCAGGAAGGGCAAGGGATCCACACCCTATGTACAGGAGGAGACGAGGCACTCTACATCAGCGGAAGGTCTCAGGCTGACAACGCCACCACCATCAGCTGTCACAGGGCCCCCACCGCCAGCTGTGGAAGTGTAGCCATCAGTGAGTCCAGAGGCTGCCCAGGAAGTACCTCCAACCACCACCACAGTGCAGCCATTGGAAAGTGCCGAGGCTGCCCAGGAGGCTCCTCCAACCACTACCACAGTGCAGCCATCGGACAGTGCAGAGGCTGCCCAAGAGGCTTATCCAAACACCACCATAGTGCAGCCGTCACTGCCAGCGGACACCATGTAGGCCACCCTCCAGGGGCTGCTGTGTGAGCTGCCCCCTCTAGGACCAGTGGGCAAGTCACCCACTTCAGAGACTGTGACCTTGCATTCCTGAGGACAAGGCAATGGGCATGTTGCCCCCTCAAGAACCAGTGAGCAAGTCACCCACTTCAGAGTCTGTGGCCTTGCACTCCCCAGGACAAAGCAATGGGCATGTTGCCCCCTCCACAACCAGTGGGCAAGTCACCCATATCAGAGAGTGTGGCCTTGCACTACCCAGGACAAAGAGAAATGGGCATGGAGCCCCCTCCAGAACCTGCGGGCACGTCACCCATTTCAGAGACTGTGGCCTTGCACTCCCCAGGACAAAGCAATTGGCACATTGCCCCCTCCAGAACCAGTGAGCAAGTCACCCACTTCAGAGACTGTGGCCTTGCACCTCCCAGGACAAAGAGAAATGGGCATGGAGCCCCCTCCAGAACCAGTGGGCAGGTCACCCACTTCAGGGACTGTGGCCTTGCACTCCCCAGGACAAGGCAATGGGCATGTTGCCCCCGCCAGAACCAGTAGGCACGTCACCCACTTCAGAGACTGTGGCCTTGCACTCCCCAGGACAAAGAGAAATGGGCATGGAGCCCCCTCCAGAACCAGTGGGCACGTTACCCACTTCACGGACTGTGGCCTTGCACTCCCCAGGACAAAGCAATGGGCATGTTGCCCCTCCAGAACCAGTGGACAAGTCACCCACTTCAGAGACTGTGGCCTGGCACTCCCCAGGACAAAGAGAAATGGGCATAGATCCTCCTCCAGAACCAATCGGCACATCACCCACTTCAGGGACTGTGGCTTTGCACTCCCCAGGACAAAGCAATGGGCATGTTGCCCCCTCCAGAACCAGTGGGGACATTCCCTTATTCGGCTGAGGTACCCCCCCCCACCCCCCAGAGGTGCCTTCCCACTTGCAAAATGTTGCCCCTGTAGTGTTCTCTCTGGATGTGCCAGGATACAGGTTGGGCCTTGGACTGTGCCTTGTGGCTCTGTGTGCCCTCATGACTTTGAACTGGCATTGGCCCTTTATGGACATTTGTATATATTTGTTTTGTGTGGTGGTTTTACTATGCTAATACATTGGCGTTACTCCAGCATTTTGGTCCATGTTTTATTATGCTGTGTGTCGTGTGCCATTGGTTTACGTGTGCAGCTGGTTGTGTGTATGGTGTGTGTGTGTCAGGTGTGTGTTGTGCATGTGTGTGTGTCACTCTCGCTTTCCTTCCACCTTCCCTTGTGTGCTAGACGGCTATACTCACCTTCGTCGTCTTTGTCGGCGTTGGTGTTCCAGGTGGATCATAGAAGATCATCAGGAAGACTTGCAGTTCGGGTTCCATGGCGGCGTGAGTCTTCCATGTGTCTCCAATGGTGAGTCCTTTTACTTCTGAGCTCTGTATCCGCCAGGCTTTTGTTGGTGTTGGCGTTGGTACCGCCCGGAAAGATGGCGGTTTCCTGTGTCACAGTATGGTGGACGGTACTTTGTCTCCCGCCTGTCTGTTGTTGACTACCGCCATGGTGACTGTTGTTTCCGCAGTGGCGGTTGGTGTGGTACATTGGCTGTCTGTGGGAGTTATCACCGCCATGGTCATAATTTGGCGGAACTTACCACCAGACTGTTGACGGTATTACCGCCACTTTATCACTCACCGCCAGGGTCATAATGAGGGCCTTAATCTTTTGGCTAAATCAAATATTATTATCTGGCATTATTTTTAATTTTTTGTAGAATCCCTTATCATTGGGTTTGAATAATCAAGTAACTTAATTGAAAGAAGATTTTCAGAAGTATTTAAGATTTAGAGGTGAATTAATTGCACAATGTTACTCACCACCAGGGTCATAATGAGGGCCATAATCTTTTGGCTAAATCAAATATTATTATTTGGCATTATTTTTTGTAGAATCTCTTATCATTGGGTTTGAATAATAAAGTAACTCAATTGAAAGAAGATTTTCAGAAGTATTTAAGATTTAGAGGTGAGTTAATTGCTCAATGTTACTCACTAACAAGTCTGCTTTAGATTATTGTATGGGGATGATAATAATTATAAATACATGCAAGTGTGATGAATGGGAATTGTATATGTATCATTATATTTGTATAACTCAGTATTCTAAACTAAAAGTAGATGTTTTTCAAGTACCAACAGTTCTTTCAGCAGTCTTTTTAAATACGTTGTTTTGTTTTGTGTAGTTATATTAAGGTGAAGTCACCCACCACTAGTACTTCACTTCATCATTCTTTGCTTCTGTCCCAGCCTGCCAAAAAATTGTATATTCCATCTCGACATGTGCCACATTTTTCTGTCCAAGCAACTTATTTCATGGCTTCCATGACGGATTTATGCCTGTCCTTATCAAGTCATCAGTCGTCAACCAATGTGACAAAGCAAAAGCGTGACACCTCACTATTCCGTAACTAAACGTTTACTTAGCTTAATCCCTCTAATTTACGTTTCAGTAGAATAACTTCCCCTACTGGCAAGTGAAGTTATTTTTTTAAATAATTTTTGGTAGAGGCTAGGGTTTAATGTGGGACTAAATGCCTGATTTAGAGTTTGGTTGATCGGATACTCTGTGAAAAATATGCCGTATAAAGTATACCAGGTTCCCTGTATGGCAGTGAATCATTTATCTGTGCAATTTCTACTTACCGCAGATAGGATATCTTTTATATTTCACATGTGTGACGGAGTATTCAATCTGTCTATAACTTTGGCGTTATGGTAGAATTGATGAGGCAGACAGAAAAGAGTCATACCATTAAAATTAATTTAATAAGTTAGTAACTTATTTATTGCAGCTGCCCCAAAAATATGCTGCAGAGTAGCAGACCCACCTGCATGCCTCCATTAATTCTGCACATATACTATTAAGCATACTATTAATTGCGCAGCATATATACCTTGCTCATGAATGAGAGGTAATTCAAAACACAGAAAGTGCCTGCTTAGTTTCACTATGAAAATTTTTAAACAAAAATCACTTTTTGATTATGGTGGTATTGTAGCTTAAATTCTTGCAGTCAATGCTTTTACAATAATAGTGATACGTGTGGGGAGAACTTGGCCCTGTGACTAATCACATCATAAATTCCAGAAGCCTTAGGGGACCAGCAATGTACTGCTACAGTGCCACTATGCTATAAACAAGTGTTTGCACTGAGCATTGCAATTTGTGTTTTTCTTGTTTTTTGTTTTGTTAAGATAGCTGCTCCTACTTTTGGAGGTCACTTATCCCAGCAGGAGATATCTGCCTGGCTGCAGCACCACATGATGGAAGCCATCATGGCCGAGTGCTGCTGAATGGTAAGAAACAGTTGGGACCACACTGCCTCAAACTCCGGCACACAGTCTGCCCCATTTCATTATGGTAAATGCAGTACAAATTCATGCTTCATTTGTAGTCTGTAGTTTTTCACCTTAGTGGGTGCAGCTAGTGCTGTATATCTCCAGTTCCTTGGGTCACTAGCCTGGCCCACCTCATCCCAGCCACACCAATGCCAGCTTTGCCCTCAGCTGGGGTCCTCTGCTGCCCAGTGGAACACCACTCCCCTCCTCATCAGCCACATTGACAGACCGCATCTTCTGACGCACTTTACCTAGGCTGGTGCTGCTTCGGCATGGCCAGCATATCCTGGTCAAGGAACTGGCCAGTCTATATGCCCGGATGGATGCCCTCCCACCTGGTTGATAAATGGACTTTTTTGGTGGGAGGGACTGTGTTGTTGTGGGTGAAGGGGGTGGGTTTCCTTTCTAAAAAAAATAGAATTGTTTTTTCTTTCCAATACATATCACTCATCATCTGAGTTTCCCCCAGACTTTCCCTATGTGAAGTCCCTTGTCATGTATTTCTTTGGTAGGTTACTTTATTTACCTCTCCAGCAATCCACTATACCTCGCTACCAGAGTGGGAATAGACTAGGTCTGTTTGACTTGCTTGAGGATGCTTTGCTACTTTTGTGGCACCCAACCAATTATCATTGTATATGCTAGGTAGTTAATATCCCTATCCTACTACCCTTTAAAACTATTGATCACCAGGAGGGAATGCCTACAACATACACAAACATTGTAATCTTACTTAGCTATCTCTGCATGCAGAACACGACTTCAGTAATAGGTACCTAACTAGTTCACGTCTTTTTCTTACCTGGATAGATGATGAGATGGCTGCTACCTCTTCCAAAATCTTATTGCAGGGTTTACCAAAGGGTGCTCTTAATAGTGGTGGTAGTAGTGGGCTAGAGCTAACAGGGAAGACATCACAAAACGGGTCCAGCTTCCACCTATTTTGAATGAGGTGAACTTCAACTGTGGTATTATTCAGAAGGATTATCCATCAAAGGCAACTAGACTGAACGAAAACACAGAGTTACAGGGTTATCAAAGACTGAGACCAAACCACCACCATGACAAAAAACGCATTACACAAACTAGCAATAGTAACTTCTAAGCAATCCGGGGAGCTAGTATTTAATATATTAAAACAATTACAACTAAACTTAGAAATCCTCAAGTTAGGAGTCAGGACTCAGGAGAAGGTTAAGCATTTAAGCAACAGAATACCTGATTCAGAAAGGTAAATCATGTTACACTTTTGGTGCTAGTTTACTCATGCAATGTATGTTTACACCTAGTAACTTTTCCATCAGCAACTTTATGAGTAATAACTTTGTGAGAAGTAAGTAATTCCCTCCACTTTAAAAATAGTTATTATTACTACTAGTTAGTTATTGCCAGTGAGGTTAGTACTCATACGGTTGCTGGTAGTTCACCTAAACTGCAAGAGTGAATTTTCACCAAAAGTGTAATTTTACATTTGTGAACAAAGCTACATAGTGCACACTAGTTACCTCCTGTGGGACAGACATTGTTCAAATAAGACACTGCACCATGATGAGGTCTTCCCTTTTATCCCTATGTGGGTAAGTGGGGTTGACATGGGCTATTGATCAGGTAAGAAGATCCTGCAGTGAGTTTATGTCGCTTTCACCACATCCACCCTACTAAATGGGTGATCATTTGTGGTGTAAATTCATAAGTTACACCTCAGTATATATCATACAACCTGGGGGAAGTAGGTTAGGGGGTTTGATGAATGGATGAGAATTTGGAGTTGGGAAAGGTGTGACAAAGACAAACACAACATTCATCTAGTCAATGAGCAGCACATGATCATCAAATCTGTTGTCAAAAGAAATGAAGTAATGACACAGTTCAATTAATTAATGCATCACAAACAGTTCTTCAGCCCCAGAGCCCCAAGGTCCCAAGTTATCTAATTGTTCTGTCACTCAGGTTTGAAAAATATAAAATAGGGAGGACCCACACAGTTCTTGTTAAGTAATTGTTAAGAAAAGAAAAACAATGCTATATATAAATGGCAAAATGGATGGTGCATCTGCATTCTTCTTCTCGGAATGTCCATCATGGGTGTATGGCTGAACCATCCGGTAAGCAGCGGTATTATGGAGTTTTGAGCAGAAGAAGAGAAGGCCTGTGGATTGCAAAACAGTCAATGTTTTTATTCTAGAGTCAATGAGAAGGTAATCTTCATGATGGATGATGACCAAGAGGGCAGAGCAAGAGCATAGGCTGTTGCAGTCATGTGTGATTAACTGAGAAGAGAGAACAATTTTACAACCAATCCCAGACCAAAAGCTGCACATACCTAGTTGATCAGTCTCTCAACTGTAAACTGTCATAACATTTAGCTGAGTATGTCCTTCATGTAATATGATTTCAGTTACAGTTCCGCCCCCTCAGACCACAACCACTTAATTATAGGAGTTTGACATTTGAGCCAGCACACTACTCTGCATTTCCCACATAAATGCACCTCTATTCAGTCACAGGGCTGAGTAGGCATCTTTGAGTCATTTTGTTTCCCTTTGAAGCAGATAGGCATTGTACATAACTTCCTTCTTCTGGCTGTTGAGGTGATCCTGTCCTGAGTTTTGACTCTGAGCCCAGAGATAGACCTGTAGTGCTGTTGATGAACAAGAAGAGCAAAGGAATGTAGTGGTGTAGTTTAGTTATCCAAACTGAATGGCCTGGTCCATGAAAAAACAGAAAAAAATAAGTACAACAAGGAATGGACAAAGTAAGTAATTCTAGTGAAGTGTGAAAAGGGCAATTATTCAGGCAGAATCATCCATTGGGCCCCAACATTGCAAATCAAGTCAGATTTGTGTCACATTGGACTGTGTCGTTCATCGGAAAAGCCTAAAAAAATGACTCATTTAAAAAAAAAAGTTCTGCAAACAGCAAATACAAGAAATGGAGGAAGCAGCATGCACAAGCATGGAGGACAATAACCCCAAGAACAGCCAAGATATCTAGACAGAAGTTCAGGAAAAAAGGAAGAGGAAGAGCAATTTGATTGAGGAGGAGAACAAAATATTAATACGTGAGATGAAAAAAAAAAATGCCTTCTATTTGTCTCCTTAAAATCGACATTTGGTTGATGAGGAGTGTGCACTGATGGAGTCCACAGCGGGCACCCTAGAAGGAGTCTGTAGTTGCCTTAGTACAAATAAGAAAATATCTGAGTCTTTAAAAGGCACTTACACTTGCCTTCATATTATGGGTCAGTCCCTAGCTGACATTGCTGGTTCTATGAGGCAGAGGGGACAACCTCAGCCCCCCTACTTCTGTCATAAGTGAAATAGCCATGCAGCTGGGGCCATCCGTACCATTATGCAATCCAGGGAGTGCAAGTTGGACTACGACATAACTACAACAGGTGACCTCAATCTCAAGGTTGTTGCTTTGATGACCAGCCACCAGACCCTTGTCAGGGAGTTGCTGGCTGTTGCAATGGCTCAGACAAATGCTATTGAGGACAGGAAAGCCACATTTTCTGCCACTGGTTTGTCTGTGCCTTAGAGTGCCCTTACACAAACACACCACCAACTTTAGGGGAGGCACAACACCCACCAGACGATGAAGATGTGGATTTCTCCAATGTCTCCAATGTCCATCGGAAAACTGCCAGGTTCCATTTGTCTGTACATCCCCCCCTCACAGTTCCCCATTGGTCCTGTGTCTGTCATTATGCTACCTCTTTTGTCACCCAGAACTGTCACTATTTGTTTGTGCACCTGTTAATCTCATTCACCTGTGGACTTGTGAGGTGGCCTACCTTCCCTGATGGCAATTTGTATCTCCTCACTGCAATTCTGAAAATCATCTAGAATGAACTTTTTAGCTTGTCGAGGAAAATGAGCTTAGGTCACTGTGACCTGCTCTAGTTGTGTATTCCCAAACATTATCTACAACCACTGCCATTGTATTATGTGGAATGTCTTGTCTACAAATTCAAAGTCATGGTGTGAAACTAAGCTTCAGTAACTGGACTGCCACACATTGAAAAGGCCTGACTAAACACACAAATGTATATATGGTTCAAATGAGGTCCATGAGGCATGTGAGCCAACCAATGAGTATGTTTAACTCATTTATAAATCACAACCACTGGGAACATGAAAATCTCAACAAGCACATATGATAGTATCAAGGCTTATACTTAAGAGACCCTAAACATCTGTTATTATGCTAGCACTGATAATATGCGGGTACTCATGGCCACACTCCTCAAAATTTAGCATCATACTTATGCTGCACAAGGATGTTCAAGGTAAGTCAAACACCTTGGATGTCGGTATGCATGAAATGCAACTTCAAATTATTACTGGTCCATTTACTAACAATTATTGTTGTTAAAATGTAGGATTAATGTGTCCATCTGTTCCTAAGAGGTCTTGCAGGAAAATGGCCCTTGTTGCAGTAACCCCCCACCTTTTTACCTGATGTTGATGCTGACCTGACTGAGAGTGTGCTGGGACCCTGCTAACCAGGCCGTAGCACCAGTGTTCTTTCACTAAAAATGTACCATTGTTTCTACAATTGGTGCACCCCTGGCACACAGATAAGTCCCTTGTAAAAGGTACCAGTGGTACGCAGGGCCTTGTGACCAGGGAAGGTCCCTAAGGGCTGCAGCATGTGTTGTGCCACGCTAAGGGACCCCTCACCTAACACATGCACACTGCCATTGCGGATTGTGTGTGTTTGTGTGGAGAAAAAGGCAAAGTCGACATGGCATCCTCCTCAGTGTGCCATGCACACAAAACACTGCCTGTGGCATAGGCAAGTCACCCTTCTAGCAGGCCTTAAAGCCCTAAGGCAGGGTGCACTATACCACAGGTGAGGGCATAGATGCATAAGCAATATGCACTTAAAATGTCTAAGTCGATTCTTAAACATTGTAAGTACAGCGTGGCCATATTAAGTATATGGTCTGGGAGTTTGTCAAAACAAACTCTACAGTTCCATAATGGCTACACTAAATACTGGGAAGTTTGGTATCAAACGTCTCTGAATAATAAACCCACACTGATGCCAGTGTTGGATTTATTAAAAAATGCACACAAAAGGCATCTTAGAGATGCCCCCTGTATCTTACCCAATCCTTCAGTGCAGGACTGACTGGTCTGTGCCAGCCTGCCACTGAGAGATGAGTTTCTGACCCCCTGGGATGAGAGCCTTTGTGCTCTCTGGGGCCAGAAACAAAACCTGCACTGGGTGGAGGTGCTTCACTACCCCCCCCCGCAGCAGGAACTGTAACAACTAGCAGTGAGCCTCAAAGGCTCAGGCTTTGTGTTACAATGCCCCAGGGCATTCCATCTAGTGAAGATGTCCAGCCCCCGGACAAAGCAACACTTTTGGCGGCAAGTTCAGAGGGATATATAGGAAAAACAAGTAGGAGTTACCACCTCAGCCAGAACCACCCCTAAGGTGTCCAGAGCTGAAGTGACCCCCTCTTTGCAGAATCCTCCATCTTGGTTTGGAGGATTAGGGCCAATGGGGATAGGAATGTGCTCCCCTCCCCAAAGGGAGTGAGCACATGGAGGGTATAGCCACTCTCAGGGACAGTAGCCATTGGCTACTGCCCTCTGACCCCTAACACGCCCCTAAATCCTGTATTTAAGGGCTCCCGAACCAAGCTAGTCAGATTCCTGATGACCTCACAAGAAGAAGAGGAAGGACTGCTTAGCTGAAACCCTGGACAAAGCCCCATTTTTGGTGGCAAGTCCAGAGGGATACTTACCAAAAACAAGGAGGAGTCACCACCTCAGCCAGAGCCACCCCTAAGGTGTCCAGAGCTGAAGTGACCCCCTCTTTGCAGAATCCTCCAATACTGTATTTAAGGGCTCCCTTAACCAAGCTAGTCAGATTCCTGATGACCCCAAAAGAAGAAGAAGGACTGCTTATCTGAAACCCCAGCAGAGAAGGAAAGGAGACAACAACTGACTTGGCCTCCTGCTTCAAAGAACCTGTAGAAGAAAGGCGACGCGTCCTGCAGACCCAGCGACCTGGGCCTCCCGGGGTCCCCTCATAGAGTTTCATTAGAAACCCGATGCCCTGATTACACCCTGCACCTGGCAGCCCCAGTGCCGCTGATGGTGTTGGATTGGTGCCTACTTGGGCCCCTCCAGTGCTTCTCTAATCTCCCCTGGTCTGCCCTCCAAGTGGCAGGTACTTACCTGCTGGCAGACCGCATTTCGAGTACCCCCTGTCTCGATAGGAGCCCATGTTAAAATTGCTGAACTTTGACCTCTGCACCCGGCCGGCCCGTGTTGCTGGTGGTGGGTGTTTGGGGTTGACTTGAACCCCCAACGGTGGACTACCTATAACACGGAGACTGGAACTGTAAGTCATGTACTTACCCATAAAATTGTACTTTATTTTCTTCCCCCAGGAACTGTTCTGAAAATGCAGTGTCCACTTTTAAAATTGATATTCTCTGTTTTCATAAAGACTGTTTACTTGACTAAAGTGAAACAAAGTGACATTGATGTCTAAGCTAAGTACTTACCTGCAACAGTATTTACTTCTGAACTGAGTCTTGTGGTTCTAGTAATAAAGTAACAAAAATATGTTTTTCTATATAAAATCGTATTGGTTTGGTGTAAGGTAATTGAGTGTGTGTTTCTTCTATTGCTTGTGTGTGTAGAACAAATGCTTAACACTACCCTCTGATAAGCGTAACTGCTCGACCACACTACCACAAATAGAGCATTAGTATTATCTATTATTGCCTCTGTCAAGCCTCTTGGGGAACCCCTGGACTCTGTGCACACTGCATATCATTTTGATATATTATATACAGAGCCATCTTCCTACAGGCCCCACATGTATTGAGTGTCAGTGTAACCACACATGACATCAGTTGTACAGTATACACACAAATGACTGATTTGGAGCCAGATTACAGACCCAGGAACAGAGCAAATCCTCCTCAGACTAAGAAGAAATGTGAGACTCATGTGTTAAATACATTACATGTTGGTGCACAAAGTTACTTGCATATAGTGCCACACTTAGCAAGTACACCATGTCAAGGATTACTGATGTTCTCCAAGCAGGTAGGGGCCACATACATGAGTTAAAACCAGTTAACAGCAAGAACCTATGTGCTAAAAAGTGCAAGGAAGTGTGTGTCATTGGCATGCTCCAGTGTGTGCCCCAGCATAGCCTGTAACTTGGAATATGTTGTCATAAAACAGCCAAAGGATACATGGTGTATTTTTTTACACACAGTGCTGCAGTGGGTGAGTATCTGTTTTGGCATGTGTGTCAAATCATACTAAGATGGCCAATTACAATGAATTAAGATTGTCAAATAATCCTTAGATGACTCATATGTGATCTATACCACCTGTTGACCATAGTCCTCTTACAAAATCACACACACCTTTAAAGACATTAGGGTAATAGTGGCATCACGTGCCCAATACAACATAGTCAATGTTTCATTAATTATAAGCTTGTGAAAGTAGAACAATATCTACTAGATATATCTTTATGTAAAAAAAACTAAGGGCCTGATTTAGATGTTGGCAGTAATGGACCTGTTGTCAACTTTTCAAAGGGAAACCCACCCGCCACCATGACAGTCTACCCGCCCTATTTAGATATTAGCAGGAGCATAGATGTAAGACCACCGATGGCCCACCGCCATTTCCAAGAATATTCCCCTGCGTCGATGGGACCATAGGCAAAAGTGGCTGGCGGCAGGACTCAAGCCCTTTATACTCCTCAGCCAATCACAATGTGCAGTCCCACCAACACAATTGTGGCGGCTAAATCTCCACGCCGAAGTTGGCAGATTGGCAGCTATATAAACACGAAAAGAACCTTTTGAATGGTTTCCATGTATTCTGTCACCCTGAACCCGCTGCTACTAGTCCTCCCATTGCCCATGGGACAGGTTCAAAATAGAAATTAACCCCGTTGTCACCGAAACAGAAGGTAAGTCACAGACATCGCTGTTACCCTCGTAGCTGCATAGTAACACTGGACTTGTGCATGGCTCAATAATTTGTATAAACACCACCATACTGTTGCGCAATGCTGAAGTGTGTAGTGTTGAAGCCTGAAAATGTATCAGAACAGGCCTCGAGATATAAGTAGCAGCCACCGATTTTGTATGCACTGGCTACATCGCAATGGACACCTACACAAAAAGTCTCAATAATGATAAATAAAAGTGTGTCCGTAAAGGTGTGTGTAAGAATGTACCTAAACGATGTCACATATCAACTGAAACAGAATCCCCAATTTGAACCAAACAAGCTCATGACAATGTAGCAATTATACCACAAAATGCTACTGGTGGGTGCACACATAATGTAACACAATATTCACTGGTGACCTGCAAACATGTCAAAGATGTATGAAGGTCTCATGTTCCTTTGGTGTGCCCAATATATCACAAACATAAGATCACATTCAACTGCAAAGTGCCAGGTCATCTGTGTAATTCATATTTGCATATTGGTGACACATCATGTCAAAATAAACACACATGCCTTCTCCACTCACAAAAACAGAAACACATATCATTTTGGTGTAAGTATCCGGTAACAACATGAATGCTTGCACCACAATTAATATGTCTATCACTAACTTACAATATTAATGTATGCATTTAAAAAAACAACCAAAACATGTAACCTATGTTTGTCAGTGTCACAAATGAGAGTAAGTGCATGGCTCACACATATGCAGAAATAACATAATCAGCAAATAATTTGTATAAAGTGAATAATAAGGCCAGGACAAAGATATTGTCAAAATAAAAGTCTTTATTTAATGATGGGTTTAGTCACTCAATGATAAATGTGATAAGTCCATCATAATTGGAACATTAATGTCCCATTCCATGTTGGCAACAATGGCTTTCAGGCCCATCACTTGCCTCTAAACTTACTACCCGAATAAACCTCCTCTGTAAGGGACATCTATGGGCAGAGAGCAGGCACCTCAATGGTGTTAGTGGGGTCTGGGTTTTTGGGTTTGGGAGGCGTGGGTATGGGTTTTCAAGAGGCGGGTTCGGGAGGAGTGGGTTTGGTTGGGGTAGTTTAAGATTTGGAAGGGGTGGTTTGGGATTTAGAAGCAGTAACGGCAAGGGAAAAAAGTAGGCTGTCCCTAGGAAAAGCAGGGGGTTCAGTAGGGGCTTGAGTTTGGGAGGTAGAGGGAGTGGCTGTGTCAGTTGTGCATGTGTCTGTTGAAGGTGTTGGTGCGTGAGGGTCTGGCATATGTACTATATTTTTTGTTTTGTGTTTTTTACTGATTGTCTGTTGGGTGGGTGGGTATAGGTGTTTGTGTTGAGTATGTTTGTGTGTGGATGTGTGTGTAGTGGAAGTGGTATGTGTTGGTGTGGTGTCTGTGGGTGTACTTGTGCACATTTGTGTGGTGGTGGGTGTGCTGACTGGGGGTCTGCCTGTGGTGTCTGTGGGTGTTGCTGTAGCGGTGGGCATTGTGTTTGTGGGTATGGTGGTAGTGGGGGGGTGTGGGTGTGTCATGGTGGGTGCACTGACTGGAGGGATGCTTCTGGAGTGTGTGGATGTTGCTGTGTGTGGTTGTTGTGTCTGTGGGTATGGTGGTGAGGGTATGTGCTTGTGTAATGGTGGGTGTACTGACTGGGGGTGTGACTGTGGTGGTGGTATGTGTGGTGTCTGCACATGTGCTTATTTTTTTAATGTGTTTGTGTTGGCTTGTGTTGCTTGAGGGTATTGTGGGTGCGTGTATATGTTTGCCTGTGATTTGGACAGGGCTGTGTTGAGGGATTTAGGATGGGGAAGGGGTGGAAGTCTGGGCAGGAGGTTGAGGTGGGTGGAAGGTTATGGCCAATGAGGCCAGACCCTGGAATGGCCACTGTAGGCCAGACAGGACACTGTGAATGCCATCCAGGTAAGCCAGCATCTGGGTGTTCTGGCCAGCAAGCTCCTGGATGGCATTAAATAGTGCAGTCTGGCCTACAGCAATTGTTCTTAAAAGATCAACAGCCTCCTCAGTGAGTGCAACCTGGGCCACCAGGGCAGGGGCAGAGGGGCCTGCAGCAAAGGTGACTCTGCCCCTTTTAGGGAGGGCAGCTACGGCCAAGTGAGGGGAAGCAAGAGTAAGGGTGGAGATTGGAATGCGGGAGGAGGATGAAGATGCAGGTATCACAGTCTCTCTATGGTCCGCCCCCACTCGGTACTGCTCTTAATTGGAGGCCTCTGAGGAAGATGTTGAGTCACTTCTAGTCTCCATGCCAGTCCCCTCACACTCCATGCCACTGGGTTCCTCAGTGCCTGCCGTGTCCACACCCGATCCCCGGTGGCCAGCTTCATCCCCACCAATGTGACCACTGCCACCTTCGCCTTCCCCAGTTGATGTCGAAAAAAAGATACAACAGCTATAACATATCTGTAAGAATACAATTGTGCATCGATGTGCAACACACAACATTTGCAACAAGTTCAGTTATCCCCCATCTCAGCTCCCATATCATGTATGCCTTTGCAACTTATTCACTTCATGAGAAAGGGTTCCAACAGCATGAGTAAACAGATAGGACTGGCTACATCTCTGAACCACTGCAGTACAGAGCTAAAATTGGTTCCCTTCTCCCAAAGGGTAAGATTTTGGATGGAAATTGTCTGCCCAAAATGGGTCACCACAACATCTATGTGATGTTACCTTCCACATGCAAATGTTCCCTTCAGTATCACATTGCTCTCCATCATCAATTTGTCCTCTGGGCAGGACAAAGGACACCAAAATGTTTTCTGTGGGAGGCACAATTCCCTCACTAGTGTGGCCACATTCCTCTATGTTGCTTAAAATATAGTTTGGCATTGAAATTCACATTGGCAATCACAGACTGGCTGACAAGCACATTTGTGAAGGACTAAGGACTCATGTCCATCAGCTACTGTCCACAAAAAAGTATCATATGTTTGCTGGAGAAACTGCTTTCAGACATGTGTCAGATAAGGAATGATGCCACTGTACAAAGAATATCAAAACGTTTGGTGGGGATGCACATCGTCACATTGCTATTGCACCAACTTAGTAATGTCAAGTCTGATATATTAGATGCTTCATCATTGTGCAGTTTGCCACAGTCACCAGTAGTGGAGCCTACATTCACTACACACATTTGTGATTTACTGTCACAGCTAACCCAATCATGACATGAGGCATGTTTTGTGAAAAAGTCCCTCATGTCATTGTGGAAATGCCTGCAATCCCTTTGTTTGCATGCAGCCATGTGGCTGCCCACAACAGTTATTGCCTTGTGAGGAGTAATCTAGTTGGATACTACCTCACAAAGCAATGCTCTACACACAGCATCAGACACAGTTTTATCAACTTACATCTCCAGAAATCATCATGGGCTTAAGATGTGTGTCTTCCTCAAAGTTGATGGCATAAAACATAGCTGGAATGTAATCATTCTGAGCTTCTGAAGGCCAAACCACCTATACAATCCTAGCACATAATCATGCTCACAGCTACATTGGCTTCCTGCCTAAACTCCCAGGATGTTAGCTATTGCATTCATCCTGTCACCTATTCTAGTTCACATTTGCCTCTTCTGAGAAATGGTAGTATTTTGGACTTGTTTTCCAAACAATTGCCGCTCTACTCTAATGACAATGCTCCCTCTGTAAAATGGGGACATCTTCTCCCTACCATTATGAAATATATCTAAACAAATCTAGTTCTCAAACAAATGAAGGGTACTGTAATAAAATTAGATTTAACACAAAAGAGAAAGAGGGAGAGGTAAACAGAGTTGAAAAACCTGTCGCCATTGCTGTGGATTTGGCTGGTGCTCCGGTCTTCTGCAGTGTAATGGCAAAGGATCATGGTCTGAAATGGAGTGTGTTTTACAGTGTGTTTTGCAGTTGTTCATATTTGTCCAAGTTGCAATAGGTGTGGGTTACTAGCATACAACCAACGGCCACAGCCATAGTATTATACTGAATGGGTCCTGTGACAGACTCCCAATCTGATCTAAATAGGCTCTCCGTCAAGAAGGCAACAGAGTGCTAATCGTCGACATTGGAGTCCGGCGCGTCAGCCGTGGGATGCAGCTGTTGTGACAGAGTACACTCCGTCATGGTGGTCATTGACATGATTATCTTTTCAGGCATGCCGCCAACGAGACTTGGTAGTAAGACCACAAAGATCTAAATCAGACCATACTCCTACCTAAACCACACTATCTAACCTAAGCACTACCTAAAAATAACTACACCTATAGTTATCTAACACATCTATGTATCCTTAACTAACTATCCTAAACACTACCTAAATCTAACACTTAACTTATCTTACAGTAACTTAACTACTAAGCACAAATGACATGCTAAACATCAAACCTCCCTTAGCACACATAGAGTCACACAATTCGAAAAGAAACTATACCAAAACTTTTATAACAAAGCCTAAACATTATCCCCGCCCATTAAAATCTTATGAACATATTTATATATAAAAACAAGAACCTATAAAATATCATAAAAATCTAAAACCTACCTTATCGAAACCTAACAACTTAACTACCTTATCTTAAACTAACATATTGACTACTAAAATACTACAATAGAAAAATATCAAAAAGCATGATAAACCAATATGTTCACATAAGTTGGGAGATCTGCTCAATTGCTTCCTCAAGTTCGTCATGCACATGCACAGTCTGGCCTGCTCCTCCCGAATACCGTCCAGTTTTCAGTTAACCTTTCTTAGTTCTCTTATGATAGTGTACTGGAACACTGATCCCCTCCTGTGAGGCCTCCTGGCCCGTGTGGGTCTCAACTGTGTGGCAACAGGTGTAGCCGGTGGAATTGGTGGCCCTAGTCTGTCCTTGCCATTTGCAGATGTGGGCATTGTAGGTGTCAATGGCCTAGGAACATCCTAGGACTCTACTGCCTTTGAACGTTCATACAATTTATGCATCTTCCTTTATGCACTGGATATATTTCGCACATGATGGAAACATTCACGTCTCATATGCATGTGTTTCATCAGCTGTCATGTTGGCTAGGGTTAAAATGTAAAAAATAGCTAGTGCATGCTGTACATGATGTGTGTGAAAAATAGTCTGACATGGTAACACAATCACATGTCCCTGACCAAACTAATACCAGCAATACATACGGCAAATGTGCTGATCATTGAACAGCCACATAAGTGTAAGTGGACAATGAGATACAGTCCAGGAACTCTAGCTTAGCCTTGCAGACCCCATGTGGAGTATCATAACCCTGCACACATTGCTGCCTTCACTTACTCTGTGTCCAATAGTTAATACAGGGATAGGGGGTTGTCATGCACCTCATGCAGACCGTGATTGTGGAACCTTACTAACATTGAGGATCAGGCTACTGCACAGAAACGTAACAATTATCTATAGCTTCTGACTTGTAGGGAAAATCATTAGGAGTCATACTAAAACAAGCATATGTACACACATCATCCCCAGGCTGTATTCAGATGCATACATCACGAAGTCTACCTAGCATCTCAGTAGTGTGTGTATGCTTGTCATACTACTCATCTGATTTAAAAAAAAAGATGTTTGGATTCTTGCTCTATGACTTAGAGGGAAGCTCAAGTACCACTGAGGCTAGATTACAACAAACATACATTGGGGATAGGCTAACACTTTGAAGAACTATGGGGGTCATTATGAACACAGCGGTAAACACCACCGTGTTCATGCTGGCAGTCTTTTCATAGACCGCCAGCCCCCCTGAGGCCCGCCAGCTGCATAAAGAACATTCTGCTGGGCTGGGGGGCAGAAACATTGTTTTCCGCCCTGCGGCCCAGCAGAATGCAGTGCCGGGACATTGGTGACGGCTCCACATGGAGCCGCCGTCAATGCCGCTGTGCGGCGGGTGCAGCAGCACCCATCGGGCAGTGACCTGCCCGACGAGGCACTGCACGGGGGCCCCGGTGCACCCCTTCTGCCAGCCTTTCCCTGGCAGGGGAACCCGCCAGGTAAAGGCTGGGGGAAACAGGGTACATTATCCGGAGGCCAGCGCCAGGCTGCCTGTCGGCGGTGGCCTGGTGGTAGTGGAGGTCCACCACAGGCGGCCCTCCCTGTGTTAATAATATGGTGGTTCAGACCGCCATGTCGGTGACGGTCTTTTCTGCCACCACAGGCATGGCTGTCTGAACTGCCAAGTTCATGATGAGGGCCTATATGTCCAGACAATAATGAACAAACACATATAGGCATGCAATGTATCGTCTATGATAGGTCAAAGACATTACTTAAGAATATGTTGGCAAAAACATATGCTACCATATCCAAAATTGCTCAGATGGTGATGGCAATCCTGATGCCACTGTCATGTGTTTACATTTTCTTCTTTAGCTTTTTCATACTTTTACAGGGACAATTCTGTTTTCTGCAAACGTATTATGTGTACCACAGCAGGTATGTTTGTCCATCCTTATGGTCAGTAAAACTAAAATGTCTTATCTGGATTCACAAAAAACATTCAGCATGTCTGAAGCCATTATGCTGCAGGTTGACGGTACAGATGTTGTATAATCACAGTGTGTGAATCAGATTCCATGACACCTATCCTGTCCATGTTTGGGAACATGCCTGTGTAGAAATACAGCAAATAATTTAGCACTGTGGCATGAGTAAATTCTGACATATACAAATGATCCCTGCCCATACTTCCTTAGCAAAACAGAAATCACTATGCTACCACATTTGTTGACTCCAAAGTATCTGGGTTTCTGACATTTATTGTACGGTATCATGTGTTTCTGTTGAACTCATGCAGAGTTTGTGCTACATGATGAGCAATGTACCCAAAGCCACATGGCTAAAGATGGGCCACTATCCAAAAATGTAGAGATGCTTAGCTACTCTGGGACTGCTTACATACACCTTGCAGTCTCAGAAATTTTACTCAGTTGTCATCACTAAAGGATCTGTGGGCAGGTTTAGTTCTGATTCACAGACTGTCAGCTAATTGGTGGTAGCTGAGTGTTACCTTCCAGCACACATAATAATATAACATAGCACAAAGATCACACACTGATATCAAACTGGTACATACATGAACTTATAACACCTACTGGTGGCATTGTCGTCCTGGAAGGTGTCGAACTCACCCCTGGAGAAAGGAAGATGTCCACCTAGGAGACATGGATGAGGGCATAGCATTCTAAAAATTGCTTTCCCAAATGTTTACTTTTTGAATCAAAAACGGATGCTATTCTAGTATATTAGAAGTATACAGCAGCTCCTACACATATGTCTAAATATTCCCAGATTATTCAATGCTTCTAGTCCACTTGCAGGCCTGATCTGGCTGGATGCAGACGTTTAGATGTACCCATTATGATATGCCTGAAACATGACTTAAGAATGTGATCTTTGTAGTAATGCTGGCCAGCATACATTTAGACTTCAGTGTATACCATGAAACATGAGTGACAAGTTTGATCCTCTGAGTACTTAAGTGCAGTTATGATGGAAAAGGACCAACATACACCTGATATAACATCATAGAATATATATGTGTGTACTGGTATCTGGAGTGCTGAATACTAGTGAGCTGTTGTACATTCCAAATTTGTGTAAGGCTGTATTACTTCTCAGCATGTATAATATTGTTAGTTTGGACTGAAAAACACAAATCTGCACATGAAGATATTCATGAGACATACCAGTCTGTGTACATGTGCAGCACAATGCAGCACACATTGATGAGTACCCATACAAGCATTTCCAAAAGAGACCTGCAGCTTAGCCTTAAACATTGTGTGTTCTGGGAATTTGTTAGCATCCTATGGACATTTCTGTAGTTTAAGTAAGGAAATGCCCCTGAAGTTTCCTATTGTGGCTACAAGTACAACCCACTAACCATTGCATTGGCCCTGGTAGCAGGGTATGGGAACTGTACAAAATAACTGATGCTTGTTTTATATTTCATTTACGTAGGCACTCTGAGACTCACTAACTATCCTTACTTTACACCATCTCCATATATATATATATATATATATATATATATATATATATATATATATATATATATATATATATATAATTATATTAATTGTTATATAAACCATGCACATTGCCATATTATAAAAAACACAAATGAGGTGCATTCCATGTCTATGTTGGACACTACTGACAAAGGTAAATCACAAAAGGCACACAAAACATGCATACATACCTACTGGTCCATTGATTTCCAGTCCAAGGTAGTCAGTGACATCTGACTTCTGGGATATGAAATCAGCCCATCTCTGTTTTATTTGGATGGTAGTATGGTCCACGTGGAATATCTTTTGATGGTATCAATGCACACACTTCCAACTGTCCGTTTCTCCTTGGCAGGATAGCCCTGGCTCACTCAGGCACAAGCTGCAAGCATCCTTGGGAGGTAATGGACAATTAACCAGATAAGCCCCCCCCCCACCTCAGCCTCACTAACTTTCCTACCCCTCCCAGGCGTTGTTGACACCCTCCCAAATACACTACCCTCATATACTAACACACCAACAAACCCTAACTACCTCAACAAGAAAATCCAAAAAAAGCAAACTCCTGACAATACAAAGACAATTATTACAAAAGCATAATGACACTGGACCAAATATTTAAGAAACAGAGACAAAATATAGACAGAAAGCACACTGATAAGACTAAAACGCAATATATCCGCTGACACACTCTCAAAACATCTCCAACACCAAGCAAAGACTAACAGAAATTAAGCAAAAGTGAAAGTAACTTCACATCTCCAAGTTTGCAGCCCCCCACACCCATTGTGTCACTTCCTGGGTGTATCCCATCCATTTTTTACAAATGTATGACGCATCAGTAAGAAATTGCCAATGTGTGATTAATGCAAAATGCATTAGCCATAATGCATGTTCTCTGCATTGGCACTGATGTGGGGCTTACAACTCTCACAACAGGGGCAATGCGACACTCAAATAGGTTGATGCATGCGTTCTGACCCACCTAAGTGGTATAGTGTCTGGATACGCTGTAGAGAATTGTGTAATGTGGGTAAAAACACTATGAACTCACCTTCCTTGCTCCTCTTTTCTTACCTGACAATTTGATTTTCTGGTGTATGATTCATCAGTGGTTATAGTGTGCCTACGTGTGAATGTTTACCTTCTTAGATTTGACATATTGATGGACAAAATAATTATTTGGATGACCCATACATATTTGAATATGTAGATATTTTCCCAAATGTTTGTATATTTTGCGGTTTGTAGTATGCTTGGATGAAATTAGTTAGCTAAGAAGTGTGCAGATTTTTGTCTACCTATGTAGTGTTACTATGCCTATGATCAAAATTATTTTATTCCCTGTTATTCACATATATATATGTTCAGACCATCTGTCTGAATTCCTGCCATAAGATATGTTACTGATGGATCACACACTCAGGGAAGCACAAAGACTGGCTTGGTCAGCTAGTGTACTGTGTATGTGGCATCTAGCTTACTGATTAACTGGAAGATTGATAGATATGGTGCAAGACCATTATGACACTGGTGAATATCCGGGAGACATTAATTTGCACACTGAACTAGGCAACTGCCACCATTTAATGTGGTGTGAAGGACACATCTGCAGTCTGGCCTATATATCTGGAAGATTATTTGTGGCACATGCACAATGCTCCTTGCTAAATTGATTTAGCAAATCTTTTTGCCTATAGTTTGAGCCTGACAAGTCCAGCTTGATTAACCCTGATGAGTGTCATTGATCATGAGTGACACAATATATAGTAAATCACTGTATAGCTTTATTGTGCACTTGAGAGAGTATGGAACCATTCACATTGGATGGTAATCCATGCAATTGCCAAGAAAAGACACCAGGTAAACCTGCAAATGCTTCAGTCCGTACTACCTTCCCAGGAGTGACATTACATGGAGTTAGAGCTTGACATCTTCTTGTTAGTTTACATTTCTTTGTGTCCTGTGAGCATCATGGCTCACAGCATCTATTGGTTAGCAGAAAAACGCACCATCACAGTCACACATGTTCCTGCATGTAACATTTGCACCCTTGCCTCATGGTGCAAGTGTACCTGCATTTGTCTCTGGCAGCCAATGCAGGCCTGACACAGGGCAAACAGCAAGATTTTAAACTGTTTTGTAAGATACAGTACCTAGTTTTACAATTTGCATGCGGACATTGCTGTGGCAGAGGGAGACTATCTGTACTACACTGTGGGGCCATGCCTATTATATTGCCATCTCACAGGACAATATGTAGACTATACATTGTTCTACATATGTTAGAGGGAAACAAACATCAGGAGGTGCAGCTTGCACACTCGGCCATTGCACACTGTTTGGAAATACACTCCTTTTGGACTGTGGTAGAGGATCTGAAGCTAAACACACTGTAGCAGCCCACACTATCTCAGCATGTGCACACTGCTACATGCTGCACATTTTATGTTGTGTATCTTCAACAGGTGCACATGTTCTGCACAGGGTATCATCATGCAAGGATGTTTCAGGAAAAATAATGTTATTCAGAGGTGAGTGTGTCACAAACCAACAACCTTTAGAATTGGGGATTGACCCCTTAGGCATCACTATGCTGTGACTAGGTCAAATAATCAATTTAACTTGTGATGTTCAAAGAACCTAATGCTGCCATACACATATGATCTATGTCTTATTCTTGTCAACGTTAGTAGCAGTGCATCACCTCTGAGTTCAGGCATTTGTGTGTGTCTCCGTGTCCAATGATACTGGATTCCCTCACCCAGGTATGTATAATGGCACACACTCTAATTACATTTCCCGTTTGGGAGGATACAAGATTTGTGATCCCCACAACTATGCACTTGTACTCTCAGATCAGAGGTAAACTACTCTTGGCATGCAAAGGTAAATTCATCACAAAATCACTCAATCTGACCATGTGCAATTTGTTACTGTGTATGCACATACCGTTTTGTATGACCTTTCATCCAAGTGAAATCAAACTATTAACATCTCATTCTTCTTCAGATGTTTAGCATGAAACATCTGCACTTTCAAATTGCTGTAGAAAGTTATTAACTATACAATTTAATCAGCTCATATTGTTTTTAAATAGCCTTTGTCCCTAATTGTATTGCTGTGCAATGCATGGCTATTGTGTTACTTATCTACTGTAGTATGATGTGGTATATGTGACAATGTAGCCAGGAATTGTGATACAAGTGATATTTTTTGAGGAAAGCCCAAATGCATGAATGCTTTCTTTACAAGTGTTGGACTTTTTTGCTTATGCAGGGTCATCCCCAATCTTTTTGCCTCCTGTTTCCTATTTTTTCAGACCTGTTGCTGTTGGTTCTTGAACTCTGAGCACTTTACCACTGCTAACCAGTGCTAAAGTGCATATGCTCTCTGTGTAAATTGTATTGTTGATTGGTTTATCCATGATTGGCATATTTGATTTATTAGTAAGTCCCTAGTAAATTGCACTAGAGGTGCCAGGGCCTGTAAATCAAATGCTACTAGTGGGCCTGCAGCACTGGTTGTGCCACCCCCATAAGTAGCTCTGTAATCATGTCTCAGACCTGCCATTGCATGTCTGTGCAGTTTTAACTATAAATTCGACTTGGCAAGTGTACCCACTTGCCAGGCCTAAACTTTCCCTTTTCTTACATGTAAGGCACCCCTAATGTAGGCCCTAGGTAGCCCCAAGGGCAGGGTGCAATGTAGGGTTAAGATAGGACATATAGTAATGTGTTTTATATGTCCTGACAGTCAAATATTGCTAAATTCGTTTTTCACTGTTGCAAGGCCTATCCCTCCCATAGGTTAACATGGGGCCTACCTTTAAATCTGATTAAAGTGTAGATTCCCTTTCTGAGCGGATGGACATGTCGAGTTTGGGGTCTCTGAGCTCACAATTTAAAAATACATCTTTTAGTAAAGTTGATTTTGAGTTTGTGTGTTTGAAAATGCCACGTTTAGAAAGTGAGCATTTTCTTGCTTATACCATTTCTGTGACTCTGCCTGTTTGTGGATTCCCTGTCTGGGTCAGTTTGACAGCTGGGCTGGTTGCACCACACACTAGACAGTGGCACAAAAGGAGCTGGGGTGTAGTCTGCATGTCGTGATGAGCCATCTGTGCTAGGAGGGAGGGGAGGAGTGGTCACTTACACCTGAAAGGGCTGTGCCTGCCTTCACACAATGCAGTCTCCAACCCCCTGGTGAGTGTCTGGGGCCTGGCCTGGGCAAGGCAGGATTTCACATTCAAAAGAGACTTTACTTTGAAGTAGGCCTACTTCAAAAGATAAATTGGGTATAAGAAGGGCATCCAAAACCACAGACTTTAGAAACACTTCTGGAATCAAGAGGAACCTCTGTCTGGAGAAGAGCTGAAGAGCTGAGGAGAAGTGCTGCCCTGCCTGTGACTGTGCTTTGTGGAGCTATCCTGCAGTTGCTGCTTTTTCCAGATTAAGAGGGCAAATACTGGACTTTGTGGGCCTTCCATCTTGAGAAGAAATCTCCAAGGGCTCGATCTAGAGCTTGCCTCTTGTTGTTTGAAGTCTCAGGGACAGCAAAGACTTCTCTCTGCCAGCACCTTGAGGTTCTGGAGAGACTCCTACTCTGCCCTGTGGTGCCCATCCAGTTCCTGGGACCCTGAAAGGAGAAGCTGGCAGCCTAAAGACAAGGAAATACACGCACAGAGTGCCGTGCAGGGAAATGATTGACACGACTCCAATCTGTGGCTGAAAAAACGACGCACCGCCGGCTCTGCAGCTGAGAAACGACGCTCGCAGGAAACGTGACCGAAGAATTGACGCACGGAGCAGGAGAAACGACGCGCAGCATCATTGACGGAGGCTGGGAGATCACAACCTGCGCTGCGGGGTTTTCGGATCATTGTGCGGCTGGATTTCCGACTCACACCCGCCCATGCAGGGTTATTTTTGACGCACACCTGCCCGTGCGGGGTTATTTATGACGCGCACCAGGTACAATTTCACGCCAGCAGCGCTAGTGTGTGTTTAAAACTACTTAAAAACTCTTTTTGCATTTTTATTGATAACTTGACTTGTGTATGGTGGATTTTTGTTGTTTTGGTCTTGTTTTGTTTAGATAAATGTTTCCTATTTTTCTAAACTGGTGTTGTGTCATTTTGTAGTGTTTTCATTAAGTTACTGTGTGTGTGTTGGTACAAATACTTTACACCTAGCACTCTGAAGTTAAGCCTACTGCTCTGCCAAGCTACCAAGAGGGTGAGAAGGTGTTAACTGAGTGTGATTCTCCTTTACCCTGACTAGAGTGAGGGTCCTTGCTTGGACAGGGGGTAACCTGACTGCCAACCAAAGACGCCATTTCTAACAACCCTTTTCACACTGTGCAAATTAAAATCAATTAATGACTGAGCCCCTAACTTCATCATTAATTTCAGTGTTTTCCACAATCACCTTTTCAATTTTTTTTTATATACATTTAGACCCATTTGTTGAATATTGTATACAAGGATGGTTGTTTAACATAATTAGAGATATGTCATTCTTTCCATGCTAGAGTAAATTATAAATATGGTACAGGTGTATGACTTCATCACCAACTGCCTTCTTTGATTTTACATTTTTCAATAAGAAACAATTGAAATTTCTGTTTAGTCTATAATATTTACATGTGCACATAAGCAGGGGTTAGCTGAGGGTGATTCTCTTTTACCCTGACTAGAGTGAGGGTCCTTGCTTGAACAGGGTGTAACCTGACTGTCAACCAAAGAGCACATTTCTAACAACAAGTGATAGTTTGTACATGTGCAGATGACACTAGGCTTTGTCCATAGTGTCAGGCTTTGCCATGGGAGAGTTGGGCCCATGCCCAGAGCACCAATATTCAACAGACACAGCAGGGATCTGTGTGACCTAATGTAATGGTATCAATAGCTCGTCCATCCCGCTTGGTCTCAATCCCCATAAATACTTTGTAATCATCCCTTATTGTAACTCAGCCTAATTGTTAGCACACCATCAACCCCTGCCCTCCTCCCATCTTCCTCACACCTCCTGGGGTTACTCCACAATGACTCCCACCCCCATAACAGACACCAAATTTTGTTTCTGTCAAGGACACTGTCCCAGTCAATCAGATTTAGGACCAGCCCTGTTTGTCAAAGACAACTGTTACTCATTACATCTGGTGGTATTTGAAACAACATCAGTTTAGGCAAGATGCAGCCATTCTGCATGCTACTACATTGGTGACACACATTACAATGTGTGGTTTGTCAAAGGTAATGTAGTTGTTAGTTTGAGTTGCACACTTCACTGTGTGCCACCTGCAACACCCTTTGCTGATGCAGAACACAGAAAGACTGCTAGCCGAGTAGCTTGGCACTGCTTAAGTACAAGTTGAAACTTATGTTCAATTTAGTTTTGGTAATGTGGCATGCCTGCACTGTTCCTATAATGCCCCACACTGCATCACATTGCACTTCTGTTTGAATGGAATTGATTAATGAGAGGCATGGCCCCTTGTTACTCAACGGGTCTGATGACATGCTTGTACCCTGTTGAGCCCTATTTCTAGTTAACAAGATGGGATGACATAAAAGCATACAAAAAGATTGGATTCAAACATTTCATGTTGAACATTTAGCTTTTTAACAATTCTTTGTCCATAACAGTTCTAGATTCTTAAGCAAATACATTTTGCACAATCTGGCTGTGTCACCAACTGCCAATCACTGTGTGCTGTAACTCCCCTCCATCAGCCTCATACTCCTCCATTGGCTACTGATCATCTATGTCATCATCCAACATGACATTTGTCCTTAGGCAGATGTTGTGGAGGATGGTACAGACTAGTATGATCTTGCAGACCATAGGGGGGAGTACAGCAATCTGACCCCTGACATGTCAAGGCATCTAAACCTGGACTTTAGCACACCAAATGTGTGCTTCACAATATTGTGGGACTGTCAGTGATTGTGGTTGTGTTCTGGATCAGTCTGTGGATGTACTATTGGGGTCAAGACCAAAGGCTACAAACCATATCCTTATTCAGCTGAAAGTGAAAAAGACATGACATGTGTAAGTGATTTTGCTATTTGTTTTAGCAACATTTCTGTACATTAGTTTCATATGTACTGATTAACCCCTGCACATTTCTTACAGTATTTCACATTATATATTACATATAAATTTTGATATAGATTTACACATGCATCTTCCTGATCGCTGTGTAATAGCAAATGATGACCAAGGCCTTGTACTTCGGACACTTCTATATCTTGACTTTCCTGCTTCTCCTGTAGATTACTGTGATGGGTAGTTAGAAAAGTTCTTGTTCACTCTTTGTTATGTGTACTCACTACATGTGTTAAGTGACAGATTATTGATCAAATTGTTTAGACATTTGTCCTTCCTAGATGGGTAAGGAAATGGGCAACATGTTATACACTCACACATACATATGTCACTGAGTTTCTGGATGACCTACATGCTATGACACTAATATTTAATAGTTCACTTCTTTTCACACATGATTTTGGTGCATATATGTGGTGCAGTTCTGACGTGTATTGGTATCCAATTTATTGTCAAGCTTCATGTATTGTTTTTGACTGAGAAGTTATTATGGTGCACTTTGATTGACACATATGTCTTGCAATGTGGGCCATTATCATGTGGGACACACTCATGTAGTCACAGGTGCCTGTCTACTGAAAACCTAAAGACAATACTTTAGTTTTTAACATGTATGTGAATCATTCTAGCGTTTAGAGCAATCTGCTCTTCTAGGCTTTAACTCTGTAAACATTGCTGTGACCACTGAATGCTGACATTGGTATCCTAAGTACACTCTAATGCCTTGAACAGGTTGCATTTTAATATATGTTCTTGACTGATGTCTAAAATTTTTTACAGTATTGTATTGGACTCTGCACATTTTACATTGCGGTATTGGTAAGCATTTAATTTGGGCGCATGACACCACAAAACTGGTCTACTATTACTTTGCTGCTAAAGTCTTCCAAGATGTTTGCAATTGTATGGGATTCCTCCACAGAGAACATTGCTACTGTTGTATGCCACTAAACACCCTTAAAGCTTTCTTCAGTGGTGAGACCTGAAGATAGCTGTTGCCTAATCCCCACAGAAGAGATCCAATGTGCAGGGATACCCATGTGATCATTGCTTGACAACTAGTCCACATTTCTGTCATCAGGTGGGTAGTGTGAACAGCACTGTGCTGCATAGATTGGCCAGCCAATTGCATCACACCATGATGGAGTGCTAGAACAGCAACTCTGGCAATATAGATCCTGCTGTGATCTTTCCATTTCAGACAACTAGCCGCCATAAATTCTCAAAATCCCACTCTTTCCACAAAGGAAAAAGGGAGGAGGTCCAGAGCTAAATTTTTAGCAAGCTTCCAATTGTACAAACATGCCATTTGGGGAGTATGTTCTCCTACTTAAACTTGCCCGTAATAGTAGCTCAGATTTCTTTCTTTTTTGGTGCCACTGACACAGGCAACTTCTGGAGAGAACCAGGAGGTGGTAGAATCAATGTGTATCATAGGGGAAAGACTGTATGTAGCAGTGTCTACACCTTAATCTTGTGCCATTTGGAGGTTGCAGATGCGGGAAATGCTGGCACACTGCAGGGAACAGGGCTGCTTTGTGTAAAGCTGTCTTCCTTTTCTTCCTCATTACCTCCTTCTTCTGTCACTGTAATTGGAACTGCTTCCCCTCTCTCATCACCACTACCACCACCAGCTGCTTTTTTAAGGTGCTCCTTCCACCAATTGCATGATTTTTTTTCATATGGGACATTTAGGCCCTCATTACAATCCTAGCGGTCAGTGATAAAGTGGCAGTAATACCTCCAACAGGGTGGTGGTAACTACCGCCAAATTATGACCATGGTGGAAAGATCTCCGAAAGACAGCCAATGTACCACACTGACCGCCAGGATGGAAACAACAGTCACCACGGCGGTAGCCGCCTACAGCCAGACGGAAGTCAATGTTCTGCCCACCATATTATGACCCTGGAAAACGCCACCTTTACCGGGGCGGTACCAACAACATCAAAAGCCTGTCGGAAACTGAGCTCAGAAGGGAAAGGACTCACCATTGGAGGCACAGGGAAGAACCACGACGCCATGGAGCCAGAACTGCATGTTTTTCCGATGATATTCTACGTTCTGCTCCACCACGAACACCAACGCCGGTGAAGACGACGACGGTGAGTACAGCCGCCTAGCACACAAGGGAGGGGGGAGGAAAAAGAGAATGACACAAACATGCACAACACACACCCCACACACACACCATACACACAACCATGTGCATTAAAAAAACTATTTGACCCCGTAACTCGTTGAATAATGCAAGGACAAAACGATTTCACCAAAGGTGTAATAAAATCAACACAGTAGAAATAATAAGTTATGCAAGATAATCGATATATACATATTTACAGAAAAAAGGGACACAGCCCAGTCCTCAATTTGCGCGGGCCGCAGGGCCACAGGCCAAAGTCCAAGGCCACACATGATTCAACACGGAGAGAACACTGCAGGGGCATCAGTTGGTAAAATAGGCAGGCACCTCAGGGGGATGGGAGACCGGTGGCACCTCAGCCAGGCCATGTGACAAGACCACTGGTTCTGGAGGGGGCAACATGCTCTGTGCTTCATCCTGGGGAGTGATAGGCCACAGTCTCTCATGTCGGTGTCTTACCCACTGGTCCTGGAGGGGGCAACATGCCCTGGGCTTGATCCTGGGGAGTGATGGGCCACAGTCTCGCATGTGGATGTCTTACCCACTGGTTCTGGAGGGGGGAACGTGCCCTGTGCTTGATCCTGGGGAGTGCAAGGTCACAGTCTCTCAAGCAGGTGTCTTCCCCACTGGTTCTGGAGTGGACAGGCCGCACAGCGGCCCATGGAGGCAGGATTACATACTATCCGTGGGCGGTGACGGCTGCACGGTGGTGGTACATGGCCTGCATGCTGTTGTGAGGAGGATGGCTGTTGGTTGTATGAGTGTTTGCGTTTGTGTACTTTAGGATGGGGGGACATAGGGGACATGTGTATGGCTGTTGTGGAGGTGTCTGCCAGTGAGTTGTGTGTTCTGCTTGGTGGGTGATGATGCTGGTATTGGATGATGATGTAGTGCATGCAGGTGTGAGTGTAGACATGGATGGGAGGGGGGTGGTGGAGGGAGAGGGGAAGACAGTGGAATAGTGGATGTTGTTGTGTCTGCAACTGGATGGCGTTTGTGAGTGCCTGTGGAATAAAGTGGGTGCTTGTGTTTGCCTGTGACACTCTTGGGTGTTGTCTTGTGTGCATGCGCGTCTGTATGTGTGCTTGGGATAGGTTGAGGTTGAGGGGAATGGGACTGGGCAGTGGAAGTTGGAGGGGGATGGTAGAAACAGGGACAATGGCTGCCATCAGAGAGGAGGCCAGAGCCCGAATTGATCTCTGTTGGGCTGCCAATCCAGTGTGAATGCCCTCCAGGAATGCATTAGATTGTTGCATCTGGGCTGCTAGCCCCTGGATGGCATTCGCAATAATTGACTGCCTTACAGAGATGGATCTCTGGAGGTCAATAGCCTCCTTACTCAGGGCAGCAGGGCTAACTGGGGCAGGGCCTGAGGTGCCTGGGGTGAAGGAGATACCCACCCTCTTGGGTGAATGGGCACAGGCAACTCGCTGAGGGGCTGCTGGGAGGGCGGTGCCTGTACAGGGGTGGCGGCTGTACTTGTAGCTGGGGTGGTCACAGAAGTGTCTGCCACCACCAGGGAGCTTCCAGCGGAGGAGGTATCTGTGTCAGAACTGTCCCCTCCAATCTCCGCCGTGGTGCTCCCCTCGCCCTCCTTCCCACTGGTGCCCTCACCGTCAGTGGACTCTGCCTCCTGGGTCATGTGTGATGCAGCTCCCTCCGTCGCCGGTGCCTCTGCTCCTCTGCCAGATGATGCTAATGCACTTAAGGACAGGATGACAAAACAAGAAAGGGGGGAGAGAGAGACAAAGGATACACTGGGTCAATGATTGCACCAACACCACCGTTCGTGTACACGGCATCCTCACACACAGGGAACAGGCCTAGGCAATATACATTGCACTGCCAGAGAAATAGCTGGCTACCAAGGCATGGGGTGGGGCACACACCGCCAAATGCAGCACACCTGGGACCCACGCAGGCCTGACCAGTAGTGGATGTCTACGAGCTAGATAGCAAGATTTTCCCTTCTGAACCCTAGCCACCAGGAAACCCACGCTGCAATGTCCAGCCTGGCCTAGGGGCACCCACTGACACACATCCCCATCCAGATACCATCCTACCATGCGTAAGTTGTAATGATGGGCACTGTACTCACCCCATGTGGCTGCTGTGATGCCCTCAAGCGCCCATCCAGCTCAGGATAGGCCACTGCCAGTATGCGGGCCATCAGGGGGGGTCAGGGCTCGATGGGCACCCCTTCTTCGTTGGGAGGCCATCCCCAGCTGGGCCTCCGCCGTCTTCCGTGCCCAGCGTCTCAGGTCCTCCCACCGTTTGCGACAGTGGGTGCTCTGCCTGCCATAGACCCCCGGGGTCCGCACCTCCTTGGCGATGGCACGCCATATACCCTTCATTTGATGGGCGCTGACCTGCAGAGGCAATACACACAGGAAAATACCTTTAGACAAACAGTCCTGCCTGTTACACATATGGCCCACCATACCCCTTCACATCACCATTTACACACACATGGCCCAGCACACAACCTGTACACCACCAAGAGGACATCCACCCACCCCCTTACACGAGGCCTTCACATACACAACTCCATGCATTCATGCCACATGCATCGTGCTCACAGTGTTCTCAACTGTTGGTCTAGAGGCCCATCCAGCAGTCCATACTGGGGTAGGTCCCATCCACCAGTCTCTCCAACTCCTCCGAATTGAAGGCTGGGGCCCTTTCCCGGGTCACACGGGCTATGGTAGGTTCCAGACACAGGTCACAGCAGCACATGCAGTGTAGGTCCTCTCCTATGGAAGGTCAGGTAACAAGTGAGGAATCAGATAGAAAATGTCAGTCACGTCCGCGGCAGTGCATACCGTCACCGCCGGCGTAGATCACCATTGCCCATTGAAACCCATAGGGCCCAATGTTAGCCAATGAGAAGTTGCACGGCGGTTACCGAGCGCCTCCCACAATGATGCACAACATCAGCAGAACTACCTCACTTCCACCTGTCCCTCCACACGGGACAGGTGGATGCCATTTCAGGGTGGGGGGGCAGGCCCTGGAATAATACTGCGTCACAGGAGATATTTGCACATACTGGACAAATCACAATGACCTATTACATGTTTACAGGATGCAAAGTTCTGTTGTAGTTCCATTGTTCAGTTTGTGACTGGATCCTCACTCTTTTGTCCCTTAGATTCCTACTGCTGCAGATGAATAGGAGATGGAGACATACCCCCATGTACAGACCCCTGGTGGACTTGGCAACACTGGAGGACAGGTACATTATCCTCACCTATAGACTTGACAGGGCCACAATCACTGAGCTCATTCTCTGTACAGTTGATTTGAAATGTTTGTACCTATTACAATTAATATATATTTGATATACATGACATACTCCCCCAAAATTTTTTTTCAAACGGTGTTTATTGAAGTGCTATTATATGGAGAGGCAAGTGCAATGGGATGGGGTGATGATGGAGGAAAGTCCAGGGTATTGTTCCAGTCTGTTTGTAGCACAGGTGCATTGTCCATGGGGACATAGGAAGGAAAGCAATGGCAGTTCAAGGTGGACAGGGTGACAGAGTGGGACACAAGGGTGACAATCAGGAGAGTCTCATTTCCTGGTGGGGGTCTTGGCAAGTGTCTCTGGCTTCTGTCTGGATCACAGGGAATGTTTGCGGGGTGGTTCACCTTCTGCCGGGGGAGGGGTGCTGGTGGTCTGTGAGTCCTGTGGCGGGGCCTCCGTGTCACTAGCTGCAGCGGAAGTGGAAGGCTGTTCAGATGTCTGGGGAGGCTCTGTGGTGGTGTGTGACTGAGCCTGGGTAACCGGCTGTCCAGTGGTCCATGATGGGCCAGGTAGGTCATCCAGATACTGAAGACCAGAGTTGCTGTCATCACTGTGGGTCTCTTCAGTTGGGGGACTGGATATTACTGGCACCTCCTCTCCGCTGACATTGGCTGGGGTACCTGTGGGTATGTAAATTATGTGTTATGGTTTCTGTGTCTGACATATTGTACATCCGTGGCTTCCCCTGTTTGGTTGGATTTGCCCTGGCAGCTTTCACTTGTGTGTGTTAGTGTATGGTGGGATACCTAATTCTCTATAGTGTGCATGCTTTAGTGATGAGTGCCCATGCAGGGCTGTGAGGGGTGTCCATGCATTGGTACAGCGTGCAGGGCTTGGCATTGGGATGAGTGAGAAGTGATGGTGGGGTGTGTGGTAAGTGGTGGAGTGATGGGAGTGAGAGTTAGGGTGAGGGTATGTGATGGCATGCAGGTAGGGGAGTAGTAGTAGTAGAGAGTTGACTTACCAGAGTCCAGTCCTCCCCCAACTCCTGCTAGACCCTCAGGATGCAGTATTGCCAAGACTTGCTCCTCCCATGCTGTGAGTTGTGGGGGAGGAAGTGGGGATCCACGGCCAGTCCACTGGATCACGAGCTGGTGTCTTGCTGCAATGGAACGTACCTTCCCCCGTAGGTCGTTCTACCTCTTCCTAATGTCATCCCTAGTTCTTGGGTGCTGTCCCAATTGTCCCCTGTCCACGATTCTCAGCCATAGCTCCATCTACCTAGCTATAGATATCTGCTGCACCTGTGCTCCAAACAGCTGCGGCTTTACCCTGACAATTTCCTCCACCATGACCCTTAGCTCCTCTTCTATGAATCAGGGGTGTCTTTGTGGTGCCATGGTTGTTCTGTGAGGTGTGTTGGTGAGGGTTTGTTGGATAATGTGTTGGGGTGTGTGATGTGTAGTGCGTGAGTGGTGTATAGGTGTGAATAGTGTGTGGCTCTAGTTGCGTCAGTGGTCTTGGTGTCAATCTCCTGCCAGTAATTGTTGTTTGTAAAGGGTTGTGGGTAATGTGGGTGTGTGTTTTATAGTGATGTGGGTGTGTGTCTCTCATGGTGCGTCTCAGACTCGGCCAAGGTTCAATTGATGTCCAGATTATCGGGGGGGCTTGGTTAAGATGGTGAGGTAACCTTTCCTTCTTTTTCTTGCCGGACATCGTGAAGCCAGTTTTTCAAAAGCTACATCTTGCTCAGCAGGAAGCTCAACCTCCTAATCTGCTCTCACTTTAGGAATAGTTGTTGCTGGCTGCGGCTCCTGTCTAATTTGCTCAATTTTATTTTGACGATTGGTTACTTTGCGAATGAGACAAATCCAATTTAGACTCACTGCTCATTGCCATGACTGCAGTGGCTGCTTCGCTGAAAGGCATGGACTTGGGCTTAGGTTGGAGTTGTGCTGTTGAGGCTGGAGTGCTGCTCCCAGCTTTTTGCTGCATGTGGGTGGGTGCAGCAGGTACACCATGTTTCCTGAAAATATTTAGGGCAGCACGCCAGCGGTGGCAATCTCCTTCTTTTTCTCCTCCTCATTGGCCACTTTCTTTGCAGGAACACTTTTGTTTTGGGCCATCTTCAAGTTCTCAGCGCTGGCATTCAGCACTTAGCTCAAGTGGAAGCAGAGGAGTACTCAGGTGGTGTCACTTTGTGACTGCCTTCTGTCTGGCAGTACTGTGAGTGATGTCTCTTGTGCACCTATAAGAAAACAAACAAGATAAACATTCAGCGAAATGTGGCATTTGCAGTTGAATACATATCCAGACAATTTAATTTAGCAAAGTTGTCACAAAATAATTAACACTAGTGTATCCTTTACAATCCAAACCATAACATAATATTTCAGTAACATACCGATTTAAAAGTTTACCATATGTGCCTTTAAGGCCAATGAGAGGCCTGTGGCAGGAAGGGGATGCAGGGGAAAATGGATTAATCCTTAAAATATGAATGCTGGTATGCACCTATGGCAGGCAAGGGGTGCAGTGAAAAATGTAATAATTCTTCAAAAAATGAATGCTAGTGTGCGCCTATGGCAGCAGGGGATGCAGGGAAAATTGAATAATCTTTAAAACATTGAATGCTGTTGTGTGCCCATGGCAGGTATATGGTGCAGGGGGAAATTGAACAATCCATAACAATAATGCTGGTGTGTGCCTATGGCAGGCAGTGGCTGCAGGGAAATTGAATTATCCTTAACAATGAATGCTGGTGTGCTAATATGAAAGGCAGGTAGTGCAGGGGATAATGGAACAATCCCTTTAAAATTAATGGTGGTGTGTGCCTATGTACTGAGAATCCTAAGGTAGGCAGGAAGTTCAGGGAAAAAATTAAGTAATAAAAAAAACGAATTACTGATGTCTTACTTGGCACAATGAGAAATACTTTGGGAGACAAAGAGGTGCCGGAGAAAATGGAAAAATGCACATAAACACTGTTCATATGTAATATACTCATTTTCAAGCACATTAAACTGGTATCAGGGAAAAGGCATAGCTCTCTTCTACTAATTCCCCTAAAAAATGGCTTTGAAAACTGGGAAAAAAGGATTTAATGCACTGACTGACTACCCAATGTGGCCCTGGCTTCATGATCAAACAACAAGCAAGAAGGCATGAACAACAAAGAACACATGCAGGCCTATGGGAAAAGCATACTGGCTGGCTGACCAAAATGGCCACTGGCCACATTTCTAAACAGCAATAAGCAAAAAGGCATTAACAACAAAGAAAACATGTAGGCCTATTTGCAAAAGCACACGGACTACTACACAAAATGGTCGCTGGCCATATGTTCAATTAACAACAAGCAAGAAGGCATGGACAACAAAGAATACATGCAAGCCTATAGAAAAAGCACACTAAATACAAAACAAAATGGCTGCCGGCCACATGTTTAAACAATAAGCAAGAAGGCATGGACAGCAAAGAACACATGCAGGTGTATAGTAAAAGGCCTGATTACTATCCAAAATAGCCACCGGCCACATGTTCAAACAACTCCAACAAGAAGACATGGACAACAAAGAACATATGCAGACCAATGGCAAAAGCACACTGGCTGTATACACAAGATGACCGCTGGCCACGTGTTCAAACAATAACAGGCAAGAAGGCATGGAAACAAAGAACACATGCAGGCCTATTGCAAACGCTCACAGGCTGGATGCACAAATTGACCCCCAGCCACATCTTCAAATAACAACAAGCAAGAAGGCTTGGACAACAAGAACAGATGCAGGCCTATGGTCACACTAGCTACTACACAAAATGGCCGCCAGCCACATGTTTAAACAACAACAACCAGGAAGGCATTAACAACAAAAAACACATGCAAGGCTATATACACTATTACCATCCAGATCAACTCCTTAGAAGGTACATTAAGAACCACCGTGACTCTGGCTGCATTTAAGACTCGGCTAGCTGAGATCAACACAGAATTAAACGAGACAAAAGTCTTTGATGAACCAAAAGATCGCAAAACTCCAAAAAGACATCACCAGGTTTAGTCGGGAAAAAATCTATCCCTATACCCATGAGGATTTCGAGACAGACGGGCAGTCCCGTTCATCAGATGATTCCCAATCCTCTTTTAAAAAATCACGCAAAATTAACAATAGCTCATCTTCCGATGGATGGAGTACGGATGAGAATTCACCCACTCCTCCATTCTACAACTATTCTCCCTACCCTGTTAATCAACATGTACCCTGGCAGCCACCCTACCCCTTCTACCAACTGCGCCCCTTTATGCCATATACGCCTTTTTTAGGCAGAGGGAGAGGCAGAAGATGAGGCAGAGGCAGACGTGTTCAATGGGCCATGGAAGAACCCCAGATGATCACCAGAAGCCAGGGGAAAAGTCAACCTTCGAGAACCTAGTAGTGAATCTTTCTACTAGACAACTCTCTGTGATAGAAACCAGGGTGCTCAATCGAGGTCTTGGCTTTGTCCCCACACCGACTGAAGACTTTTTTAGGCTTAATTGTGAACTTTCACAATTTTTCCGTAAAATTAGACTACAATTTTACTTTTCAGATACACCATCTGACAGTATTCAGACTGACTCGGGACTCAGGCCCAAATCCACATTTACTCCACCGCCTCTAACCATCCCATGTGAGGTGTTAGCCTTCGAAAAAGCGGTCTTAACCGACCTAGCTATGATACACCCCAAGCGCCCTTTCATCAATATTTCCACAATCGAAAGGAAAGCCTTAAAAACACTGGATGAAGATACTACTATTGTCATCAAACAGGCTGATAAGGGCGGGGCTATAGTGATAATGAACTCCGGAGACTACCGACATGAGTGTCTACGGTTGTTAAGTGATGATACTTACTATGCTAAGATCACTAGGTGCCCTACCCCTAAATTACAATCACAGATTAAGTCAATGATTCTTGAAGCAACCATTAACACTTGGATTTCTCCAAAAGAAGCGGCCTTTTTAGACACACTCCATCCTAAAATTCCATACTTTTATTGCCTCCCCAAGATTCACAAAGGCACTTCACCTCCACCGGGACGCCGATTGTGTCAGGCATTGGGTCTCTATTGGAACCACTGTCTGTCTTTTGCGATCATTTCTTACAACCATTGGTTAAAAAATCGTCAACTTATTTACAGGATACCAAGGATGTATTAAATTTGATCGATCTGATCAATGATACGGTCTATGTCCACGGTTTGATCACCTTGGATGTTGAAGCCTTGTATACAAACATCCCACAGGATGCGACCCTACGGGTAGTAGAAACAACACTCCTAGAAAACAGTGAGAATCTCACGTCACCGGTTTCCTTTATCATGCAATGTGCTAATCTAGCAATGACTGAGAACTTTTTTCAGTTTGAAGATGACTTTTACCATCAGATAAGGGGGACATGCATGGGCAGCACCTTTGCTCCTAGTTTGGCATGCTTGTACATGTACAACTTCGAGAAACAATTTATCCTACCACCTACCAACCCGTTTTTTGCCAACATCAAACTATGGCGTCGTTACATCGATGCCATTTTGGTAGTATGGCACGGTTCCCTTGAGACCGCTTCAACTTTCACAGAATAGGTGAATACACTCAACCCTTTCTTGAAATTTACATCAACAATGACAACCAATGAGATTAGTTTTTTGGATCTACTGATCACTATCCAGAATGGCAAACTAATCACAAGTACATACCATAAACCAACGGACCGTAATAGCCTCTTGACATACGACAGTCACCATCCCAAATCATTACGTGATAACCTACCGTTTGGCCAATTCTTGAGATTAAGACGCAATTGTAGCTCAACACACACTTACAATACACAGGCTAATGATCTTCAAACGAAACTGTTAGCACGCAACTATCCCCGGGAAATTGTCAATCGAGCCCGGAAAAGAGCAAGGAATAATAATCGTGAAGCATTACTCGCACCGAATACTATGGACAACAACAAGTCATTGACATGTGTGACCACTTTCACCCCTCTATCTAATAAGATCAAGAGATTTATCTTGAAAAGATGAGCAATACTTGGCAGCAGTGGCTGCACAATTCCTAGACCGCTATTTGCTTTCAAACGATCGCAGAATATCAAGGACTTGATAATACATACCCGTCCTAGAAACATCACTCAGACACAGTCGACACTTTGGAATCTCCCTCCAGTGTCAGGACACTATCCCTGTGGACAATGCAAAGTTTGCGCTTTGACTTATCAGACCAAGACACTCGATCTGGCTCCCATTGGCCGATGGAACCTGACTAAACATACTAATTGTAATACAAAGAATTGTGTCTACATGATAACATGTCCGTGTGGTCTCCGATATATCGGAATGACCTCCAGACCCGTCAAGATACGGATCAATGAGCACAGGAGTAACATCAGATGTGGACGAATAACCACAAAATTATGTGCTCACTTCCTGGAGATACCTCATAATCCAGATGACTTGCGCTGGGTTGTTTTGGAATCCCCCAAATTTATTAATGACTCCTCCCAATCATTGTTCAGGCTTGAACAACGGTGGGTATTTAAATTACACACTAATACAATTGGGTCGAACAATGACATCCCTTGGGTGTCCCTTTCTCGGTAATTGCCTTTTATGAGATCACTGACTTATTCGCATCAAGTTCGGATAACTCTTCTCTAATTGTTTATACCCGTTACGTGCCTTTGCTTTTTAACTATGGGCATATTCCTGAACTTTTCCGGTTTGTAGACTTAATAGCGATGATTTCCTCCTCTATCACAATTTCACAGTCTAGCTTGCCCATGATAGACTGTCATCACAATTCTGGATTTTCCATTGAATTTGTATTACTTTGTAACACTCTAATGTGAAGTGTGGCGTAGGAAATATATCTGTTTTTAACATACGTTTCCTTTTGACCTCTTAACTTTATCATAGACCAGCCTCCGTAACCTCCTTTAAGATGGCCGACATGCCAGCAGAGAGAAACCCGACTTTTGCCAATTACTTGGACTTCCTCCCGAGTCCGTTTTCTCTTTCTATAAAGCTGCGTTCACACAACGCGGAAGCAATTAGCTCCCGCGTCGCGTTTTAAATGCCCTGATCTTGCCTCAGCACTTTGTCTCCGGGGCTAGCACGCCGCGGGTAGGTGTCTCTAATCGAGGACGCCTATGCAAAAGTAAGTGTTTGGGAGCCTCACTATGAGGAAATGCACGGTGGAGACTATCTCTTCGTTTTCACTGCAATGAGCATGTTCTTACCGAGTGTTTGCTTTATCTATTTACGGTCGACTGTAAGCACTGAGCTATGACTAAAAATCATTATGGTGATACAGCTATTCTAGCAGATATTTGTTGAAGATGATGAGGAGCTTATACATATAATAACTATCTATATATCTACAGACATGGGATTGACTAAGTGATTTCGCCAGTATAATGTAGATTTAACATTGTGCTGTATATTGATGTCTGCTTGCATGAGTATCTTTCGCTATAGGGGTTATTCCACTACATATCTTGACCCCTACATAAGACACACATTTTCTATTGTGCTAATGACGTCTAACTCCCGCTAGAAGCAATAGGCTGGATCGTGCTACTCCCCAAGGGCCCCCCCACACAAAGAGGGCTGGTAAGCAGATGTTTTCTATTTATTTGACATCACTTTATGCACAGATTCACGTTGGGTGTGATGGTCAATTAACCGTGCTTTTAGATTTGTCTGTATTTTTATTTCTATTTTCTAGGGCGACCTTTTTTTGTTTCAGACTGTTGACGAGACAGTTCACACAAATGTAAGTGACTGCTACCTATTTCTCACACACATAATGAGATAGTGTTTTCTTTTGTATAGAGCCAGGAGAAGTCTAGTTTGATGTAGGTCCTGATGAAGCGTTAGAGGATCTTTCACGACCAAATTACGCAAAACATGTTGACCAGACCCTAGGGGTCAGGTGACAATTTTCCAGTACTCCAGGCTTTTAAAGTGGTTGAGCATTATTCTAATTTTCCACTTAAGTATGTTTTTAATCTTGATCGTAACCCCTTTGGATAACCAGTAAACAGATTAATTTAGGGGTTTCTAATCAATCTTAAATCCTTCTACTCTCCTGCCATATTGAGTGTCTGACCTTTATGAATTAACGGCAGCCACCATATATAAAAAGATCTCTGGCAAAGAGCCCCCGAAAGGGGAGCCCGTCAGATATTGCACCAGCCGGTCTGACGAGGAGCTTCCCGATGATGAAGCATGACACCCTTTCGGGTGTGTGAGGGCTCTAGCTCCTAAACTTTAATTGTTCACCCTGTAGTTAGGAACAGTGTACTATTTGTATCGTATATACACTGACTACACATAGCATGGGGATCAAAGCCAAAATGGAGGCCTATGACAAACACCCACACGCACACACACACAAGCACTCACTCATACACACACACACACACACACACTGGCCAGACAAATAAATGGCACACAGGCTGGATGCACAAAATGATCACTGGCCACATGTTCAAACAACAAGCAAGAAGGCATGAACATCAAAGAACACATATGGGCCTAGGATAAAAGCATACTGACTAATACACAAAATGGCTGCTGACCCGTTGTTCAAACAGCAACAAGCAAGGAGGCATGAACAACAAAAAACACATGCAAGCCTATAGGCACTGACTACACATGGCATGGAGATGGCATGGAGATCAAAGACAAAATGGCAGCAGATGGCAAACACACACACACACACACACACACACACATGCACACACACACACTGGCAAGACAAATAAATGGCCACTTGGCCAGCAAACAAAAGAGACATAGCAAGCAAAGAATAAAACACTATAACTAATTGAGCGATGCCAAAAACTAAAATTGTCAGCTATAAAAAATCCTCCCAAGGCATTAAAAAATTACCCCACCAAAGTACATTTTACCAATATGCAGAGAAAATGTGAAATACAAAAAAAACAAATTTTTCATTTAATCCAGTGCCGTCTCTAAATCATAGATGTTTTAAAAACGTATCCACGGCATGAACAACAAAAACAAAATGGTAGTTCATGGCAAAAACGCACATACACACACACTGGCCAGACAAAGGAGGCATGGCAATGAAGAAAACATTACCATTAACTCAGTAATGTCAAATATAAAAACTAAGCCAGCTATGAAAACACACATCCTTCCGATGCATCAAAATATATTACCTTTTTGTAGAAAAAAGTGAAATCCCCCCCCAATTTTTTTTTATATTTAATATTTAATCCAATACCATCCCTGGCCTAAATCATAGATGTTTTTAAACAACATGTACCACAGAACCAGTTGTTTCATATACCCAATGCCTACTACTGGCTGGATGGCATGTGGACAGACTAGCCCACATGGCAAAATAAATGAATATTGCACATTTCACAAACATGGAGAAAAATGACAACTGTTTTTAGACTTGTCAGTCGTAGGGTGGTCTTCCCCTAAACCATTTGCCTGATTACCTCCTCTTTTTGCTGAATCTTTTTGTTGGTCTTACCACCTCTGACCAGTGCTAATGTTCATGTGCTTCTCCCCTAAACATGGTAACATTGGTGTATAAACAATTGGCTTATTTAATTTACTTGTAAGTCCCTTGTAAAGTGGAATACCGTATACGCAGGTCCTCTAAATTAAATGACACTAGTGGGTCTGCAGCACTGCTTGTCCCACCCATACAGGTAGCCCTTTAAACATGTCTCAGGCCTGCCATTGCAGAGCCAGTGTGTGCAGTTTTACTGCCACTTTGACTTGCCATTTAAAACCCTTTGCCAAGCCTTAAACTCCCCTTCTATTACACATACATCACCCCTAAGGTAGGCCCTATATAGCCCATAGGTCTGGGGGCTGTGTAAGTAAAAGTTAGGGCATGTTCTTGTATGTTTTGCATGTCCTAACAGTGGAAAGCATCCAAATTTGTTTTTCACTACTATGAGGCCTTCTCCTCCCATTGGTTAACATTGGGAATTCATTAGTACACTTTTAAACTGTAATTCCTAATTGAGAAAGAGTAGCTATATCATGTTTTGTATCATTTGAATGGTAACAATAAATCTTCTTTACTGGTAAGGTAAAGTCAAATTCGACATGACTAGTTCAGAAATGCCTCTTTTAGAAACTGGACATTCCTCTGCTCTTAGAACTGTGTGTACCTGCCACATGTCTCCAACACATGCCTGGGGTGTGTAAGCTATACTTTATGCACTCCCTCTAGACAGCCACAAAAACAGGAAGGCTAGGTGTACCTGAGGACTCATCTGCATTCTAATGGCTGTTCCTGGGCAGGAAAGGAGGGAGAGCCTGACACTTGCTCCTGAATAGGCAGTGCCTGTCCCGACACAAATTTCTGATTCCCCCCCCTCTGATAGTTTGGAGACAGGGCTGTGAAGAAAGGGCCTCTGTGCACTTCAAAGTCCCTTCTTTGAGGTCACCCTTACTTCAAAGGCACAACTGGTTATAAGTACTGGGTCTCTGACACCACCAGATCAGACACTTGTGGACCTACACCTAGACTCTGTCAGAAGAACTTTTGTGCTGCATCAAGGACTGTTATATTGCTGGACTGCTGACCTGGAAGGACTGCTTTTCTGCTTTTAAAATAAAAACAAAAATGGTACAAGTATATACTGGTGCATGTCCTCTAACAAATAGCACCCTTGTCCAAAAGATTTTTAACTTACTTTATTGTGATGTCACAAAAACAAAGTTCTTAAAATTCAATTGTATATGTAGCAAGAACTGCAGACAGAGAGAGTGAGCCTTTCACCTTGAAATCCAAATGAAAAGTGACCAGAAGATGGAAAAATCATTGGGAGGAGCCGTGTGAACAGGAAGTTGGAGTTTCTGTGACACTTCCTTCCTGTTAAAAAGAAGTAAAATAAAAGAGTGCAATTTGATCTAAAAATAAAACTACCTGAATAGTCCATTTGGGTAGAATAGCCACTTGAAAATACATTTTTCAGTTGATTTAGCTGTTTCTTGAGTAGAAAATCTCCTTAAGAAGCAGCCCTGACTGCTCAAGACTGCTGGCCTTAAAAATGGCACTGGAAGGCTACCTGGCAACTGGAAATCGTGCAAGGGCAGGCAAAATTTGCATACACTTGGAAGTGCGCTTGATGGAGCCTCGCATTGTTCCCGTGAACATCTCACTGCACAAATGGGAAAATAATCAATCAATCAATCAATCAAAAAAAATTGTAGAGCGCACTACTCACCCGTGAGGGTCTCAAGGCGCTGGGGGAGGGGAAACGGGGGGGGCAGGATGGGTCATAGATCGAACAACCATGTCTTGAGGTTCTTTCTGAAGATCAGTAGGTCTTTGGTTTTGCGAAGGTCGGTGGGGAGGGAGTTCCAGGTTTTGGGGGCGAGGTAGGAGAAAGACCTGCCTCCTGTGGTGGTGCGTTGGATGCGGGGGACTGAGGGCGAGGTCGGCTGATTGGAGGTTGTGTGTGGGAGTGTGGAAGTTAACTCTTTCATTGAGGTAGGTTGGGCCGGTGTTGTGGAGGGATTTGAGTGCATGGGTGAGGATCTTGAATGTGATTCTCTTGTCTATGGGGAGCCAGTGAAGGGATTTGAGGTGTGGTGAGATTCGTTCGTGGCGGCGGAGGCCAAGGACGAGGCGTGCGGCTGTGTTCTGGATTCTCTGGAGTTTGCGTTTGAGTTTGAGTGTGGTGCCGGCGTAGAGGGCGTTACCGTCTGCTGCTGATGAGTGCATGGGTGACTGTCTTTCTGGTTTCTGGGGGAACCCATTTGAAGGATTTTTTTAGAGTGTGGAGTGTGTGGAAGCATGAGGAGGTTAGAGCATTGATTTGCTGTGTCATGGAGAGGGAGGGGTTGAGGATGATGCTGAGGTTGCGTGTGTGGGTTGCGGGGGTGGGTGCGGGCCTAGGGCGGTGGGCCACCAGGAGTCGTCCCATGTGGTTTTGTTGGGGCCAAAGATGATGATCTCGGTTTTGTTTGAGTTGAGCTTGAGGTGGTTAGTGGTCATCCAGTTGGCGGTGTCGAGGAGAGTGGTGTGTAGGTTGGTTTTGGCGGTGGTGGGGTGTGGGTGAGGGAGAGGATGAGTTGGGTGTCATCTGCATAGGAGAGGATAGTGATTCCGTGTGCTCGGAGGATGTTGGCTAGGGGGATCATGTAGATGTTGAAGAGTGTTGGGGTGAGGGAGGACCCTTGGGGGACTCCGCAGGTGATCTTGGTAGTGTTGGAGTTGAAGGGCGGAAGGCGAACTCTCTGGGTCAGGTCGGTGAGGAAGGAGGTGAGCCAGTCTAAGGCTTTGTGGCAAATTCCTATGTTGTGGAGGCGTGTGCTGAGTGTGTGGTGGCAGACTGTGTCAAAGGCTGCGAAGAGGTCTAGGAGGATGAGTGCGACGGTCTCTCCTTTGTCGACTTTGGTCGTGATATCATCAGTGCATGCGATGAGGGCGGTTTCTGTGCTGTGGTTCTTGCGGAACCCAGATTGTGAGGGGTCAAGAGTGTTGTTTGCTTCGAGGAAGTGGGATAGGCGGGTGTTGACTAATTTCTCTGCAACATTGGCGGGGAAAGGGAGGAGGGAGATGGGGTGGTAGTTGCAGAGGATCTCTGGGTCGGCTTGTTTTTTTTTTAGGAGAGCGTTCATTTCCGCGTGCTTCCAGGGGTCTGGGTAGGTGGCGGAGTCGAAAGAGTAGTTGATTATGTTGTAGAGTATGGGGGCGATGGTAAGGCTAGCTTTGTTGTAGATGCGGTGTGGGCAGGGGTCGGAGGGGGAACCGGAGTGGATGGAGTTCATGTTTTTTTCGGTTTCTTTGTGTGTGGTGTGGGTCCATGTGGAGAGTGTGGAGGGGGGGTCCTGAGTGGGGGTTGGGTTGGGTGGGTGAGGGGTGTGTGTGGTGGGTTTGTGTGGTATGAAGCTGTTGTGGATGTCCAGGATTTTGTGGAGAAAGTGGTTGTAAAGGGCGTCACATAGGGGCTGTGTGTGTGTGGGGTCTATGTTGCTGGCTTTGGGTTTGGCAAGTTCATTGATGATGGTGAAGAGTTCTTTGCTGTTTTGAGAGTTGTTGTCAAGGCGTGTCTTGTAGTGATCTCTTTTGGCGGTGCGTATGAGTTGGTGATGGGTGCGAAAGGTGGTTTTGAGGGTGGAGAAGTTGGTTGTGGAAGGTTCTAGTCTCCATATTTTCTCAGCTTGGCGGCATTTGCGCTTGGAGTCTTGGAGTTCAGGGGTGAACCATGGGGCGTTCTTGATGTTGCGGGTGGCAATGTGTTTTCTGAGTGGGGCTAGTGTTTCTGCGCAGGTAGTGATCCATTTGGAGAGGTTGTGTGCTCCTGTGTTGGGGTCGTTGGTGTGGGGGGGGTTATGGGCCAGTTGGGAGTTTAATCGTTCTGTGGGGATCTTGTCCCACATGCAGTAGGGTGTGGTGTGTTGATGGTAGTGTGTTGGGGGGTTTGGTGAAGGATAAGTGGACGCAGCGGTGGTCAGTCCAGAGGAGTTCGGTGGTGTGGGTGTAGGCTATGTGTTGGCTTGAGGTGGAAATTGCGTCGAGCGTGTGTCCTGCTGAGTGGGTGTGTGCGGTGACCAGTTGTTTGAGTCCGAGGTTGGTGAGGTTGACTATGAGGGAGATAGTGTTGTGGTCTTGTGGGCTTTCTAAGTGAAAGTTGAAATCACTGAGGATGATGTAGTCTGTGGAGGTGAGGGCGTGCGAGCTGATGCTGTCGGCGATGGTGTCGCAGAAGGCGGGCGTGGTCCGGGTGGTCTGTAGATTAGTGTACCTCTGAGGGTGGAGTTGTTGTTAATGTGGATGAGGAAGTGGATGTGTTCAGTGTTGTCAATAGTGTCTTGGGAGCTGGTGGTGACTTTGATGGTGTCTCTGTGTATGATGGCAATGCCACCACCTGGCCTGTTGAGGCGGTCTTTGTGTTGGAGTTTGTATCCCTTGGGGGTGGCTATGGCTATGTTGGGTTCTGAGGAGGGGTTGGTCCAGGTTTCCGTGAGGAAGGCGATGTCCGGTGAGTGTGATGTGATGAGGTCCCAGAGTTCTATGGTATGTTTGTGAAGGGAGCGGATGTTGAGGAGCAGGCAGTTAAGGTGGTTGTGGTGGGTGGTGTTGGTGCGTGGGGGTGTTGTTGCAGGGTGTGTTCTGGTTGTGGGCTGGAGTGCTGAGGGGATGGTTGGTGGGGGCAGGGTGGGTGACTCTTTTGATGGGGGTGTTGTGTTTGTTGAAGGTGGGGTCGTTATGGTTGGTGTGTGGTGTGAGGGATGTCGAGCAGGAGAAGTGGCAGGTATGGCAGGTGAAGGGGCCATGAGTGTGTGTGGGGCTAGATGTGGTGCATGTGGGGGCCTGGGTTGAGAGAGTGGAGGGTGAGGTGGGAGTAGGTGTGTCTGAGAGGGCCAGGGGTTCTGGCGCTGGGCGCAGTCCAGGCGCGGACGGGCGCAGACGGGCTTGCCTTTGGCATGCCTTTGGCACGCCAGCGGCGTGCCCGCTGTGCGCTGCCGCGGCTGCCATAAGAGGAGAGAGGGTGGGAGTGGCAGCTGGGAGGCGGGAGGGCCTGCCGAATGAGAGGGCTGGGGGTGGGGCCGAAGGGACACAGCGGCGGGGAAATTGACTAAGGAGCGGTGAGAAGGAGGGGGGAGGCGGGAAGGGCCGCAGGGAACACAGCGGCGGGGAAATTGATTGTATTACTTCCCCAAATTTCTTATAACAGTGAGATTGTAATGCAGGAATGGCACCAGAGGATTAAACATATAGGGGCAAGTGTGGGATTTTATTAGTTTGAGCCATAATGTATGTTTAAAGGCTCTTAAAATAGAGATAGATGTCTGCATAAGTATAGCATCCCCTTTCCACATTTGTTTACTCAGTCTACCAATCCTCTCAATCACTTAATAGCTACTTCATTTTAAAATAGTAACATTTTGGTGGACTAAAGGCTAAGTCTGATGTACCAAAGGTTAAAGTGATGTTATAGTTATGTATGCTAATAAAATCTTAGCTTAGATACCTGCATCAGTGTATTACTTCATAATTTTCTAGTTTTAAACAACTATTTTAAAAACCCTAGAAATTCACTGACAAAACAAAACACCATAGGTTAAAGTGACATTATAGTTAGGTTTTGAAATAAGGTAAAAACTAATGTTTAAAAAACAAAATAACTTCTGGGCTCACTATAGCTTTGGCCTCTGCCAGGCGCTACTTATGACCTTATGTATTGATCGCCCATGACATGTTAAATTACATAATTGTTGACATCACTAATGGCATGAGTGATAACACCATAGTCATACACAGAATAGAGTTATTAAGTGTACATGTGTGGGTCAACATTATAGAAATAGTGCAGAAACGAAGGACAGGTGTAAATAGTGATTGTCAAAAGTTATGTAGTCCATTGTTTACAAATCACTAAAGTTTGCCTTGAAAGAAGTACTCCATGTTAAGCAAGGTTAATGTGGGTTGGAGAGGTATGTTTGGAAGTAGGTTGTGGAGTAAAGCCAAAGTCTGCTCTAAAAAAGTCTATGAGAAAGGCCAAAGCTGCTGTTGACACTGCATTAACCACAAGTGGATATCTAGCTATGTCCCAGTGCGAGATAGTTGCAATGCAGTGGTATAGACAAACTCCTTAAGCTGTGCATTTTTATTTCCAAAAATTCCCTTAAGATGTTGAGGCATTACAGATTATTGAACAATGTAGAATATAGGGGTGTCCTACTCAGAACTAGTTTATCTCATGCTGGTGTTATAAGCATGTCTGTAAGGTTGTATTCCATTGTGCCCTATTCGGGGATCTGTGTGGTGTATTTTACTAAACTATGGAGCTTTGTCCATGGGGCTTGACAGAAGGTTCCTTTACTGTAGCAATACACGCCAACCTTTTGACTTAAAATTGTAGGTCATCTGAATAGGACATTGTTTATTAGTGTGGCTTATTGTATTACTTCAAGTCCACTAACCCTACAGGACAATGTCACAATGATTGAATGATGTCCACGTTGCATGATGTCGTCAGTGATGTCATCAAGGATGTTATTTCAACATCAACAATGTCACCACTCCAATGATGTGGTTTATCATGCATCTTATGCAAGGTCATAAGCGCTGTATTGCATGTATGCATGTTATAGCTAGATCAGTAAACTATACCAGTTTTTTTTCTTTTAAAACATTATGTTTAACTGACCTTTGTTTTTTCAGTGAAATACTAAGGTATATTTTTTACTGTAAAATAATACATTGTTACAAATAGTAACTATAACATCACTTTTGTTTTTTTCATGTAAAGGAAGATGTCCACCACCAGCGGCTAGGCCCTATACCCAACACCCTCGTTGGCAGGCAACCCTCCGCTGTGCATGTCTCCAGATATGAAACCCCCACTACGCATGGCCTTTGGCTGTGCAAGGCTAGGGGTTGTGTGCTCCACCCTTTTTTTATTTTTAAGTGATGCGGATCTGCTGATCTGCCACAATTTACCAGGGGGCTACACTAGGCATTGTGGTGGACCTGCAGGTCCACAGAATCCCGATAACTTTTTTTAAATTCACCCTGGGGGGTCCTCTGTGACCTCTACACAAACCCAGGTAGTCAGGGTACCCCTACCCTGCCCTCTTATAACCACAACTGTTCTTTGGATTGCAGGCAGCCAATCATAACACATGCTTGAGCTTGTGGATCTGTGGACCCAATGTGGTATGGCAGTATTAAATATACATACATTTTGAGTCGTAATTTCTCCAAAAGGTTATGAATGGATTTACACGAAATCAACACAAGCAAGCTTTATGGATCAAGGTCTTGCTTTCTGCCAAATGTACTTTAATTCAATTCAGCTGTTTTTGCAGTATCTCTGTTCAATTTTCCTATGGAAATTTGCATTTGGGAAATGCATTTTGGGACTCCCCCTTTTTCTCGGCCCCCACTTGATGGGTCACCCCGAAACTTTCCGGGAAGAAGCTGAAGGTGAGAAAACTTTTTTAGAAAGTTTTGTGAATATATGTCAAACTGCACCAAAGTTATTAGCAAACAAATACATCAATTTCCTATGAAAATGTGCTCCTAACTATGCATGACCCCCATCCCTGAGCCATCGTATGGCCTGAAGGACCCCATCTCCAGGATTGGATCTCTGATGGCATCCCGGGGACCCCCAACCCTTGAGACACCTTTGTTTCCCTGCCTGGAAGAGCATTGGCAGAGGAGTATTTTGTGCTCCCAATTGGCGGGAGCCAAAAGCTGCCTCCTCTGGGTGGGAGCATAGATGTTTCTCCCTGCCCATGTGCTTGTGGGCAGGGCCAAGTAGAATTGCTCACTCCTGATGGGAGCAGAAAGGAAAGCTGCTGCAGCCAGGTGAGAGCAGTACCCACTCTGGAGGCACATGGGTTGAGTGTTGGCAGAGGAACTGGTGGGGCTGGAGGGGCAGTGGAGCTGCGGGGTGCCCCGGATGGGCACCGGAGCACTCCCATTTATTTTAAAAAAAGTAAAAAAAATAGGTTGCCACTTCTGCATGGCCCATGGGGCCACTTGCAGAGAGCACGTACCCCAACAAAATTTAAATATGTAAGTGTCCTGGTTGGGAACTAGGACACCCAAAAACTAAAATAGAAAAAAGATTAATAAATGAGTGGTAGGAGCTGCTCACATAATATTCACTGTTCTGGTGAGGACCTCCCCATAATGCCCTGCAAGGCCTTTTTTGTTTGTTTTTTGGATCCAGATGGTGCCCCTAGAATGGGAATGGGAGCCACTAATCATTTTTACTAAAGTTGTAGGTGCTGTCGAGAGTACAGCAGCCCCTGAACAGCATTAAAAACACAGGAAGTTTCCTGGGTCATTAAATCCATGACCCCAGGACAGCTTAGATATGTTTTATAAACACGCTGAGCTGGAACGCAGTGCTTTTCAGCTGTCCCTTTTGTGATTGTTTATATGGCTGTATTTTGTGGGCTGAAAAATGTGGAAAGAAAGACTCAAAAACATTGTGAAGTTTATTAAATAAAAGTTTACTTTTTTTGACAATCATCTTTATTTAGCATTGTCAGAATCATTGTGTGAATTAAGAAAATATATATTTGATTGTAGTGTGGTGAGTTTTTGACAAATACAACAGCTTTATGCATGTTGATATGATGGCCCCTTGATAAAACCAACAACCTCATGTTTTAAATGTTGGTGTTCTGACCCTTTGACAAAATTAATAAGTCTGTTTTATTTAAATAGCACCCTTTATATTTTAGTCTCACATAGATAGCCTGTGCCGAAGCCCAAGCTGCGCACAGCCAAAAGGCATGCGCAGCAGGGGGTTGGGTGCCAGGAAAGGGTTGGGCACAGGACCTGGCCACAGCCTAGGGTCTGAATCTAACTGCTCTCTGAGCATAACCAAGGGCTGTGCCCTGCAGGGGTAGAGCACTTGGGTACGGTTAGGAGCATGGACTGGCCGCACAAAGGTTAAAGGGACATTGTAGTTAGGTGAAAATGTCACTTAAATCATACCATTCTAAACTACCAAAAAACTGAATCTCACCAGTTTCAGTTGTCACACCCTCACCATGTACTGCTAATTACTTCAAATATAGAATCACTCATGACATGTTCTATGACGTTATTGATAAACATGCTGACTCCTTGATAAAACCAATTGGCCCACTTTTTATTTTTTAGTGGTCTGACACTTTGACAAAGTCAGTAAATCTGCCCTACCTACAATAGTACCCTTTACATTGTAACATCACCTAGTCAGCCTGCGAAGAACCCCACAACATGCAGACCCGAAGGCCATTTGCAGCAGGGGAGAGGGGCTCCAGCAAGGAGTTGTGCACAGGGACTAGCCACAAAAAGGTTAAGGTGCTATTATACTTAGGTGAAAATGTCAGTTGAAACATACCATTTTAAATTTACAAAACCAGTGAAATTCAGCAGTTCTAATTCTCTCAAATAAGAAAAACTTGTGCCCTAAGGTAACTATAACTCATAGCCTCTCAATGGATTGCTAATTACCTCACATATTATATCACTCATGACATGCTCTATGGCTTCATAATTTAGGGCAAGCATTATAGTTACTATAACTGGTGAATTTCAGCAGTTTTGTGCAATTAAAAAGGTATGTTTTGTAATTTTATTGTAAGATATATATATATATATATATATAGATAGATATTCACTGAAAAAACAAAGGTTAAACTGACATTATAGTTAAGTGAAATGTTACATTTTAATTAAAATAAAAACAATGAAATTCACACTTATGGTTAACTGAAGTAAGTATAAATGTCAGGGAGATGAAGATGGTAGTTTATTCTTTTTTAAATTACAAATATTGGTCTCCGACGATCCCTTTCTCAATCCCCAACAAGGGCAAGAGTGTCAGGGTATCTCTACCCGGCCCCCTTATGGCACTTTCCAATTTCCTTTTCAGACCTCAGGGACAGAGTACATGAGTTCAATTATGGTGGCAGCAACATTTTTATTCATTGCAGCCAGTCAATCATGGTGGTCGGTCCTGAGGTTTCCTGCCAATCAAAACGTGTATTTTCCCATGCGGACCCACAGGAGTCCCTCAGGAGTACGTCAGGAGTGATGCATTTCCAGATATCTATACATTTTGACTACAGCACAGAGTTACACCAAATTACAAAAAGTACGCTGTCTAGATCAAGATCTAGCTTTCTCATAAATTTGTTGTAATTCTGTGCAGCCATTTTGGCTAAAGCAGTAGGTGACATTTTGAGCCCGCCCCACTTTTGCTTGGCCCCGCTTGACAAATACCTCCAAAACCTTACAGGAAGTGGATGAAATTTCCTTCACAAAAGTTTAATGAAGATTCATCAGTGGCGCTTTGGACTGGTGGCCTTGTTCATATTAGGAGACTCTCCTTGTTACAAATATTTTATGCTTTGTATAGCATGACATAGGGTCTTTCGTGTCTATAAAGTGCCACTGATACATTGAACCATGCAAGTGCGATCTGTATCCTTCCTGAAGGCTTAGATTTATGGTTAATATTTCTATGTGGAACAGCAGGCATCTGCGGAGGTAAGCACTGATCACCATATGGAGCTGGGTGCGGCTACCTTTTAAAACTGCTGTGACTCTGTGGCGACCATCACTGGGTAGATATTGTTAGGTAAGCTGCTCAATAAGAACATTTTTTTTCGTGTTGTTAAACCTTAGGCCCTGTTTGACGAATCTCCACAAAACATTCCTAAAAGGTGCTTTTTTTGGACTAGTTTGTGCATGGAAAGTTTCGAGGTAACCTGTCAACTGGGAGAAAAGGGAAAAAATGGGGGCCCTAAAATGTAAAATACCCATGCTAATTCCATAGACTTCTTTAAGGGGGGGTACAGCAAAAACTGCTGGATGAAATTACACCAGTTTTGGCAGGAATCCAGATTTTGCCATGCACATTGGGCTTTTTGTGATTTGGTGTGATTTTGTGAAAATCTATTCAGTAGGTCTTTAGAAATTAGGGTCAATAATATTTGTGCATGCGGATGGTTGGGTCCACGAGAAGCTCTAGAGGCTCTTGTAGGAGTGCCAATTTCAAATTAGAGCATTCTGATTAAACCAGTAAGGTTTATTTCTTTTTATTTCCCTTTGGCCAATTCACTCCTGCAGGAGTGTTATTCAAAGAGAATGGGTACAATACTATATTTATGAACATTTTACAAAAAACTGGGGAGAGAATAATATTGCATATGGTAGATTGGATATGCGTACATACATCTAAAGAAGGTGGAAAAGAGTTGTCTCGTAATGTGCTCTACTAGCATAATGTCACAAGTATTTACACCAGTATCAGTTTGAATTCAATTAAGATTTATGTTTTATATAAAAAAATCATTTTCAAACAATTACGTTGAATACCAGAGGAGCTGTGCACATGTAAATATTATAGACTAAACAGAAATTTCAATTGTTTCTTATTGAAAAATGTAAAATCAAAGAAGGCAGTTGGTGATGAAGTCATACACCTGTACCATATTTATAATTTACTCTAGCATGGAAAGAATGACATATCTCTAATTATGTTAAACAACCATCCTTGTATACAATATTCAACAAATGGGTCTAAATGTATATAAAAAAAAATTGAAAAGGTGATTGTGGAAAACACTGAAATTAATGATGAAGTTAGGGGCTCAGTCATTAATTGATTTTAATTTGCACAGTGTGAAAAGGGTTGTTAGAAATGGCGTCTTTGGTTGGCAGTCAGGTTACCCCCTGTCCAAGCAAGGACCCTCACTCTAGTCAGGGTAAAGGAGAATCACACTCAGTTAACACCTTCTCACCCTCTTGGTAGCTTGGCATGAGCAGGTAGGCTTAACTCCAGAGTCTAGGTGTAAAGTATTTGTACCAACACACACAGTGATACAGTGAACCACTACAAAATGACACAAGCCAGGTTTAAAAAAATATTAAATATTTTATCTAAATAAACAAGACCAAATACAATACAAATCCATAATATACAGTTAAAAATATGAATTTAGCACTTAGAACAAGCAAACAGTGATCTGAGGTTAAAACATTGCAAGTTGGTGAAACATGGCATCGTAATGAAGTTGTTCATAATGAAGAGAGTCGGTCGACCCCCAGGTACAGTACCTTTAGAACAGGCTAAAAACATGCTGGTGCACGAAGCCGGGGAGAGCGGCTTCGCTGGATCCGATAAGGCGTTGGTTCCGGTGCCACGGGGCAGGAAGACTGCGGCATCGCGCTGCGGCGTCGGGTCCTCTCTACAGGGTGGTGGAGGTGAACCGGCATCGGACGCGAAGTCGGTCTCTTGGTTCCAGCAGATGCGAGTCCGGCTGGGTTATGATGCTTTGGCGTGGCCTCACGAAGTCGCGATGACGTCCGCGTTGGATCATCACGGACGTTGGACTTAAGACCCTCTGGCTTCAGCGAAGTCGGGCAGGATCAGCAGTTGCAGCGACACAAGGCCTACAGGGTCATCGGGCTTCTACGAAGTCCACGGCCTCGCGGCAGGTGGCGTTGCAGCTCCGGGATAGTGGCCTCAGCTCACAGGGTCATTGGATTCGCACTTCAGCAAGGTCCACTGCCTCGGGGCAAGCGGCACCGCGGTTCCAGGCAGCGTCGTCCTGTATGAAGTAGCAAGGCATCATCCGACATCTGTAAACTATTTTCTCTCCAGAAATTCACTTTCAGGGGTTCAGGAACTGGAATGGCACCCTCTGACAAGCTAGAGTCCACAGCAAATAGACTCAGTTCTGGTTGGTGAAGACTTTGCTGGCCCTGAGGCTTCAAAACAGGAAGAAAGCTCTACTCCAAGCCCTTGGAGTCCCTTCTCAGGCAGGAATGCAACAAAGTCCAGTCTCAGTCCCCTTGCACAGACAGAAGCAGCAACGAAGCGCAGTCACAGGCAGGGCAGCACTTCTCCTCAGCTCTTTTCCAGGCAGAGGTTCCTCTTGCATCCTTGAAGTAATCTAAAGTCTGGGGTTTGGGGTGCTCTTCTTATACCCCTTTCTACCTTTGAAGTATACCTACTTCAAATTAAAGTCTCAAGTGTCAGTGAGATCCTTTCTTGTCCGGGCCAGGCCCCAGCCACACACCAGGAGGTCGGAGACTGCATTGTGAGAGGGAAGGCATAGCCCAGCTAGGTGTGAATGCTCAATTCTCCCTTCCCCTCTAGTACTTATGGCTCATCAGAATATGCAGGCTACACCCCAGCCTCCTTAGTGTCACTGTCTAGGGAGTGGTGCAAGCAGCCCAACTGTCAAACTGACCCAGACAGGGAATCCACACAACACAGAGGCCCTCATTATGACATTGGCGGTAAATCCCACTTATCGCCACGCTGACTGCCACCAACATACTGCCGCTGCTGGGGATATCCGTTCACCATATTGTGACACACACATCAATCCATCACTTTCAGCCACAGACACAAATCCGCCACACCTAAGGTCAGCGATAAACTGGCGGCATCCAGACCCACACCGTTACTCCAACAGAACAATGCCCATCACATTATGACCCACGAATCAACACGGCGGACATTCAATGCCGGTAATCCATTAGCGGTACGTATCGTCGTGCTCAAAATACACACACTCAAACAAAACAACACCACATTCGACAATTCAAACAACACACACCTGACATCCATACACATACCACACCCACACACCCACACCACTATAAAACACACACCCAAATTACCCACAACCCTTTACGACTACAAACCATTGGCATGAGACAGACACCACAACCACAGACAAAACCAGAGCCACACACTACTTACACCTATACACCACCCACGCACCCCACAACACACACCCCAACACATTACCCTCCACACCCTCACCTACACAACTCACACAACACCCATGGCACCATAAAGACACCCCAGATTCTCAGAGGAGGAGCTAAGGGTCATGGTTGAGGAAATCATCAGAGTAGAGCCACAGCTATTTGGAGTACAGGTGTAGCAGATATCTATAGCTAGGAAGATGGAGCTATGGCGGAGAATCGTGGACAGGGTCAATGCTGTGGGACAGCACCCAAGAACCAGGGATGACATCAGGAAGAGGTGGAACGACCTATGGGGAAGGTACGTTCCATTGCAGCAAGACACAAACTCACTGCACAGATGAGTGGTGGTGGACCCCCAAACATCCCCCTCAACTAACAACATGGTAGGAGCAAGTCTTGGCAATCATGCATCCCGAGGGCCAGGCCGGAGAAGGAGGAGGACTGGACTCTGGTAAGTCAACTCTATACTACTACTACTACCCCCCTACTTGCAGGCCATCACATACCCCCACCCTCACCCTCACTCCTATCACTCCACCACTTCCCACACACCCCACCATCACATCTCACTCATCCCAATGCCAAGCTCTGCATGCGATACCAATGCATGGACACCACTCACAGGCCTGCATGGAATCTGTAAAATTAATTGCCAAAGGGTACAGTAAGTGGGCATAGAAGTGGGAAATAACAGCATTCCAGTGCCAAAGAATTTCAAAATAATGACTATGAAATGTGAAGTAACACTGCCTTACCTGCGTGTCATTGGAAATATTGTCTGATCACTGCTGTTCTGTTGTCTTCATCCTCATCCTCTGCCTCCTCAACCTCACTGTCCAAGGGTCCACTGCTGCCACACAGGCATCTCCAGCCTCCTCCTGCAGAAAAGGTACATGGCGTCTCAGGCAAGGTTGTGCAACATGCAGCATGCCACTTTTATCTGGCAGACCTTCTTGGGTGAGTAGCACAGAGATCCACCTGTTGGATGGAGGCACTGGAATCTGACCTTCAGGAGGCCAAAGTTTCTTTCTATGATCCTTCTGGTTTACCCATGTGCCTCATTATAACGTTCTTCTGCCCTTGTCCTGGCATTTCTCACAGGGGTCAGTAGCCATGATAGGTTGGTGGAACCAGAGTCACCTGCAAATACTGAGGGACAACAGTTAGCCACACACTATCCCATATGGCCCACACCACACCATACCTATACACCAACATCTACTGGGTGGGAACGAGGGCTCACCTGTTAGTCACACCCTGTGCCTCTGTAGTTGGCCCATCATATTTGAGATGCTGCTATTCCTCAGGACAAAGGCATCATGCACCGACCCAGGATACTTAGCATTGACATGGGAGATGTACTGGTCCCCCAAGCACACCATCTGTATATTCATGAGTGAAAACTCTTAAGATTTCTGTACACCTGTTCATTTTGACTGTGGGGGGACAAATGCAATATATGTTCCATCATTTGCACCAATTATGCTGGGGATATGTCCCATTGCATAGAAGTCAGCCTTTACTGTTGCCAAATCTTCTACCTGGGGATATACAATGTAGCTGCACATGTGTTTAATCAGGGCAGACAACACTCTGGTCTGCACAATTGAGAACATTGGCTATGAAATTCCTGCTGCCAAACCCACTGTCACTTGGAAAGAACCAGTTGCCAGGAAATGGTGCACTGATAGAACTTGCATAATAGGGGGGGATCCCAGTGGGGTGACGGATAGCAGAAATCCTGTCAGGCTCCGATTGGGCATACAGCTCTGTGATTGTGGCCCTGTCAAGTCTATGGGTAAGGATGATGTGCCTGTTCTCCATTGTTGCCAGGGCCACCAGGGGTCTGTACATGGGGGTATGTCTCCATCTCCTATTCATCTGCAGTGGTAGCAATCTAAGGGACAAAACAGTGAGGATCCGGTCACAAACTGAACAATGGGGCAACAACAGTACGATGCCTGCTGTCAAATTGACCGGAAGAAGTCGGGAACCACTGTGCAACTCCTCATTGGTTAACATTGGGCCTTACGGGTTACAGTGGCCAATGGTGTTGTACGCCTGCGGTGACGGTATGCACTGCCGCTGACGTGACTGCCATTTTCTATCATATTCCTCATTTGCTACCTGACCTTCAAAAGGAGAGGACCTACACTGCATGTGCTGGTGTGACCTGTGTCTGGAACCTACCATGGCCCATGTGACTGGGGAAAGAGACCCTGCCTTCACTTCGACAGAGTTGGAGAGACTGTTGGATGGGGTCCTACCCCAGTATGGACTGCTGTATGGCCCTCCAGACCAACAGGTGAGTACACTGTTGGCATGAATGCATGGAGTGGTGTGTGAAGGCATCGTGTAAGGGGGTGGGTGGGCCATGTTTGTGTAAATGGCGATATGAAGGGTATGATGGCCATACGTGTAACAGGCAGGACTGTCTGACTAATACTATTTTTCTGTGTGCATTCACTCTGCAGGTCAGCGCCCATCAAAAGAAGGGTATATGGCATGCCATCGCCAAGGACGTGTGGACCCTGGGGGTCTATGGCAGGCAGAGTACCCACTGTCAGAAATGGTGGGAGGACCTGAGACACTGGGCACGGAAGACGGCAGAGGCCTAGCTGGGGATGGCCTCCCAATGAGGGTGCCGGTCGAACCCTGACCCCCCTGATGGTCCGCATACTGGCGCTTGAACATCACAGCAGCCTCAAAGGGGTGAGTACAGTGCCCATCATTACAACTTACGCATGGTAGGGTGGTATTTGGGTGGGGGATGTGTGTCAGTAGATACCCCTAGACCAGGCCTGACATTGCAGCATGGGTCCCCTGGTGGCAAGGGTCCAGAAGGGATAACCCTGCTCCCTAGCTTGTAGGCATCCACTACTGGTCAAGGCTGCGTGGGTCCCAGGTGTTCTGGATTTGCCGGTGTGTGCCCCTCCCCATGCCTTGGTAACTAGCAATATCACTAGTAGTGTACTGCATAGTGCATATGCCTGTATCCTGTGTGTGAGTGTGTGTGTGTACCAACGGTGGTGTTGGTGCAGCCATTGACCAAGTGTACCCTTTGTCTCTTCACCCCCTTTTTGTTTTGTCATCCTGTCCTTATGTGCATTAGCATCATCTGGCAGAGGAGCAGAGGCACCGGCGACAGAGGGAGCTGCATCCCACAGGACCCAGGAGGCAGAGTCCACTGATGCTGAGAGCACCAGTGGGACAGAGGGTGAGGGGAGCACCAGGCCGGGAACTGGAGGGGACAGTTCAGACACAGATACCTCCTCTGATGGAAGCTCCCTGGTGGTAGCAGACACCTCTGCGACCACCACATAGCTACAGGTACAGCCTCCACCCCCGTACCATCACCCCCGTCCCAGCAGCCCCTCATCGAGTTGCCCGTGCCTACTCACCCTGGAGGTGGGGCATCTCCTTTGCACCAGGCACCTGCCCCAGTTAGCACTGCTGCCCTGAGTGAGGAGGCTATTGACCTCCTGAGATTCATCTCTGTAGGGCAGTCAACCATTGTGAATGCCATCCAGGGGCTGGCATCCCGGATCCAACAGACTAATCAATTCCTGGAGGGCATTGACAATGGCTTGGCGTCTCAACAGAGATCAATCCAGGCTCTGGCCTCCTCTCTTATGGCAGCCATTGTCCCTGTTTCCACCCTCCCCCTCCAACTCTCTCTTTGAAAACACATTCCCCTCAACTCCAACCTATCCCAAGCACACAGGCAGACTAGCATGACACAAACAACACACAAGAGTGGCAAAAGCAAACACAAGCACCACTCATCATCCCACAGGCACTCACACAAACACCATCCAGATGCAGACATACCAACATCCACTAATTCCACTGTCTCCCCCTTCTTCCCCTCCATCTCCCTCCCAGTTCTGTCTACACTCACACCTGCATGCACTATATTCTCATCCACTACCAGCATCACCATCACACCTAGCAGAACACACACCTCACTGGCAGACACCTCCACAACAGCCATGCACATGTACCCTGTGTCCTCTCAAACTGTGTCTGTCCCCCCACCTCCTAAAGTACACAAATGCAAGCACTCAGACAGCCAACAGCCATCCACCTCACAACAGCATCCAGGCCATGCACCTGCACCCAAAATCAGCAGACAGACACCTCCTACAACCACTCCCTCTTCCTCCACTCCCAAACCTTCTCCCTCTTCCCACCCCAGTGCCCCAAAAAAACCTTTCCCATCCACCAAAAACCCAGCCAAGCACCCCAGCCACCCAGTCCACAGGCCCAGTCATCACCGTACCCACTCGTGGTGGTAAAGGATCCAGGGCACATTTCCTGTGGGTTAATGAGCCTGCACCACGCAGCCTCAAGGAAAAGGTGCCTGCCCCAGCTGCTACCCAGAAGACCAAGGAGCCTGCCCCAGCTGCTGCCAGGAAGACCATGGAGCCTGCCCCAGCTGCTGCCAGGAAGATCAAGGAGCCTGACCCAGATGCTGCCAGGAAGACCAAGTAGCCAGCACCAGCAGGCAGGAAGGGCAAGGGGCCTGGGGCAGGAACTCTGACAGAGCACCCCACCAAACATGGTTGTGCAGCCATCCAAGGCTGCAGGGGATGAGCTGGAGCCTCCCCTCACCAGCAGCAGCAGCACCACCACCACCAGTGGGCAGCCATCCAAGGCTGCGGGGATGGGCTGGCGCCAACCCCCACCAGCAGCAGCATCACCAGCACCACCAGTGGGCAGGCATCCAAGGCTGCAGGGGATGGGCTGAGCCTCCCCCCACCAGCAGCAACAGCAGCAGCACCACCACCACCAGTGGGCACCCATCCGAGGCTGCAGGGGATGAGCTGGAGCCTCCCCTAACCAGCAGCAGCACCACCACAACCAGTGGGCAGCCATCTGATGCTGCAGGGATGGGCTGGAGCCTTCCCCCCACCAGCAGCAGCAGCACCACCACCACCACCAGTGGGCAGGCATCCAAGGCTGCAGGGGATGGGCTGGAGCTTCCCCCCACCAGCGGCTGCAGCAGCACCACTACCACCACTGAGCAGCCGTCACCGCCGGTGGACGGTATGTAGTCCTGCCTCCATGGGTTGCTGTGCGGCCTGCCCCCTGCAAATCCAGTGGATATGACACCCACCTGAGAGACTGTGACCTTGCACTCCCCAGGATCAAGAGCGCAGGGCACGATGCCCACTCCAGAACGAGTGGGTAAGACACCCACCAACTCCAGCCTCCCCAGGATCAAGAGCACAGGGCACAATGCCCCCTCTATCACATGTGGGCAAGTCACCCACTTGAGAGACTATGGCCTTGCACTCCCCAGGACCCAGCAAAGGGCATATGCCCCCTCCAGAGCATGTGGGCAAGTCACCCACTTGCTCCCCTCCTCTTATGGCAGCCGTGGCGCGGTAGCAAGGAGCAACTGTGGACCCTGCTTCTGCAGGCAGGTCGCTTCCCGCTCCGCCTTCCGCGCCACCTCCATCCCGTTTCCTTTGCCTGCTTCTTTTTCCCTCTGCTGCTTCCCCTGCGGCCCCTCCCGCCTCCCCCTCCTTCTCACCGTTTCCTTGCCTGCCTCTTTTTTCAAACCCCGCTGCGTCCCCTGCGGCTTCACCCCCCAGCCCTCTCATTGGCCAGGCCCTCCCGCCTCCCAGCTGCCACTCCCACCCTCCCCTCCTCTTACGGCAGCCGCGGCGCGGTAGCAGGGAGCAACCTTTGACCCTGCTTCTGAAGGCAGGTCGCTCCCCGTTCCGCCTTCCGCGCCACCTCCATCCCATTTCCTTTGCCTGTTCTTTTTCCCACCGCTGCGTCCCCTGCAGCCCCTCCCGCCTCCCCCCTCCTTCTCACCGTTTCCTTGCCTGCCTCTTTTTTCCCACCGCTGCGTCCCCTGCGGCCCTACCCCCCAGCCCTCTCCTTCGCCAGGCCCTCCCACCTGCCACTCCCACCCTCCCCTCCTCTTATGGCAGCCGCGGCGCGGCCGCGCCGAATGCATGCCAAAGGCAAGCCCGCCTGCGTCCGTCCGCACCTGGACCGCGCTCAGCGCCAGAACCCCTGGCCCCTGCAACAGCTACCCCATCAGCATTCGCCATAACGCCGACACCTTCTACGCACTCAACACCAGCCGAGACACCACCTGCTTCCAGGCCTCTCCAAAGAGCATGCACGTGCCCTTCTCCTGTCACAACTGCAGCTTCACCTGCAACAGAGCCCACAAACCTCCTAGGATCAAGACCAACCACCTCCGTTGCATACTCCTCAACACCCGCTCAGCACGCTAGCACGCCATCGAAGTCTGGGACCTGCTCGACTCCACCTCCCCGGACGTGGCCTTTGTAACCGAAACTTGGTGGAACGACTCCTCAGCACCCGACATCGCCATAGCCATCCCGAACGGATACAAAGTCGTGCGCCGAGACCGTACCAACAGAACCGGAGGAGGCATAGCCATCATCCACAAAGCCACCCTCAAAGTCAAAACCACCCTGGACGACTCCTTCAGCGCCGCCAAACTCCTTCACTTCCAAGTCTGCACCGACCCCAACACCACGATCAGAGGAACACTTATCTATAGACCCCCAGGACCCAGGGCACCTTTCAGCAACACCGTCGCCGACCTGGCCAGCACCCACGCACTCGCCTCCATGGACTACATCCTCCTCGGGGACCTGAACTTTCACCTCGAAAACAACAATGACACCAACTCCACCACCCTGACCGAAAACCTTGCCAACCTCGGCTTCACACAGCTCGTCAACACACCCACCTACACAGCCGGTCACACCCTTGACCCCATCTTCTCCACAAGCAACCACGTCACCTTCAAACATACCACCGAACTCTACTGGACCGACCACCACTGCATCCACTTCACCTTCAAGAAACGGACAGAACACCACCTCACCGAACAACCACCATGCTGTCGATGGGGCAAAATCACAGAATTTCAACTAACCAACGCCCTAGCCCAGACCCCACCCGTCAACCCCACCGACCCTGACATTGCGGCACACAACCTCAAGCTATGGATCAACGACTGCGCCGACCGCCTTGCTCCACTCAAAAAACCCTCCAACAACCACATCAACAAAAAAGCTACCTGGGTCACCGACGACCTCCAAGCCTCCAAACGCCACTGCCGAAAACTCAAGCAAATATGGCTACTCAAACGCACTCCAGACAACCACACAGCACTCAAGGATGCCACACGCAAACACCATCAACTCATCAGGCTAGCAAAAAGATCTTCCTTCAAAACCCGCCTAGAAAACAATGCCCACGACTGCAAAGAACTTTTCAGCATCGTAAAAGAACTCTCCAACCCAAACGCCACCGTCAACAACATCACCCCCTCCCAAGAACTATGCGACGCTCTAGCAACCGCCTTCCACCAAAAAATCACAGACATCCACAACAGCTTCAACTCCCCTCACACTCCGGACGCTCCTACCCCACCCACCACGAACTCCACCCGCTCCAGACGACTGACCTCCTGGACCAACATCAGTGACGACGAAACCCACAAGGCCATGAACTCCATCCACTCCGGATCACCATCAGACCCCTGCCCACACCACATCTTCAACAAAGCAGACACAGCCATCGCACCACACCTACGGAAAGCCATCAACATCTCCTTCGAAACTGCAAGATTCCCAGAAAGCTGGAAACGCGCCGAAATCAACGCCCTTCTCAAGAAACCAAAGGCGGACCCCAAGGACCTGAAAAACTTCCGGCCCATCTCTCTGCTCCCTTTCCCGGTGAAGGTCATCGAGAAAATCGTCAACACTCAGCTCACTCTGTACCTCGAAGACAACAACATCCTCGACCCCTCCCAGTCCGGTTTCAGACGCAACCACAGCACTGAAACCGCCCTCCTCGCCGCCACAGATGAGATCAGAAGCCACCTCGACAATGGAGAAACATCAGCCCTCATCCTCCTAGACCTATCAGCCGCCTTTGACACCGTCTGTCACCACACCCTAAAATCCCGCCTCCACGCAGCAGGAATCCAGGCCCTCGAATGGACTGCATCCTTCCTCGCCAGCAGAACCCAAAGAGTCCCCCCGTACCAATCCAAAGCCTTCAACATCATCTGCGGCGTACCCCAGGGCTCATCCCTCAGCCCGACGCTGTTCAACATCTACATGGCCCCCCTCACACAAGTGGCCCGTCAGCACAACCTCAACATCATCTCCTACGCTGACGACACCCAACTCATCCTCTCCCTCAACAAGGACCCGCACACCGCCAAAACCAACCTCCACGAGGGACTAAAAGCCAACGCTGACTGGATAAGAGACAGCCAGCTAAAACTGAACTCGGACAAAACAGAGGTCCTCATCCTTGGGCACACCCCCTCTGCCTGGGACAACTCATGGTGGCCGTCGACGCTGGGTCCCCCACCGACACCCACCGACAGCGCACAAAACCTCGGCTTCACCCTCGACTCCTCACTCTCCATGCCAAAGCAGGGCAGCGCCATCTCTTCCTCCTGCTACAACACCCTCCGCATGCTTCGCAGAGTTTACAAATGGATCCCAACAGAAACAAGAAAAACAGTAACCCAGGCCCTCGTCAGCAGCAGACTCGACTACGGCAACGCCCTCTACATCGGTATCTCATCCAAACTCCTCCAACGCCTCCAACACATGCAAAACGCCTCTGCCGACTCATCCTCAACATCCCTCGCCACTGCCACATCACTCCCCACCTAAGAGACCTTCACTGGCTCCCCGTCAACAAGAGGATCACCTTCAAGCTCCTCACCCACGCACAAAAGGCACTCCACAACACCGGACCATCATACCTGAACAACAGACTCAGCTTATACACCCCCACCCGGCATCTCCGCTATGCTAACCTCGCCCTCGCCTCCATCCCTCGCATCTGACGCAAATCTTCCCGCGGCAGATCATTCTCGTACCTCGCCGCCAAGACCTGGAACACCCTCCCGCCGGATCTACGACAGACCCAGGACCTTCTTTCCTTCAGAAAACTCCTCAAGACTTGGCACCCTCCCCCCCAGCGCCTTGAAACCCTCACGGGTATGTAGCGCGCTTTACAAATTGATTGATTGATTGATTGATTGACCCACTTGAGAGACTGTGGCCTTGCACTCCCCAGGACCAAGCACAGGGCATGTGCCCCCTTCAGAGCATGTGGGCAAGTCACCCACTTGAGAGACTGTGGCATTGCACTCCCCAGGACCAAGCACAGGGCATTTTTCCCCCCTTCAGAGCATGTTGGCAAGTCACCCACTCTAGAGACTGTGGCCGTGCACTCCCTAGGACCAAGCACAGGGCATGTTGCCCCCTCCAGAACCAGTGGTCTTGTTCCATCTCCCGGTTGAGGTGCCGCCCCATCCCCTGTCCCCCTGAGGTGCCTGCCTATGTACAAACTGATGCCCCTGCAGTGTTCTATCCATGTTAATGTAGGTGACAAGTGGGGCCTTGGACTTTGGCCTGTGGCCATGTGGGCCACGCAAACTGAGGACTAGGCAGTACCATTTTACAGACTTGTGTAAGTTGGTATGTGGAGGGCTAGATGATTCTCTCTAGTGTGCATGCTTTAGTGATAGGTGTCCATGAGGCCTGTGAGTGGTATCCTAGGCAGTGTCCCTTGAACTGTGCAATTGTATCTATCTGTAACATTGGCTAAGTTATTTTTATACTGTGTTGATATTATTACTCTCACTTTAGTAAATTCATTTTGTCCTTGCATTATTCAGCCAATTTAGGGGGAACAACTTGTTTTCTTGTGCATCTGGTTGTGTGTATGGTGTGTGTATGTCGGGTGTGTTGTGCCCCTCCCTTGTGTGCTAGGCGGCTATACTCACTGTCATCGTCTTCGCTTTCATTGGTGTTCGTGGTGGAGTAGCACGTAGAAGAGCATGGGGAAGACATGCGGCTCGGGCTCCATGGCGGCGTGGTTGTTCCCTGTGTCTCCAATGGTGAGTCCTTTCCCTTCTGAACTCAGTTTCCACCAGGCTTCTGATGTCGTTGGTACCGCCCGGGAAAAGGTGGTGGTTTCCAGGGTCATAATATGGTGGGCGGAACATTGACTTCCGCCTAGCTGTAGGCGACTACTGCTGTGGTGCCTGTTGTTTCCGCCCTGGCGGTCGGTGTAGTAAAGTGGCTGTCTACCTGAGATATATCCGCCATTGTCATAATTTGGCGGTAATTACCGCCAGCCTGTTGGTGGTATTACCGCCACTTTTACACCAACAGCCAGGATTGTAATTAAGGCCAGCCACCTAATGGTTTAAGCAATAAAATGCCTACTTTCTAAAAGTTGCATTTTCAAACACACAATCTAAAAAACAACTTTACTAAAAGATGTATTTTAAAATTGTGAGTTCAGAGAGCTCCACATGTCTATATGCTCCCAAAGGTAATCTACGCTTTAATCAGATTTAAAGGCAGCCCCCATGTTAACCTATGAAAGAGAAAGGCCTCGCAACAGTGAAAACTGAATTTGGCAGTATTTCACTGTTAGGACATGTAAAACACAGAAGTACATGTCCCACCTTTAACATACACTTCACCCTGCCCATGGGCCTACCTAGGGCCTGCCTTAGGGGTGCTTTACATGTATAAAAAGGGGAGGTTTAGGCCTGGCAAGTGTGATCACTTGCCAAGTCGAATTGATAGTTTAAAACTGTGCACGCAGACACTGCAGTGGCAGGTCTGAGCCATGTTTACAGAGCTACTAATGTGGGTGGCACAACTAGTGCTGCAGGCCCACTAGTAGCATTTGATTTACAGACCCTGGGCACCTCTAGTGCGCTGTACTAGGAACTTACCAGTAAATCAAATATTCCAATCATGGAAAGCCAATTACATGCACTTGCACCTTAGCACTGGTTAGCAGTGGTAAAGTGCCCAGAGTAAGAAAAACAGCAAAAACATAGTCCAGCACACATGAACAACCTAGGAAACAGGCAAAAAGTTAGGGGAGACCACGCCAAGGATACCAAGTCTAACAAGGGTGGTCTGTTCACATACACTCTATGACCCCCAAGGAAGGATATGGCTGAAACTATTACTCGCGCCCTCGCCATGCACTGCTAATTACCCCAGATAATACAGCAATCATAACTATTTCGTAACTATAACCCTCCAGTAACCTTTGATTTTTTCAGAGAATTTATATGTTTTTTTCACGTAAAGTAATTTCCGTTACTATACGTTCCTCTAACCACTGCCGCGTCTGGCCTTTGGCCACGTGCAGTGCGGGTTGACTGCAGGGCCTTCAGCCAAACTCTATAACCACCAAACCCTGCGCCGGGCACGGCATTCTGCCATGAACAATGGTGGGATGGCCGCAGGCCCTGCAACAGTTCCCCTATAATCACCCAACCCTGAAAGAGAAAGAGAGAAAGTGAGAGATTGAGAGAGAGAGCGATTTAGAGAAAGATTTGCCAGAGAGAAAGAGAGAGAAAGAGAGACAGAGAGCGAGAGAGAGCTTTTTTAGGCTTTGATGAGTGATATATGTAGAATGAGATATTGCCGGACAAATTGAAAAGAAAAATGCTTGTGTCAATTAAAAAGAGTGAGATCACCTTTCAGTATGTAACTTAAATATTTATAGTTGAAAAGAAGCTAAAACAGGAAATGACCACAGGCTCACCTAGACTGAAACACTTAACATCCATTGTTCATTCTTAGACCTTAACCTGTAGGCCAGAGGTGACTTCTTACTGTGCAGTGTCCAGACTTAGCTATCACATTAGACACACTGATTTTGAGGGGGGAGAAAGACTTCAATGTTCTATCACTAGGAATGTTTAGCAGTCAAAACACTAGAAAATAAACAGACACACTGTCATGAGATACTAGGATTTGAACCTTCAACCTACTGACAGTCTAAGGCCCATCTTTATACTTTTTTAGCGCCGCATTTGCGCAGCTTTTTGACGCAAAAGCTGCGAAAACGTACAAAATACGATTGTATTTTGTATGTTAGCGCCGCTTTTGCGTCAAAAAATGACGCAAATGCGGCACAAAAATAATAATAAATATGGGCCTAAGTGCTTTACCATTAGGCCGGAAGTGACCCTGGTCTGTTCTCTATCAAAACGTAACTATAATATTTGTGCCAAACATCTTGCTTGTTTGACGTTTTGAAGTCATTGTATGGAGTGACCATTGAGGGAGATAGAGAGAGTGACAGGACTGCGGGGAGCCTGAAGGCCCCCGCATTCTGAGCAAGCTCCCCTTCTCCTGTGGGATTTAAAGCAACTCCCTACTTGCAGAGAGCAATGTTTTCATCTGTTTCCCTGCATGCATAGTTGTGTGCAGGGAAACAGATGAAAACCCTGCTTTCTTCAAGGGCGAGCTGCTTGACAGCTCCTGGTTGCAGAAAGCGTTTGCTCTGACTTGGCAAGGGAGTGGGTACCCCAGGACATAGCAGGGGCCGTCCCTGGGGGGTGGTGGTCCCCAGGGGCATCACTGGCTCCTCGAATGGAGCCATGCGTTCCCCCTCCAACGTGAAATAGCCCTGGGGAGGTGATGGTCCCCAAGACTACAGGGGTTCATGACGGACCCCTCTTCCTTCTTTAAATTGAGCCCCAGGGAGGTTGTGGTCGCTGGGACTGCGGTGGGGCCTCATGACTCCCCTGCACACATTTGACACTATGTCACAGGAAGGTGGTGTCCCAGGGGCTGTGGAGGGCCATGCAGTCCTCTGCACTCACTATGATCAAATCCCTTGAGGGGGTGGAGGTCCCTGAGGCTGCACAGCCCCCCACACTCATCATCATCAAGGCCCCGGGGAGGTGGTGGTCCCTGCAGCTCCGGAGGTTGTGCAGCCTCCCTGCACTCACTATGATTGAGGCCCCTTGGGAGGTGGCGGTCCCCAGGGCTGTGGGGGGCCATGCTCCCCCTCACACTCACTATGATCAAAGCCCCAGGAAGGTAGAGGTCACCGGGGCAGTGGGGGTCAAGGGACACCCCAAACACATTATGAATAAAGCCCTCAGGGAGGTGTTTGTCCCCAGGACAGAAAAATGCCCTAGGAAGGGGCCCCATGCACCCCCGCCTTCATTGTTGTGTGCCTCGGGCCCTGGCCGATCTGGAGGCTTCATTAAAACAAGCGCAGAAGCCTGCACTTGTCATCTGTGGATCCACCGCAACTTGTGGTGAATATTTAAAAAAATGCTTTTTTTGCCCAGCACCAGGTCTAAGGGGTCAGGGTGTCCCTACTCTGGCCCCTTTCCTTTTATGATTTTTTTTTTGTTTGTTGCTGAAGCTGAGTCCCAAGATGGCTTCCTGGTTAAAGTGTTGACAGCCAATCAGAGCTCTGCATTTCACTGCACAAGCTCATTATTATCTCATTATTATTCACAAATCCTACGTGCCTTTAGATATCAATATTTCTTTTTCTTTCAATATCTCGAAAACCTGTGAATGGATTTACACCAAATAATAAAACACACTCTTTGTGGACGAAGAGCTACCTTTCTGCCAAATTTGGTGTAATTCCGTCAAGCAGTTGGGGCTGTAGTCGTGTCTAAAATCACTATGGGAGTTATTATGGGAAACGCTTTTTATTTGACCCCTCCTTTTTTCTTGGCCCCTGCTTGATGGATCACTGTGAAACTTCTCATGTACAACAAGATTCACAGGAACAATTTTTGTGAAAATTTCATGAAGGTTCGTCAAATGGCACAAAAGATATAGGCAAGTCAAAAAATGCTTTTTCAATGGAAATATGGTACTAACTATGACTACCTACTGTGACTCTCAAAACCTGCCTTTCACTACAATGAATTTCAATGGGGTGCTATAATGTATATTGGTCCCGAGATGGCTGCCAGCACTTTCTGGTTGAAGTGCTGGCAGCCAATCATGAGATCTGTGCTTATTAGGCTCCGTCCAGATGTAGAAATTTGGTTTTCTTTAAATATCTTAATAACTACTGAACAGATTTACACCAAATCACAAAAAGGGAGCTTTTTGACTCAGAAGCTACCTTTCTGCTAAGTGTGGTTTAATTCCAACCAGTGGTTCGGTCTGTAGTTGTGTCGAAAGATCCCTATGGAAACTGCATGGGGAAAAAGTGTTTTGTGACCACCCCCTTTTCTCGGTTTCTGACTATCAATCCATTTTAGCAAAGCAAATGATTTTTTGTTTTAAAATACATCATTCCTTGCTACATAATTACGTTTTTATTACAGACAAGGAGACAATATAGTCCAGTATGTCATATACTGCTTGCATTATAGATTCCCCTTTAAAAACAAATTTTCGAGTTAATAGTCCTAAAATATTTATGCAAAATATCAAATATATAATTGTCAAACCATTGTTTTTCCAATGCTGTGCCAGGGAGATTTGAAAAGGGGGTTTTGAAGACAAGCCATCCCCGTCTTTAACAAAGTATGTGAAGAGAGCAGAAAACAGCACAAAATCCCTCCCCAGCCAATGGGCAGGATCACAAAGCATTATCATATTGGTAAAAAATAGCTGGACCAACATTCATCAAATCTTTAAAGACTAACAAACACCTAAAGAAACACTCAGCTGACATGACCAAACTCGCCAATTACCGACCAATATACCTCCTTCCATATCAAGCCAAATTTCAGGAGAAAGCCATCAACAAGCACCTCCCTGACCACATCACTAAACACTAGTTCCAGATACCACATAATTGGGATTCATTCCCAACTACAGCACAGACACTGCCCTTATAGCAGCAACAGATGACACCTGGATGATCGTCAATAGAGTGAAAAAATATAGCCCTCATCCTTCTAGACCTATCAGCAGCCTTCAACACCATCTCTCACCCTAGACTATTGCAACATCTCCACAAAGTAGGCATTCCACTGGAAGAACCCAAACCATCAACATGTCTTCCAACACCTCTTAAGCACAATATTTTATTTGCAGAGTCTTGCAGAGCTCCTCGAACAGCCCAATGCTCTTCAAAATCTACATGACCCCACTGGCTGAATTCATACAAGTTAACAACATAAACATCCTCACTTACACCAATGACACACAAGTGATACTGTCCCTCTCAAACACAAAATTCAACACCAGGAACAAGTTCATCACATGCATGAAAGAGGTAATTACGGATGAAATCAAATTGCCTTAAATTGAACACAAAGAGGACCGCGATAGTAGTCTTCTGGAAGAACGCCTCACCATGGAATACTTGGTGGCCCACAGACCTTGGACCCAATCTCCCTCCCTCCTCACAAGTGAGAAACCTCAGAATCCATCATAGACATTAAACTGGACATGACTGCCCAGGTCAATGCAGTGGTCTTGGCCTGCTTCAAGATACTAAGGATGCTGAAGAAAGTCTTCATGTGGCTACCAGACAACACCAGAAAAATGATTACCCAAGCCATCATCACCAGGAGAACAGACTAAGAAAACACAATGGACACAGGAATAACCAACCAGCTCACAAGAAGAGTGCAGGTCATCCAAAAGGCAGCAGCCAGACTAGTCCTCAACTTCTCATGCCGTGTCGACATCACACCACACCTTAGGACACTCCACTGGCTCCCAATACACAAGCGTGTGCACCTTAGACTCCTCACCCATACTTACAAAAACCTCCACAACTTTGATCCTGCCTACCTAAACAGTTGCATTCACTTCCATCAATCTTCCGGAGACCTCCACTATGACGGTCTCTCACTAGCACACACCCCATGCAAATACAAAGCAGAGTGGTGGGCCACGCCTTCTCGTACCTGACCCATAAAGTCTCTACCAACATATCAGAGCCTCCTCCTATTCCCTTCTTGACTTTTCTAAGAAGCCCCAAGAGCTGGCCTCACACAAATGCTACAAAGTACCTAGATACTCTCACAAACTGATTAGCACACTACAAAAACACTGATAACATAACAGGACATAATATAAAATAGCATAACAAATGGCATAAAATGAGACACAGTACTAGGTGACTCCCAATTTGGAAGATTTTATTTCAGCTACTTTTTGTTTTTTTACAGAAAGATTTTCAGTATCATTAATAAAGAACATTCTGGGGCCTTATAACATCAAACTCCCTTCATCATTCTGCACCATATTTTTCAGTAGCTACTGAATTTCTTATAGTTTCCATTACAAAGTTTGGTGGAATTCGCCTCTTTCTCAGTGAAGGCAGAGTTAAAGGTGATGCAAAAATGTTTTTTTTCTAGGGGATGTATTGGCACAATCAGCTACAGAGGCATATGGGGCAGAGTGCCTCCCAGCCTTGCACAAAAGCTGGGAAGGCATCCATGTACCTTTTAATTTTATTTTAACCCCACCCTGGCTTTTCAAATTTTCTGACTACTCTAAACCAATCACTGTGTGGAACTGATGATAGCCCTCATCCTACACTACTACAACAAATGAGGCAGTGGCAATATTCCTTAATTTTTATAAATCAGACCACAACAAGGCTGTGCTGAGAGCCCCTCACTGTCTGCCAGTTAAAACTAGGATCAAATTTAAGGTTTTGGCAAAAATCCTGCAGATTCCACCACCATGCAACACCCCTACTAGTGACAGCCACTCAGCTGCTGCTAGCTTGATTCATCAACACTCAAATGGATGAAATATGGAGGAAGGTTTTGGGAGGTGTAGAGCCTAACACTGTGGGCTGCTTCAAGCCCTTCTTGAAACCAGACCCCAGCAACTGTACTTCAAAGCACGCTTAACAACAGAACTGATTAGACTCTTACTCTAACAAAACTGTCATTCTAATAGGGGCCTTGATTGTCAAACATCAGAACCCTTACCCTGCCTGGTCTGACACTTTCTACCCCTTGATCATACATTTGTGGTTTTCCTCAATTTACACTTTTAAGAAAGCAAAATATTTCACACATGACCCAGTAGAGCTAAAAAATAATTTAATATAAAGATAGCGTCTCTCACTTCAATGTTGGGTTAACCCATATGGTTTGAATTAGTTTTATTGTCCTTATTGCCCAGTAAGATCAATGTTCCTTTGTTACCAATGTCCTGCCACTATTTTGTTCCACCAACATTTCTCAAGCAACAGAGAGAGTTCTTTCAGCCTTCATCCCAAACATGGAATCCTCCTGGTCTTGGGTCAGTGTGAGGGATGCTTCAGACCCCTGCTTCCCCTAATGCAATGCTCTCCAGCTGAGATGCTTTGGAGGGTTACCTGGCCTTCACCACCTTTCTATTCCATTCTATTTTATTCAGATTTGGAAAGTGCATGGCTACCCCAGCAAGGTTTCCCAGCACTAGCTGAACAAGAACAGAGAAAAAACCAAGAGCCATATATGTGGCCTGGTTTGTGTTGCACTTGCACCATGCCCTGCATGGCCTCATAAATCTTGAGTAATGTAATGCAGTGCAAATCACTGCGTTACATTAGTCTGCACCAGGAAGGCATTTCCATGGGTGTTGTGTGGGTGCTCCCATGCAACATCCATGGATTCTGATGTGTTCCCAGATTTACAAGAACTTGTAAACCTGCGACTGTGCAAAAAAGATACACCTGCCCAGGAGAGGTGTAGCGAGGAAAAATATGTGTATTTCTCCTCATTATTTCCTCTTTCTATGCATGCTGCATTCTGCAGCACGCATAGAAAAAAGAAAAAGCATCTCAGGATTGTTTTTGTGCAGGAAGGTGCACCTTCCTGCACAAAAACAATCCTGCATGCAATGCAGGTACCCTTACAGCACTGGTACTAGGTTGCCAAAAGTGTGCCAGCACAGGGGAAAAGGACAGGATTTCACTTATTGGATGAATACAGTGCAATCCTGCACTTTCCTTGTGACGCAAAGCAGGGCAGCAAGGTGACTTTCTGTGCTGCCCTGCACCAGAGAGCCTATAAATATGGGCCTGAGAAATTTGAAAAGCCAGATCTTCCTGAAAATTGTATAAGAGTTGCATAGGCGGAGACTAAGTGGCGAGGAATTCTATAGCTTCGGCTCCAAAAGAGCAAAGGACTGCCCTCCCTGTCTTGCCAGCCTTACTATTGGGATAGTGGTGACATTGAAGTAACCCGACCAAAGCTCACGCTTAGGGATATAAGGATGGATTAGGGATTGAAAATATAGCAGACTAGCCTGATGCTTGTCTTTACACAAATAGCACAGCAACTTATACTTTACCTGTTTTGCGCTCCTAATCCGCCAGCTCATAAGCTCTAAACCTTCTTCCTCAAGCTTAACTCCATCTCCAACCCCTACTCCTCTTGTTCTCACAGGTCAGCAGCACTCTAACACTACAGGCCGGAGCACCTGCTCACCTCCTGGCCCCCTGATACAAACCACAACCACTTGTTCCCACACCCCACTAGAATCTAGACTTAGTGAGATTACGCTTGACCTACAACAACTTAAGGCAGTTTTACAAAGCCTGATAACCATCACCCATGAGTTCACACACAATTGGTGGCCCAACACCTGGGAAGAATAGGCACTCCGACTCCCAATACAATAACTACCACACAAGGCTACCAGCAAACCCCACAGCTGATGGGATGGGATGGGAAATACAATTGTATTTTGGAAGTTTGCGCTGCTTTTGTGTCAATAAATGACGCAAATGCGATGCTAAAAAAGTATAAATATGGGCCTAGGTCTGTCAACATAACTCTACAAAAACTCAAAACTGGCTGACCTGCAACCACCTCAAACTAAATGTTTTTTAAACGGAATTCCGGTTAATCACCTCACCCAAACAGTCACCTGACATTGCTGAATGGATGAAGCGTTTAGCAGCTCTTAATTGCTTACCTCACATAATAGCCTCCACAAGATGACTGGGAATAATGCTAGATAAGAACCTAAACATGCAAGAGCACATCAGTACAGCTACCAAAGGAGCAAATTTCCAAATGAACATCTTAAGAAAAATTTAACTCTTCCTCCCCCTTGATGACTTCATGTCAGCTGTTCAAAGCCTAGTAACATCCTGGTTGGACTATGGAAGTGTAACCCTTTGTGGCCTACCTAGATCTAATTTGGCTCTGCTGCAAGGCTCATCACAGCATCTAAAAGAAATAACCACATCACTCCTGATCTAAAATTTCTAAACTGGCTCCGATATGAGGCAAGGATGCAATTAATAATTACTTACATGACCCAGAAAGCCCTACACTTCAACACCCTGAGGTACATTGCACATAAATTGGAGCTGTCAGGGGGCATGAGATCCTCAAAAAGCAATACTACCTTATTGTTGAAACCACAGAAATTTAATAAAAAGAAAACTTACAACCTCGCGGATTACCCCAAGAACTTGGAAATCTTTAACTCTCGTTATCCGAGTGAACCTTTCAACTGCATCATTCAAAAAGGAAGTGAAAGTACTATTGATGAATAAATTATTGTTCTAGATCTCATGATCTCTACTCTCCTGGACCCCATAGTGCGCAGTGACTACATCCATGTTTATCTCTTAACATTATGACCCTGTTATGTTGATTAAGACACAAGGTGGTTCTCCATCCCCACCTGGGGAGCAGCCATATCATGTACAGCTGTTAAAATTGTTGTTGTTTGTTGCTATTTGCCTTACCTGTTTCTTCCCCTCCTCCCTGACTGTTTGTAAAGCTCTCAAATACCCTCTTGGGTCACATTTGTGCTATATGAAACTCTATAAATAAATACAATTAGTACCACCCAGATATAGCACATTGCCATATTTCAGTTTATTAGAGCCTGCACAATAGTTTTTGGGGTCTCAGAAGATAGAAGCCTGTGCCTGTACTCACTTTTGGAGAAGTCAGGGTCCTTCCAGCAGAGTCAGGAAAACCAGGCAGCAGGACAACAAGCAGAAAAGCAGTCCTTCAGCAAAGCAGTCCTTTGGGCAGCCAGGCATTCTCTCTGACAGAGTCCAGGCGTAAGTCCAGAAGTATCTGATTTGGTGGGGACAGTCTATATACCCAAAATGCCTTTAGAGTGGGGGAAACTTTAAAGAATGGTTTTGAAGTGCACAAGTTCTCATTTCAGCCCGTCCTGTCTGCCAGAATCCCTGTGGGGGGTTTTCGGTCTTTTTTGTGATGGCAGACCACTGGCCTTTGAAGTGTAAGACAGAACCCCTCCACCCTTCCTGTCCAGGCTCCACCCTTCCTGTCCAGGGGGACCCATTCAGTTGAAAGCAGATGTGACTGAGTGTCCTGTGTTTATGGCTGTCTGGGTGGAATGCACAAGAGAAGCTGTCAACTAGCACAGACCAGGGCCCTCATTATGAACATGGCGGTTCAGACCGCCATGCCGGCGGTGGCGGAAAATACTGCCACCAGCATGGCGGTCTGAACCGCCATATTCTGAACAAGGGAGGGCTGCCACAGGCAGCCCTCTGCCACTGCCAGACTACCACCAACAGGCAGCCTGATGATGGAGGATTACTTTATCCGACAGGGCAGCACTGAAGGCAGCGCTGCCCTCCGGATAAACAACCCTTGTTCCTCCAGCCTTTCCCTGGTGGGTTCCCCTGCCAGGGAAAGGCTGGTGGAAGGGGTGCTCCAGGGGTCCCCTGGGGCCCCTTCACTGTCCATGAACTTGGCATGGGCAGTACAGGGGCCCCGTTGCGCAGGTCACTGCTTGATTTAAGGGCAGTGATCTGCGCGATGGGTGCTGCTGCACCCGCTGCACAGCGACATTGATGAGTGCTCCATGAGGAGCCGTCGGCATTGTCCCGGCCCTGCATTCTGCTGGCCTAGCGGGCAGAAACACTATTTCTGCCCGCCGGCCCAGCAGAATGTATATTATTCGGCCGGCGGAGTCTCAAGGTGGCTGGCGGTCTGTGATAAGACCGCAAGCATGAATACAATTTTGGTACGAATACACCCATTTTCTGCACATTTCTGTGCCGGAACGTTCTGGACTCTGCAGGGAACCATATATTTCCTACTTTGAGTTCCCATTTGTCCCCCTGATAAGAACAGTACCTGATTTGTGTGGGTGACCTTGAGACCTCAACACAAAAAGGCCCTAAAGTGCTACATTGAGAGATAAGCAATCAAGGTAGCTTTGGTATTTGGGCCAGTGCTGTGCTACCATTCATGCAAACCTACAAACAATAGTCATTTTTAAAACGTAGCGAACCAGGGGATTCTAGAATAGTGTGCCTCCCCACTTGTGCCAATTAAAAGTCTGTGCCACTTGTGTGGCTGGGACTAGTGCCTGCAACAGGAATGTATCAAACAAGGTCACAAGTGGTGTAGGGTTTTTATTGGCACAAGTAGGGTGCCATTGGAGGGCAGGATTTTTGTGGATTACTGCATATTTTGTAAATTTCCATCACAGAAATGTAAGGAAAATGTGTGTTCAGGCATAGTTTTAGGTTTGCATGGCATTGTGGGTAAGGAGATGACATGAGATCCAAGCAGGGTACACCACCCTGGAATCCCTTGGCTGTCTAGTTTTCAAACATGTTTGTGGTTTATAGGTTTCCATGGGTGGCAGCCAAGCACAACTCCAAATCTCAAAGCTACCCCTATTGCTGATCTATCCACATAGCACCTTAGGGCCTTTTGTGTCAAGGTACCCTGGTCCACCCACACAAGTTGGATACCATTGTTATCAGAATACTTGGGGAATTTCTGGGTGGTAGGATATTTATGGCTTCCAACAGGTTCCAAAAGTTATCGTCACAGACATGTGAGGAAAGTATGTGATTTTATTCAAAGTTTGTAGTTTGCAGGGCACTATGATCAAGAAACTGTTGTGAGATACACATGAAGAACACTACCCTGGATGTCTAGTTTTCAGAACTGTCTGGGCTTGGTAGGTTTTCCCAGGTGGCAGCCTACCCAAGCCCAATAGAAGCAGCCATGCACCATTGCTAGTGGATGATATTGAGAGTAGCTACACTCTCCTGGCCCATATGTAAAAACAGCACCTAAAGGAATCAAACGTCCCCTCATTTGTCATTGAGCCGGGCTTTCTTAGATGGTAGGGGAGTTGAAGGACTGTTGAGATTTTATGAGTGAAGTTGGGGCAGATGTTAGGATGGCCCAGACCCACCCCATTATTCTATTGAAAAATTATATTCCTGATAGACAGTGGGCTTTCTGACCCCCAGGAGCAAATTATGGCAAGCCTATTGTCTGCCCCGGAGGGGCAAAAAGACTGACCTTTTTTTGAGGTGAGGGTGTGGGCAATGCCAGAGTGCAACACTCGCACCACTTTAATTTGCCCCAAAAGCAAAATCCCTGGAATTAGGTAGACTTTCTACCCCCACTAGGGCCATATTTGAGGAAAGCTCCCCAAATGGGAGAAAACATCTACCTGCTCCCAGGGGGACAGAAATACATTATTGCCACTTCTAGGGATGGGTATGGCTTGATGCCAGAGTAGATGGTACTCTCCTTTTGATTATTTTGGCTCAGGTTTTAAATATCTAGGGCCATATTTGTACTTTTTGACACAAAACTGCGCCGGCGCAGTTTTGCGTAAAAAATAATACTGCCAGCTAACGCCATTTTGGTGCGCCGTGCGGGTGTCAAATTTATACTTTGACGTATGGCGGCGCAAACCACAGGTGGGGGTCATTTATTTTGACGCACATCGCAACGTCAAGTCTTAAAGCAAAACAACGTAAACGCAGCGGAAATGACTGTGGGTCAATTTACGACCCCGCAAACTGGATATGCAGCGTTTTTTGACGCAATAGCGTCAAAAAACCCCGCGAACACTGCCATTTCGGCAGAGGAAAGCCAAAATGGATCCCAGATGCCACTACAGACCCCAGGAAGATGACAACAGACCAGGAACCAGCCAGGAGGACCCACACAAGAACCAGAACACTTTTAAGAAGAAAAGAAAGTGTCGCTTCAGTGCCGGAACACCAGCACCAACTGTTTGTCACCTCTAAACTGCCAATTAGTAGGAGAGAGGCTATATGGCAACAAACTGTCGACAAGATCAACAGTGTGGCAGAAGTACGAAGAACAGTCATTGAGTGCAAGAAATGCTGGCATGACTGCAAGTGCAGGACCAAGGAAAAGATGGCCAGGAAGGCAGCACTGCAGACTGGAGGTGGGAGTCCAGCACACCAGGAGGCCCTGGACCACATGGAGGAGATGGTCTCAGCCGTCATCCCTGAGGAGATCGTCACAGGGATTCAAGGACAGGACAGCGCAGACTACCAGGAGACAACGCACATGCAGGGTAAGTCCCATGGGGAATTAAAATGCACTAATGTTAACTGCCAGCGGGGGTGGGGGAATACCTACTACACAATGCATGTAAGTCATCATATACATGGAGTGGCATGGGTAAAGGGGGATGGCATGGGGGCATGGCCTGCACAGACAGAAGCTGGGGCACACCATTACACTACACCAACAACAGTCCCATGGGGGCATGCTGCCATGCCAACGATGGAGCAAAGGGAAATCCACGCCAGGAGGGAAGGGCACAACATCAAACTGACATCCTGGCACATGTCAGCCACCATACCCCCTACATTAACTAGGGCCCTATTAACAACCTCTAGCCATGCCGACAACTGGAATGTAACTGCGACAACAGTTGCCACTACCACCTCCGCTCTGTGTGCAGCTCAAGTAGCCAATGGCAGTAACCTCCCCATGGATCATACACACCTAAATTAGAGGGTTGAGGATGACAACTTCAACAATCCCTTGAAAAAAGACAAAGGCCCCAGTACTGTCAAATGTCAATGCCCATAGTTGTTGCAAACAGCAGCCAATGTCAACAACAAGAGGAGCTACACAGCACTAAGGACATACCCATGCTGCATATGTCAGGGTCCATCCTGTGCCTGGGTCACAATGTAACATCCCAAATGTCATACTGCTCAGACAACAGCATTGAGGGGGAGGACACATGCAACTGGTCACTGAAATACACCTGCACAGTCAGAGGAGGAAATAGGACACTGATACGATTATCAGGGAAATCCAATGTACCACACATTCCCAACATCAGCTGTACACATTACCAATGGCAACATCCATATCATGCCATAACATTGCTATGCATAGGATATGCTACATGTCAACTACATTTAAGTGGATGTGAAAGATCAGAGACTGGGGCAGGTCCAGATTGTTAAGTGTGCTGCCAGTGCCATCAGAACACCCACAGCCTGTAAAGGTCTCAACATGAGAATGGATGTAGACGGAGGGTTGAGTAGGACAAGAAGGTGGCAATTCACTATTTGGCCTAAAACAAGACTAGAGGAGATGATGCAGAGAAGTCCATAACTTAATACTATAAATGTGACATGCAGGTGGGCCATAGGCCTGGGAGAATGTCCATCTGAAAGACTGGAGCAATAAACACGAAACAAGTTCACAATGTGAATTCATCACAAGGCAGGCATGTCACAGGCATGTCACATCACTAATACCACAACACGGACACACTAATTGTACCCCGTTTTATTGCAGAGGACAATGGATCTCCTGCGGATATGCCTGTCCCAGAATACCCTGATGACATGGGTGACGAGCTGATAAACATTCCCCAGGAGACCATCCAAGAGGTCCTTGGAACCCTCCAGACCCCACCTTCAGTCACAAGGAGGAGCACAGAACAAGCAGCCATCGCAGAGGACCCACCCACCACCTCAATTGTAAGACTTGCCAGCTCCAATACAGCTGAGGACTCAGATGACACAGGCACCAGCTTTGAGCGAACTGTAGTCAGAGTACAGCGGGACCTGGCCAAGGAGGTGCGGGTAGGGATGCAAACTATGGCAGCCAGCCTTGAGGGCGTGCGTTCGTGCATGATGTCATCTGCAGATCAGGGAGCAACTATGCAAGCACTAACATCTATCTTGCAGAAACAGCAAAAAAGCCTGAAGGAAATCAGCACAGCTGTAATACAGTTGACCCAACACCTACAACAGCAATCCGGTCAACGCATGCACAAATGCAACATTGAACCCCTCAGGGCCGACCTGGCTGCCTACCATCATGATGTGGCTGCTATTCTCAAGAACCAGCAGATCCTCCTTGCTGCAGTACTGCCCTTAAGACCTTCACAGGTAGCAGCGACCGGGATGTCTGACTCCACGTCTTCTAACACTGAGGTGTGTGTTGCCCCTTCACAACCACCACCATCAAGGACAGAGGAGGCAACACACACATCAGAAGAAGAAGACATGGAACAGATCACTTTCACACGGAAAAGTACCCGGAAGCACTAGTCCCTGCCACATGGCCAACTATTACCAAGGTCCTGCGCTTTGTAACATGCCAGTCTTACAACAACTCTACTTAATGACCGTTCTGCTTACCACTGTATATCTTGTCAGCCTACCCAGTGATTGTCTGTCTCTTACTCATTGGCAAATCCTGTCCCTCTGCACTGTCTGAAACATCACCCCAGCATGTCAAAAGCATTTCCTTAACCCCTTGTGTAGGATCACAATGTAAGATTTCACTATAATGGACTCACAATCATGGACAATGTGCATATAGCACTACAGCACTTTTCAATAAATAGCACTTACACAACAAATCTGTCTCTGGGTAATGTGACATATCAACTTTGCAGTAGATAACTGAAATGTGCCTACTGTCAAATTACGTAGCTTGTCAATACAACTGTCCTGATATTATGTAGTCAGATAATTCTGCCCAGTGCCCATGATTGCATCACACTCTGCCCTTCTTGAGGGATATATCTGATGAAGTGAAAAACCATACACCATTATGCTGTGTTGGACAGAATAATGCTTCCTCAAGGGATATCTAAGTCATCAAATAGTGGCCTCAAAATGTTGTCACCATGCAATATTAACACATAACAGTGCACACAAATCTAAGCAAACACTACAAAAACTGCATGAATGAAGCTGTCTGAGTTTACATACAAATAGGTAATCATGCTGAACTGTGTCACAAATGACGTGTGTAAGTCATGAAGACAAGAATACAAGAGTGCAAGGACACCTCATCTCATAAGGGTGTCCTTGATCATCACACTGCAGTTAGTCCTAAAACTGTTCCCCCAATACCAAGTCTGGAAGCACTGTTTGTGACTTAGAAAACATACTTATCGACAGAAACACGTTGGGATCCATATTAACTGTGATTGGTGGTTGCAACGAATGGTGGAAACTTTGCAAGGTAGCTCTGGGGTAGCTGCCTATCTTACAGTTCAGATGGGATTTGTTTGTAGCATAGGACACAAATGTAATAGAACAACATTCATGTACACTAATTCTAAGGCCATGATCAAGTAGCATTTAACACATACTGTTAAGGGTTAACTATATATTTATTAAATGCTAATCACAGAAGAGGAAACTGAGGGAAAAGTCTTACCTACCTGTAGGAGGGCGGCGCCGCAAGAGTCCGGATCATGGCGCTCCTCGGCCAGTCTCCAACCCTGTCGTCATGGAGACGCGTGGGGGAGGAGACGGAAGTCGGCCCCGGAGTTCCGGGTGGCCGACACTGAAGAAGGACTCCGAGCAACAGGACGCGGCGGCTCCGCGGGACGCGATCAGGAGGCAGAGGAAGAGACCGGAGAGAAGCGCGAGGAGGAGAGAGACGCCGAGACAGATCACCAGGACGAAATAGGGAGAAGCGCCGAATCGGAGCGTGAAGGAGAGGCGAGGAGAAGCGCCAACCCGGGACACCAAGGAAACGAGGAGGAAGAGAAGTCTGAAGAGCCCCACCGAGAGGAGACGGAGGACCCAACAGCCTGCCACGGCCCAGGAGGGTCGTGGCTGGACAAGGTACGTGCTCTAGTAAAGGGCCGTAAGAGGGACCAGGGAAGGGAAGGGGTAGGAGGTGAGGGGAGGACTAAAAAGGGGTGGAAAGGGGTGGAAGGGAGACAGGGTGACTATTTTAAAGGGGGAGCGTCTAAGCTGGGATAAGTTCCCTGAGCACCATATAGGTTGGGCTGGCACTAGGGAAAAGAGTCCCACTCACCTCCCCACTAAAGGAATAGAATAAACCCTCCATCACCCCCCCCTCACGTATTCCACCTCCTCTCACGTACCCCTATATATAGAAATAATCAAGTACTTATCCTTCCCCACTTACCGGCTGCCACCTTGTTTTCTTTCGAGGAAACCTGCCACCAGGATACCGGAACACGCCACCTGAAAAGGAAAGAGAGGGAAGGAATAAACAAACCCATTTGAGACGGACAAAGACCAGAGCAGGAAGAGAAGAAAAGGAAAAGGATCCTAAGAACCCTGAGATACTAAGAGACTATTTTAGTATTCCCCAGTAATACCGCCAAACATAATAAAAGCACGTAAACCCCTGAAAAGGGTAGTCAACCTTCCGTGTTTGTGTCCTCCATCACCCCTTCACCACACCCACCGCTCACAGTGGATGCAGAAGTGGGATTTGACGGGTAAGGGATCATGGAGGACATAATTAAGGCTGTTATCCTGGAGCAATATCTAGATTCCCTACCACACCATACCCGACACTGGATCCGACAACACCCCAATGTAGATACTGAGACAGCAGTTGATCTAGCCTGTGCATATCACCGATCAGGAGAGGGTAAACCACAACCCGTCCGCCCCATGGGGAAACCACCAATACCTCCTACTCACTTTCACACGCGACGTATAACAGAAGAAACCGGCTTATCTCGGAACCCGGAGAGAAGCCCAATGCAGCAACCCCAATGTTTTAACTGTGGGGAGTGGGGCCATATTGCCCGGGGATGTCCCAGAAAGCAAGAGGGTATAGAACCAATGGAAATAGGCGTAACTAGAGGCAGAGTCTTATGCCTAGGAAAGAGTGACGTGTCTTTTAAATACCCCCTGATGATAAACGGAAAAACTGTTATGGCCTTAATTGACTCCGGGTGTAGTCAGTCAGTAGTCCGACGTAGTCTAATTCACCCTATGCCACCCTCTGAGGACCAATGGGTTACGATATGCTGTGTCCATGGGGATCGAGCCCAGTATCCGCTCCTCAACATAGACATAGGCTGGGAAGGACATATCGACAGTCTTCCTGTGGGACTCATGGACAACCTAATAGAAGAATGTGTAATAGGAACAGACTATAAAAGATTCGATGACCTGTTAGACAGGACCAGACAGAAAAACCCAGTAGACAACTGGTGGGGTGATGCGCCATTCCGAGATGATGTTATACCTAGTCACCCTACCAGACGGAAGTTAACACGGAAAGAGAGGAGAACAGAGAAACAGAAATACGCCTGGCCACAGGACCAACATAACAAAGAAGGAGGCGTGGCCCTCCTAAACGCAGCCCCCACATCATTTAGGACAAGTCAGCACAAAGACCCCACCTTGGAACATGCGTGGAAGAATGCTAAAACCGCCTCAACTGGGGAGGTAGGTCCCTACTTCTTGACCTCAAAAGACTTGTTATATAGGGTCACCACCAAACCAGATGGGGAGAAAAGACAGCTTGTCGTTCCCGAGCCATACCGAACCTAGGTGCTCTTCCTAGCCCATAACCAACCGGGGGGAGGACATTGTGGTAGAGAGAAAACGGAAGAGTACTTACTCAGGCGGTTTTACTGGCCGGGAGTATATGCCCATATCAGAAGGTATTGTGCTCAATGTCCTAAATGTCAACTAGTGGAGCCAGGAACCCTTCGTAAAGCACCATTACGACCCCTACCTCTGATTGATATTCCATTCAAACGGGTCGGTATGGACATAGTTGGACCACTTTTACCCTCTAGTAAAGGGCATACCCACATTCTCGTGCTCGTAGACTACGCCAGTAGGTACCCCGAGGCCATTCCCCTTTCCAGTACCACTACGAAAAACGTAGCACAAGCTATGATATCCTTTTTTTCCCGGGTGGGATTCCCAGAGGAACTCCTTACGGACCAAGGAACTCCGTTCGTCTCAGGGCTAATGAAACAAATCTGTACATCCCTAGAGGTTAAACAAATAAAAACATCTGTTTACCATCCACAAACGGATGGACTAGTGGAGCGGTACAATCGCACCATAAAAACCCTTTTAAGAAAGGTGGTGAATGAGACAGGTAAAGACTGGGATCAGAAGCTTCCCTTAGTATTGTACGCGATAAGGACACACGAACAATCCTCTACTGGGCATAGCCCGTTTGAACTTGTGTATGGGAGGCAACTAAGAAATCTTCTAGATATGGCAGTGGAACTCTGGGAAGAGGAGAATAACGAAGAACGTCCTATCCTAAACTATGTCCATAAGTTAAAAACCCAACTCCAAACAGTATGGGAGGACGTAAGGCAGCATCTACTAAACGCCCAGACTAACCAAAAAACTTACTATGACCAGGGTACCAAACTCAGAACCTTACAACCCAATGACAAGGTGTTAATCCTCAGGCCCACCTCAGAGCACAAATTAATAGCCAAATGGCAGGGACCATACAAAATCTTAAAAAGAGTTACCCCCGTTACTTATTTATTAGAATTAAGTAATAGTCCAAGACGAACCCAGATATACCACATCAACCTATTGAAAAAATGGGAAGAACCCGTGAACGAGAACGTAGCATTAGCGAGGGGTTGTATGATCACGCCAACTCAACCTTTAGGGTTGGAATTGTGCCCCACCTCATTGTATAAGCTTCAACCACTCCAAAAAATCAATGAATCCCTTTCTGAGATAGAGACCCGGCAAATGACGGAGTTAGTTCACCGTCATACCTCTTTTTTTTCTGAACTACCGGGGAAAACGGAACTAGTCCAACATCACATTAGAACCCCGGAAGGGAAAATAGTACGCCAACGACCTTATCGAATTCCCGAGGCAAGGAAAACCCTCATAGAAGAGGAAATAGCCAAAATGTTGCGTTTAGGGGTCATTGAAACATCTACCAGCCCGTGGTGTTCTCCGATTGTCATAGTACCGAAACCGGATGGTTCTATCCGCTTCTGCATTGACTTCCGGAAGCTCAATGAGATATCCCTTTTTGATACATACCCCATTCCTCGGGTGGATGAAGTCTTAGAGAAGATTGGGCAGGCCCGATATATGACTACTATTGATCTGACAAAAGGGTATTGGCAGATCCCCTTAGCACCCACTGACAAAGAAAAAACAGCGTTCGTATCCCCTTCAGGGCTGTACCAATTCACTGTGCTCCCTTTTGGGCTTCATGGTGCCCCCGCAACGTTCCAACGACTAATGGATCAAATACTAAGACCCTACCATGAGTTTACAGCCGCATATCTTGATGACATTGTCATTTTTAGTTCTACCTGGTCTACCCACCTCCTACACCTGGAAAAGGTATTCTCCGCACTGTCCGCAGCAGGGCTTACTGCTAATCCAAACAAATGTGTACTGGGTCAGACCCAGATAGCCTATCTAGGGTACGTTATCGGGAATGGACTGTTGAGTCCTCAAAAGGATAAAGTAGCCACCATTCACCAAATTCCCCTTCCTACCACAAAGAAGGAACTTCGCTCTTTCCTGGGGCTAGTGGGATATTACTGACGGTTCATCCCACAATATTCTACTATAACAGCCCCCCTTACGGACCTCCTAAAAAAACAATACCCGACTATCCTACCCCCTTTCTCCCCCTCCCAACTTCGGGGATTCCAGTGGCTCAAGGAAGCCCTTACAACCGAGCCAGTGTTACGTTGTCCCGATTTCACCAAGTCTTTCCATCTCTTTACGGACGCATCCAATGTCGGGTTAGGGGCCGTGTTGGCACAACCTGACCCCCAAGGACATGAACATCCAATAGTCTACATCAGTAGGAAGCTGTTACCTAGGGAAACGAACTACCCCACTATAGAGAAGGAATGTCTGGCCATTAAATGGGCGATCGAATGTCTGCAGTATTATCTCCTGGGACGTCCTTTCATCCTCCACACCGATCATGCGCCCTTAACGTGGTTGGCTTCCCATAAGGACTCCAATTCCCGGATACTCCGCTGGTTCCTTGAATTGCAACCCTTTACTTTTCAGGTCCGCCATATCCCTGGAGCTCGCCAATGTCCTGCGGACTTCCTCTCCCGCTGCCCGGACTCCTCGGGCCTCTACCAGTCCCGTTCATGGGAAGGGGTGTGTAGGAGGGCGGCGCCGCAAGAGTCCGGATCATGGCGCTCCTCGGCCAGTCTCCAACCCCGTTGTCATGGAGACGCGTGGGGGAGGAGACGGAAGTCGGCCCCGGAGTTCCGGGTGGCCGACACTGAAGAAGGACTCCGAGCAACAGGACGCGGCGGCTCCGCGGGACGCGATCAGGAGGCAGAGGAAGAGACCGGAGAGAAGCGCGAGGAGGAGAGAGACGCCGAGACAGATCACCAGGACGAAATAGGGAGAAGCGCCGAATCGGAGCGTGAAGGAGAGGCGAGGAGAAGCGCCAACCCGGGACACCAAGGAAACGAGGAGGAAGAGAAGTCTGAAGAGCCCCACCGAGAGGAGACGGAGGACGCAACAGCCTGCCACGGCCCAGGAGGGTCGTGGCTGGACAAGGTACGTGCTCTAGTAAAGGGCCGTAAGAGGGACCAGGGAAGGGAAGGGGTAGGAGGTGAGGGGAGGACTAAAAAGGGGTGGAAAGGGGTGGAAGGGAGACAGGGTGACTATTTTAAAGGGGGAGCGTCTAAGCTGGGATAAGTTCCCTGAGCACCATATAGGTTGGGCTGGCACTAGGGAAAAGAGTCCCACTCACCTCCCCACTAAAGGAATAGAATAACCCCTCCATCACCCCCCCCTCACGTATTCCACCTCCTCTCACGTACCCCTATATATAGAAATAATCAAGTACTTATCCTTCCCCACTTACCGGCTGCCACCTTGTTCTCTTTTGAGGAAACCTGCCACCAGGATACCGGAACACGCCACCTGAAAAGGAAAGAGAGGGAAGGAATAAACAAACCCATTTGAGACGGACAAAGACCAGATCAGGAAGAGAAGAAAAGGAAAAGGATCCTAAGAACCCTGAGATACTAAGAGACTATTTTAGTATTCCCCAGTAATACCGCCAAACATAATAAAAGCACGTAAACCCCTGAAAAGGGTAGTCAACCTTCCGTGTTTGTGTCCTCTATCACCCCTTCACCACACCCACCGCTCACACTACCCTAATCTACCCTGACTACTCATTACCCACAACTGTCCATAACTAACCTAAGCTAAACTTACTTATCACATGTAACAAAATGTTCTAAACATCCACCCCCCAACCCCCTTATGAGATGGGACACATGGAGGACAACACATACTAACCTAAACACATACAATACTATCCCAAACAAATATATATATATTTTGTAATATTATTTTTGTTTGTTTTTTAATTAAACACACAAGAACCCCAACATAGCCCCCCACCCATCCACCCACACACTTAATAAGTAAAAATAGAAAGAATCAGGACCCCCACCCCACACCCACTAACACTAACTAAACTAACAGCCTATACTAACCTAACACTAAGCCCACTAAGTAGGAGAACAAGGAAAGAGGAGGGAGGGGAGGGAAACATGTCCATTGTTACAACAGTCTAGAGGTTTGCCCTGTGGAGGGTCCTCTTTATGGACTTCACACGCCTGTTAATGTGGCGAACATCCTGGCTCAGATGGCTTAACTTTCGGAACACACGGTGCATCTTCCGTTCTATGTTGTGGAATGCTGCAGGGTCAACTGATGGAGCTGGGGCAGTCTGGGTACCGGTGGAGGAGGTCTGTGCGTGTGTGGAGACAATGCCAGTGGGCTGTCCTGCACCTGTAGCAATGCTGGGGCCTGGAAGTACGGCAGATGTGGGACAACAGTCCCAGCTGTGGGTGGGGCCACCTGGCTTGAAGTGGTGGTTGTGCTGGTGGTGGCTGTGGTGGGCAAAGTAGGGCCACCCTGTGGGAAGGCCCTCCATGCCCCGGAGGCCCATTCATGGCAGTATCGACGGGCCATCCTCCTGAACCCCGACTCTACCAGCAGGGTGTGCTGGTATCTCATGGCCCGCCGCTGGAACTCAAGGACCTGGTCTGGAGTCATGTTTGCAGCTGTGAAGACAAATGCAAATAATCTACATTAGGAACTGCATTATGTGAAATGGCACAAGAAGTCAATCAGACAATACATCTACTGTACTTGTAACAGCTCACATCACAATACAGATCATTGAGGGCCATATTTATACTTTTTGACGCAAAACTGCGCTAACGCAGTTTTGCGTCAAATAAATTAGCGCCGGCTAACGCCATTCTGAAGCGCCATGCGGGCGCCGTATTTATTCAATGACGTTAGCCGGCGTTAGCCGGCGGCGCTGCCTGGAGTGCGTGAAAAAAAAATGACGTACACCAGGCAGCGCCGGCGTAGGGGAATATGGAGCTTGGGCGCCAAAAAATGGGGCAAGTCAGGCTGAGGCAAATCTTTCGCCTCAACCCGATTTGCGCCATTTTTTTCGACTCCCAACCCCCATTGAAATGACTCCTGTCTTAGCAAAAAATATATATTACTTACCTGAACTTACCTTATGTTCCCTGGGATGGGTCCCTCCATCCTTAGGCGTCCTCCTGGGGTGGGCAAGGGTGACAGGGGGGGTCCCTGGGGGCATGGGAGGACACCTCTGGGCTCCTTCCGAGCCCACAGGTCCCTTAACGCCTGCCCTGACCAGGCGCTAAAAAAACGACGCAAAAGCGGCTGGACGTCATTTTTTTTGACCCGCCCACTCCCGGGCGTGTGTTTTGCCCGGGAGTGTAAATACGGCGCACATGCCTCGAGTCAATTTTTTAGACGGGAACGCCTACCTTACATATCATTAACGCAAAGTAGGTGTCCACGCTAAAAAATTACGCAAACTCCATGGACTTTGGCGCTAGACGCGTCTAACGCCAAAGTATAAATATGGAGTTAGTTTTGCGTCAAAAAAAACGACGCAATTCCGGCGCAAACAGAGTATAAATATGCCCCTGAATGTCCCTGAGTAAGTACATGGCAGGCCAGCCTACAAAGTTCACATCACACATAGCACATCCAAAACCTACAAGATGGGTAACAACTGGCATTGACTTGCCATCTGAGTTCTGCCAGTTATCAGCTAACAATCATGCTGCATATCCTCCGCCAATACCTGGGCTACAAATGTCAGTGTACGGAATGCAAAACTAAAGCCACATGGTCTGCAAGTTGTAACAGGACTTGCCAGTATAGTACCCATGTGCCATACCTGAGTGTGTATACTAGGTTCCGACCAAACAGTCACTTATTCACATGTATGTGTAACATACTGGTAGCATCAGTCCTAGGTACCCTATTCACAAACCCATGCCTCTGTTCAAGGGTGGGGGGGTGGATAAACAACTAACAATTCCAAACAGCATGGACACCGAGGAGTATATAGAAAACTCCACACGTGTTTGGCTCTACACACACACCACAGGTAAGGTCTATCAACAATTAGGAGTCTGCAAACCCTAGACCAATCATAGCGCCACACATGTCAGGAAATGCAGAGCATGGTACACAACATATACTTCCAGTAAAGCATGACTTACATCAGACACAGAGTTGCAAGAACACCCATGATCATGATTAGCATGCACACCTAGGCCATTGTACTAAAGTTCCACATACTTGTAGCACTACATGTGGAAGTACATGCTGCTAGGAAGTTCTACCTACAGTTTAATAAGTACCTTGGTAAATAGGGAAGAAGAAGTTGGAAAGCAATTTGCTGTACCAGTCTGGGAGAACGTGGGTCTGACAGGCTGACAGGCTGACTAAATCTGAGCTGAATTCCAGTGTGACTATTGTTGATACAAGTGTCATCCACATGACTCACCCCAGTACTCACTGTGGTGCCTACAGGAATGGCCTACAATCCCTAGATAATACAATAGGATACGCATTGGCCAACTCAAAACATTTGAGAAACTGAAATCCCACTCATGAAACAAGACAAATGATTGGCCAACGCATCACACCTTGCTATGCGTTCAACTCACAGGAGTCCATCACACATAACCAGCAAACACAACACATAACAGACATATCAACACTTACTGGAGTGGTCGGGGTCCTCAAATGTAGCCACCTCTCCCACAGTGTAGGGTGCTGGTCCACCTGTAAGGCATGGAAGGAAGAAATGTGCTCAAAATCTGTGCACTGACCAACAATTTTCAAATACATATACAATGTGTAGGCTGAATAAGGAAATGGCAGCCATTCAGATATGATGATACTGCATCTGATGTATCACGGCCAACTTGTACATAGCATGGGTCTCCTGTGACAGTTAAACACATATCTGCACACATGCAGTGGCCCTAACTATCATGTGGTGGCAAACATGCCCCGTCATTAGTGACCAGAAAAAAATATGGAGTGTAATCGTCTCATCATGTGCATCCAAGAGAGACATCCACAGCCTGGTTACTTGAGGACTGCATTACCAGTCAAACAGCCTATGTGGCCATGACACATTTATTACACATAGGTACAATGTAAAGAGCGACAGGGACTTTTGTAAGCCCTCATGTTGTTACAGTTTCTTCATTTGATGTGGCCCAGCTATGGTGATTTGCACCAACCATAGAGATGTGAACCCATGTGCATACCTTTGGACTGCCATCCCTAATTGGAATGTGGCACAACTAACTCCAAATACCATTCTAAGATGTTAGCTGAGGGCACCTTACACCTTTTCATGATGTTTTCAAATCCAGATCTGACATGTATCCAAAAAGATGAAGGACCACAATAATCCCTAACATTCATAGAACTTCTGTGAACTCTTTCCTTCCACACTCACCAGACTCACATGAGACATATGTATGGGCCACTTTGCTATCATCAATTGATGTGAAGCCAGCACTCATTTTCTGCATCATGTAGTGATTCTAAAGTCAGTCTAGCTATTGTGTCAACAAAGTTAGCCAATATGTTAGTACATCTTTACTTCTCTGGCAAATGTGGCCTATATAGACATGATTGGCTCCTATTTTGTTTGGTTGTCTGACACAAAGGCAGCACCAATTTACTTCACGGAAAAGTATCCTGTAAGTTTGCTGAGCACGTGTTACCTGACAGCTAGCAATTGTGATCCTTCCCATAGTGCATCAATTAACCTGCATGTTTCCCCAACATTACACACAGTCAGCAAGTTAGCTGGCAAATATTGTACAAATCATCTGATGTAACTAAAGAGCATTTAATCGTGCACATTTACATGATTAGTACTCACCAACAGGGCCACCAATCACGATTCCCAGGTGGTCAAAGAGATCCTGCTCCCTGGTGATGAGGTCAGCCCACCGGTGCTTCAGCTAATGGTCACTCCTCTGGCTGGCATACACACGCTGCAGGTGATGCAGCACCTTTCCCCACCGGATTCTGCACACCTCAGTGTGATACCCCTGTATCACCCTGCCCCCTGCCTCGATCATCAGTGGTAAGAAATGGCACACAAGCCATATGAAGCCCCCCAACTCCTCTTCACCCATCCTGCCAAGACGTGGCCTACAAGACATTGTACAAATGAGAAAGGGAATAGGGGTTAAAGAAATAGAAAGGGGAAAAGGGGGAAAGTAGGGGTACAAATACAGAAGAAAAGTAAACTTAACCACTAAAAGAGCCCAACTATCCCCAAACTAGCACTACCCACAACAGACTCCCACAAACAACAAAAACACTAGAAAACTGGACAAATGTACATCACTTCCTGAATAAAATGTCCGCCCTTTTTTGCATTATGCGTCATATTTTTTTCACGCATACAGTTTGTGTGTCCTAATTTTCGATGCACAGGAGTGATAATTAACCCGCATCCAAATAATAGTAAATAGTCTGTACAATTGTTTGGATGCGGCCTAATTTTCACTCCTGCGTGTAAAAAAAAATGACGCAAAATATGTATTGGTGTACAAAAAATGACGCATAACGCTAGCAATGTCAAAATTTCAGTGCATGAACTGGTTTTGGGCATTTTTTCTGTTTTTCTGTTATGTTACATTTGGGACACATCAGAGATAGGCTGATGGCATCCACTATGGTGTTGATGGTGTATGTTCACATGTGTGACATCATACTGCAGCGGACCATGACCCGCTACTTCCTTCACAGTATTTTGACGGTTGGCTGACGCACTAGATGGCCATATGTGTGGCCTACATATATGTATTGCACAAATTGGGCATGTTTGGCATCAGGAGAGGATAGCAATGTGACGCACATATGTACAATACCTAAATGCCTATGGCTCAATGTGTGTGCTGTGGCAACTAATGTATTTGTTGACCAAGTGTGTTTGCATCACATGATGCATTATTGCACATATGCTTGTATGAATGTGAAGTCTATGTGTCCAAACCTTAGATGCAAGTCATTGTGGAACTGAGAGAGGACATGTGTTAGTCATACATGTAGCAACATCCGTTATGTGCACTTCCAAGATTTAGGGTAACGTAGACACCACATATGACAAAGCATGCACCAGATAGATGGCAGACGCTTGCTCATGTCAATGGTCCACATTTTCAACATCCTATGTCATAGATTTTTGGTAACAGCTTCCTAAGCACTTGTTGGTGAATCCCACAGTGAGTCACACACATGCATTGAGGAAGTTGGTACCATGTTGTTTGCCCAGACAGCCAAAGGTGAACCACAAATGTATGATGACACCACAGTTGAGGTCATATAACTGAGCCACAACTCTGAAGTGGCTGTGGTGGACCAGCAGACGAGGCAGTACATGTCCACATATTTCCAGTGATCAATTGCACATAGGTGTCTTGTTCATGTGTGTGGTCCAATCTTGAGCCTGTATATTTTTTGGGGTGTAAATTGTCACAGTTAGGTCCAGGACTCATCATGAGTCAGTGGCAGCTATTCCTGTATCTACTGAGTATCCTTTGTTGATCAATGTGAGTAAAGTGGATGTGGACATAAGAACCTACATGGGGATGGTCCCACCCTGTCACTAAAGAAGTGTAATGAGACAGTCAACAGGGCAACCTTGGTGTGCTGAGTGAGATAATGTCTCAGGTGTCATGTTCCGGCAGGTGTCATTACAACATTTGTACACAGGTTAGCCTCTGCAATTCCCACTGCATCTGGGAACATCATAGCCTCTGTGCTGATTATTCTCGCAGCTATTCACCACACACGGCCCATCAATATGTTGTGAGCAATGTAATTCTGTGTGTGAACTGTCAGGGTCCTGACATGTGTGGATTTTTCATGGACATTTTCAGAGGTTGCTGGTTCTGCTGAAGGCCCCGTACCCAATCCCTGCATACGGCCCTGGGACACTGTCACACTTTGTCATTCATGCATAAATGAGACCCAGACAAGGGAAGGGCCATGAATTTGGGTTTTCGCAGAGGATTTAACTGGTATGGAACAGTTAAAAGGCAGATGATGCTATACAATGTATTTGGGTATGCATTGAAGAAGCACATGCCCAAATACCCTCTGATGAATGAGAGGTTTGCTAACGCAAGTGTGGTACATATGTAGCCACAGGGATACTTTAGGGTGACGCACAGACAGATGCCAGTCAGGCTGACAGGATGCAGGGTGAATCAGGATCCAGCAATTTGACAAGTTACATAATCAGTGGTCTGACTAAGACTGTTTGGAGGACGAACTAGACAGTTGACATGTCAAACTGTGTATGTCCTGTGTTTTTTAAGGTGACAAATGAACCCAAGGGCTGTGTTACACGGCTTAATTGGTATCAATGCTTAACGGTGTATTTGACAAAATGGCAACTCCTATGCTGTTCCAGGCATCAGCAGGGGTAGTGCTTGTTGAAATGGGTGGTGTGCATAGAGGTGATCACAGGTGTGGGCTGCATCTGTTTCTCACAAGTCCTGTAGGTGAGATTTGCATTCTAATGGCCAACATACATTTTCACATGGGAAGCAATCTACAGGTGCTAACAGGGCTTGGAAACTAGAAGCCAGTGTATTAATTGACCTGACGTCCATGCAGTCAGATGTTCTATGACAATGGTATACCATAGGAAAGGGTGTAGCACACTGGATCGCTACTGACAAGCTGTGTGTGTAGAGGAGGGAATATCAGGGTACACATCTTACTATTCCAGGGACCTCTTCAGACAGGTGGGTTGTGACCAGGTGCATGGGTGTGTCAGGAGTTAGGAAATGGGCTGACATGTACATGGAATGTCATGTGCGGAATGCTGCTCATATGTGTGGCACTTGTGCTGTCTATGTACTGCTTCTATGGAACTCTGGTCACAGATAGTCCTTGCAAATATTGGATGCAGTTGGACTTACTGCTGTCAAGGGTCTGGTCAGACATTCCTGTTACTGATGCAAAAGCACATCCACTGCTTCATGTATGAGGCTTGTTTTCCCCTTATTGAGTGATGGTATCTTAGTTGTGAGCCATATGCTGCGATGAACCATGATTTCAACATGTATGTGTGAAATAGGTGTGGTCCTCTGCTATTGCCCTTCAAAGGTGAAATGTACAGGATATATGTCATTTACTGTGTGTGTGTATGTGACCATTGTATGATACACATCACATTTGCTCTGGGATTTTTAGTGTCCTAATCGGTATATCAGCAATGCTCCATGAGGCAACACTCTTATTCTGATAGTAGAGATGAAGGTGTGCAAAAATGAATAGCCAAACGATGATATGGTGATTATTATAGGTGTTTATTTAAATTAGTTCATAAAGTGGTGATGGTGATTATATTGAAAAGACATTGTTCACGATATGTTGCCGCCTGCGTAAACCAGCGGCCGTGTTCTGTTGTTCCCCGTCATGTTGCAGGCCACCATCCTCCTCTTCCTCCTCTTCAGGCATGTGTGGCTCGGGTTCCAGGAGGGGAATGTTCCTTTTTATTCAAATGTTGTGCAGAATAGGACATGTTAGGATGATCTTACAGACCATTTACGGGTTAATATAGGAGGCTACCACCAGTGATGTCGAGGCACCGGACCCTTGACTTGAGGATGCCGAAGGTCCTCTCGACTATGGTGCGTGTCCTCCTATGTGCGTCATTGTAGGCACGCTCGGCTGTAGTACTCGGGTTGCCAATAGGTGTCATTATCCATGGCTGGATGACATACCCCTGATCAGCTGCAAGGGAAAATGAATGGGATCATGTTGATGTAGCTAGCCCTATTGAAATCACCTTTCATGGCAGTAGTTGTCTTGTGTTGTCTGTGACTCTTTTGTGTTATTATGTCGCATCCTAGGCTTGTAGGATGTACCATCTGCATTGTGTTGTTTCCTTGGCTGAATGAGTGTTTGGCTGCTAACCGGTTGTCAGCAGTATGTTTTGGGATTTGCAGTACAGTGTGCCCTCCCTAGCATTGTGACTTGTGATACAGGTGTCCCTGTGTCTTCACTGGGGGTGAGATGATAGTTCCATACACAGGTTAAGATTGACAATGTTGTTAACACGTTCATATCAATGTACCCTGGACATCCCATACCTATAGACTTATGCAATGGATGAATGTAAACATCATTGAGACACTTACAATTTGCAAGGTGACATTTAGGCAACCCACTCCAAACGTTGTGATCATTGACGTCTTAACATTAGACTGTACACTTATTTCAGATGTGTGACAGGTTCAATGGTGACCTAAAAAACATGGCTAGCGGTGTCACAACCTCAGTGTTTTCCTGTCGACATGTTGCTGTTGTGGTGAATGTGTTGTGTGTCCTAGAGGGTTGCTATGCAGTGTGTATATAAGTAGGTTTCTGTACTTACCAACAAGTAGTCCATTGCCATATCGTCCATCCTGGAAGTGTTGATTGATGGTGCTGTGACGGAAGATGAATGAGTCATGGACACTCCCAGGATATTTAGCCACGATGTTGGTGATCAAACCTTGGTGATCGACAATGGCCTGCACATTGATGGAATGTGTGTGCTTCCTGTTGCGGTAGAGGTGTTCAGTTGCAGCAGGTGGCACAAGGCGTACACATGTGCAGTCGATTTCACCAAGGACGTGTGGGAAGCCACTAATGAGGTAAAACCCCTGTTTTGTTTCCTGCTGCTTCTGCAGTGTGTTAGGGAAGCAGATGTGGCGGGGTGTAAGTCCAATGATGATATCCAGTACTTTGGGCAAAAAGGCAGAGAATGATGGCTGTGATATTCCGGCAACCAGGGCACCAGTTGTTTGAAAAGAGCCACTTGCCAGCATGTGAAGTACGGCAAGCAGCTTGGTTTCTGTTGGGATGGTGAGGGGTGTCAGCAAAGTGGGTGCCAACTGCGGCTCAATGTTGCGCAGCAGCTGCTGAATGGCCTGCCAGTTCAACCTGTACCTCTGGATGATGTTGTATTCCCTGAGGCCATGAAGGGTTGTTCTGGGGCGGAATATCCTCTCCTGCCTTCTGCGCTGCCTTTGGAATCCCTGCTGTTGTTGTGGTAGCTGCTGTTGTAGCTACTGGGCTCTGCGTCTGCGTGCACACTGGATAAGAATTACCTCCATGTCTCCCTTTTGCTGCTCTGCTGCTCTGCTGTTGCTTCTGTGTGTTCTGATTAAATACAGGTGTGTTTGCCCCATTTTAACGCCTGCCCTGACCCAGGTGTTAAATTTGGAAGCAAATCGGGCTGTGCGTCATTTTCCGGCTCCGCCTCCCAGGCGTGTGTCATTTTTGCCCGAAAGCATAAATACAAAGCACGGCCGTTTAAGTCATTTTTTGGACGGGAACGCCTACCATGCATATGATTCACGCAAGGCGGGTTGCTACATCCAAAAAATGACACACACAGCGGAATTTTGTAGTCCGCGGGCTTGGGTGTCAAAGTTTAAATACGGGGCAAGGTTTGCGCAGAAGGTGCGTCAAAATTTTTGATGCACCTTTGGCGCAGACGGAGTATAAATATGCCCCCTAATGTCTAGTGTGCTTTCTGCGTCTGGGGGCTTAGAGAGATTGGGAGTGAATACCCAGGGTGGCAGAAATTCCATTGGGCCGAAAAATGGGGGAGAGCATGGTCCATGACAGGGAGGGCTTCCCCACAACAAATATTACATAAATGTAGTGCCTCATGTCTAATGGGCTTTCTGCCCCTTGGAGGGAACTGAGGTAAATACCACAATTTCACCCTTGAGGGGGACAGAAATACTGTCTAGCTTCTTGTTTAGGAGAGTGCATGGCCATCCCCTTGGTATGCAGCCCCCCACCCATATGCTCTTTTAAAAAAAAAAATCTTTGGTGCCTTGTGGGCTTTCTGTACTTCTGTGAGTAATCACCCCATGTGCCCTCCAAGGGGCAGGAAGACTGTTACTATATTATTTTAGAGGTTGGGGCATAGCCATGCCCACAGTGTCAGCCACCACCCCTATATTTATTTTAGACCCTGTTGTCTAGTGGGCTTTCTGCACCCAGGGGAGCAGTTGAGGGGTATTTATTCTCATTCGCCCCAGTGGGCAGAAAGACTGTATGTCTTCTTCTTGGGGTGGGGACATGCTCATTCTGGCCAGTGTCCACCCCTATATTAGTTTTATTTAAAAAAAACTCTGGGGTCTAGTCGGCATGCAGTCCCTCTCCTGGGGGCAGATTAGTGGTAAGTACCCCATCTGTCCTCTGGGGCAGAAAGACTGTCACCATCATTTTTGGAGGATGGTGGCAATGCCATTTCAATAGTGGGCAGCCCGCACCATATATTTATATTGATTATAGACCCTGATGTCTAGTCGGCTTTCTACACCCTCAGGGGGAGACGGTGGGGTTAACTACCCCATCTGCCCCAAGGGGTGTAAAAAGATTGTCTGTATTTTTGTTGGAGTGAGCCCCCATTGTTTTGATTTGTCTTCAAATGGTTGCCTCAGAACACCAGGCGGATGGTCACACAAGCACTCATCACCAGCAGGCTGGACTATGGCAACAATCACTCAGTGGAATTTCCAAAGAACTCCTTTGCAGACCATCCAGCATACCACTGCAAGTCTCATACTCGACCTCCCACACGGCACCCACATCACACCTCACCTCATGAAACTTCACTCGCTCCCAATTCACAAGCACAGCCAAATCAAACTTCTCACATACACATACAAAGCCCTACACAACAAAGGACCAGATTACCTGAACAGCTGCATACACTTTAACCAACCCACCAGACACCTACACTCTGCCTGACTCACATACATTCCCCACATATGCAAAAGCAAAATTGAAAGTCACTCATTCTCCTTCATTGCACCCAAGACATGGAACTCCCTCCATGAAAACATCATAGCCTCCTCCTCACTTCTTGAGTGCCACAAAAAGATAAAGACCTGGTTCTTTGTCTAAGCATCTTGAGAACCACAGACCAAAACACATGCCCAAGTGCATGGATACTCTCTTGGGTGATGAGTGTGCAGTACAAATCTATATAGCATAACACAGTGGGTTTAGAGTTAACCACCCCCAATCTACCCTCCAGGAGGAAAGAAAGACTGTCTCCATAGTATTTTTGGGGCATGAGGCCATGACCATGTCCATAGTAGGCAGCCCCTGCCCCTATATGTAATTTAAAATTAGACCCTGGTGTCTCGTAAGCTTTCTGCCCCCACCAGGGGACAGATCAGGGGTAACTACCCCGATTCTCCACCCAGAAGGCCATATAGACAGAAATTTCTAAGGGGATTTGGTGGAGCACTAGCTCTTGTTTAAGGGGCTGCTCCACCTATCCCTGGTGACTAATGGGCAGATTCCCTGCTTGGGGATCTCTCACCTTTCAGGATCCACTGGGCATAGGTACCATTAGAAAAGGGAGATTCTCCCCTTTCCAATGATACCTATCCCAAAAGAGGCAGTGCTGAGTGGCTTAGATATGCCCCTGAGCACTGATTCAGTGATAGTAAAACAAGCCTATCAGCTCGTTTGGCTTTCACTTTAGTATAATGACATCAGCGTGCTTTGCACACAGATCCTCATTGCACTAAAGGAAAAAAAAGACTGCTTGGGAAGCCCTTCCCGAGACGTCTGAGTTTAAACTATAATAAAGGTATCGCTCTGATGCTATGCACCAGATGGGCCAATATATGCCTCCCCAGTGTTGGCCAATGGCTGACAGATGCACCAAGGAGGTAGTGTGGGTATCAGCTATTGGCTGACACTCTCAATTAAAGGGTTAGGTATAGAATTTTAAAGATGAAGATAGAAGTCTGGGGGATTGAACTTGGGCCCGCATCTAGAAAGGGCCGCAGAGACCTGTCACTTTTCTTCCGACTCATGACCGTTGATTAAAAGAGGAACTACAAAATGGTCACACCATCTCAGAGGGAGTGGACAGTCCACTAAAGTGCTAGATAGATTTGAAAATACAGGGTCTACCAAATGTCCTGCTTTCAGCATATAATTCCAAGGACCTGCACAAAGTTCAGTCCTGGGCAAGTGCCACTATCTCCTCCTGAGCACACTATCCCACCAAGGGATAGGCAAACTAGCAGAGGAGAATTCAACAACTTTCTCTGTGTCACCATAGCCATTGCAATGGAAACACTAGGGCAGCTATCCCTCTTCCACCTCTCTGGCATTCTTTTGCAGGAAAAGAAGGAGTTAGGTAGGATGCAAACCTGCATCATGCAATTGCAAAGATGCAACTGGGACAAAAGATAGCTGTCTGAATTTTTGTTCTCCACCTCAGTTTGAAGAGGTAAAGGACCAGAATTGCTGAGACCTTCCCAGTGTCAGCATTGTATTTAATGACACAGCCCACAGCTGGTTGGTGGAGGTCTACCTCTCCGATACTGTAGAAATTGAAGGTTGCTATATGCAGCTGACATTTACAGGCAGTTAGTGGGTTGTGAGTTTTTACATAGCTTTTTGACTGAGATAGCAGGCTTGCTATTCAGACAGAGCAATAAGGACTTTGGATCATATTTATGGCCAAGTGGCTCAACACAGCACAGCAAGTCACCTTGCTGCAATGCATCACAGGGAAATGGCAGGAATGAGTTGTATTTATCCCAATATGGCACATGTCTGTCCTTTCCCCAGCACTGACGCACAGTGGTGCAAGGGTGCCTCTGTTGCATGTAGGAATGTGTTTGTGTAGGAAGGGGCACGTTCCTGCACAAAAACAATCCCCTGAAGATTTTTTCCTCTTTTTATGTGTGCTACAGAATGCAGTACACATAGAAGGAGAGAAAAACGAGGGGTACTGCCACAGGAATGGCCGCCAACATACCGCCGCGGTGGTGAATATCCGTTCCACATATTATGACACACACACACCAATCTGACAGAATACTGCCATATACACAAATGAGCCAACCCAAAGGTCAGTGTTAAACTGTCAGTGCCAACACTCATACCGTTACGCCAATACAAAAACGCCCACTACATCATGACACACAAATTACCACAGCGGACATTTAATGGCGCTAAACCATTGGCAGTACACACCGGCGTGCTCAGAATGGACAGGAAAATACTATACCACACAACATTGATCAATCCCAAAAACACACACCTGACACTCATACACACACCACACACACCCAGCCAAAGCACTATAAAACATACATCCACATTACCCACAACCCCTTACGAATCAAAACAATTGCTACCAGACTGACACCAAGACCACTGAGCCAACTAGATGCACACACCACATACACCCATAAATCCCTCACGCACCCCACATCACACACCCCACCACATTACTCAACACTCTCACAGCAACACACAACACTTATGTCCCCATAACAGCACACCCGTTTCACTGATGAGGAGTTAAGGGTCATGGTGGAGGAAATTGTCAAGGTAGAGCCACAGCTGCTTGGAGCACAGGTACAGCAGATATCCATTGCCAGGAAGATGGAGCTATGGCGGAGAATCGTACACAGGTTGAACGCCGTGGGACAGCATCCAAGAACAAGGGACAACATCAGGAAGAGGTGGAACGATCTACAGGGGAAGGTACATTCCGTGGCAGAAAGGCACCAGCTTGCCATCCAAAGGACTGCTGGTGGACCCCCACAGCACATAGAATGGGAGGAGCAAGTCTTGGCAATCCTGCATCCTGAGGAACTCACTGGAATAGCCAGAGGACTTGACACTGGTGAGTCAATATTTACTACTTATCACCCCCCATACCTGCATGCCATCTCACCCCCTCACCCTCACTCCCATCACTCCACTCCATCCCACGCACTGCACCTACACATCTGACTAACCCCAATGCCAAGCCGTGCATGTTATACCAATGGACAGCCCTCCCAGCCCTGCATGGACACCCATCACCAAAGCATGCACAGCATAGGGGAACTAACAATCCGACAATACATCACCATACACAATTAAAGGTGGCAGGGCAACAGCAACGATAGAGGGGAAGCTAGGAATGTACAATATGTCACAGGCATGAAGCATAATATATCACTTACATCGCCGCAGGTGCCCCAGCCAATGCCAGCGGAGAGGAGGTGCCTTAACTATCCAGTCCCCCAAAAGAAGATGCCCCCAGTGATGACAGTAACTCTGGACTTCTCGATCTGGATCAACAACCTGGCCCAACAGGGACCACTGGACTGTCTGTCACCCCAGCCCACTCCCAGTCCACCATAGAGCCTCCCACATCAGTATCTAATACCACAGCACCCATCCATCATCCCCACACCTCTGTCCCCAGGACAGGTCACTCATCAGTGTGCCCACCTGTCCAGGGACCCCAGTCCTCAACTTGCCCCCGAGACAACCAGGGACCTGGGGTCATTGGCAGTGGGCACACCGTTCAAGGAACAGGGGCACAGGGGAACAGGGACACTGGGAGGACCGCTGTCCACCAGGGAGAGGACAGGGCCAGGGAACCGACTCTCCAGGAGGCACTCACCAAGATCCTGGGGGCCTACCAACAATCCCAGGACACAATGGGCCAATTTCTTGACAACATGCAGGAGAACAAGCGGCTGCAGGAGGAACACCATCAGGAGATCAGAGAGGACTTTCAGGCCCTCAACACCACCATGATCTCCATAGCAAGGGTGCTGGCAGACATGGACAACAACATGAGGGAATCAACAGCACAGCAGCGGGCCCCTACCACTAGCCAGTCTATTGACCAGCCCTCCACTGTCACTGCAGCTAGTGGGCAGGAGGTCCCATTGCAGGACCCACAGGCCACCAGCACCCCTCCCCCTGCAGAAGGTGAACCACCCCGTAAATGTTCCCTTTGACCTAGACAGAAGCCACAGACACTTGCAAGATCAAGACCACCACCAGGACTCTCCTGATTGTTTCCCTTGTGTCCCACCCTGTCATCTTGTCCACTTTGAACTACCTTTGCTCCCCTTCCTATGGCCCCTTGGACACTGGATCTGTGCTACAAACAGACTGGAACAATACGCTGGACTTTCCTCTACCATCACACCATTCCATTGCACGTTGCCCTCAATTTTATAGCACTACAATAAACAACCTTGAAAACAACTTGACTGACAGTATTTTATGTGTTGAAAATGTGCATTTGGGGGAACAGTCACATCCAGTGCAAATGATCTGAACACTGTGATTGCATACAAATAATGACCTGTAACTGTTTGTAGTAATCACATCAGGGCACTGTTGTCATATCACCAACATCTGTAAAATTACAGGCCATAGGTGATAGTAAGTTGAGATGCAAAGGAAGCGAATGCCATCATGCTACAGTCACACAAATTAAATCAATAGTCAGAGCAATGACCAGTTCCACTGTCCCACCTGTGTGTCATTGTAAGTATTGACACATAGCTGATGTCCTGTTGTCCACATTCTCATCCTCTGACTCCTCACCCTCACTGTCCTCAGGGTCCACTGCTGCCAAAGGGGCATCTCCAGTCTCCTCCTCCTGCAGAAAAGGCACATGTCATCTGAGGGCCAGGTTGTGCAACATGCAGCATGCCACTACTATCTCGCAGACCTTCCTGGGTGAGTAGCACAGGGATCCACCTGTCAGATGGAGGCACCTGAACCTGGCCTTCAGGAGGCCAAAGGTATTTTCTATTATTCTTCTGGTTAAACCCTGTGCCTCATTATAACGGTTCCCTGTCCTGGCATTCCGCACAGGGGTCAAGAGCCATAATAGGTATGGGTAGCCAATGTCACCTGCAAGTATTGAGGGACAAACCTTAGACTTACACAATGCTATGGGGATAACACCTGAAGGCATATACTGACATACAGTGAGTGAGGACTCTGGCTCACCTTTTAGCTACACCCTGTGCCTCTGTAGTTGGGCCATCACATTTGGGGTGCTGCTATTTCTCAGGACAAAGGCGTCATGCACCGACCCATGATACTTGGCAGTGACGTGGGAGATGTACTGGTCCGCCAGACACACCATTTGCACATTCATTGAGTGGAAACTCTTCCAATTCCTGAACACCCGTTCATTCTTTCAAAGTGGCCAAATCATCTACCTGGGGGAAAGCAATGTAGCTGCACATGTGTTTCACCAAGGCATACAATATGTTTGCTAGCACGATTGAGAACATTGGCTGTGACATTCCTGCTGCCAAGCCCACTGTCACTTGGAAAGAACCAGTTACCAGGAAATCGAGCACTGATAGCACTTGCACAAGAGGTGGGATCCCAGTGGGGTGACGGATAGCTGATATCTGGTCAGGCTCCAATTGTGCACACAGCTCTGTGATTGTGGCCCTGTCTAGTTTATAGGTGAGTATAATGTGCCTGTGCTCCAGTGTAGCCAAGTCCACACGGGGTGTGTACACAGGGGAGGTCTCCTCCTCCTATTCATCCACAGCGGTAGGTATCTAAGGGACACAAGAGTGAGTAGACTGTCACAATTGTACCACCACCTCAGTGTACATACAGTATTAATGTGATGGGACAGTGGGAATAGCAATGTATGTGCAATTCTAGGCAATTACGCAGTTCTGGATAATCTGATCATTGCCCACTACCATGAAATGGCGACCGCCTGTCCTGTACTTAGGGACAGGTGTAAGTGAGGTAACTCCACCAACGTTGGACGTCTTAGTGAAAGCGGTCTTGCATTGCTGTGCAATTCCTCATTGGCTAATATGGGACTCTATGGAGTACAGTGGCCAATAGGGATCAGCGCCGGCGGAGACGGTGTACACCGCCACGGACGTGACCGCCATTTTCTATTTAAATCCTCATTTGATTCCTGACTTTCCACAGGACAACACCTACACTGCGTGTGCTGCTCTGACCTGTGTCTGGAACCTACCATGGCCCGTGTGACAGGGGAAAGGGCCTCTGCCTGCACTTCGATGGAGTTGGAGCGACTGCTGTATGGGCCTCCAGACCAACAGCATAGTACACCTTGGGCATGATGCATGTGGGAAGGATGCATTGAGATGTGTGTGCATGCATCGTGTCATCGGGGGGAAATGTCTAGTTGTAGGGTACATGGTGGGTGCTGGGCAATGTGTGTGCCAATAGAGCTGGAAACAGGATTGGTGGGCCATATGTGGGACAGGTTTGATTGTATGTGTAATGGTGTCCTCCAGTCTGTATCACCTCTGCAGGTCAGCGCCCATCAAAAGAAGGGATTGTGGTGTGCCATCACCAAGGACTTGCGGACCCTGGGGGTCTACAGCAGGCAGAGCACCCACTGTCGGAAAAGGTGGGAGGACCTGAGACACTGGACATGGAAGACTGCAGAGGCCCAGCTGGGGATGACCTCCCAACGGGGAAGGGGTGCCCGTCAGACCCTGACCCCCCCGATGGCCAGTGGGGGTTACAGTGGGGGTTACAACAATAATTGGTAGGTGGCATAGGATCAGAGTGGTGGGTGTGAGTTAGTGGGTGCCCCTTAATGCCAGGTCAAACATTGCAGCGTGATGCAGCTCAAGGCTAATTGGTGAATATTAAATCCAGGTAACCTTTCATGTCAAACAGGGCTTAGTGGGTCTCAAGAGGGGTCCAGTTGGTGGTGGTTGGCCCTCATCTTACTGTGGCATCTAGCCAATTGAATGCCAGTGCAATGCATAGTGCTCAATCCTGATCCCTGTGTGTGACGGTACAGTTTATGCCAACTGCGGTGTTGATGTTGTAATTGACCCAGTGCTCCCTTTCTCTCCCTCCCCACATTCTCCTTCTGTCATCCTGTGCATGTGTGCATTAGCATCATCTGGTGGAGGAGCAGGGGCACCAGTGACAGAGGTAGCTGCATCCCACATGATCCAGGAGGCAGAGTCCACCAACGCCGAGAGAACCAGTGGGACGGAAGGCGAGGTGAGCACTACGGCGAGGACATGAGGTGACAACACAGACTCTGATTCCTCCTCTGATGGGAGCTCCTTGGTAGTGGTGGACACCTCTGTGACCACCGCAGCTGCAGGTAAAGCCGCCAGCCCCAGCACCGCCCTCCCAGTAGCCCCTCAGCGAGTTGCCCGTGCCCGCTCACCCAGGAGGGTGGGCATCTCCTTCATCCCAGGCACCTCAGGCCCTGCCCCAGTGAGCCCTGCTGCCATGAGTGAGGAGGCCATTGACCTCCTGAGATCCATCTCTATAGGGCAGTCAACCATTGTGAATGCCATCCAGGGGCTGGCATTCCAGATGCAGCAATGCAATACATTCCTGGAGGGCATCCACGGTGGATTGGTGGCCCAACAGTGATTGATTCAGGCTCTGGCCTCCTCTCTGATGCAGCCATTGTCCCTGTTCCTACCGCCCCCCTCCAACTAGCACGTCCCAGTCCCAGTCTTCTGAACCCCAACTCATCCCATGCACACATACAGACGAGCATGCACACAAGACATCAGACAAGAGTGGCACAGTCAAACACAGGCACCACACTTCAGTCCACAAGCACTCACGTAAACAATAGACAGTTGCACACACAGCCACACTCACTGCCTCCACTGTCTCTCCTCTTCCTCCTCCTCCCTCACAGTCACGTCCACACTCACACCTGCATGCCCTGCTTCAACATTCACCACCAGCATCACCACACCAAGTAGCACACACACCTCACTAGCAGACACCTCCAAAACATCCATCCACCCATCCCCATATCCTCTCCCACCCTGTCTGTCCCCCTCTCCTGAAGGACACAAAAGCAGGCACTCAGACTCCCAACAGCCATCCACCTCACATCAGCACACTGCCTATTCATCTGCACCCACGTCCAGCAGACGTACACCTCCAACAACCACTCCCTCAACCTCCACTCCTATCCCCCCTCCCACATCCCACCCCACCATCCCTGAGAGGCTTTTCCTTGCCCTTGACCTCTTCCCTCCACCTCCCCCGTCCTGCCCGTAAGAGCAGGGTCCCAATGACCCAGGCCAGCACCTCAGCCAAACCGTCCACGGGGACAGTGGAGGCACCTCCTAGTTGTGGAGGCAAGACAGTGAAGGATCCCACTCCACCAGCCAGGAAGGGGAAGGATCCCACTCCTCCAGCCAGGAAGGGGAAGGATCCCACTTCACCAGCCAGGAAAGGGAAGAAGCCCACACCTCCAGCCAGGAAAGGGAAGGAGCCCTCACCTCCAGCTGAGACACAGCAGCCCGCGCCGCCAACAGAGGCTGCCCAGGAGGCCCCTTCCCCTGCTGAGGCACAGAAGCCCTCACCTCCTGTAGAGGCTGGCAGTGTACCAACATCACCACCATCAGTGGGCACGGGCCCTCATCCCCTGCTGAGACACAGCAGGCCTTGCCTTCAGCAGAGGCTGCCCAGGAGGCACGTTCCGCAGCTGAGACACAGCATCCGTCACCTCCTGCAGAGGCTGCCCAGGAGGCACCTTCCCCAGCTGAGACACAGCAGCCTTCACCTCCAGCAGAGGCTGATAGGGTACCAACACCACCACTACCACCAGTGGTCACGGAGCCCTCACCTCCAGCTGAGACAATGTAGCCCTCACCTCCAGCAGAGGGCATGTAGGCCACCCTCCAGGGACTGCTGTACAAGGCACTCTCTCCAGACTCAGTGGGTAAGTTCCCCACTTGAGAGACTGTGACCTTGCAATCCCCAGCAATGAGTAATGGGCATGGAGCCCACTCCAGAACCAGAGGGCTAATACTCCACCTCAGAGACTGTGACCTTGCACTCCCCAGAAATGAGTAATGAGCATGTATCTCACTCCAGAACCAGTGGGCAAATACCCCACCTCAGAGACTGTGACCTTGTACTCCCCAGCAATGAGTAATGGGCATGGAGCACCCTACAGAACCAGTGGGCAAGTTCCCCACCTGAGAGACTGTAACCTTGCACTCACCAGCAATGAGCAATGGGCATGGATCCCCCTCCAGAACCAGTGGACAAATACCCCACCTGACAGTCGGTGCCCTTGCACTCTCCAGCAATAAGTAATGGGCATGGAGCCCCCTCCAGAACCAGTGGGCAAATATTGCACCTGAAAAACTGTGACCTTGCACTTCCTAGCAATGAGTAATAGGCATGGAGCCCCCTCCAGAACAAGTGGGCAAGTTCCCTACCTGAGAGACTGTGACCTTGCACTCCCTAGCAAATTATAATGGGCATGGAGCCCCCTCCAGAACCAGTGGGCAAGTCCCCAACTTCAGCTGAGGTGCCCCCTCCACCCTCTTCCCCCTGAGGTGCCTGCCCACTTCCAAAATTATGCCCCTGCACAGTTCTGTGCGGTTTTTGTCAGGAAACAAGTTGGGCCTTGGACTGTGCCCTGTGGCCATGTGGGCCCTTTGTACTTTGGACTGGACACTGACCCTTTCTTGACAATTGTACATATCTCTTTTTTATCCAATTGGTTCATATGGTGGCTGTTCCCATTCAATACATTCTCAGTACTGTCTTACTGTAGTCCTTGCATTATTATGACGTGTGTCCTGTGCTATTGTTTTTCGTCTGCAGCTGGTTGTGTGTATGGTGTGTGTGTGAATGGTGCGTGTTGTGCGTGTGTATGTCACTCCTCTTTTCCTCCCTCCCTCCCTTGTGTGCTAGGCGGCTGTACTCACCGTCGTCGTCTTCGTTGGCGTTGGTGTACCAGGTGGAGCATGGCGCAGAAGAGCATTGGGAAGACTTGAAGTTCCGGTTCCATCCGGCGTTGATCTTCTCTGTGTCTCTGTTGGTGAGTGTTTTGTCTTTTGTGATCTGTTCCCGCCAGGCCTTTGATGGCGTTGGTACTGCCCCAGAAATCGTGGCGGATTGCTGTGTCATGATATGGTGGGTGGTACCATGTTTCCGCCTGGCCGTGGTGCGTGGTGTTAACGCTCTGGAGGATGGTGTTGTACATTGGCTGTCTCTGGGAGTTTCACCGCCATGGTCTTAATTTAGCGGTGATTACCACCAGCCTGTTGCCAGTATTACCGGCACTTTAACAGTCACTGCCAATGTCATAATGACCACCATAGGTTTTTGGTGCATTCTCGGGCCTACCACTTCTGGGGAACACCCACGCAACACTCATGGAATGCCTCCCTGGCACAGAGCAAGGCAACACCGAGATTTATGAAGCCACTCAGGGCCATACAAGGGGACATTGAGTGGTTTCATAAATCTAATTTTTGAGTTGTGTCGCGCATGCACCATGTTGCATGGTGCAAGTGCAATGCAAGTGGGGTCAGAAATATGAAACAAGTATGTGAGGACAACAATACCTGAAACTCTGAATTGGACATTTAATTATCTAACCTTCTAGAACTAGCATGCCACCTAGTGCTGGCACGTAGAGGATGTTAGGACTATAAAAATCAATAACCATGTTGGAAGTTTTCATTATTTATAAACTGCTCAGCTTCATTTTTTGTGTGTTTTCTATGTTTTACAATTCATATCATGAGCGCTAGGTTAGGATTTTAAAATTAGTATTTTATTTAAATATATATTCTGTTTTCCAGTCCTTTTTGAGTGTGTTATCCATTTCTGAAAGAGTGTTTAGGGGTCCACAAATTGTCCCTTACTCAGCTTATGGGACTGTTCATTACCAGAAACACTTCTCACACAAACAGTGCTCAGTTGTTTGTGTAATGGTTGCAGTCCAACTGGATTCTAGCACAGTGACTGAGTTGTCAGTGCCAGGGGTCGAAAACTGAACTCTGCAACTATAGGAAGTACTAGAGAGTATATTGTTTTGGTGCCAGGCCTTGGGTGTTGATCAATCTAGATGTTTGAGTAGCTTTGGATGGCACTCAAAAGACAAATTATTTGAATTTAACAGAGATGTTTGTTGTACTATTGGTTACCTCCTTCAGCCTACTATAAGGAACACCTATATTTCTCTAGGTTTGTCAAGTTTGTCTCACAAAAAAATATTCCCCATGTTTGTGATTTCTGGGGCTGAATCGCGTTTTTCTATGAATCTGAAATGGAGTAGGTAGGTTGTTTTGTGATACAGTTTAATTTTAGGGCACTACTCACACAATATCTCTTTATTATGGGTATCCCCTACATGGGGGTGTGGTGATATTAATTATAAATCCACATGCTGCATAGGCGTTTAAAATATTTTGCTCATAAGTGAAGGTTGAGGCTGTATATCCTCACTCTGAACTTTCGTACTTACCGACCTTCACTACAACAACAAAACTATCAACCCAACAGATGTGGACTAGAGATCATCTACCCCAGGTACATCAGAATGTAAAAAGGGTCAACCAAAATAATAATAGGCCACCTTGTCTGCACAGGCTGTGTACACACCATATCCTGATGCAGAAAATCTTGCAGTTGCAGACATAGAACAACCATTAAATCAGATAGAAGAGCCCAGTTTTGTAAAGAGTTAAAACAGCACAGCAGAGCACAGCAGAATGATACCATATCTACGAAGAAGTTCTACCCTTGCCCTGTAGTGGCACTTTTGGCTGCCACACACCCACATAGGCTCCCTTGCTCCACAGTGCAACGGTGTTTGCATTGCGGTCCGCATAGATTTGCCAGAAGGGACCCCTTCCTGTAGCAAAATTATGTTTTGCAGCATTTTCCGCTTTGTGTGTTGCTATAGAATGCACCACACATGCAAAAAGGATATAACAATGAGAAACTAAAACATTTCTCCTCCTTGCGCCTACCTCTGGGAGATGCAGCATTTTGGTGCAAACTTTTGTTTACAATTTTTTTTAGACTGATTTGTATCAAAACTTAATAGTGGTTGGGGGGAACAGGGTCAAGACTGATTTGCCTATGGCTGGGTCCAAACTTCGGTGGCATGGAGAACAAAAGAATGATGGATTAAACCCAGATCTGTGAATGGGGTGAGTGTTTGAAAAGATTCAACACTCCGCCTGTCATCCTTTTTGTTGCTAAAGCTGCCTTAAATGGGAAGGGTATGCCAAGACGTGGGTCCCTTGCTCACTGTGCCAATGGATTGAAGCTAGCCTGGTTGATGAAGGGTGATACCATGAAAATGGTCCCAGGATGCTTGTTTCCGGTCCAGTGAGGACCTGGCCTGGCAGTTCAGGCTGGACTGTTCCCGTAGGAAACAGGTTCGAGACTGATTTTCAAGTGGCTAAGTCCAAATTGGAGTGGCATGGTGAGCAAAAGAGTGATGGATTAAACCCAGATCTGTGACTGGGGGTGAGTGTTTGAAAAGTTTCAACACTCCGTCTATCATCCCTTTGTGTTGCTAAAGATACTAAGGAGAAGCAGATGTAGAACAAAAAACAAGGACTGGATCTCTCCTACTCAAGAGTCCAGCCAGTTGGATGTAATTTGAGGGACTGTGATAAATTTAAAATGCAGGATCAGTATCAGCATTCTGATAGACGTTCTTCCTATTCTCTTCAGGACTCTAGAATTAAAAAAGCAGAAAGGCATGGAAGGACTGAGTTCTGCAGGAAGGACGAGTATGTCAAACACAAAAGTGAATCAGGATATGAAGCTGAAGTTAGCATAAAGAAAGAAGAGTAAGGTTTGGGCTACAGGACTCACATTAAGGTGAGGTGACTAGAATTTTCTACAGTCTCAACGAGAATTGGGTAGTGAATCCAACTAAAGAGCATATACTGGTTGAGACATGGGATGGACATGTAAATCCTCCAGATATTTTTTATAATGCAAAGATACAAATTGAGGGGGGAAATGCAATGCAGAAAAAAAGCAGTTGTGTGACTTCACCTATCAGACTCGGATTATATCATTCTGGCTGAAGAAGATTGGCCTTTGGTTTTTATAAGGAATGCACTTTGAGGTGAGAAGGTAATAATGCAAGCCTTTTCCTCCTTAGTACCTGAGGACCTCAGGATAAAATATACAGGACAGTGCTTTAAAACAAAAAGGATTGATTCCACATGTCATTCCTTTAAGGAGTGAGCTCCAAGTTCAGGCTTAATATCCTTAGAGGCCAGAAGCTACATTTGACTTTAAAGCTATTTAGAACAGCTACAATTTCAAAGCATTTTAGTATTTTGTAGTTTCATGCTGAACACCCCATTTTTTCCTGTTCCTAATTCCTAATTGCTCATAGAAAATAATTTTAGACTATAGGAATTTAAACTTGAATAAATGCACGCATGCTGTGCAAAATGCTCTTAGCACTGAACTAATGCTGAAACTTGTGCAGGAAAAATACAAATCTACTCTGGACAATTCCAATTAGTTTTTTCAGCTAAAGCACTGCACCTAAAAGTCATTATTTAACAGGTTTCTTGTTCAGAGGGCTTCAATACTGTGATATGATATTTCCTATGGGCTTGTTCAGTATTAATATTATTACACACTGATAGAGTGCAACTGCCACCTAACAAGGTACATGGGCACTAATAGCAGCCAAATGCGCCATATACAATAGTGAGTTACAGGGTATAAAGCTAGGTTTATGAAGTTTTTCTGAACACCATCAGCGCACTAGTGGAAGAGAGTGGAAAGCTGTTCCAAAGATGTGCAGCTTGCACAGAAAATGTTCTGCGTCCCTCTAGTAGCCTTCTGAATGATTAACAAGTTTGCATCAGTAAGCACAAATGGTGAATATGGCAATACCATTCAAACTTTTGTTGAAGAAAGAAAGACCATGATCTTTAGATGACCTTCTGTACAATGTAAAGAGATTTGAACGTTACCATTGTACTGCATCCAAGGTGTCAAATGCGGATGAGTAGTGAGGATGAAGCAGCGTTAGTCCGGCAACAGCAGTTTGAAACTGATATCTGTGCTTCATGATGTAATCGGTGGATTCTTTGAATAACAAATTTGCAGTTGTCCAGTTTGCTTTATATTGATAAGGGATAAGTACATGTATAAGGGACGTGTATGAGTTGGGAGAAGAGGTAGAATTTTATAAGGTCTATGCACCAAAGTGAAGCATGAAGATAGTCTGTTCGCCTAACTTGACAAAGATAGGTTATCGTGTAGATGAAACCCTAGACTGTGAACATAGGATGAAACAGATGGAATGGAATCACTGGAGAATGGCCAGAAGCCAGCTGAGAATGTATGAGAAAGCCTGCTACTGGAACAGCACAAAATATCTGTCTTGGCTCTGTTGAATTTTATAGAGTTCTAAACTTCTAAGCTAGCCAGGAGATAATGTCATGCATACAATTCTGAAAAGCCCCAAGTGGAGTAGGAATGGAATTATCAACTGATATGATCAGCTGGGTATCATCAGTATAACAGATCAATTTTACTCCATGAGCACAAAGCAATTGGATCAGAGGTCTTATATATTTATTAATCAGAGTTGGGCTTAAGGAAGCTACTTAAGGGACCTCTTGGCCCACTGTTTTGAACTTGGAGTGGAACGGAGGAAATGACCAGATTGAGATCTGTTTTTTTCCAGATATGATTCTCATCAACTCACAGAGGTTCCTCTGAGGCCGAACACTGCCGGCCTGGTGATCAAAATATCTTGGGTGACTGTGTTGAAAGTGGCTGACAGATCAAAGAATACCAAAGCTTTGTCTGCTGACTTTCTGAGATCATCCAGGTTGGAAACAAGAGTGGATTCAGTACCATCTGCACAACAGAAACCAGATTTGGTCCCATCCAGCAATTGGTAATGTTACAAGAAATCAGATATGAACTTTTTTCTACATTTCCCATAAGTGTCACTAGAAATGGTAAAAAAGATACTGGCTAAAAGTTGCTCAGATTCAAGGGGTATGCATTGTTGTGTTTAACAAAGGGATTACCATAGCATTTTTCCATTCTGAAGGTACGGAACATCCAGACAGAGATTTATTACATAAGACCCACCGAGGACTGTGAGGGAAAAAAACCTTTCTGTCCAGATCCTAGCTGGTAGATGGTTTAGAGGAGAGCCTGAAAAAGTAGAGTTTGCAATAAGAAAGTGTCATGTTCCATCTGGCCAAAATCAGCAAGGTTTGAAATTCCACTTCCAAAGTTAGGGCCCGAACCTCAAAGGTAAACTTAGACGTTTGGACTGAACTTAGACCAAATGTCTAAGTTTAGAACTTTGGGAATTCATAAAGGGTATTTACTAGTAGTATCTTTAGGTTCGCACTCAGGGCGCACTTCCGGTCTCCCCAGCTGCATACAATGGTGTGGAACAAGTAAGGTGGCACAACAATCCAATTTTTTTCTGATGAAATATTCCTCTATTTAAAGGTACAAAATTGCAGGTATGGCTGACTCGTTTCAGCAACAGCCTTACACAGGACCATAGAGTCACAGCATGTAGAATCTCATTTCAAAAGGATAAACCTACCCTTTACTATCACCACAAAAAACAACTAGACTGCACATTTCACAAGGCATGCTGTCCATTTCTCTCTGCCATTTTCTTTGCTTTTATGCTTATTTCCCTCATTCTTAATAATGTTCTGAAAACCACATAAACTGTATTTTTCAGATCAATTGTGATTCACAATAAAAGCACAGAATTCCAGGTAAAGTAAAATTTAAGAGTGTTTCAATGTGTTGCCAATACAATTTGCAATGATAATGAACTTTCTTCTACAGAGAAATAATGCATGTTGGTGTACAGAGATTTACACAATTTACTACATATAGTGTTGACTCCCATGCCATCGCTTAACCAGCTGAATATATCATGCAATTAGCAGAGAATAAATAATATATTGTTTACAATACATTGCCACACTGGACAAACTTGTAAAACACTCCTCTTCACATACCACAATCCATCTCCAGCGCAAAACACTGAAGCCAGAACAACCTTTGTACACAGAACAGATATTAGACACCACTTTTGGTGGATGAAATTGTAGGTGAAAAGCCACAATTGTTTGCAGCACAAGTCCAGCATACTCCTCTTAAAAGGAAAATGGAAATGTGAGACAGGATAGTCGACAGAGTCAATGATGTAGACACCACCCTGCACACAAAGGAGGACATTAGGAAGAGGCAACCAGCTGCAGGCCAAGAAGATTGGCGTGGCCCTCCCGGTGCCCCATTATATCTCTTTCAGTGGGAGGAGAAAGTCTTAGCCATCCTTCATCCTGAGGGCTTGACAGGATTACCTGGGGGAGTGGAGTTTGGTAAGTTACACCATTAAAAATGTCACTAAAATGCTGTGTCATGCATGCCCACAGCTCACCTTTTGCCATTATGACAGTCACTCCACTCACAAGCCCGGTGTCCACCAGTCCAAAGACCTCTATTTGGCAACCCACATTTGAAGTGTACTCACTTGAGGAGATGATATTTGTATAGTGTGTATAGTACAGGGACTGACATGACTACAACTCCCAGCAGGCACTGTTCTACAACTCAAACTACAACCAGACCAGTGGTCACTTGTCCACATATACCTCTTTGGCAAATCACAAATGAACTTTACTCATCTAGGAGGATACAATTTTTCAAGTGTGGGAAGTATCTAGGGTGACCTGGCTGCAACTCCCAGGAGGTACTATTCCTGTATCTACAAACACTAGCACAGTGGTCACATGCTACAATATGTCTGTTAGTGAACTTTCAGTTAAAGTACTCTCACTGGGGGAGAGCACTGCTCAAGTGTGTACTAGAGAAAGTGATATGACTGCAACTCCCAGGCGGCACTTTTCCTGTAACAACACACACCAGCACAATGGTCACAGTCTTCAATATATCTGATAGTGAACTCTTAATTGAAGTGGACTCACCTGGGGGGAGAAGATTGGTCAAGTGTGTATAATAGAAAACATGGCATGACTACTAAGGCCAGGAAGGCCCTGTGTCTGCAAAACCAACCATCAGACCACTGTACACTTGTCCAAATACCATTGTTTACTGTTAGTCAAGTGTATATAGTATAGGGTGTTACATCACTGCAACTCCCAGGAGGATTTCTCACTGTCGCTCCAACCACCAGTCCATGGACTCTTCTCCAAAGACTCCTGTTTGGGAACTCACACATAAAGTGTACTCACCTGGGGAGATAAAATTTGTCAGGTATTCGGGAGTAGTGAGAGTGACCTGACTGCAACTCCCAGGAGGCTCTGTTTCTGTAACTACAAACATCAGCCCAGTGTTCTCTTCTCCAAATACTCTTGTTTGTTCACTCACAAACGTAGTGTACTCACCTGGGGGGACAACATTTGTCAGGTATTAGGGAGTGGTGAGAGCAACCTTACTGCAACTCCCAGGAGGCTCTGTTTCTCTGATTCCAATCATAAAACCAGTGTTCACTTGTCCCAATACCCTTGTTTTTATAACTCTCAATTGAAGGCTACTTGCCTGGAAGGATGATATAAGTATAGTAAATGTAGTACAGGGAGTTACATGAATGCAACTGCCAGCAGGCTCTGTATCTGTAACTACAGCTACAAACGGGTAATACAAGAAGAGTGTTTTTCATGCCCACATGATGGCACACATGATGCAATCGGCCCACTACACCACACTACACAAGAACAATGTGCACTTCAGGCCTTCCACCCAAACACTGTTCAAGCTGCTTTGGCACAGGTCTCATACACCCCACATCTGTGATCTACATTACCTGGAACAATCCATTTCCACTCTTTATGTCAGAACAGCATCAGATACCTGCCAATGCCACAACTCTGAAATGCCCACATGACGATGTCATGGTGAAGGTACCTGTACAAAGACAAAACAAGGAGTTTAGTCTTGAAAACATACCTATTACGCAAACCACACAGCAAGCATCTGGAAATGAAATTACATTGTAATGAGACTAACACAAACAAAGCTGCATCATCAAGGTGAGGATATGTTAAAGGCTGACTCTTTAAGCTGCCTTTGGCTAATATTGCAGAGTATCAACTCCTTAGTTGTTGTTAAAACACTGTTCTCCACACATTGTCGTAACTACTGTTCATTGTTCAATCACAGTCATTATATCACATCACATACTTACACCCATTAAAAGTAGCTGTTGATGAGATCTTCCCGCAAGTCAGCTCCTTCCTGTTCACCACTGAAATTCTCACTTGGCATTTCAGGAGGCTCACCCGGTGGCACTACAGGCTCCCCCTTCTCTGGGATGTATGGGATATTCCTCTGCAGGGGAATGTTGTGGAGCATGCAGAATGCCACAGTGATCTGACACTCTTTTCCGGGTGAGTACAGGAGGACTCCACCAGTTCGATCACCTAAATCTGGCCATCAGGAGCCTAAAAACCAGCTCCACTATCTGCCGTATTCTTCCATGGGCCTCACTGAAGCAGACTTCCCCTGGCGTAATTGGATCCCTTATTGGCATCAACAACCAAGGACAGTTTGGCTATGCACGGTCTCCTGTTAAGGAATGGGACATATGTGCAACAATGAGTCACTCACTTCCTGATTGTATCACCAGACATTACACACAAACAAACAGGACAGATGTGCCTATCTGAGCAACATTAGTACTACCTCCATGACTCTATTGGGACAAATATCTTCTGGTGAAGTGTGCATTGTTGATATGCTTCCAGTGTGACCATCCAGCCAGGCTTTCTCTGGGTGCAGTTGTAACATTAGCTGGGGAATGGTGCTATTCTGCATAATGAAGGAACCATGGGCTGAACTGGTATAATGGGCACAGACCTGTGAAATGTAGAGATCTGCCAAACAGACAACTTGTATGTTGGTTAATTGGAAGTTCTTTCTGTTGCTGTATATTTGTTCATTGGCTTGAGGTGGGACCAAGCCAACACGTGTGCCATCAATGGCACTCACCACATGTGGGATGCCTGCAAAACCATAAATGTCAGGCTTCACATGGGCTAAATCCTCACACTGGGGAAACTGGATATAGCTGTCCAGGTGTTTCAACATTGCTTAGAGGAAATCCTTCAACACCAGACTGAACATGGGTTGGGACACGCCAGAAGCTAGGGCAACTGTATGTTGGAAGGATCGTGTGGCTAGGAAGTGCAGTACTGACATGACTCATACAATGTGTAATATGCTGGTTGGATAACTAATAGATGGCATCAGATCTGGCTCCAACTGATAACATAAGTCTACAATTGTTTGCCTATTCAAATGGTAGAGCAGGATTATGTAGTGTTCTTCCATAGTCTGAAGGTCTGTCAGTGAACGGTATCCTCCCTCTCCCTGGGTACCTATGTATGATAAGACAAGATTTCTAACATTAGTGTGTCCACAGCAACATACATGAAATATGTCAATGATATCATGTGACAAGGCACTTCTGAATGGATAAACATGGCAATCAGGACACATCACAGCTGCAAATAACACAAGGGTCCCATGGGGCCACCATGGTTTTCCACACATGTGGTCACAACATGTATATGGACCAAACTCAAAGATGTGCAGCACAATTTTCCCTCAAAATGTGACTGGCTATCCCAAGGGCAAAACTGACCATCAGCAGTGGTGGACTGTGCCCCATTGCTGAAAGCCATCTGTGCCCTGCACAATGGTGTTTGAGTAGTAGGAGCTACATGACAAGACAGGATAGGCCTGTTTATGAGGTCAAAAAAACAATTTTCGCAGGTGTGATGCAGTTTATATAGCCCAATACAGCATTTCAGGCCACCAAAATGGCAGCTGCCTGACCTACTCCACTGGACATTAGGAACTGCCTGCGACCGCTTGCGGAAGTCATCCTGGTGGTAGAAGATAGCAATGACGGCAACAGTGGCAGACACAGCCATAGGCTAACATTGGCAGTGGCGGTCATGGGCAAATGGCTGTGTCCACCAGTGGTGATGACCGAGTTCATGGCGGATGTCACTGCCATGTTCTGAAGATTCACTTACTTGACTCCTGACACTGCTGCCAGGAACACCTCTGTGGCCTGAGCTGTTGTGTACCACCTTTTGGAGCAACCATGCCAGGTCCAGTAGGTGATAGGGACCCTGCCTTCTCTCAAGAGGAGCTGGAGAAGCTAGTGACTGAGGTCCTAACATGTATGGGCAGCTCTATGGCTCACCAGAGTAGCAGATAAGTTCCTCAAAATTTTTTCTGTATTTCAGCATTCTTTGCCTCCTCACTGGCTAGAATGTGCCCATGTGTGCTAGGTTGAGTACTCATGTGACTGTTGTTGCAGTTTGTGTGGGATGGACAATGTGCAGGTATTGGTGGCCAGTGCCATATGTTAAGTTCAGCCACATTGTGTTGTGTGAGGTTTTTGGGGTCCTAGATCATCCTTGTTTTGGATGCACGTGACTAGGGAAGGAGGCATTACCGCCATCCACTGACATTTCTTTCCTCATGATTATTGTAAATGTCAGACAACATACATGTGCATGACAGCATGAGCTGAGTATGCATGTTTTATGAGTCAGTTGAGAGTCGTTTCAGCAGTGTGTATAGTGCCACAGATCTTTGAAAACTCATCTTCCCTTGCTAAACTGTTGTGTGCAAGGCATACTATGACTCACTCTGCCATACAGGTTACCGCACAAACCACCTGCCAAATGTCTGTTGGCTACATGGTTTACTGTCATGCATGGAAGCAATGGGAATGGAGTTTCATGTAGGTTCTGTCAGCTCAGCCTCCAGAGACCAGGGCCTGTCAAATGTAGCACCTGGTATGGGACCCAGTCTAGGCTGTGGGAGAGTCACTGTTTACTTGCAACTGTGGCACTATGCCCACTCCCTGTACCCCAGCAGATCCTGTCATGTGGCCAATATAAGGCTCTGGTAGCAACACCTGCCCTGAATTCCTCAGTGCTTTGAGTAGATTAGGAATGGGTACAGAGATAAATCATTAATCTTGCTCATCTGTGCACTTAGCATCATTGTCAGTGTGTATCTTACACTCATAACAGGTCCTTTACTCCCACAGCTGTTTTGTCACCTTCCCACAAATCATATTTGTCTGTATAGGTGTATCGCATAACTGACAGTCCCACAGTGCAGACAGTGTATTGATTCCTGGAAAGTCATGATATGTGACTCAGTAGCTTGGTAAAAATAGCAGAAACTGTACAATGCATGCCTCTGTTAGTTGGATGCCATCTTTGTAGGATGGACACATATGTTTAAACCAGTGTTATATGGTACAGGTACAAAGCACAGAACGCCACCCCTGAAGTGGCATGAGTCTGCATTTGTTAGTCCACATGTCCACACACAAACAATCTCTTCATTGTTACTCATGTGTAATGTTGGAGTTTGTACTCTGGCAGTTGCCTGTAGGGACTGTGTGCAGTGAATCATTCTCACAGAGTGTGGATGTGTTGGTCCATTCATGCTTAATGAGTTTAGCCTTCGGATGCCACATATGTGTGTAGTGTTTCATAGTGGGTCACATCAAAGTACAAGTTGCCGGAACATGGGATACCTGATGTCAGTAAGCTTGCTTAGCTATTGTAGGCCCTGAGCAGGGTAGTGGGTTAGTCTGAAGATGGAAATACATGTCAGTAGTCATGTCTCTGTACTTATTGGCTTGTTGTGGAGTATTGACAAATAGAACATTCCTAGCTTAGTGTTACTGACTTGTATGTGACTCAACCATGTGTGGTGAAATAGTGATTATAATCTTTTGATTTGTCTTTTACATCTATGCAAGTCAATGCCCATCAAAAAAAGCTACTTTGAAAAGCCATTGCCCGGAAGGTGCGGACCCTGGGGGTCCATAGCCGGTGGAGTGCCCACTGTAGGAAAAGGTGGGAGGACATGAGACGCTGGGCCGGGAACCTCTTTGAGGTCCAGCTGGGGATGTCCTCCCAACGTGGGCGGGGTGCCCATCAGATCATGACCCCACATTGGTCTACATTCTGGCAGTGGCCTATCCAGAGCTTGATGAGCATTTGAAGACAGCACAGCAGCCACAATGGGGTGAGTACAGGGCACATTATTGCCTGTCACATTGCCTAGTAAAGGTGCTCTGACAGCTCCCCTGACACTTAGGGATGAGCCATGTGTCACACAGTAGATGAGTGATTGTGTGTGTAGACATGTCATATATTGAATTCTGATGTACCTTGCCTATTGGCCAAAGGACCTAGGACACAATTGTGTACAATCCTCAAACCATTTGCTCTCCAGGGACGACTTATGGCTGTCTACAGTGATCAATCACGTACTGTTTGCTGTTGTAGTGTTTGTAAATTCTATGCAGCAGACCACTACTCCTCAAAGTTGCAGGCCAAAGGTACAGTAGTGATGGATCACTGTCCTCAGCCATGCATCTCGGTTAATGAGTACATTGGCATCTGCCACCTAGAGGCTAGTTGTCTTCAGTGTATGGCAGGTGATGGTGTTCATTGACATTATTTATTTGCCATCACTGTGGAGCAACATTCCTTGTGCCTACATGTCTGCATGTGTCCCTTTCTCATTAGCAAAGCATTTGTAAGCTGCTGTTTCATGCATGGTCTACCTGTGTTGATGGGATGATGCCTGTATTCTCTCACATGTATGTGCATGGCAAGCTGTGTGTGGGATAAGCCATTTGCAATGGGGGTACATTTAATATTGTGCTACAAACAGGAGTATTTCACCATTGTTTTTTGACCTACACATTCCCTCATGACATTTGGCATGTACAACTGCAGTAGAAATGGGGGACAGGCGTAGTGTTTTGAGCCGCAATGTGCATTGCTATGCCATTAATGTGGCAGCAGGTATCAAAGTGCACTGTACATGTGTGATGGGTAAGGTTTGTGGCATGACTGTTGGCATACATCATGGAGTGACTTGCAGATCTGTTGAAATCACGTGTTTGGGTACAAGCATTCATCCACAGACAGACATCTGGGTCTGCATGACCATAATTGAGACAATGATGTAACTTCCAATTGGACAACATGTTGGTGGCCTTCAACAAATACTTGCAAATCTCAGGGCCTCTCCAACATTCAAGGGACTAATGGCACGCAGACTATGTAATTGTAAGGGGTGGTAGACATTAGTGATGGTTACTCTGGGGTAAGCCTATTTATTAAGTTATGGATTTTAGGGACATATCCCCCTGGCCAATTGCACATGATGTCTAAAGTGTTCATTTCCATGCCACATGTGCGCCCTATCTGAGCAACATTAGTACTACCAACATGACTCTATTGGGACAAATATCACTTTATGAAGTGTGCATTGTTGATATGCTTCCAGGGTGACATATGTACCTTTGTCATCAAAACATGGCAGGATTTTTTACCATCATTTCTTATTGTTGGGTCATTATGTATGTAACACATGAATATGTGTAAGCCCTTGTGTGGGATCTGTGAGAATGCAGTTGGCATTGGACTACTATTATATATCACTAGAGGTGCCTAGGCCCTGTAAATTAAATGCTATTTCAGAAACAAGAGAGACTTTCCTTTGAAGTAAGCCTACTTCAAAGGGCAAAATGGGTATAAGAAGGGCACCCAAAATCACAGACTTTAGATCACTTCTGGACATCAAGAGGAACTTCTGCCTGGAGAAGAGCTCTGCCTGAGACTGTGCTTTTTGGAGTTATCCTGCAGTTGCTGCTTCTGCCTGAGCAAGAGGACTAAGACTAGACTCAGTGTGCCTTCCTGCTTGTGAAGAAATCTCTAAGGGCTTGTCCTGAGCTTGTCTCCGGTTGTTGAAGTCTCAGGGCCATCAAAGACTTCTCCTGCCAGCACCTGAACTCTCTGCTGAGACTCCTGCCCTGCCAAGTGGTGCCCTATCCAGTTCCTGGGGCCTTGGAAGGTGAAGCTGGTAGACCAAAACTGAAAATCCACACACAGACCGCTGTGCGAGGAAAAATTTTACGCACCTTCCGAGATGCGGCTGAAAAACAACGCGCCACCAGCTTTGCAGCAGAGATCGACGCTCCACTGCCATCGTGGCTGGAAAATCGACTCACAGAGCTGGAAGAACGACGCGCAACACCCGCTGACAGAGGCTGTTAACGTCGCAATGCACATTCACGGTTTTGCTGATACCGTGCGGCACAATTTTGGACGCAAACCTTGCTGGGCATGGAAAATGACGCAACACCTGCCCAGACCCGAGTGCTGCCCAAATCAACGCATCGCTACCCCGAGGGGAGGAAAAATGACACACACCTACCCGACCCGGGAAGGAGAAACGATGCACAGTCTCGCTTGCAGGTGAGAAATCGATGCTGCACTTACCTTTTTTGACACACACTCCCACAAGCGTGTTATTTTGACGCTACCCAGGTACTTTTCAATGCTAACAGTTTTTTACCTGTTTTCTCAAGGATTTAAGACTCTTTTTGCTTTTTAAATAATAACTTTACTTGTGTATGTCGGATTTTTGTTGTTTTGGTCTTGTGTTCTTTAGATAAACATTTTCTATTTTTCTAAACCTGTGTTGTGTCATTTTGTAGAGTTTTCTTTAAATTACTGTGTATGTTGGTACAAATACTTTACATCTAGCACTCTGAAGTGAAGCCTGCCTGCTCGTGCCAAGCTACCAAGGGGGTGAGCAGGGGTTAGCTGAGGGTGATTCTCCTTTATCCTGACTAGAGTGAGGGTCCTTGCTTGGACGGGGGTAACCTGACTGCTAACCAAAGACCCCATTTCTAACTACAGTTCATATGGCATGCATGCATATGGTATTGCCTATGTATGGGCCACTTTGGTGGACTTTGTTGCTTGGGCCTACTTGATATCATGGTAAGGTTTGCTAATCACAGCTGTTGTTCAAGTGTGATCATGGACATGTGATGACCCTATTTCTCTTTGTATTTGCAGCATCAGCACCGGCAAATAAAAGAGACAGGCCACAGCCGAGTGGGGAAGTGTCTGGCCACGGGAACTCGGGTCAAGACACCAATGACACAGAGCGAACCAGTGGCCGCAGGGTGAGGGGAGTGCCACGGGGGAAACCATAACATCCTTTTATCATTGGTTTCTTCCTCCAGTTGACACTTCCTAGTTGTGGCGGACCCATCAGGGCATCCCCCTGATCCATCTTTGTCTGCCTCCCCCATTCTATCATCGCCCTCCATGTTGCTCCCCACCCAGTTAGTCATGCCCACTCACCCAAGAGGGTGGGCGTCTCTTTTGCCTCAGGGACCTCCACCCCAGCCCTTGCTACCCCTGCTGCCCTCAGTGAGGAGGCTATTGACCTCCTGATAAGTATATCTGTGGGTCAGACAGCCTTTGTGAATGCCATCTAGGGATTAGCGAGCCAACTCCAGCAAACAAATGCTTTCCCGGTATGACATTCATCGTGCAATGTCTGGCCTACAGAGATCTTTCCAGGCTGTGACCTCCACACTGACAGCAGCCAGTCACCCCCAACCTTCAGTCTCCCCTCTACCTTCCTCTTCCCAATCCAAATTCCCCCCTTCCCCTACATTACCAAAGCACACATACCAATCCGGATGCACCCACTGCAACAAACAGGAGCAGCAAACACAGACAAAAGCACAAAAAAACACACCGGCATGCAAGCAAACAACAGACTCCCACAGACACAACATCAGACACCCCCACTGCCGCTAGCGTAACACACATGACATCACACATACCCACAGACATGACCACAAAAGTCAGAGACACACCCACCACACTCAGCATTCCTGCTGAAACCATGGCAATGGACACGCTGACATCCACCACAAGCACCATATGCACTACACAGACATGCAGACATGCACCACATCCACCATACCTGCAGACACCACCCCAATAGACACATACACATCTACCAGTCAATCCCCCAGCACCTCCACCCCCCAGGACCCCAAGACACACAAACTATCACACTCACTTGGCAAAAGACACCACCCACACACAAGTAAACGTCCCACACGCATGCACCCATGACATCCAAACCTACACAGCAGACAACCACTCCCTCAACTTCCAAATCCACCTCCAAATCCCCACCCCCTTCTGCTGTCCGTCCCTGTGTCCCTTAGAATTTTTTGTGTGTTAGACCTTGACCTTTCCCCTGTTCCTTCCAATACCCGTCTCAAACCCAAGAGGCCCCATCACACCTCCCAACCCCTCCCTTCTACCTCTAAGTCCTCCTGTGCCCCTGCAAGCACCCATACCACTCACCACAAGAAGAAGCCCACCCTTCCCAAGAAGCCACCCCCTCTCCCAAATCCAAGATTAAACCGACCTTTCCCAAATCTGACCCCCCCATGCCTCCAAAGATGGTCCCTGAGGTGCATACCTGCCCACTTGAAGCCCCTTCCTGTGAACGTTCCCTGGCAGTTAGGAGTGAAGTGATGGCACCATGATGTGCCTGTGTCAAAGCATTTGGACAGGCCAATGGCCTTAGACTATTGAAAGTTGTTATGAATAAACACAGTTGTTTTTTTTGGGCATACAGTTGTCCTGCAATTCCTTTGCTACCTTTATGTTGTTCCAGAGTGACTTGTGTTGTCTATCTACAGTTGTGTGTGTTTCAGCCTGCTCGCTGATCCAGTCACTGTTGTTTGCAATATCTTACTTTGTGGGCAGTGCTGGCGTCCCCCAAGACAAAGGTATATGTTGACTGTGTGTGTATGTGGCTGTAAATGCAATGGCGGCATCATGGCATTGTGTGCTCTTTGCTATGGTAAGTTTTGTATCTTGTTTTGTCCAATGTGAGCATTTATGGTGATAGACTTGTCCCCCTGATATGGCTTATGGATTAATATAATGTGTGATAGCTTGAGGTTTGTTTGTGCAGACATGGAGTATGTTCAATTGTGCTATCTTCCTTTGCATTTGACTGTGCATGTGTCCATTTAGCAGTGTACCTTGCAGCTCCTTCATGTATGGGTATGTCCCATGCAGTTGCAGTTGTATGTGCTTTCTTGACTTGCACTTCACATTGTGCAGATAGGCATTTGGGTCGAGTATTGCTTGTCCCTGAGATACCTGTAGGGCCAGTTCCTGTGCAACTGTTGTTTAAGGGGCATGTGCAAAGTACTATGGGGGTCATTCCGACCCCGGCGGGCGGAGACCGCCGCCCGCCAAAAGACCGTACCGCGGTCAAATGACTGCGGCGGTCATTTTGACTTTCCCGCTGGGCAGGCGGGCGACCGCCAAAAGGCCGCCCGCCCGCCCAGCGGGAAAGCCCCAGCAACGATGAAGCCGGCTCCGAATGGAGCCGGCGGAGTTGCTGGTGTGCGACGGGTGCAGTGGCACCCGTTGCGATTTTCAGTGTCTGCTTTGCTTTTGCAGACACTGAAAATCTTAATGGGGCCCTGTTAGGGGGCCCCTGCAGTGCCCCAGGGGCCCCACGACACCCGTTCCTGCCAGCCAGGCTGGCGGGAAGGGGGTCGGAATCCCCATGGCGGCGCTGCTTGCAGCGCCGCCGTGGAGGATTCCCTGGGGCAGGGGAAAACCGGCGGGAAACCGCCGGTTTCCCTTTTCTGACCGCGACTTTACCGCCGCGGTCAGAATTGCCCCTGAAGCACCGCCAGCCTGTTGGCGGTGCTTCCTCCGTCCCCGGCCCTGGCAGTCCATGACCGCCAGGGTCGGAATGACCCCCTATGTGTCCCAGTGCAGCCTCCTTCCCTGAGTGCTTCTGATGGCCCCATCCATATTGTGCAGGTCTTGTTTGCATAGTGATATTTGTATATTCATCTCTCTGTCTATTGTGTATGCCATTGTCCTTCCATTGTGTTGCATTGTGGGTGAAGTGTGTGTCCATTGCAGGGCTGTTTACTGGGAGTGGTGTTTGTGTTCCATGCCACATTCATACATATGTGTGTTGAATGTCCATGGCATATGAGGAATGTGAGTGTGTGAGTTGTATTTGTAAGTGGATGTTGGTGCCTTGTTGGTGTTGTGTGAGACAATGTTGTGAACACTTCACTATCTCTGTGCCTGATGTGAGCAGATGTGTGTTTTTGTGTAGTGTTGTGGTGCAGTGTGAGTGACCTGCCTAAGGGGGGATTATTGTGACTGTGCATGTGTCCTTCTTGTGTCTAATTCTGACTGTGTTCACAATGAGACATGTACTTGGTGCCCGTAGCGTGGACCCCATATGATCTGTTGTTCAGCATAATGACACAGGTAGTTGTGTGTACTTCGGTCAGTTGCGTTAATGCGCTGTGGATTTTGTGTTCAATCCGTGATCCTCAGCAGGACGTGTGTGATGGGCTCCATGGCAGCACCGGATGTGTAAGGCTTCCTGCAGGTGAGTGTCTCCCTTTTTTACTCCCTGTTTCTACCTGCTGAGACCTGTTGGTTGGACTGCCACAGTCACATTGGTGGTGTGCAACCCCATAATGTGTCCAGCGGAAACACAGGCTCCGCTGGCCTGTTTGTGCTCCCTTGTGGCGGTCTGTGATGACTGGCGGTGCCAGCGGGACAGCGGGACAATGGCAGTCTTTGCTTCATGGGCCCACATGACTCATAATACACCGGTCTGGCCCCTAACCCGACATCGGACAGTCAAACTCATAATGAGGCCCTAGGTCTAAAGTGTAAGGTGCTTTTACTCAATTATTTAGTTTACTCATGTCCTCCTACTCTAAATGAGGCATCCTATTTCTCATGTCCAAATTCCTAATACATACCTGACTTAAGTTAAAATTAAAGTGCATTAACTCAGTAAGGTAACTATGTAAGTATTCTACATTTCTGTGTTTATTTAGGTAAGGGCTGCCTATCTTCTGACTTAGTTTCCAACCAATGCCTTTCGGGTATCATTACACATCTTGGACTATTATCTACTCCTCTAAGACAAACAATTACCCTGAGTTTTCTACATAAAGTGCTAATGCAGAATGTGTGTTGTTTTTTCTAACTGCGTGCCTGATCTAAGCCAGGTTCTGATTGGATAAAGTGCCAGTGCAGACTTTGAACCTGTGTAAAGTGCCTCTGCAAAAAGTGCATGTGCAAACTCTGATCTCTAATAGAATAGCTGGTCCCAACATGTTGGATAAAGTGCCAATGCAGACTTTGATCCTACAGCTAAGAATAAATATTGATATGTAAAGTACTAGTGCTTTGTTTTTACATGTACCTTATATACTAGTCAAACGCATTTAGAAAGTTCATGTTTGCAAAAGTCTTAATGTTTCGGCTTAATCCTGTTCTCTTTTGCTCTTTTTAATGCTTCTGTCAAGACCACAACTGGATAGCCCCCTTGTCTGAATCTTTCAAACATCTCCATGGCCTACATGGCAAAATCATTTTGTTCTGAACAGTTACGCTTAGCTCTTAAAAATTGACCATAGGGTACACTCCATTTTAAAGCTTTTGGGTTTGCCAAATGTTATTGCAACTGGTGGATTTTATGAACTTTCTATGAATTTTGGTACTTATTCTCCATTCTATGATCTTTATTTCACTATCAAAGTAATTAATGTAATGACAGCTAATTTATTATGTGAATATAAAATGTAAGTTGTTGTTATCCAATGATTTAATGAAATTCTTTAGATCCACTTCATCTCCTTCCCAGGTTAAAAATAAATTATCAGTATAACAGACCCAAAATATCACATTCTCAAGTAGGTCCAGGTTCTGCTCTGTCCATACTGTTCCTGCCTCCCACCACCCATCATTAAGTCTGCAAATGTGGGGGCAAATGACGTACCCATGGGCGTGCTTTGAATCTGTAAGTAAAAGTTTACATCAAAGAGAAACCTATTATGTGTTAAACAAAACTCAACATTTCTGTTGACATTTCAGAGTTCTCTATAAGGCAGAGGGATCTTGATCTTAGAAATTATTCACATGCCTTGATACGGTCCATATGTTGTATGGGTGTGTATAGTTACACAACTACAGTCACCATCAGGTACTTGGAGTTTCAGGGAATACTATTAATTTTATTTAGAAAGTCTGTGGAACCTCTTAAATATGAGAGTAATATCAATACCTGAGGAAATAAAAAGATATCAATGAATTGAAAGGCATACTTTAGAAGGGATCCTATAAAGCTAACAATGGGTCTTCCAGGTAGATCACTGGTGTCTTTATGCAGTTTGGGTGAAAAATACATGGTGGCTGTTATCAGATAATCTACTTTTAAAAAACTGTATTCCTATTCATCCAACATACCAGATTCTTTCCAGCTCTTCAATTTTTGATGGAACTCTGTTGCAGACATAATGGCTGGATCGTTTCCATGTTCCTTATAGTGGTGTTGTTCCTGCAATTGTCTATAGGCTTCTGAAATGTATTTATTATGATACAGTATTATGATGTTTCCACCTTTGTCTGACAATTTTATTAATATATTTTGATCTTCCTGTAGGTCTTTCTGTGCTGGCCAATCTTCCTTAGTCCTGTTCCGCCTATTGTTGTTCCTCTTACCTCTTTTCTGTGCCTTCTTTGCTATATAATTCAGACCCTCTACCATCATCTCCTGGAGCAGACAATTTGAATTGCCTGCTGGTAACTGTGGACATAATTTTGGCCTAGGTGTGTATTGTCTCATCAATTAGAATTCAAATCATCTCACAAAACTCCTAACTTGATAGCTCATCTATTACTGAGGATGTATAACCCTGGGTGGATTCATTCTCCAAACTCAATAGAGCTTTAAAGTGACATAGATCTTTTGATAGTGGATTATACCTGAACTTTTCTGAGCCACATCTCTCTGTTCTCTTTGTAGAAATTATTTCTCAATTTCACTTTTCTAGAGGATTTATACAAATCAATTCTTGTAGTGGTTAGATTTGTTTATGTGTCCAGGCAGACATAGTAGTAATTTGTGTGTCAGGGCAGCATTCAGTAATTTCAGGTGCTTGTTGTCAAGTTTTTCTGAAGACAGGTTGACTATTAAGTTATTATCCTCAGTAAGCTCATTTATAGTTTTTTTCCCCTCTTTCCTTTTCTGTCTTCTCTTAGATCTCCTGGTTTTGATGTATTCTGTTTTTTGTTTGTTTGGCAAACCCCTTCCCAACTTCCTTGTGCTCATTTGGAACAGCCTTAATTCCCCAGAAAAATTCAAATTGGGCATCTCGGAAGAGGTGCCCTTGTCCCCTGAGCTAACCTCCAAGCTCTCTCCATTTGAGGGGGCCAGCTCTTCTTACACAGTTTTATCCATTACATGTCTACTATATACATATATATATTTCTGTAAAACATGATATTCAAAACTATCGAACTACATATCAAACATTATAAATAAAACCTAAATTAGCATTTACCATAGGACATAACTAATAAAAAAATTAAAAACAAACTAACCAATAAAAGCAAACGTTAAACAAACTTAACCAAACAAAATCAGACAAACAATTAAATCAACAATATTAAAGGCACCCAAATTTAATACTTCAAAAATGACAAATACTGCAAGATGAAGAAACTCGGCCAAATTCTCTGACCAGCCCCCTAAAAAAGGAAATATATACATTTTAACAACTACCTTGCCAAGTAAGCAACACTTATATTTAAACTGAAACTTACTTGTAATTAAAATAATAAATGTAAAATATCAAGTAATTAACAAAACACTCTCCAACTTTTATCTCTTTATATGTACTTCTTAAAAGAAAACATTAAAACTTTGAAAAGTGTTAGCCTGCCGATAAACACCAATCACAAACAAGTAAAAAGATATATATAATAAAGTATGTATATCTAAATTGTTTATAAAATATAAACGCTCCCCAAAAGTGACCAATAATACACATAGGGGGTCATTCTGACCCTGGCGGTCACCGACCGCCAGGGCCAACGACCGCGGAAGCACCGCCAACAGGCTGGCGGTGCTTCCATGGGCATTCTGACCGCGGCATGGGCACTGCAGGGGCCCCCTAACAGGGCCCCACATTGATTTTCAGTGTCTGCCAAGCAGACACTGAAAATCGCGACGGGTGCCACTGCACCCGTCGCACGTCTTCAACTCCGCCGGCTCCATTCGGAGCCGGCTTCCTCGTTGAAGGCGCTTTCCCGCTGGGCCGGCGGGCGGCCTTCTGGCGGTCGCCCACCAGCCCAGCGGGAAAGCCAGAATGGCCGCCGCGGTCATTTGACCGCGGTGCGGTCATTCGGCAGCTCCCGCCCGGCATGCGGTTACCACCGCCGGCGGGAGTCGGAATGACCCCCATAATGACCTTAACCTCAACAGACTACCAACAAATAAACTTTTAAAATGAAACTGACACTCTTTTGTCTTACAGTAGAAAAGAAAGCACCTGCTCCACATTGCAACACTCTCACTGGCCAAGCTGGAAAAAAGTTTGAGATATCTAGGAAGAACATACATGTAAGCATAAATAAAAATGTAGTTGCACAATTTTATATGTTAATAACAAACTTATACACTTGTAAAAATTATATTTATTTATACTATCACACTAATTTCAGATACAATGACAGAGAACAGAATATATAACATCTTAGAAGAGATAGCAATACTAAGGGCCTGATTACGAGTTTGGCGGTTGTGGGATCAACGTGGCGCAGGCAACGGATACCCCCCATAGTGTTGATGGTCCTTACACCATATTATGATGCATGCAGTTGCACAGATGAAAGATCGCTGTGGTCCCGCCTGCACAGCCAGCAAATCTTTATCGCAGCTTTGGCGAAATAGGTCAATGCATCTGTCGGACGGCGTACCACCAGTATTACCGCTGGACCAATTATGAAGTGACTTCCCGCTGATGTGACTGTGGTGGTCCAACCATCACATCTGAGCTGGCAGAAAGGGAGGGATATTACACATCCTGTGCTGCCATGGCTCCTATGGTAGACATACTTTCGCTGCTTGTGCTGCTCATTGATGCCCAAAACTAATGTTGTTGTGGACACAACTGACTGTAAGCTAAACATGTACCCATTTCCATCAATTCCAAAGCAAAGAGGTGTCCTGGCATGGGGTCTGTGGTCCGTAGGCCAAACATATTTTGTGGGCCCCTGTTTGGAGCTGTACTCAATGTATGACCCAATCACAGCTCTATGAGGCCCTCTTTGGCCAGGTCACTGACACTGCACAGCCACACTCTATTAATGCATCCCATTATCAGGGAAAGTGATGTATCTTTCCAGCTATGTCACACAAGAGCAACTCCTCATCAATATCACACCTATTAATCTAAGTGACACTCTCACATTGCTCACATGCCATCCCTGTTGTGATATACAAATACATCTGTATGGATGTGCCATTGAACCGATACACACCTTTGCTGCTAAATCTCTGTAATGGACTTCCACACATCACCCACATTTCAAGGTAATGTTAGATAAATGGTATGCAAAATAATTAGTGTGAGAAACAGTCAAAGGTCACAATATAAAGAATCCCTGCCGAATTGGTGAGCCACTACTAGAGGGACCCCTGGAAGGCTGGCGCCCTGGGCTAAATTACACTTTGCACATGCCTTAGAACCACTATTTGAACAGGAACAGTGGCTTTATGTATATCAAGGACAACCAATAGTATAACTAAGTGCTATGTATATGTTATAAATGTGTAAGTGCAAGTCATGAAAGCAAATACAGCAGTAACAGCATGGGTCACACATTTAGATAAAGTAGGTGCAAGGTACACGCATGAAAATGGACACATGTTCAGTAAAATGTGTGCAAAGGTATTACGATTAAACACTCTCCATGTGTGGAGATGTACTTCTCTAGCTTGCACACATTAAACAAATGTCCAACCTACATCATAAGCAGAAATGTAACCCAAAAGATGTTGAACTTAGCAAGCCAATATCAAACACTTACTCTATGAAATACCACCCAATGCAATGGCAGCGCCAATTGGATAACATCTCACATATCCATCTATTGAATATTTTCTCTTGTCCTGGGTGACTCCAGCACAGGTTCCAAGGTCAGCTATAACAACCACAACAAATGAATCCTTAATAAGGGTGAAATAAACCCAACTGTAGTCATACATCCCAAAGTATCCGTGAACATACAAAATGGTAGAAAAGTAATGGCAGGACTAGTGTGTATGAAAACTAGCAAAACCTTTTTTTTATTTAAAAAAAATAAACATGTAGTGCAGGCCAATGGTCAGTCTATTATGTGGTCCAGCACATTGCTGTGCCATTACATTTGCCACTCAAAACAGTGCCATGGAAGCCATCCCAGGATGGAGCATCTAGTGGGCAGCCCAGGCAACTCAATAATGTTCTTTTGGAGGGGCAGGGCCAGAGTTGGAATGGGTGGGTTTGGTTTTTGGAGGGGTGGGCTAACTTTGGTAGGGGTGTCCTTCTTTTTGATTTCTTTGGGGTATGACTGGGTTCAGTGGGGGTATCTGGTTTCACAGGGGAGGGCGTGGATATAGAAGGGATGGGTTGGGGTGTGGACAATGTCCCTTTGGCTGTGGGAAGGTGGTTGGTTTTGACAGCGGTAAGGGCAAGGGCAAACAACAAACTCTCTTTGGGGAAATGGGTAGGGTATCCAGGAGAGATTAGGGGTTGGGAGGTTGAGGAAGTGGAAGTGTCCGGTGTGGGTAGGTATACTGTTAGTGCTGCTGTTTGTGTGTTTGAAGTATGATGCTTGTGTTTTGTAGGTGTCTGTTGTGTGGGTGAGTGTGGGTGTTTGTGTTTTATTGGCTGTGTGTAATGTGCTGGGGTGGTGAATGGGTCTGCTGGTGTGGGTGTGGTATCTGGGGGTATGGTGGGGTAGCGGATGGGTCTATGGATGTGGGTGGGGTGCCTGGGGGTATGGTGAGGGTGGTGGATGGGTCTGTGGGTGTGAGTGTGGTATCTGGAGATATGGTGGGGTGGTGGATGGGTCTATGAGTGTGGTATCTGTGGGAATGGAGGGGTAGTGGATGGGTCTGTGGTTGTGGTATCTGTAGGAATAGAAGGGGTGGTGGATGGGTCTGTGGGTGTGTGGGGTGGTGTCTGGGGGCATGGTGGGGTGGTGGATAGGTCTGCTGGTAGGGGTGTTGTGTCTGGGGTTATGGTGGGGGTGGTTGTGAGTGTCTGGTGAGTGGTTGCGTGTATGTGTGTTTTGTGATGTTTCTGTTTTCATGTGCTGCTGGGGGGTGTTGAGGTGTGTGAATGTTTAGCTGTGATTGTGCGTGTGACAGGTATGGGAATAAGGAAATTGGATGGGTAAGAGGCAGGTGGTGGGGTGGAAGTTTGGGATGGGTGGAAGGCTGCCGTAAGGGAGGAGGCCAGAGCCTAAACAGATCTCTGTAGGGCAGACATAGAACTGTGGATGCCTTCCAGGTAGGTGGCCATCTGTTGCAGATGACTGCCCTGCCCCGGGATGTCATTCAGTAGTGCAGTCTGACCCACAGAGATGTTTCCCAGGAGGTTAATGACCTTCTCACTTAAGGAAGCAGGGGGAATTGGGGTGGGGGTGAGGTGCCTGGAGCAAAGGAGACCGCTCCCCTTTTGGGTGAGCAGGACCAGCCAACTGGATGGGGAGCAACAGGAAGGGTGGAGATGGTAGTGTGGGTGGCAGACAAGGAGGACGTAGGAACTGGTCCTGTAAGTCCTGCCAGCCCTAGGGAGTGTCCACTGGACCTTGACTCGGATGACAACGATATTGAGTCTGTGTCCTCCATGGTGCTCCCTTCACCCTCTGGGACACTGCGTCCCTCCGTGTCTGTTGTGTCGCAACTGGAGGTACTATGGCCAGCTGCTTTCCCACAGAAGTTGGCCATGTGTCCTCTGCTTGCCTGGGATGATGCTGAAATGACAAATACAAAGAATTTTATTGTATGTGCCAGAACACACTTGACCAACTGGTTTGATCACAGAACATCACTATAAAGTACAGTAGACCCCAACTACAAGGTCCACCAAAGTAGCTCTAATATTAGCAAGGCCACATGCATGCACGCTACATGACCTGTAAACAATTGCCCACAGTAAAGTTAGAACCAGAGACAACTCCAATTGCATGAGTGACGTTGTGCAATCACAATACCCATGTATCAAGTAGGACACCTTATCACATTGAATGGTTTGGCTCTTGTAGCATGTAACATGATATCAACATGATATCAAATAGTATGACAATGGCAAATTTATTCCTACTGATTCCACTCAAGGCTGTGCAATCAGCAACTGTTCATATACCTAAAACCACCTCATGATGAAATGATGGTCAACTAATAAAACTTCCTACCGATCTCCCTGCTCCCTTTCCCGGCGAAGGTCACCGAGAAGATCGTCAACGCTCAGCTTACCCACCACCTCGAGGACAACTCCATCCTGGACTCCTCCCAATCCGGTTTCAGACGCAACCACAGCACCGAGACAGCACTCCTTGCCGCCACAGATGACATCAGACAGCAAATGGACAACGGCGAAACATCAGCCCTCATCCTCCTGGACCTATCCGCAGCCTTCGACACGGTCTGCCATCGCACCCTATTAACACGCCTCCACGAAGCCGGAATACAAGAAAAAGCCCTCAACTGGATCTCCTCATTCCTCTCCGGCAGAACCCAGAGAGTCCGCCTCCCACCCTTCCGCTCCGAAGCCACCAACATCATCTGCGGCATACCCCAAGGCTCCTCACTGAGCCCGACGCTGTTCAACATCTACATGGCCCCCCTCGCACAACTGGCCCATCAGCACAACCTCAACATTCTCTCCTACGCCGACGACACCCAGCTCATCCTCTCCCTCACCAAAGACCCACACACCGCCAAAGCCAACCTCCACGAGGGAATGAAGTCCATCGCCGAGTGGATGAGACACAGCCGCCTGAAATTGAACTCCGACAAGACCGAGGTCCTCATCCTCGGACGCACCCCCTCTGCCTGGGACGACTCCTGGTGGCCCACTTCGCTGGGAGCCCCGCCAACGCCAGCCAACCACGCACGCACGCAACCTGGGTTTTGTCCTCGACTCCGCCCTCACCATGTCCAAACAGGTCAACGCAGTTTCCTCCTCCTGCTACAACACCCTCCGCATGCTCCGTAGAATCTACAAATGGATCCCGACAGAAACCAGAAGAACGGTAACCCAGGCCCTCGTCAGCAGCAGACTAGACTACGGCAACGCACTCTACACAGGTATCACAAAAAAAGACATCCAACGCCTCCAACGCATCCAAAACGCCTCCGCCCGACTGGTCCTCGACGTACCCCGCCGCTGCCACATCTCCCACCACCTGAGAGACCTCCACTGGCTCCCCGTGGACAAGAGGATCACCTTCAAGCTCCTCACCCACGCTCACAAGGCACTCCACAACGCCGGACCAGCCTACCTGAACTACAGACTCAACTTCTACGCCCCCACCCGTCAACTCCGCTCTGTCAACCTCGCCCTCGCCATCGTTCCCCGCATCCAGCGCAAGACCTCCGGTGGCAGATATTTCTCCTACCTTGCCGCCAAGACCTGGAACACCCTCCCAACCTCCCTGCGACAGACCCAGGACCTTCTCACCTTCAGGAGACTTCTTAAGACCTGGCTCTTCGACCAGTAGCAGCACCCCCGCCCCCTTTTTCAGCGCCTTGAATACGGTGACATGGAAAAACTCTTGTCACACTGTAGAAACTTCCCAATGGTAGCTTTCTAATATGTCCATTGTCAGAATAGTCTCATGAAAGTTGCACTAATGTAGCTTCGCTATGTAACACATGCTACTCAGATAAGTGGACTGTAGACAATCTAGGCAAAATATCAGGAGGATTTGTATATAAATATCCACAGCATAATGTATCAGCTAGCCCTAGGGAAATCACCCGTCTCAAATGGTACTGGTGAGACCATCATTCTAACATTGCATTGCTTAAAGTCAGTATTCCACTGAATGTTGTTGAGGCTCAGGGAATCTTCATTAGGATAGAGGTGGTTTAATCTGTTTTCAATGGAAAGGCACGTCACTGTACCTTTCTTCATGCAAACACAAATTTAATTGCATTACCGAGTGTACACACTCACATATGATTCCCACATTTCTGCATGCCATTCCCTGATGCATGTCAACAGTCAATTATTGAACCTTCACTAATAAACAAGTGGAAATCATGTAGCCGAATTAGTCACATCAATGGCATGGAAATTCACATTGTGACAAATTACTGTAGGTGTACCTGCAATTTACTTCATTGCTACAGTAATTGGACATGCCTAATTACATTGAGTAATGGCTTAGGGTATGTGTGACCCACCAACAATGTTGACACACTCCTGTCTGTGATAACTCATGAACTGTATACCCATCACATATAACTATTTTCCAATACATGTTTGCGTACGCACATATGTGATGGAATCAGACATCATTCTGTGAAGACAGGTTGATCATGTGTGAAACAGTAATGTAAATGACACTACAAAGGTGAAAGATACAGGTGCCAACATGTAGACATAAATGCTGATGGCAACAGTGATGTTTGCTAACTCATATAACTGTACATTCCCCACTTATCAAGGGGGAGTATTGCTCAGTGACTGCACCCAACGTGCATTGTATGCTATGTCACATGTAAGAGTGCCACCATCATATGAAACACAGTAGTGAGGCAGCATCACTCTTGACAGACTTAAGAGAAGTGGCCTGTTGGGTACAAATGCCAATATACTCTTGTGAGTAGACACATGGATGAGTACAGTGATCAATCAGATCATGTTGTTTGATGTTGTGAGTGACACACTGAAGACAAATGGCCTGTTGGATATAAATGTTACCCACAACATCAAACTACATGAGCTGATTAATTACTGTACTCAGCCATGTGTCTGCTCAAGAGAGCATATTGGTAGTAGACGTGACTCTGCTATGCTCCTGTGTCACGTAGGTTCTCATTATCCTAATGAGACTACTGGATTTGGGCGGCAGAATCACCTGTACTGCGGGGGACTGAGTCTGACTCCGCACCATGTGACACCTGCTGGCCTAATCCTGGTTTATTCCGGTTAACTAGCAGTGCCTCATCTCCACCCAAGAGCAGGGATAATTCGGGCAACCAGGCGCGTGACATAACTGACTCCTCATGGGAATTGTGGTCACTCAGATCTCATCCGTGTCTCTCAGTTATATTAGTCTCACATATGCAGGGACAATCAGAGGCAGAGTAAAGTTCAATGAGGTTTTATTGAAGTAACTGCATCTTGGATAATAAAGCATGTATTGCAATAACTAGGACGATGAAGCACAATAAGATTAAAATTGTGACAAGGAGAGTAAAACACAAGAATAACTCTACCACATTGTCACTAGAGTTTGTAAAGATAGTTCCTTCCTAGGCTATGTTAGAGCGCAGCATGTTAAGCTCTAATTCTGCCCTTCAGGTTCCCCCTAGGAGGACATCATCCCTCAAACCTGAGCAAGAGGCCTGCAGTCTACATAAGCAGCCATAGCGAAGCAATCAGCAATCAGGAGACAGTTGTGGTCATCTGGCTGGATTCTCCCTCTAACATACATGGGTCAAAGTTGTGTTTTTATAATAAAACAGCTGATATTCCAAGATAGGATCCCCACATAAGAGTGTGTATATTTCTGTGAACATTGGAAACAAAGGGTACCATTTTGGCCAGCAACCTATCTTCCTCTAGCCTCGAGAAAAGCAAAGAGTGAAAGAAATTTCTTGTTTAAGAATGCAGTGCTCACCTAGGCGAAGAACAGCTAGATAGAGAAAACAAAATGCGGATAATGTTAAAATAATTTAACAAAACGAAATAAAATATATCTAGATTAAAGTGCACAGCAGCAGGCATAGTTGGCTAAAATAATGTGTATAAAACTATAGCTAAAATGGCTACACAACACCTGGTTATTAGGACAATAGGCAAGGCACATCATCATGCACCTACTACCAGACCTACACAAACAATTACTCTTCATGTGTGTTCCACATGGGCCACTTCCAATATAGATGGGGAGATGCCTACCTCTAACACACAAAGTTGGCAATGTAATATGTATGATTCTGCTCAGGACTCACCCCCTTGCAGCTGCTGTGATTCCCTCAACTGCCCATCAAACGTCTGGTAGGCCTCCACTAGTATGTGGGCCATTAGAGGGATCAGGGTCCAGCACACACTCCGTCCATATTGAGAGGACAGCCCCAGCTGGATCTCTGTGATCTTCCAGGCTCAGCGCTTCAGGTCCTCCCACCTTTTCTGGCAATGGACTCAGCATCGGCGATAGACCCCTGGGGTCTGTACCTTCAGGGCGATGGCTTTCCAAATGGCTTGCTTCTGCTGGTCGTTGACCTTTTATGGATCTAATAGACAAATATAGGGATCATAATTATATATTTTAGGATATCTGTTTGGTTAACACACATTTTGTAGACACCTATCACAAGCATTTTTGAATTAGTAACAATCTACATGTGTAAAACTCACATGCTGGTAAGTACAGGGAGGTAAATGCAGACGTTTGTAGTCATCTGCTGACTATCCACAACCCTGGTCATGGCCTACACTGACTAAGCCAGTCCACTAACATGATGTAGCCCAGGGCCATCCGACATGTACTGTGATGTGAACCACTATGAAACACAACATATCATTGTGACCTCCTTAAGGGTAAACTATTTGTGCATGACTATCCAGACACCTTTACATTCAGAAACATTGACTTGCTGCATACAGTCCATACAGGCTACTACCATAGTATAGACTACACCCTCAGACTTAGGTGACAATGAAAGGGCTGGCATGGGTGTCACTGAGAGCTTCCTCTCTGAGGATGTGTGGACATGTGGACTACCTAATGGAATTTCATGCTAAATCTGACTGAGTTTGTGTGATATGTACTGGTATCACAGGACACACCTATTACCATATGTGGCACTCTTAGAGAAATGACATTCAACATACTAAGGTATGTTTGGTCTGAGTGGTTGAATGTCACAAAGCTAGTGATTCAAATGTAATGATCTCTCCAGAATTAACCAACTAATTGCAATGTATGTTTATCACTTGGGCAACAGGCCTGTACAGTGCAAACATGACTTATGGAAAAGTGACAACAGACCTGTGGAAGTAAGGAGCCCGTCAGTAGTAAATATCACACATTGACAATGTGGGTCAATAGAAAGATGTATAGGGTCAGGGGTTGCCTCAGTAGCCATTCCAAATACAGTCAATGTAAAAGCATTCAGGGCTACTCTTGGTTCAGAAGACTCATTTTGGGAACATCCAAGGATCTACACGTCTACAGGAAGATTACCTGTGCATCTGTTGCATTGCCACAGTAACTTTGCCCAAGCCTGAGCTTTTGCCCATAATGGGCAAAACTCTTTGTCAGGCCTTGCTGTCTGCAGGCTGAGCATACTGTACCAAAATGAACATACCATTTCCATCACTTCAATACATAACAGTAGATCTTGTGGCCATCCTATATGTAAGCTCAAGGTTGTGTGGCACTCTGAAGGGGTCAGAGAGATTTAGCTAGCTCTCAGACAACAGTTTGCTAAGGCCTGATCTGGGCTGAGTGATATGTGAGACTGTACACATTTCTAACATCCTCCTCAACTGCTTATAACAGCTCAGACTGTAATGCAAATGCATATATTTTCTGATTTACCATCATTTGATCATCAAATATATCATTGTTACCCTGAAAGGTTTATTTGCATAAATATGTGAATGCAGGAATAGGAGGATCTAGGGCTTATCACACATCACACAACACAATGGTCATTTGAAATACACAAAGTACAGGGCTCCACAACCCATAACATGTACATCCTATGCAAGGACCACAAAAAATGCAACTAGAGTCATCCACAAAACTCTCTGGAACTCAGAGGCACATTGTAGCCTGTGAGTTATGAATGACAATACACATTGATAATCTAACATATGATACTTTGGGTATTGCATGTTAGTAAAGTAGACGGCCAACACAATGGCTAAGCTAAGATGTGAGCATACAGGACATTGACATTTTGTGACAGTTATTGTGGTGTAATTTACTTGACTCCGCTCCCTCAGCTATTACTGTCAAGCCCTCAGGATACAGGATGGCCAAGTCCTTTTCCTCCCAGGGAAAGAGTTGTAATGTGGCGCTGGGAGGACCACTACCAGTCTTCTGGGACTCCATGTGTTGCCTGCTAGCCAGGGAATGCACCTTTCCCTTCAGGATGTTCCACCTCTTCCTAATATCCTCCTTTGTGCGGAAGGTAGTGCCTACAGCAAACACTATATCGACTATCCTTTGCCACATTTCCATTTTCCTACTGAGAGGGTTATGTTGGAATTGGGCTCCAAACAATTGTGGCTCTACTCTTATGATTTCATTCACAACAAGTCTCAACTCATCCTCAGAAAAATGTGGATTTTTAGAACGTGACATGACTGTAAATTAAAGTGGATTACAAGGACTAAAAAACAAGATAAGTGACATTGGGGAAAAATGAATATAAGTGTGTGGAAAGTGTTAAATGGAATGGAAGAAAAGGGCTGCTTTATCTCACAAAAATGAAACAATGATGTGTGGTCTCTGTCTTGCTGTGCTGCAGTGGAGAGCCAAAGGATCATGTTCTGGATTAGGGTGTGTTTTATAATGTGATTTGCAGGTGTGTCCACTTGGCCAATGGGTGTCAGCTGTGTTGTTTTTTAATCCATGCAATGGGTCAATGGTGCTTTGCTGACAGCATATCGTGACAACTGACCACCGTCAGGTAACCAACAGAAGGGGTCCACCAGTACTGACTTGAAAATGACAGCAGACACCACACTTAAGTGCATTATGTCCACTGAGGTCTCTAAACCTACATGTCTTACCATATACTAGGGACTTGGAGGTGAGTTGTCAAAACCAATTGTAATCACACCTATTTACCATATACTGTGTAAATAGAGCACTAGCCCTGGGCCCAGGACCCATTCAGTGTCAGAAAACCAACATCTAGTAGTCTCTGAATTACCTAAAGAACATCTAAAGCCAAGGTTCTAAGTCCTGATGGGTTCTCAGTTGAATTGTTTTCCCAATATTCATGAAACCTTGTTCCAAAATTGTTGTCACTTTTTGATAATTTCTTTCAAACAAAGAAGCTTGCAGTACTTATTTTGAAGCCATGTTTTGGCTTACACCTAAAAAAATAAAGGCCCTCATTACAACCCTGGCGGTAGGTGTTAAAGCGGCGGTAAAACCGCCAACAGGCCGGCGGGAAAAAATTGTAATCACGACCGTGGCGGAAACCGCCAACATAGACAGCCACTTTAACACTCCGACCGACAAGGCGGTACAAACAAACACCACGGTGGTAACCGCCAACAGACAGGCAGAGGACAATGTACCGCCCACAGAATTACAACAGTCCAATCCGCCACCTTTTTCGCGGCGGATTCACCGCGAACGAAAACACAGCGGAAACATGACTTGGAAGGGAAAACGCTCACCTCTACACACCCCACGAGGAATCAGGACGCCATGGAACCCGAGCTCCAGATACTGCCAGCCTTTATCTTCCTGCTTCTCTACCAGGAACAACAAAGACAGCGGTGAAGACCACGGTGAGTACTGCACCTACGACACAGGGGAGGGGGGAGGGAAAAGAGAGTGACACACACACACGCAACACGCAACACCCCCACCCCCACCCTCACCCACGACAACACACACACTAATACATCATGATACATTACAGTTACACCCCCCAACCCACCCCTGGAAGAATGCAAGGACAAAAGGAAATGAGTTGAATTATTGTAATATATTCAAATACATGAATCAAAAATATATACATATATAAAGATATTCACACTATAAACAAATATATACACCAAGAATACAAGTCCAAGGGATTCCACCATCATAGTCCGTGGACCACTGGGCCCAAAATGCATGGGCGAGGCCCACACTCAATACCCAAACTAAACAGAGAGAACACTGCTGGGGCATCAGATAGAAATAAAACACGCACCTCAGGGGGAAGGGAAGGGGGAGCACCTCAGCCGGATGAGTGCACAACACCAGATCCACGAGGGGCCTCCATGCCCACTGCTTTATCCTGGGGAGTGCAAAGCCACAGTCTCTCAAGTCTCTCCAGTGGGTGGGTTGCCCACTGCTTTATCCTGGGGAGTGCAAAGCCACAGTCTCACAAGTCTCTATAGTGGGTGGTTTGCCCACTGCTTCATCCTGGGGAGTGCAAAGCCACAGTCTCTCAAGTCTCTCCAGTGGGTGGTTTGTCCACTGCTTTATCCTGGGGAGTGCAAAGCCACAGTCTCTCAAGTGGATAACAGTCTCCACTGGTTCTGGAGGGGGCCTGGTGCCCAGAGTGCCTCATCCTGCCAAGGACTGAGGTAGTGGATGTAAATCTCCTCTGGTTCTGGAGGGGGCTTTGTGCCCAGACTGCTTCATCCTGCTCGTGGCAGCCTCAGTAGCGTTGGAATCTTTGGCGCTCACTGGCCTGCGGTGCTTGTTGCGTGGTGTCCTGTTCAGCGGTGCTGGTGGCGGCGGTGTCCTGTTCAGCGGTGCTGGTGGTGGCGGTGTCCTGTTCAGCAGTGCTGGTGGCGGCAGTGTCCTTGGCAGCGGTGCTGGTGGCAGCGGTGTCCTGTTCAGCTGTGCTGGTGGCGGCGGTGTCCTGTTCAGCGGCGGCGGTGTCCTGTTCAGTGGTGCTGGTGGCGGCGGTGTCTTGTTCAAAGGTACTGGTGGCGGCGGTGTCCTGTTCAAAGGTGCTGGTGGCGGCGGTGTCCTTGGCAGCGGTGCTGGTGGCGGCGGTGTCCTTGGTAGCGGTGCTTGTTGCGGTCTTGTCCACCGTGCAGGTTTTCCCAGACTTGTCGGTTTTACTGTGCCCCTTCCCCACCTTGGATGGTGGCGCAGCTGTCTCCACACTCCCAACTGTACCCCTGGGAGCGGCTTTGGTGGCAGATTTTTTTCCTCTCTCCCGCCGGAAACTTTTTATGCTTTTGAGGTGGGGGACTGTCCGTGCTCTGGCTCCTTGCCACACTGGCTGCCCTTCTGCCTGGAGCCCTCCAGAAGCCGGTTACTACTGGCACCACTGTTCCAGCAGATGTTGTGGCTGAGGCGCTGGATTGGGACCTGGAGAGGTGGGCCCTAGCAGACTGAAGGGGTGGGGGAGGTGAGGGAAAGAGGTCAAGGTTGGACAGGAAAGGTTTTTTGGACACACTGGGACGGGTAGATGGAGGGGGTTTGGGAGTGGAGAAAGAGGTAGTGGTTGTAGGAGGTGTACGTTTGCTGACTTTGGGTGAAGGTGCATGGGCTGGAGGCTGTCGTGAGGTGGATGGCTGTTGGGTGGGTGTGTGACTGCGTTTGTGTACCTTGGGAGGTGGGCTCACAGACACACTGGGAGAGGACACAGGGGATGTGTGAATGGTAGTGGGGGTGGTGAGTGCACGTGAGCGGAGTGTGGTGGTGGGTGTGCTGGTGATGGAGGTAGTGGCTGACGATGTAGTGCATGCAGGTGTGAGTGGAGACGAGACAGGGAGGGAGGAGGGAGACGAGGAGAAGGGGGACACAGTGGAGGCAGTGGATGTTGGTATGTCTGCATTTGTATGATGCTTGCGTGAGTGCCTGTGAGATGTGTGGTGCTTATGTTTGCCTGAGCTTCCCTTTTGTGTTGACATGTGTGCATGCTGGTCTGATGGTGTGCTTGGGACAGGCTGAGGTACAGGGGTTTGGGTCTGGGTGGAGGAAGTTGGAGGGGGGAGGCTAGAGACAGGGACAATGGCTGCCATCAGTGCTGAGGCCAGAGTCTGAAAAGCTTGTTGTTGGGCTGCCTGACCAGAATGAATGCCCTCCAGGTATGCATTGGTTTGTTGCAACTGCCTCTCTACACCCTGGATGGAATTCAAAATGGTAGACTGCCCAACAGTGAGGGACCTGAGGAGGTTAATGACCTCCTCACTGAGAGCAGCAGGGGTGACAGGGACAGGGCCTGAGGTGCCTGGGGCGAAGGGGATGCCACCCTCCTGGGTGAGCGGGCACCGGCAAACGCTGAGGGGCTGCTGGGAGGGCGGTGCTGGTAGAGGGGGTGGCAGCTGTACCTGTAGATGCGGGGGCACAGATGGGCTCCCATCAGAGGAGGAGTCCGTATCGCTGGTCTCAGGTCCTGTCCCCGCCGTGGAGCTCCCCTTGCCCTCCGTCCCACTGGTGAATTCAGACTCCGTTGTGTCCCCCTACAGGGCCATGTGGGATGCAGCTCCCTCCTGCTCCGGTGCCACTGCTCCTCCGCCTGATCATGCTAATTCACACAAGAACAGGGAGACCACAAAAAGGGGGGGGGAAGACAGAAGAAAGACATGTTAAGTGCATGCAATACCGCTACCGTTGGCGGACACTACAGACACAGAAGCCCCCTGCACTACGCCGTGCACTTGGAGTTCCCTAATCAATCACAGGGACATGGGTTAAAAGGCTATGTCCGGTTGCTGCACACATGGATGTCACAAGAGCCTGACTAGGTGTAGTTGGCTCTGTACACAGGTGGGGTGGGGTGCCACAGTGCCTGCCTTCAGAAGGGACCTTGCCTACTAAACTCGCCCTGGCCTAGGGGAACCCACAGCCCACCTCCCCCACCCAGATACCTACAATGCGTGCTGAATCAGCTGAATGAGAGTGTACTCACCCCCTTGTGGCTGCTGTGATGCCCTCAAGCGCCCATCCAACTCCGGGTATGCCACCGCCAGGATCCGGAACAACAGGGGGTCATGGTGCGACGGGCACCCCTCCCACATTGGGAGGCCATCCCAGCTGGGCCTCTGCCGTCTTCTTGCTCCAGCGGCGAATGTCCTCCCATCTTTTCTGGCAGTGGGTGCTCCGTCTGTGGTAGACCCCCAGGGTCCGGACTTCCTTGGCGATGGCACGCCAAATATCCTACTTCTGGTGGGCGCTGATCTACAGGAATAGTACAGGGGAAAAGGAGAAGATATAACCGTCCGCACCGTCACAGTCATTGGCCCGCATCCCTACTCTTGCCATGACGCACATGCACTCACCGTCGTTTCATGCACGCCTCATTCTCCCCTATCTTTCATCCACACCACTCCAAACAGCCATTGCCCATACAGCATGCTCAAAGTGTACTCACCTGTTTGTCTGGAGGACCGTAGAGTAGCATGTACTGGGGGAGGACCCCATCCACTAGTTTCTCCAACTCCTCCATCCTGAAGGCAGGGGCCCTTTCCCCAGACACACGAGCCATTGTTTCTTCCAGACTGAGGTCACAGCAGCACTTGCAGTGTAGGTCCTCTCCTGTCGAAGATCAGGTATCAAGTGATTGAACAGAGAAAAAATGTCGGTCACGTCCGCGGAGGTGCGTACCGTCACCGCCGGCATACATCGTCATTGGCTCCTGGGACCCATAGGGTCCAATGTTAACCAATGCAGGATTGCGCTGTGGTCTTCGACTGCCTACCGCGACGGTGTACAACGCCAGCGCAGTTACCTCATATCCCCTTGTCCCAGTTTACAGATCAGGCAGCTGCCATTTCAGGGGCCCACATGGCATTATTTTAGACTGCGTCACACATATCTAGGCCTTGCTTAAACACTAATACAGCCATATGTCAATTTGCAAACATTTTCCGATTAAGTTGTGTTTACGTACCTCAGAGCTGGTTGACTCTCTGCTCGCTGTTCTCCTCCATAGGCAACGTCCACTGGGGCAGGTGAGGAGATGGCAGCATCCTCCGGTGTACAGACCGCTGGTGGACCTTTCGACAATGGAGGAGCGACATGTGATCATCACCTACGGACTTGATCATACCACAATCCTGGAACTGTGTGCCCAGTTGGAGCCAGACCTGATGTCAGCTATCCGCCATCCCACAGGAATCCCCCCTCTAGTGCAGGTGCTGTCAGTACTCCATTTCCTAGCAAGTGGGTCTTTTCAAACAACAGTGGCCATAGCATCAGGGATGTCCCAGCCTATGTTTTCCAACGTGTTGTCCAGAGTGTTGTCTGCCCTGATGAAACACATGCGGAGCTACATCGTTTTCCCTCAGGTGGAGGATTTGCCTACAGTGAAAGGTGACTTCTATGCCCTGGGACATGTCCCCAACATCATAGGTGCCATTGATGGGACACATGTGTCCTTGGTCCCCCCACGTAGGAGTGAACAGGTGTACAGAAACCAGAAGAGTTACCATTCGATGAATGTGCAGCTGGAGTGTTTGGCCGACCAGTACATCTCCCATGTGAATGCCAAATTTCCTGGCTCAGCGCATGACGCTTACATTCTGAGGAATAGCAGCATCACTTATGTGATGGGGCAACTACAGAGGCACTGTGTGTAGCTATTAGGTGAGGACATGGACCCTATACAGTGCGAATAGGTGTCTGGGTCTGGGGATGTCCCTATGAGTTAGTGTATGTCTAACAGTTGTCCCTCGCCATTTGCAGGTGACTCTGGTTAACCCAACCTGTCATGGCTACTGACCCCTGCGAGGAATCCCAGGACAAGGGCAGAGGAACGCTACAATGAGGCCCATGGGTGAACTAGGAGGATTATAGAGAGGACCTTCGGCCTCCTGAAGGCCAGGTTCCGGTGCCTCCATATGACAGGTGGTTCCCTATTCTACTCACCTAAGAAGGTATGCCAGATCATCGTGGCCTGCTGTATGCTTCACAACTTGGCTTTGCGACGACAGGTGCCTTTTCTGTAGGAGGATGGTCCAGATGGAGGTGTTGTGGCAGCTGTGGAGCCTGTGGACAGTGAAGATGAGGAAGCAGAAGAAGACATAGACAACAGGAACACAGTGATCCACCAATACTTCCAGTGAGACACAGGTAAGAAGACAACACTGCCTGCTACATCTGATTTAATTCTACTACCTCTCATTTGTCTGTCATTTTCACCCAGTGTATGGTCACTGAGTTGTCACTTTCCCTTACGATTTCACAGATGTAGGTCCCACTGTGTGAAATCTGCTTTGTTTCCGCATGGACTAGAGCTGTGTGACATAGGTATGTTGACAATACAATGGACATTGCTATTTCCCTCAGTTATTGAAAATACACATTTGTGAAAGCACAGACTGACTCCAGATTGTTTTGTGATTTAATGGTGTTTATTAAGTGCTAAATAGTGGAGGGGGTTGTAAAATGGTCAGGGGTGATGGTGGAGGAATGTCCATGGCAGAGTCCAGTCTATTAGTCTCACAGGTGCATTGTCCAAAGGGGCATAGGAAGTGGAGCTGGGGCAGTTTAAGGATGGACAGGGTGACAAAGTGGGACAGAAGGATGACATTCAGGGTGGTCTCATTTCTTGGCGGGGGTCTTGGCATTGTTCTCTGTCTTTGTCCTGGATCTCAGGGACCGCTTGCGTGGTGGTTCTCCATCTGCAGGGGGTGGGGTGCTGGTGTCGTGGTCCTGTGGCGGTGCCTCCTGTCCACTAGCGCCGGCGGAGGTGGTGGGCAGTTCATCGTCCAGGCTAGTGTCAGGGGCCCCTTGTGCCACAGTGTCCCTCCTGGTGTTGACGAGTTCCTTCAGCACCCCTACAATGGTGCCCAGGGTGGAATTGATGGATTTTAGTTCCTCCCTGAAGCCCAGATACTGTTCCTCCTGCAGCCACTGGGCCTCCTGAAACTTGGCCAGTACCGTTGCCATCGTCTCCTGGGAGTGGTGGTAGGCTCCCATGATGTTGGAGAGGGCCTCGTGGAGAGTGGGTTCCCTGGGCCTGTCCTCCCCCGTCGCACAGCAGCCCTCCCAGTTCCCCTGTGTTCCTGGGCCTCTGTCCCCTATACCGTGTGCCCACTGCCACTGCCCCCAGGTGTTGTTGGGGTGGTGGGTTGGCCTGGGTTCACTGTAGTGGTGAACACACTGCTGATTGACTTGTCCTGGGGACAGAGGGATGTGCCCACTGGATGGATGCTGTGCTGGTGTTTCCAGAGGGGGGAAGCTCTGTAGTGGCCTGTGCCAGTGTGAGGGGAACCGACTGTCCCGAGGTCCCCGATGTGCCAGGCTGGTCATCTATATCCAGTTGGACAGAGCTGCTGTCATCACTGTGGGCCTCTTCTGTGGGTGGAGTGGACATGTCTGGACCCTCCTGTCCGGTGACGTTGGGTAGGGGTTATGCAGGGGTGTAAAGGCATGATTATTGCATCTGTGTGTGCCATGGTGTGCAATGTGTGGGTGAGCCTGTACCCCAGTGCTTGCATTCCTGTGTAGGACCTTGTGTGATAATGGTTTAAGGGGGTGTATGGGTATGTGCAGTGGCCATGCTTTGGTGATGGATGTCCATGCTTTGGTGTTACATGCAGGGCTTGGATTTGGGATGTGTGGTTTGTGATAGTGGGACATACGTGAGGAGTTGGAGTGATGGGGGTGAGGGCGAGGGTGGGGGTATGTGATAGCATGCAGATGGGTGGGGGATGAAGTAGTGAAAGATTTGCCTTACCAGAGTCCATTCCTCCAGCTACTCATGCAAGGCCCTCAGGATGCAGTATAGCCAAGACCTGCTCCTCCCATGTAGTGAGTTCTGGGGGAGAAGGTGGGGGTCCGACGCCAGTCCTCTGAACCGCAAGGTGGTGTCTTGAGACCACGAAACGCACCTTCCCCTGTAGGTCGTTCCACCTCTTCCTGATGTCATCCCTAGTTCTTGACTGCGTTGACCCTGTACACGATTCTTCGCCATAGCTCCATCTTCCTAGCTATGGTGGCGTGCTGTACCTGTGATCCGAATAGCTGTGGCTCTACCCGTATGATTTCCTCCACCATGACCCTGAGCTCCTCCTCAGAGAACCTGGCGTGTCTGTGCGGGGCCATAGTGTGGTGTGGGTGATATGTGGGGTGGGGTGTGTTGTGATGTGTGGGGTGATATTTAGAGGTGTGTTGTGTGAGGTGCTTAGATGTTGTGTGAGTGATGGTGTAGGGTGCCTGTGGATGCTATTGTTCTTTCTGGTGGTGTCTCTTTCTGGCCTTCTGTCGCAATTGTTGACGTAAGGGTTTGTGGGTGATGTGGGTGTGTGTTTTATATTGTATTGGATGTGTGGGAGTGGTGTGTGTATGTGTATCAGGTGTGTGTATTTCGAATTGTCCAATGTGGATGTGTTTTGTAAATGTGTGTGTATTTTGAGCGCGGCGGTGTGTACCGCCAATGGAATACTGCAGTTGAAAGACCGCCGTGTGGATTCGTGGGTCGTGATAGTGTGGGGGTATTCCTGTTGGCGTGACGGTGGAGGTTTTGTTATCACCAGTTTATCACTGACCTTTGGTGTGGCGGACTTGTATGGGTGTCTGGATTTTGGTGGATTCCGAGCTGTGGGTCATAATGACCGTGGCGGAATTCCGCTGCCGCGGCGGTGTGTTGGCGGTCTTCTGCACGGCGGTAAGTGGCTTTACTGCCTTTACTGTGGAAAAAGCACAGACCAATCTCTTTAATTACTATAGATTGTACATTTTTTGCAAAAACTGTAAACTGCTTTTCATAATAATAATTACATTCTTGAATTATTCAGATTAGGATGGTCTTGATCCGTCAAAGGAATACACATTACAAATAACTCTAGAACTTTTCTGATTATCAGATATGGTGCTTCTCAAATGGTTCAGGCCACAGCAGCTGTATCTGTGATGAAGAGAAAGCCTTTGAATGGGTGACTTGGGATTTTATGTTTCAGGCTTTAAGATGGCATAGTTTTGGTCTACAAATGTTACAATACATTGACATTCTTCATTCTGCTACTTAAACATCCCATTTTGTTATTGACATACAATCATATTTTTCTCACTTAAACCCAGCTCTCAAATATGTTGTTCCCTTTGTCCATTGCTTTTTTTATAACTCTTAGAACCCTTTCTGGGGTAAATATACAGACCTCCTGCTTTTTCAGCATATAAACATAGCAAGATTGAAATAAAATGTACAGCCTAGACAGATGACATATCATTGTATATGTTTGAACAGGCTTCCTCTATTCCTATTTTGAGATTTTACCATCATACTCTGCCATATTTGGATGCAAACCTAGGGGCATATTTATATAGCTTTCATGCCGTGCAGCACAGAATGGCACCTTGCTGTGCTGGGCTGTGTGAAAGGGAAAGAGCAGAAATGCGCTGTATTTAACTTAATATGACACATTCCTGTCCTTTCCTTGCGCTGTTGCCCTTTTGGCTGCCTAGCACCAATACAGGCACCCTTGCACCCTGGTGCAAGGATGCCTGTGTCGCAGAGAGGATTATTTTTGTGCACCTGCACAAAAACAATCCTTTAAGGCATTGTCCTCTTTCTATGTGAGCTACAGAACGCAGCACACATAGAAAGAGAGAAAAATTAGGAGAAATACATATATTTCTCCTTGTTACGCCTCCCCTAGGGAGGTGCTGCATTTTGATTCATTTCCAAGTTTACCAGTGTTGGTAAATCTGGAAATGTGTTACAATCCATATGTGGATGCGTGGGAACATCCTCGCTACTCCCATGAAACGCCTCCCTGAGGCAAAGTAACACAACACAGAGATTTGCACTGCATTGCGTTACTCTGGATTTATCAAGCCATTCAGGGCCATCCGAGGTGGCCTTGCATGGCTTGATACACCTGACTTCGGTTTTGTGTCGCCCTTCACTCCCTTGCGTGGTGCAAGGGTTACACAAAATCTTCATAAATATAGCCATAAATGTTGATAAGTCTGAAATAAGGCCACTTCAAACATGCTGTTTTAAGCATATGTTACAGGATGCAGGTTGTGTTTGGAATGCATACCAAAACATGTGCCAATTAATTACACCATTTTGCTTAATTCAAATGAAGTTACAAATAAAATAAGTCATCCAAATTAGGAGTAAATTGATTAATTTACCCATTATCAATTTTTCTTTGTCCATGCTTCCGATAAAATCCCTGCAAAATGTTTCAAATCAATTGATTGTCTTCTCTCAAGATTGTTGTGGAATGCGAGAAAAGCATATTTCTCTCTTCATAGACTTAAACGATCTAAAGTCAATGGTGGAGTTAACTTCTTAGATTTTATGAAGCATCACTTTGTCTTTGCAGTCCAGCTGGTCTGGGCTTCTCTGTCTGAAAATCTTCCTAAGAGTAAAAATATATGGAAAAACTTGAATCATCACTAATTCATCTGTTCATCTCTGAAAAAGTATATATGCATGTCACAGAAACCTAAACAAAAACCTTTTAGGTTGTTAACAATTATTCTAGCTTAATGGCCAACATGGTTTTATGCCCTTAACCTGAAAAACAAATTAATTGTTCCTTATCTTTTTTAACACAAATATTAGCTATTATTATCAATCAATAAGGTCACATTAATATCTTCTTTTGGAGCACTATTGCAAAACGACACTATAAACATCCAAACTAACAACTTTAACACTCAGATTGCAGCCTCTCATATATATATATATCTTGCAAAATGATGAAATCTGCTCACCGGGCCAGCTGCACCATATTCTCGCATACCATCAGTCACCATCTGAAACAAGGAAAGGAAAAAATTATTTCGAAATGTTTCATCTGCTTTATTGTACGCATTAATTACAGGAAACGCTAACACCCATGGAAACTGTCAGCGCGTTTCGGCAAACGCCTTCGACCGCACATGTTTCCCCCTGCACCAACCACCATTTTAAGGATTCAACCCGTGAGCCGTCAACTATTTCCATGATACCTTCGTATTCACGAAGGTGGCAGCCATCTTTAAATAGGTACATCAATTGTTCTCTAACCATACAAATCTGACATGTACTGTTCATGTCGGCTGGTTCATTAAATTTGTGTACATTTATAATCATATCAATCCAATAATACTCGTGTATGGAACCCCTAAAATAATAATACTAAACATATATTATATCACATAATTAACATGTAGAGACTTATTATATACAAACACCTTTTCAAACATTTGTGTATCACTTTAAGAAAATGTATTAAAATGTATTATCATATAAAATCCCTTTTCCTTTAAGTATCAAGACAATGGTACCACATAAATATATCTATTTCTCTCACATATAAAAAAACATGATCATATTTGAAAGGTTTAAATACATCACTACACAAAAAATCTTTATAAATATATAGAATATCCTAAAACCGTATCATAATATATCACGTAATCTATTTTATCATGGGAATCTTATGTTGGTTACACCAATATATCAATCACTCTAAATGAGGGGTATCAGAATTACATTTTCTGGATCAACTGAAAACCAATGTACCACACCATGATTTTACATCAAAATTTTATCATGAACCAAAGCACTGACTAAATTTTCTTATAGCTGCTATATGGAAAAGAGATCACCACTTGTTTGTGAATAGACTCACTGGTGATACCCAAAGTGCAACGTGCAAATAAAGTGCTAATGTGTGTAGAAGTAAAGACACTAATGTAAAAAAATGCAAATGCAAAGACAATAGTTAACATATCTAGATATGCAAAAATATATATGGTAAAGTCACAGCATCTGTATACATATCAAAAAACATCTATCAACCATTTAATACACATATCGCTGCAATGGGGGATGACAAGAATCTAATTGAACCATTATAATTATAATGTATCATAAATGTACATGGAGTTCAGCGTCAAGATTATGACCCCACGGATTCTCAGAACCCAATAAAAGGATCATCCTAGATTCTGTTTGTCTCAATTCTGCTAATCTGTTACCAGCTCTGGGGTTTACTTTAATAGATTTAATACCATAAAAACCCAATGAGCTGCAGTCACCTCCATGTACTTCCCAAAAATGTTTAGCTATATATATATATATATATATATATATATATATATAAGTTAATTGAAGGAAATAGTAATAGACTTAAAACTGAGGTTGAATTATCTTGGGAAGATGATTTTAACCAGGCTTTGGCTACCTCTAATTAGGATAAGATTTAGTAAAAAAAAAATCATGTGATATCTCATACAGCAAGCACCACACGACACATATTTATTTTATAATACACTGTTTCTAACCCCTTCTTCTCTTCATAACATGAAGATTATTAATGCTAATAGATGTTGGTCATGCCATGCTGTCAAGAGTGATAATATGCATGCCTTCTTCAGATGTTCACAAAATGTGAACATTTGTTTATTGAAGACTGCTCTGATGTAATGCATACTTTTCTAGGTGGACTTGCATCTATTTGGTAACTAATAATTTCACTTTTAATAAATGGTGGAACATGATCCATTATAATTATACATTAGATACAGTTTACTTAACCCCTTGCACAAGTGGCTATTAAAAATGCAAGTTATGATCACTCCTGACTTCCTTTTCTTCTAAGAACTGTGAAAATCAAAACATTCCCATTAAAATGTTAAAGAGTTCTTAGTAATTTAATTGTCTTACTTGAATAGTATTCATCAGGTTTGTACTTTTGCAAAGGTGTAGTTATGATGCATTTCAGATATGCAGCAAAGTAATAACTTTATAATGTTTCTGTTTACTCCTTCTTCTGTAAAGCATTAATTTTCTATCCTTTTTCTTTCTTCTTTTCTCTTCTTCAAAATACAAATATGTAATATGCTAATTTCTTTTTATGACCTGGTGTTTACATGATTATCTGCTTCTTTGATATCTAAAATATAGTATACTATTCTCTGTTCAATCACATTGTGGGATTGCTACACAGTTCATACTATGTTTGAGAACTTTGACTTTATTACTGATTCTGTGAAATTGCTATTTTGTTTATTGTTATATCAACTGAAATAAAGCATCTTATAAAAAATAAATGTAAAACAGTAACTCCTTGCAATGTAGGGACTCCATAGGAGATTGAATGGCACATCAAACACCCAATAGCATGGTGTGAGAAAAATACTTTTCCTGGGAAGAGGCAATGCCCACTGAATTTAAAGAGTTGATATCAAAAGACTTGAAAGAAAGCTAATGCTATTGATTGCCAGACCTAAAAAGCATGTAGTCTGTGATACCTCAGCAAAACAGGAGGACCAAAGCTTAGTGCATAATTCTAAGAACTGTTTGTAACATGTCATATTGTCAAAGGTATACAGTATTGGCTATTAACTTTGTGTGCACTCTAGTGTCACTCATCAATACTGTATCAAGGAAAAACACATACCCATCCCAGGAAGCCGTTTGGGCTATATCTTAATAAACAGGTATTATTCGGCACTCCAAAGAGTACTGTTGTGCTCTTCCAACTTAGAATATTGCATATTGTACTACTCTCTGATATAGAGTGCAAAATACCTGTTTACTTTATTTTAATAGATTGACCTAATATCTGTCCTTTTTTAAAACATGTTTTATTGAAGTTTTGCAAACATTGTCATCAAATCAATCACACATAGCATGAATAATTTCCAGTAGCAGTGCACAAGGTGTACTAGTCCCATACCAGAAGGGATTAGGAGTGATGTAAACATGTGCAGACATTCAGTCACATAAAATTAAAAAGAGGAGAGCAAACTAGGGGTAAGGAACAATAATGCACACAACCAGGACCCAAAGGCATCCTGCCCCCCATTGTGACACGGTGTGAGATCACACAAGCAAAGCACCTGTACACCAGAAGGAGGAAGCTAGGAGGGCTGTGGGAGGGAGTGGGGTAGTGAGTGTGCCTTGCAGTGGCAGGAGGACAGGGAATGTGGCAGGCAGGATGTCTGTAACAGGAAGAGGGTCTGGGTCTGGGACGGTTGGGGGAGAGTCTGGGGTGGGAGCTCCAGATCTGAAGGTCTTATGCAGGGCATCTCACTTTTATGATATCAGGTACATATGGTCCCTTGCTTGGCTCGGAGGACCACCGGGTCTGTGAACCTGTTGATTTCTCTATTTTTTAAGGATGTGGAAACAGGCCCCAGTTGTGTAGTGAGGGAACCTCGATGACACAGCAAAGGTGGTCAGTAACAAACAACCAGAAATTAGCAGGTGGCAGGACCAATGCATGTGCATAAAGTCTGTATCCTCATGCAGGCAGCAGGGGCAAGATGTGTCAGTGAGATGAAAGAACTGATTGATCTGCACACGGTTAAGGTATGCTCTATGCAGGATATAGAATTGTATGAATTTGAAACATGCGTTCCAGGAGACAGTGGCAAGGTAGGCCAGGATCATGTCCATATCGCTGAATGCCCTGCCCAGGTCATGTCCATGTCTTTGAATGCCCTGTCAAGGCACACTGATCATGGAGCGCTGAGAGGGATGGGCAGGTGTACTCGCAGCGTGCTTTAGTATGATCAAGTAGCGTCCCATGCCTGCTAGATGTCTATTTTGGAGCATCTGGTGTGTGCTCGGTTCGGGTTGCAGTGGCCCCCAACATGCTTGTAGAGTGTGAATAATAGAGTTAAATGTAAAGAACTGTACTGGTGGTAAGACTGGTTTGGTCACTGAGATTAGCAAACAGGATGCGAGCAGCATCTGAGAAAAGGTCACCCAAGTTTGGAAGGCCCACTTCATGCCTAGGGATGGCTGCTGTCTCCATGAGATGCACTCCTCCCCTGGGTGTACCCAGGAACGTGAGCAAGGGGGCATAAGGTATCAAGGTATTGGTGAGGTGTAGGCAACGGCGGATTCATTGTAGCACCGATGAAAGACACACAGGCAGGATGGCAGTGCAGGTGAGGGGGTGGAAGAGATGTAATAGTCATTCCAGTGTACGTGGTAGCGACGTCAGCTTTGCTGTGTCATCCAGATCCCACTCAGTGAACCACCATGCCAGCCACTGCAATTGAGCCGCTAGGTAGTAGTGTTCAAAGTTGGGTGTCCCCACCTGTCCCTGCCCTTCATCATGCACAGACTCCGTAGTGCCACAGGACGGCGGATTCCATGCCAAATGAGGTCACCAAACTGGTGTCCCATATGAATGTTCTTGTTGGGAAGACACCACTGGAACAACACTGCACCTGATTTTACCACCTACTGAGTGAGGTATATCCAGATATGGAATAAGGAAACCCATTACAAGTGGGAGAGGAAGTTTGAAAGCAGGTGGAAACAGTACTGAAAGGTTATACCTACTCAGGCTAGAGGCTACATCACATGAGTTGGCATCAATTACCACAAAACACACATTTTCATGCTATTTTTCTCAAATTTGAAACATGTAAATCATAATCAATTATATTTTGAAACAATTTACTAAATTTGAGAAACATGCCCATATAACACATAGAATAGAAATAAGAACACACATATGTACAGGTGCACACAATACTGAAATACCTCAGTACTTATTACTTTCCTCACACTTGCAAACAACACCATGAAGGACGTAGACCAGATCACCATCCTTAAGCTATGCAGATATAAATAACAGCCTCCCAGAAAATGACACCACAGACTCAGTTGGAGATGCTTTGACCCTCTGAACGACTGCAGCCTACATCCTTATTACACATAAGTTCAACATGGGTAGCATGCAGCACCGGCTGAGTGCCATAGGGGATAAACTGAAGCCTTATATTTGCATGAAAAATTCCATCCCACCCATAAAAAATTGCAGTAATATCAGTCATAATGTTGGATGTTTTTACACCAGGGGTTATTATACAGTGCTCATTACATCGGCCAGTACTTTGCAGGTAATAGGTATCATTTTTACACTTTTACCTGCCAAACTTAAATATATATAATAATAATTGATGCTTTTAGTTTAATTTAATTCTAATAGATTTCAAGAATAGTATTTATATTCTAAATTAATTTAATTTCAAGTGTAATTACATTTAATTTAATAATTAAACCTAGCCTTCTTTGAACGCTAACAACTCCTTTCTAACCCAATACACTCCCCATCCTTGAACTCTATAAACTCCGTACTACCCCTATACACTACCCATCCCTTAACCCTAAAATCCCTTTGCCACCCTTATACCCTACCCATCCCTGAACACTAAAAACTTTATCTCTATACATTACCCATTTCTGAATCCTAAAAGCTCCATACTTTTTCTATACACTACCAATACCTGATCCCCCACATTATACCTTTACAACACCTGCTACATGTGCAGAACATGATTACAACATTTCACACAGCAGGACCAGAAACACCATTGTGCAAGTCTTTGGTGTCTCAAATGACTGTGTCAGATCTTACATTGAAGAAGAAGTGCACTGGTATGTGTACCTGATAAGGTCTGTCAAATAGATTGGGCTGTTTTGTACTGCACAGCATTGCACAGAGAAGTTATATACCTATCCTTAAAATGGCCAGGATGACAAAATGAAGCCCTCTAATGATGATGAGAAACCCGTAGCTCAACAGGGACAATGTCATGTAACTATGGCTGCAGCAGCCATGATGTAATCAACAATTAGTTCCAATGTTCACCTGTACAACTTTCTTTGTCTGAAATAAAAATGCACTAAGCCATATTGAACAATAGAAAAGTGGAGATAATGTAAAACGAAAAGTAGCCCATTCCTCAAGGCAAAGCTAGCCACGAGTGACCCTAAACCCACCCTATAAGATCCTAATCAATATGTCCACCCCAAACCCTAGAAAAAATGAATACATGACTTGAAGCAACCCATTCATGAAGGTGACCTTAATCATATATTTAAAGTAATGCATACACATGTGCTAGTCTTTGGTTTTTTTAAGAAGGGGACTCTGCTGGCCAGTGAGCTGGTTTTGGACACTGCCTGAGAAGCCTGGGAGGATGAAAACGAGGACATAGGTAGAGGAGGTGGGGTGTTACTGTGCTCTATCTCCCTGCTAGGAAGTTGATGAGTAAATGTAAAATGCACCTCTTCTGGATAGGTCATGGTATGTGACTAATTGTCTATACAAGTTCACCCCAAGCCAGTAATGTTAAGGAATAAAACATGTCCAATACTCATATGCTGGGTTGACTCATTCACTGCTTGCTGCTATACAGTTTGCGGCATATTTGCTGGCCCTACTGGCCTACATCTTGTACACACTTTGGCGATTTCAGGCCCTTACATCATGCCTCATTTCTATTCGGTGATTTAGTGCGGACCTAGCCGCATGGCATTGCAAAGCCACCAGCTCATGCAGTAAGACTCAGATATTCAGAATTTATGTCAGTGCAATAGCAGTGACTGCTGGGATCTTTATTAGACTTTGACATCCAGTCTGCAGGGCCCCAAGCCTTTTACAATGTCCGTCAAGCGTCTTGCGATCCTACCAACAGAGTGCACAGACTCAGTAGGGGCTGCAGGATGAGTGTCAAGATATCCCTCAGAATCAGTGCCCAATGGCTCATGTTCCCTAGAGGCCTTCAGTGACAATTCCTCAGTCATCTGGCTTTCCTCCATTCCTTCTGTGGCTGGCTCTTCATTTTGCATGGTATTTGTTTGGCTGGCCATGGACTTGGAATGAGACACATAGCTTGTAGAAGTAGACAAATAGTTATTGTTGTTATGGTCATAGGTGCAGGGGTGGACATCTGATGATAAAGCAGTACTCATTGATTCCTAAGTGGTAACACCTCCTGTACCAGCAGTGGCTGCAGAAGTGATGATGGTAACCGTGACTTGAATGACACCATTGGTGATGGTGCTGGAATGGGTGAATGTTTCAATTGAAGGTACAGTTCTCCTTTATGGTCTCTTGGGTGGTGTGCTATAGCTCAGCAGAGGCTGTGTCCCACCCTGTCGGGCAATTTCATCGCCAATAGACAATCACAGATACAGAATTTATAGAAGTATGATTCATTTATGTCTAATCATAGTCATGTGTATGATGTTGAACATGGGTGTACATTATATCGGGACTGCAAGTATCAGCTTAGCATGCCCACCATTGATGGATATCTATTTTGTGAAAGCAATAACATATACATTAGTAACAGATATGTGCATGTGGCTTTTAGATGGGCATGGACTTGTTAGCGCACTTGGTCCTTAGTAAGTAAACTTACAAGAGGACTTGCATAGGTCGATGAACCCTTTGATTTGTATGGGGTATCCTAGCTATGTAGTAATCGATGACCATCCAAAATGAATACACAAATCAATAATCAATAAGCAAAACATTAATCATTAGTGAATAGCGTCAACATCTCATGAATAACCACAACTCAATTATACGTTTTATCAATTTTTGTTCCCTATTTGTTACATACTAAATCATAAAGTTAATTCAAATCTTAATTCAATTCACTCAAAATTAATTCATTAGTGACCACCAATAACATAATCTAATCAGTACTTGAGAAAACATGTGTTCTAATGCCTCAACATAAGCCAATAAAGAAGAATGTGTTAACATGAATAGCAGAGTTCAGCAAATCAGTCCATCAATCATTTGTCACCGTATATCTCAACGTCTCAGAATAGAAACCCTACCTAACCCAGATTAGCATTGGCATGTGGGACTTCATGCGAAAACAGTTTAGAACATGAATTTGGAAAAACATATAGCTAGGAGAAAAACTATCAAAAAAGACAGCGCAGTTGCTACCTAGAAAGAAAAGGTATAAAAGTCAATCAGTCACATTGTCACAGCTACCTATCCATGGTATGGATCAGCAACAAAGTCAGTCTTCGTCTTCGGGTCATCAATCGATCAGCAAAGCATCAGGCTCTGAAGAGCATGATCCCAATGACAGAATCTCAAATCTCTCCTTCCCCAATATCGCATCAATTTCGGAATAAGTTCTCTCCCTGATCAGTTCTCTATTGGTTCTGAAGATTTTCCCCTTTTGTCACAACATTATATTAATGTTACCCAGCCTATCCCCCGAAACCTAATTGGTCAATTAGTCACCATATGCGATGCTACCCAATGACTTTTATTTTACAAATCTATGAATTCTAATATTTCACCGTTCTCAGGGTGTCGATTGGTTCACTGTACAATGTCCTCATCATCCGACTCATCAAGTATCGAAAATGTTGCATCTTCTTCTCCAAGTCCTGAAAAAGTACATCTCGTCTGCTTTACACAGGGTTTGATAAAAATTTGATTTACTCATCGCCTGTCCGTCGGTTCATTGCAGAATATTCTAGCTAAGCAAATTTTATTAGCACAACTGGTTCAGGGTCAGTTCAACACATCAGCTCTTCTACATTGCATGATTATTCAGCTTCTGCATGAGGCCTGGCAAAACTAGGCCACAACTTTGGCTAAGTTAACTCTACAATATAATGCAAAACATACGTTATATAGCTCAATATGACATATCACTACATTTTGATTATGCGTTTTCAATATTTCACACATTTCTAATCATTTTAGTATAACTCATGTAAGTTGGTAGCCACTCTTCGTAGACACATTGTCAAACCTGCACATTATTTTCCTACATTAATTTCCTCTACATTTTATTATTATTATTGAAAATGCATAAACACTCATTAATATTTCTAATTAACATATCTGCTTCAACAGTCACTCCTCTGATGACTAAATATGTCATCACATCACCTTTACCATCATTATTTTCACAGCTCAATTTCTTCAGTATTTTGTCTCCTTCTCAAATCTTCTCTATTGATTCTCTCCCTGTTTCCTTCTTCCCTCCTCTAATTATTTTTAGCCCTTTACAATTTAATCTTTTGACACAATTTACATAAACCCCATCATCTTTATATGCAAGCAATCACAAATAATATTCCCTGTATGATTTTTAAGAATACCCCATTCCAAATGTCACTAAGCCAATTTCCCACTGAAGCAAATCTTTTCCCAACCTTTTCCCAAACACCTGGTTCCTTCAATTCTTTCAAATCCTTAATTGAGTTAGTCAGGTTAGTAAGTAAGTCTCTTATCTCCTTACTATTGTTAGGGATATACGAACAACAATGCCTAGAGTTAATCATTTTACAGACTCCGCCGTCCTTTGCTAGGAGGATGTCTAAAGTAAGGCGATTCTGAAGCGTCATAGCTCTATCCGCAGCTAATTCTGTATCTATCAGGAGTATTGCCCCTGTAAAATTTGTCAGCATGTTATCCATAATAGTAGACAACTTTCGTATCTTGATCAAATTCAGGATGACTCCTAGTGAAGGAATCACTGCACCAAATATCTCTCCCACAATAGCAGAAGAGGTTTCCCTCCTCTGTCGCTTATGATGTAATTCAGTCAATTTCAGAAACTCCTTTAAGTCATCTGTCTGATAAATCTTTGGGAAAACTATCCCCAAATAACATGTCCCATATCATCCTCTTGGAAGACGGTAATAAGCATTAAGTCCACAAATATAGTAGATACTAGGATTCGCAGGGTCCTGACCATTCAACATAAAGGTCCCACTTACTCTGAAACAGAAACACATGCATACATTCACTCATTCCCAGAAATAAAGTGTCAGTGCGTGATTTTGGCCTATCTATACAAAGCTTCGCTACGTGTAATGCATCTAATGCTAATTTTCCTTGCGTCTTAATTGCAGTGTAAGCATAATCATTCTTATAAGTCCTTTTCTCTAAGTCTTTTTCTAATTTTTCTTTAAATACCTTTCTCCTGTCATCAGTATGCCCCATAAAGCTTGTTTCTAAAGGTGTAAGCAAGCATGTAAGATTCTTTCTATGTACATATGCGGTTCCAAACGTTAGTGTAAGCTCAAAGAATCCTCTAACTAATACTATATCATGATCCTTAGCTACTCTACTCAGATATCTAATAATAGGAACAAACGAAAACACCAAATCATAATTAGAGTAAAAATACTGTATATACTCTTGATTATAGAACCTTGTTAGTAGCAAACTATAGCTTATTCCGTAAGTAAGCGGAAGACTATGGTACGTAACCCCTTCTTCTGCTGATGAAGGAATTTGCTTACACACAAGACAATCCCTTGCATCCATTGATTCAACATACTCACTCAATAAGCGATAGAAAACGTTAGAAGAAAGCTCTCCTTGAGCATTAGTATATTCATACAGATACTTCTCATCTCTTTAGATACTTCTAAACCTTTCTAAAGCTGTTAGTGTAGTAGTTTCAGGAGTAGAAGCACAATTGGGTCCTTTCGCATCAAGAACAGACATTCCCACAATCACCACTATAACCAAAATCACACACATAATCGCCAATCTAATGCTCATATATTTACAGTGCCTAGCATTCCTAACTTCATTATTTAACTCAGCCATGATCTGTAAAGAATCAGAAAGCAGAAGTAACTCTTATATATATAAATTACAGTAAAAATCAAAAATTAGGAAAAAAATATTCTCTCACAGTTTAGTTTCACATCAGGACCCCTTTTCCTTTGTCAAAATCGATTAACAGCTTGTCACATCCATTTTTATGTCAAATCAGGTTATCAATGTCTCTTCCGGTTTATTTTCAACAGTAACTTTTAGGTTTTTCAGATTGGCTCAATAATTCAACTTCTTGTTCACCTTCAGGTTACATCAAAGTACTGACTCAGAACCTCTCTATCAAAACAAAAGGACATAAACTCGTGTTGCCATTCATTAGTAGTTGCATACGCCCATTCAGGACCTGCGGAACGCCGACTTGCTATTCTCCTTCTTTTTAACTTTCGATCACCACTTATTTCTCCATCACTCAATTCTTCTTTTCTCGTAGTATCTACCTCTTCCTCTATTGTTTCATATATGACCAATTCCTTTCTTTTCCCTACTTGTGACTCAGGCCAATTATCTCCTTTTCTCGATCCTTCTGTCAATATTCTTCTCAGGATTGGACTCTTCTCCTTCTCTACGGTGTTTTCTCTTGATGGACCTGCAACGGGCTCAGGAGGAGTCGGATCACTTTGACTTTGATCTGTCTCAACTCTTCCCCCCCTTGGTCTGACACTTACTCTGTCTGCTTTTCAACACCGTCTGCTTCTGGGAGAATCCCTGCTGCGCTAGGCTCTCCTGCTGTATCCGTTGAGATTGATTCTTTCGCACCCTTCTGTAATTCTTCACCTTCGTCTCTTACAGGGGCAATAGAACAATCTCCCACAAGCTCTTGTTCGAGTTCAGGCTCTCTTGGCTCCTTTTCTGGTTCAGGTGCAGCAACCTGTTTCGCTGTTGTTGGTGCTCTCAACAACACTCCTTCATGATCCTGTGGACATACCACTTTCTTTGTGTGACTCACGTGAATCCAGTTTGAGAGTCCTGCACACTTCAGAGCTGTCGTTGTCATTAGGACCACCTGGTAAGGCCCTTTCCAGCGTGGCTCTAAAGACATCTTGCAAACATGTTTGTGGACAATGACCCAGTCTCTGGCTCTCAGATTGTGGCCTGGATCATGGATGGGTGGCAGGGTGGTGGCCTACACCTGCTGAGAAAAGAGCGACCCACATCAGCTACACCCTTGCAGTAGTCTAACAACATATCATGTGTAATATTTACAAGTGCATTGGCTGGAACTGCTGGTAATCTCATTGCTCTACCCATGAGAATCTAGTGGGGCAACAGCCCTGTCTTCCTGTCAGGTGTATTTTTCATTGACATCAACACCAAAGGCAATGCATTTGGCCATTTCAGATTCGTAGCTGCACACATCTTGGCAATTCTTGATTTCAAGGTACCATTCATCTGTTCCACTAGTCTTGATGCTTCAGGGCGGTAATTACAATGCAACTTCTGCTCAATGTTTAGTGCTGCACATAAGAGTTTAGTCACCTCGTTGTTGAAGTGAGTTCCCCTATCTGATTCTAAAGAGATCAGATCCCCAAAACGCGGTATCAACTCCCTGAGCAACAACTTTCCTACTGTGAGACTGTCATACCTTCTTGTGGGGTATGCTTCAATCCAGTAACTAAAAATGCACACAATCACCAACACGTACTTCAAACCTCCACACGCAGGCATCTCAATGAAATCCAATTGCATTCTCCTGAATGGACCTCCTGCTCTTCCACTGTGGCTCAAATTCACCACTGTCCCTTTTCCCAAGTTTAGCTGCTGACAAATTATACAGCGATGACATACTGCTTCTGCTGGCTGCCTAAACTTAGGATTGAACCAGTTGATCTTGAGCAAACAAACCATGGCATCCCTCCCAATGTGTGCCTGTCTATGATTATATCTGTCCATTTGCGACAACAAACAATTTGGAAGGACCATCTGACAAACCCAAATTTCATCAGCTCTTTGGACACATTTCAGTTTAGACCAAAGCTGTTTCTCTTCCTTGTCAACATTATTTTGCAATGTTTTTAACTCTTCCAAAGTATCAATCACTTTCAATGCAAAACTTGTAAATGTATTGTCTTCTTCTGACATCAGTTCCCACTTATCTTTGAAGAAGATACAGTTCAATGCACAAAACCTTATGACTTGATCCACATATCCATTTCCTAGTGAGATGTAGTCCTAGGTCTGGAACCCTCTTTGCGATCACAATTGACCAAAATCATGAACGATTCCAAATCCATACTGGCTGTCAGTATAGATTGTGACTCTCAGTCTCAGAGAAACATGGCACGCTCTAGTAAGAGAAACCAATTCTGCTACTTGTGCAGAATATACACCAAGTACCTGTAATCGTGCATACAGCATATCCTGCTCTCAATGTTCCTGTACCATTTCTGAGACATGAGCCATCAACAAAGACAATTTGGTCATTTTCTTCCAATTGTGTATCTCTGATATCTGGTCTAGGTTGTGTGCACAATTCAGTTATCTCAAGACAATCATGCTCAATGTCTTCCTCCTTTTCAATTTCCACAGTATCACTTGGAAGCTATGTTGCCAGGTTCAGCACTGTACATCTTTTCAATGCTACATTTGGAGCACCTAGAATGCTCGTCTCATACCTGGCCAGTCTGGCACCAGTCAAATACTGTGTTTTCATCCTTGTCATTAAGACCTCAACAGAGTGAGGTACCATTACTGTTAGAGGGTATCTGATCAGTACTCCCTCACACTGTGATAGGCTTTGACCAACTGCGGCAACCACGCGCAAACGACCTGGTAAGGCTGCTGCAACTGGGTCCTAGGTAGCTGAAAAATAGGCTACTGGCTGAGAAGCACCTCCATGGACCTGTGTCAAGACAGACAAAGAACAAGCATCACGTTCATGACAAAACAATATGAATGGTTTCGTGTAATCAGGCATTCCCAACGCTGGAGCTCTGCACAAACTCTCTCTCAATTCAGTGAATGCTTTCATCTGATCCTTGTCTAAGGTAATGGGATCTGTAACATCCTTATGTGTCAGCTGCTGCAACGGTTTGGCAATTTCAGCAAAATTCGGAATCCAGTGACGACGATAACCTACCATTCCTAGAAACATTCTGACATCTCTCTGTGAAGTCGGAGGATTTATCTGCAATATCATCGTAATCCTTTCTCTGGAAATTCTCCTTGACCCTTTCTCAATTTGGTGTCCCAGATATTTCACTGATTTCTGACAGTACTGCAATTTCAAAGGTGACACTTTATGTCAGAAGTTTCCCAAATAATTCAACAGGGCAATCGAGTGGTACTTACACTCATCCCTTGTTTTAGATGCAATCAGTAAGTCATCAATTTACTGCACCAGTCGATTGGTACGGTATTTCCAATGACTCCAGATTCTTTTTCAAGATTTGATTGAGCAGAGACGGTGACTCCGTGTACCCTTGAGGAAGCCTGCACCAGCTGTAGACTCTGTGTAGGAATTTGAAACTAAAAAGAAACTGAGTATCCTCACGGAGAGCCACAGAAAAGAAAGCTTGTGACATATCAACCACTGTGAACCACTCTGCATCGCATGGAATCTGGAACAATATTACTGCTGGGCTTGGCACTACAGGACAACACTTGACCACCAGGTCCTTCACTTTTCGCAAGTCTTGCACAATTCGTACTTTCCCACAAGGCTTCCTCAGGGCCATTTTCGGTGAATTACATGGACTGCTCTACACGTCTTTCAAAACTCCTTGTTTCAGAAAATGTCCAATTATCTGCGCCACTTTCATCAGGACATCCTGTGCCATGTTATACTGTGGAAGCTGCGGGAACACTTAAATTGGCTTCAAATTATCTTAATCATCTCCACTCCCTTGATCAACCCCACTTCTTTACCTGTCAGATCCCACACATTTTCCTGTACTGTTCCCTGCAAGTCTGCATGCAATTCTTTCACAGTAAACATCGGGAAAAACTCAATCAATGGGAACTGTTTGTTAATGGTTTCATTCTCAGTTTCAGGAGCTTGTTCTTCCTCATCATCACTATTCGTCTGGACCTGTATTCCAACAGTTGAACAACTAATCGAACATCTGGTTTTGCACAACAAGTCCCTTCCCAGTAGGAATACTGGACTTGAGTCACAGACTACAAACTTATGCATTTCCTGGAAATTGCCAATCTCAACCTGTACTGGATCTGTGATTGGATTTATCAAGTGTCTATTCACTACCCCTACAACCTGCACTGTTCTGCTCGGAAGAGGTAAGTTCGGCACTTCTGCACTTCTCACTGTAGAGCGAGTAGCTCCTGTATCCACTAGAAATGAGAACCTATTACCCATCACCTTCCCTTTCACAAAAGGTCCTCTCTGATCTACCTCTAGGGATGCTGCAAGCATGCATGGCCCTCATCCAAACTCTCACACAACCATTTGTCGTTTATTCCATTCTCACTATGTAATGGGAACTGGTGCACTGTGTTACTACTTCTGTCTTGTCTCTGACCTGTGACCTGCTAAGTAAGCATCATCAGTTGCTGTTCCATCGGGGCTTGAGATATCTGCATTTGCTGTCTAGGTGCCATAGGAACCTGCTGTTGCATTGGTTGCATCTGTGCCAATTGTGCATGTGGCATTTGCATCTGCTGCATGGGTTGAAAATTCTGCACTTGATTCAGTTATTCTGGAAATTCGTATTAAGTCCTCTCATTCTAGGGACTTTTACAGTTTGAAATGTATTGACATCACCACTTTGCTGAACAACACCATCCTGCACCATCATCGGACACTCCAGTTTCCAGTGTCCCACGTTTCCCAAAGATGACACAGCAACATCTCTTTCATCCTTTGCACATCATTCTGAACCACTACAGTACTCAAATCTGGACCACGCTGTATATTGATTCCACGACCCCTACCTCTTGCTTAGGGTTGGAACATGACAGTTCCCTACTGCTGCGGTATCTGTGACACTAAGGCTTCCTGCACTCCTGTTTGTGCTGCCTTGATTTGCATCATCATCGCCTTCTCCTTCAACTTTTTTTGCTTCAACTCAGTCTCATCACTACAGTATTTCGCATACTGCAATACCTCATCAATCGGCTTCACTTGCCAACAAATCAAATGACTCTTAATCATCCGACCTATTTCAGGTCTTAATCCTTCTACGAACCTGAACACAAAGTGCAACGTCTTTCGGCTCAATCGCTTCCTTACTACTGTACTCCTTGAACGCCTTCAACAAGCTCTCATAGTAAGTATGTATCAACTCCTTTACTTCCTGCACTGTCCTGTCAATTCTCTGCCAATCAATATTTTAAGGCAAAATTCTCGTGTTCAGGAACTCATCACCGTATAATAATGTTTCATCACTTCAGGTGATGGTGCACCTGTAACTCTGTCCCTTTCTGGTTCACTTGTCGGCCAGTCCACTGCTCTCTTGCACTCAACCCACAAATCAGCTGGCACTACTATCTCCAACAGAGTATTCAAGTCTTCCCACAGACATTTCGAAAGCTCCACAAATCTATCTGTCTGTTGGTACCACTCAACCGGTTTCTTTCTCAATTTTGGATAATCATTTGTGAATGACAGAATAAGGAACGTACAAAAATTGCCCTCCCGGAATTTCCCTCATTGGTAAAATTTTTACTGGATCTTTATCTTTCTGAACGCTTTCAGACAATTCCTGTGAATCTCATTTCCATTTATCCTTCTTCTTTGCCCATCTGCCTTCCCACTTCTCTAGTGCTCCCCAAATCTGAGAACTCTGCAAAAATTCTTTAAGATGCACTTTCATCCCTGCTGACCTCATGTGCTCAAAATCCTTTGCCTCAAAATCTAACCTGTAGCTTCGTCTCAAGTGCTTTGTTTTCTTAATTCCTATGTCATGCACATCTGCCAGATCTGCCAACTTCTGGTGTATCTTGCTCACTTCTCTCATAATTTTCTAACACAAATATCTCAGCTCCTCTTCGGTATAGGATTCTAACCTATTCACTACCATTGATCCTTCAACTAGTTCAGTTATTTCGGTAGCCAGCCTTACAAGATTAATCTGCTCTTCACCCTTGGATGTATTTCGAGGGGAATTCAGATTTTCTAACCACTCATTTAACTGCTGTGCTGTCAATCCCTGTAATAAAATATTACTTGGGTTCGCCAATGGCACCTGTTGTACCACTGCACCTGGAGTTTGCAGTGTCAAAAGCTTCAAGCTCTGACTTACACTCGGGCCATTTACGGCATCTGGAAGCGCAACAAGTGGACTAAGGTCCATTAATGGCCTAGATTCATCAAAGGCTTACCCATAGATGAAATTACCTGCACATGATCTCTCACCCCCCTCCTCACGAGGCTTTGTGACATTTCACCCTGTTCTCCTGCAATCGGCTTATTCTGAGCAAATAATGGTACCGCGGGCCAACAGTAATTGGCAGCGATATTGCATCTGTTGCGGCTCTGACACCTGCATTTTGTGGAAGGGCTACTCCCATACTCTGATGCATTACTGGTGTCACATCTGACTGTGTCCCTGTCACCGTTGTGAACTTCGGCAAACTTTGTGGCTGTGCCTGAAGCATCAACATTGGAGTCGGTTCAGTCTGTACTAGCATCGGCCTTGGAACCACTTGCTCCGTAGGCACCACTAGGTTCGAAGTTGTCTCGAGAATTGGTACATCTGGATAAATTCTCTGTACTGGTGGTGGGTGCATCTGCACTTGGATTACCGTTGTAGTCACTGCATTAGGAGTACTCTGTACTACCCCCTGTACCTGTCCATTATCTGTCTGTACTGGTCCCACTGTCCCCGACACTTGAGTTGGGGCAGTTGGAGCGAAACTAGTACTTGGACCCCCTTCATGAATCGCATATGGTGGATTTCAGTCCCTCAAGGTGGATTTCAGTCCCTCAACACCTGAGTAATGAGATCCTCAACATCTGAATCTTCTTCTTCCACATAGGTCTTTTTCTTCTACTTACCCCCTGACGAACTCTTATCACTCTTGCTAGTATCCTCTTTCTCTTCTGGCTCATCATTCTCTGAAATAGCAGGAAACAACTTAACACCTTGCAATGTAATTATTCTCCACTTTTTCTGTTCCCAATCCCATCCTCTGCTAAGGACTTCTCTACCTTCCTTATTCTCCTCTGGAATTTCATTTCTTGCTGCTGTCTTGCTATGAGCTCCCAGACCGCTAATGCCTCTAACTGTGCTGGTCTCGGAAGTGGCTTCATCTCATATAATGTCATTTGCAACTGATGCAAAATTCGCAAATTAAATGTTACATGCTCTGGAAACGCTAAAGCTCTCTGTTTCTATGTCAGTTTGCACCACTGCTTTAACCAAAGACATGGTGTGACACCTCGCTCCTCCATCACAATATATGCTGGAGAATTTTCCGCTGGGGTTGGCTCCCCCACTGTCGCCTTAATGTATGTATCGCCCTTCATGGCACTCTTAAACGCTTTTAAAAACTTCATGTTTCTCTATTGTATTTATTCGATTCAATAAGGAAATTACTTTTACTCCCAAGATTCCCTTCACCCGTTTTCTCAACCAATTGCCTCTTACGGACGCCTGCCAATACGCTTGCGACTCTTCTGACTAACCAACCTATACCAGCATGGCTCACTCTGACGTCACACTCACACACTGCAGCTGACAAAGTCTTGCGGCTTGTCCTCTTAATCTTCAACTCACACAAAACTAATGCAAAAGTATTGCGAACACTGACCAAAAACCAATAACCAAAAACAAACCTGCTGGTTTACTACAGGAAGGTACACAATCTCTTCAGGGACCTTACGGATTTTCACTGATGGCCCTTTCGCTCATGCAGCTATTCCTCTTTCTCAGTCTCCCACATTCGCAAGCAAAATTCAAGCTGCAAATTTTACTCTCAACTGTTCAATGGATCTGTCCTGGTGCACATAGGACTCGCCAAATCTCAGTCGAAGATTTCTCTTACTCACTTAACTTACACACCAACTTGTTGACCACGCCCGATCAACCTACTAAACCAGACAGATTACAACATACAACCCAAGTGTCTCACTCCGGAATCTTAGACCACGCAGGGTCCGTACATCATCAACAACCACGTGGACAATTTTTGAGCACAAAGCGCCACACACAAATGAAGTTCGACGACTTCCCTACTCTCATACTGCGGAGTACGCACTCTCCTACTAAACCTCAACTGGAGTACTCAGACTCTCTACTTCCCTCACATTCATTACAATTTACCTGCTGTCTGCATAAGCCTTTGCAAGCGCAACCTACCACTTTCACACTATCATAAAGACGCCAAGAACATGCCCAACTTTACTAGCGGGATCCAGGACATGGGAAAGTCATTTCTGGGCTCAAGGTGACATCATCTTTGCTACAATTGCCATTTCAGAAAACAAAAATTCAAACCCCATAAAATGAATAACTAACCCTAATTTAAACTACTACCATAACCATTGGTCACCACATAACTAGTTCTCCAAGGAAACTAACTATCAAGCTGCTACCAAAACTGTTAGCACGCCTGTTCCTTAGTAAGTAAACTTACAAGGGGATGCGTATCGGTTGAGGAACCCTTTGATTCGCATGGAGTATCCTAGCTATGTAGTAATCGATGACCATCAATAATCAATACACAAATCAATAATCAATAAGCAAAACATTAATCATTAGTGAATAGCATCAACATCTCATGAATAACCACCACTCAATTATACATTTTATCAATCAATTTTAGTTCCCTATTTGTTACATACTAAGTGAAAAGGTAAATTCAAATCTTCATTCAATTCACTCAAAATTAATTAATTAGTGACAACCAATAACATAATCTAATCAGTACTTGAGAAAACATGTGTTCTAATGCCTCAACATAAGCCAATAAAGAAGAATGTGTTGACATGAATAGCAGAGTTCAGCAAATCAGTCCATCAATCATTTGTCACCGTATATGTCAACGTCTCAGAATGGAAACCCTACCTAACCCAGATTAGCATTGGCATGTGGGACTTCATGCGAAAACAGTTTAGAACATGAATTCGATAAAACATCTAGCTAGGAGAAACACTATTAAAAAAAGACAGCGCAGTTGGTACCTAGAAAGAAAGGGTACAAAAGTCAATCAGTCACATTGTCATAGCTACCTATCCACAGTATGGATCAGCAACAAAGTCAGTCGTCGCCTTCAGGTCATCAATCGGTCACCAAAGCATCAGGCTCTCAAGGGCATGATCCCAATGACAGAATCTCGAATCTCTTCTTCCCCAATATCGCATCAATTTCAGAATAAGTTCTCTACCTGATCAGTTCTCTCTGGGTTCTGAAGTTTTTCCCCTTTTGTCACAACATTATATAAAAGTTAGCCAGCCTATCCCCCAAAACCTAATTACCATATGTGACGCTAGCCAATGACTTTTATTTTACAAATCTATGAATTCTAATATTTAGCCATTCTCAGGGTGATGATTAGTACACTGTACGATGTCCTCATCATCCGGCTCATCAGGTATCGAAAATGTTGCATCTTCTTCTCCAGTAAGTGTCTCTATTGTTCGAGTCCTGGGAAAGTACATCTTGTCTGCTTTACACTGGGTTTGATACAAATTTGATTCCCTCATCTCCTGTCTGTCGGTTCATTACAGAATATTCTAGCTAAGCAAATTTTATTAACACAAGTGGTTCAGAGTCAGTTCAACACATCAGCTCTTCTACATTGCATGATTATTCAGCTTCTGCATGTGGCCTGGCAAAATTAAGCCACAACGTCAGCTAAGTTAACTCTACAATATAATGCAAAACATACGTTATATAGCTCAATATGACATGTTACTACATTTTTATAGGCATTTTCAATATTTCACGCATCTTTAATCATCTTTAATCATTTTAGTATAACTTATGTAAGTTGGTAGCCACTCTTCATGGACACATTTTCAAACGAGCACATTATTTTTCTACATTACTTTCCTCTTTTTTATTATTATTAATCAAAATGCATGAACACTCATTAATATTTCTAATTAACATATCTTCTTCAACAGACTCAATCATGTGCTACATCTTTGGCAGCATGAGACATGGTTCTGATTTATCATTCAGTTCTCTCTTTGATATGGGGCAAATTAATTTTGTTATGTGTATTGCTGTATTAGGCTATATGTATTCTATGATTCATCTATATATCAGTAATACATAATGGTTGGTGCTTATCGAGCTCACTATCCCTTCCAGCCTATAGACAACATGCAAGTACCTAACCTCTCTATAGTAAGGTGGTGAGGCAGTCCAGGCAATTCCCTCTCAATTGAATGACACGGAGCGAGTAGGAAGACTAAATTAAGTTTATTCAAATTAAAAGATCCAAAACCCTAGAGATGTCCAGCAGGCTGCACAACTCCAGGCAAGAGGAGCTACCACAGAATTTAGAGCCCACCATCAATCTCAAAGGATGCAGTACCACATCATAACTAATGTAACATAGGATACTAAATACATCATAGTATAGGGGAAGGTAACATTAGATGATACCATATTACATAGAAGAATGGGGACTTAAATACAAATGAAGTGTACATACTACATCACCTTCCTTTTTTCAAACAAAACAAAAAAACATAATTATGTCAAATCATCATCAAGCAACTGAGATGGTAATTTGACTAGCCGGGAACAATGTGTCCTTGTGAATGTATTTGGCCCCTCAGATTTCATTATAAGACCTGAGGCGATCATTATGCATAAATGTATTATTGCTATCCCAACATGTAGCTATTTAAAGAACAAACATACATCATGAAGAAATATTATTCCATTGTAGAACGCTGGTACAGCATATATGACCATAGCAACAACCCTCTTCCTCTTTTATTAACTGCTCCCATAGAGATAAGTACTTTATTTTTTACTCTAACTAAATAGTTTTGTTCATTGTTTGTATTGCTTCACTATACATGTTGTATAAGCTATTCTAAAATATGGAATAAGCTCTTAGTCTTAGGGGGTCATTTTGACCTCAGCGGTCTTCTGTAAAGACCGCCGAGGGACCGCCGTGCTGAAGACCGCCAGTGGTGGCGGTTTTCCGCTCGGCGTATTATGACTGTTGGCAGCTCTCCGTCCTTTTTCGGACGGAGAGCCGCCAACAGCCATACTGGCGGGCGGCGGGGAAGTGGAGGTTGCTCCACCTCTACCGCCACGTCAACAGAACACCTCCCACCGAATCACGTCCTGTGATTCGGCGTGGCGGTGTTCTGTTGACGGTGTGGTGTCGGCGGAGCAGCCCCCATGGATCCCGTCCCCTCCCGGAGGATCGATGGACAAGGTAAGTCGATCGTCCGTTAGGGGAGGGGGTGAGGGGGTGTTGTGTGCGTGCATGGGGGTGTGCGTGTGTGTATGTAGAGGGGGTATGTGAGTGCGTGTATGCTTGCGGGGGTGTTGTGTGTTTGGGAATGAGTGCGTGTATGTCTGTAGGTATGTCTGTATGGATGTGTGCGTGTATGTTTGAATGTGGGTGTGCGTTTCTGACTGTGTGTGTGGATGTTGGCATGTATGTCGGTGTGTGTGCGTGTATGTGTGTTGGTGGTGCCTGCGTGCGTGTCGTGTGTGAGTGATGTGATGTTGGGGGTCGGGGTGGGGAGGGGGGTCCTGCCACCTTTGGGGGGTGGCAGGGGTGGTGGGGGGTGTAGGGGAGGGAGTCGGGGTGGGGGTGGGGGATGGGGGAGACCCCTATCAGTGCCAGGGAAGGAATTCCCTTTCACTGATAGTGCTTACCGCCATGGATTTCATGGCTGTTCCAAACCGCATGAAATCCATGGCGGTCAGCTGGGTCCAAATACCGCCGGCGGTATAGTGACAACCGCCGGGCTGGAGACCCAGGTCTCCAGCCCAGCGGCCGTCTCCACCCTGGCGGGTGGAACGGAGAAGCGGCGGATGACCATGGCGGTAACCGCCATGGTCATAATTGTAAAAATAAGACCGCCAGCCTGTTGGCGGTCTTACCGCCGCTTCTCCGCTGTCCGCCAGGTTCGTAATGACCCCCTTAGTCTTTTAATTCTTGTATTCATGTTCTGTCGTTTTACTATTAATATGGATATTTTACTCCTATGGAAACATTATTTTAGGTTTGAGTTTGGTTTTGCACAATGTGCTGGCACTAGCACTGTGCTGTTTGATCATCCCTTGCGCGTCCCTATGTGGCATCCAACTCTTGACAGGGCTCCTCACACACGGAACCATTCGAGAGGAAAGAGTAAGTCTGCCTGAGTGGTCTCCAACTCCCGGCTGGCCTCCTCATACACGAGGACCTGACCAAGAGGCTCCACCACACACCAAACACACAGCGCACACAGGCTTTCCAGAGCAGCCTCCAAATACTGGCCTCCTGATACAAGCCTCTTGATACAGGAACCCGACCAGGATGCTCCACCGGGTTGACAGTGTGCTGCACCCAACACGCCATTTGCACCTACAACGGGGCGAAGGTTTTTCTCTGCAAAGCGGAGATTCCTTTGTCTACTCGGCCGTGGCGGTGATCCTTTCTTTCCGCACATATTCCTTTTTATGTGTTATGCCACGTGGTGATTCTTTACCGCTTGTTTTTCAGGAAAACGCCTGTGACAAAAAATAAAAAGCAAGGGCGGACTAATGCAATGTATACTTGTTTTTACGGCTGGTTGTAATAGTTGCACATCTTTTAAAAGAACATAAAGTCAGTTAACCTAATGCTCTGCCTCACATATCTATCAAGTGCTTTCTCTCTCAGTAAATAGGGAAGTTTATAATAATTAGTAATATTTCAGATCAATCAGAGGGTTAAAGAGAATATAATATCTAATTATATTATAAGGTTCCTGATTATTCAATACAATGACTGAGTAGAATGATTTTCCTCAGATGGATATTGGGGAAGAAATGTTTAAAAAATATTTTGAGGAGGGCTGAAAAGCTCAATTAAAGAAGCAGTTGAACCCGCAATGACCATGAGAAAGAGGAGTGCACTTTCAGAAGAAGAGCACTTTTCTATCTTTGATGATGAGGGACCCTCTAACCCCAGGAACAGAAAAGGCGGTAGAGTCCTATGTAAGACAAGGTATCTTGATAGACCCAAAGACACTGGGTTGAGGACAAGACAGGATGACACCCTGTCCTCAATGCATGGTATCCTAAGCACTATAAGAGACCAAGATAGCCACAGCGCTACAAAAGATGTTGGTGTCCATCGCGGCAGAAGAGATTATGGTGTCCTTCACAGCACAATAGATGACCAGGATTCATTTAACTTGGATATGTTTAATGCCAATGGGAAGGATTTTGATGTTTTTTTCTGTGACATTAAGATGGACCCAGATACATGGGCTGTTTGGATGATGATTTTCACGGCATCTCCTCTACTAAACCTACTAAAGAACCTTTGAGTAATGAAATGTTTACCCCAGATTCCATAAAACATCCTTGCAGTTCCGAGTGGTGGCTAGTTACACATGTGGTGATATTTATTAAGCAGATTAAACTCTGATGAGAGCTGAATGCCCAAAACCAGTCATTGACAACAAAGCTTGTCAAATACCAAGTTTGGATCCAGAACTTATTACTTTACTATCTACATCTGGCAAGAATCAAGGACCACTTTCTAGACATTGTGGGTCCTTTGGCCTGAATTTTGGATATGGCAGAGGAAGCACATATAAATAACTCTGAGTTACATCTTGGATCTACACAGATGTTGGAGCCAATGGGCAGTTTGTATGCTGGGGAATGCCAACCCAGCCCTCATACCCGGAAGAAAGAAGGCCATCCTTATGAGGATGCGCCCCAAACTTGCAGAATTGGCTAATAAGAAAGTAAAGGTGACCATGGAGGCCTCTGTTTTAGGCAGGAATTTATTACCTTATTGAGCAAGTATGTGTCCACCTTCACCAAGTTAAACAAAGCTCAGAATAATTTAAGACGCATGTTTGGGGCACATGTTTTTGGGAAGGCCGTCAAGTCCCAATTCAATACCCGGAGCCAGTATAGTCAAGGTTCCAGGCGCTAGGGAAGAGGCTTCCAGACCACACCAGGGTTTTACCCACAAAGGGGAGGGTCGAGATTTAGAGGAGGAAATTCGAGGTTACATGGATCAATATCTGAAGGTAGGTGGAACTTTTTGCACTGGTTCTTCCCCAGTAAAGTTTGCTGGAAGAATGAAAATGTTAATTCACAGATGGAGACTTATGACAAACTATCCCTGTGTTCTAGTAACTGTATCAAGCTTCACCATAGGTTTCTGGATAGCTCCTTTTCAGATATCTCAGCCCGAGTAACAGCCTTCAACAAAGAGAGAATGGATTATAGTAGATGTGAAGGTTTCTCAACTGTTGCAAAAGGGTGCAATAGCGGAAGTGGCAGATTCACACAATAGTGTTCTGAGTGCAATATGTTTGGTAAAAAGAAAGACAAGGAATGACACCCAGTTATAACTTAAGAGAACTAAACAAGTACTTGGTTTACCATCACTTCAAGAAGAAAGGGATCCATCTGTTGAGAGATGTTTTGCAGGAAGAGGATTGGCTAATGAAACTAGACCTAAAGGACACATATTTTATGATTCCTATGGCAGAGAATTCACAGAAGTACCTCCACTTCAGATGGAGGAGAGTGTTGTACCAGTTCTGTTGTCTTCCGTTTGGTTTTTCCTCTGTTCCATGGTGTTTTACCAAGGTCTTAAGACAGATATTTTGGATCATTTACATTTAACAAGGGAACTCTTAGTGAGCTCTAGATTAATTATTGATGTAGAAAAGTCAGTTCTGGTTCCAAGTAAGTCACTGGAATTGCTGGGTTTTCCGGGAGATACACTGCAACCACAACTGCTTTCACCTCAAAAAAGATAAACAAAATAAGGAAGGAGGTGAGACATATTCTTGGAAGGAAGATTGTGACTATCTACCTTGAATCAGGTTACTTCGCCCCTCCTGCATAACAGGGCTCTCCAGAGACTGAAGGCATTTGGTTTACACAAGGGCCTTTGGTATGCATACCCAATAGAGTTATCTGCAGAAGCTCATTTGGATTTGGAATTGTGGTTGAAAAATATAGGGTGTTGGAACGACAATGCGATTTTTGGGAATGTGCCTGAGTTTACCTTAGAGACAGAAGCCAGTTCTTTTGGCTGGAGGGCCCACCTGAACAATTTAGAAACAGGGGACATTAGTCAAGTTTAGAGAGTTCCTTGCACAAAAACAGTTTTGAGCTGATGGCAGGTCTGAATGGTCTAAGGAGTTTCAAAGCTCACTAGGGCAAACAGTGTGGCCCTGGTTTGCATGGAAAATGTCACATAAGTCTTCTATATCAATCGGCAGGGGCTCGAGATCAAGGCAGTTAGTGGAATTAGGAAGAGAAAATGGTATTTCTGTTGGGAAGACAGGATTATCTTGACAGCAACCCATATTCCAGGCAAATTGAATCTGAGGGCACCTTGGAATTCTCGTCACCTAATTTGTAGGATGATGATGGGTATTGTAATCAAAAGACCCCCTAGACCTTGTTATTCTTCCCTTTGGGCCATTAATTTAGTTCTCAAACTTGTTGACTCTTGGCCAAATAATTGCTACCTTTCTTTGAGATAACTTTCACAGAAATTGGCAACTCTTCTCTGTTTAATATCATTCAGCAGGGTTTCAGATATTCAAGTATTGGAAGTTTGTAATAGGGTTTATTTATCAGATGGTGTTCATTTTGACATTTGGAAAAAGACAAAGAATATGTCTACTCATGTTTTTATTCTCTACTCCAGGACTGTCCAAAGCTATGTGTGGTGAGTTGAGTATGAGTGGAAAATGCTGGAGTTTAGACATCCTGGTGAAGACCAGCTATTAATATCTCATTAGAAACCGCACAAGGCAGTTTCCACCACCACTGTAGCCAGGTGGATCAGAGCAGTAATGAGAGAAGCAGGCATAGACTTACAACATTTTGGCACTCATTCATCAAGAGGTGCTATAGCTAGTAAGATTTTTTGGGCTGGCGTGTGCTCTCTGAGATCCTTAACGCAGCAGACTGGTCAAATGCTAATACCTTTGCAATTAATCAAATCAATCAGTACTTATAAAGCACTGCTTATCATCCATGGGGTCTCAAGGCACTGTGGCGTGCATGCTAATCATTCAAAGATCCAGGTCTTGAGATTCTTCCTGAATTGCTTTAGTGATGCAGCGTGTCTGAGGTTGAGAGGGAGTGCATTCCATGTTTGGGCTGCAAGGTAGGAGAAGGATCTTCCTCCAGCTGTGCTTTTCTTGATTCTGGGGTTGGCGGCATGGGCGAGATGGGAGGATCGGAGTTGCCTGGTGGGGGTTTAGAAGGCCAGGTGGTGGTTGAAGTAGTCTGGTCCGATGTTGTGAAGTGCCTTATAGGTGTAAGTAAATAGCTTGAAGGTGATGCATTTGTCTACCGGGAGCCAGTTGAGGTCTCTGAGGTGGGCAGAGATGTGGCTGTGGTGGGGGATGTCCGGGATGAGTCTGGCTGCTGTGTTCTGGATTCTCTGTAGTCTTGCTTGTAGCTTCTTTGTGATGCTGGCATAGAGTGCTTTGCCGTAGTCCAATTTGCTGCTGACTAGGGCGTGGGTGACCGTCCTTCTAGTCTCAGTGGAGATCCACTTGAAGATCTTTTGAAGGAGCCCCTAAGTGTGGGAGAGGGCAGAAGAGATGGCGTTGACTTGACGGGTCATGGAAAGCATTGAGTCCAGGATGATGCCCAGGTTGTGTGAGTGGTTGGTGGGGTTGGGGGCATTTCTTAGGGTGGCTGGCCATCAGGAGTTGTCCAGGTGGAGGGAGTGGAGCTGAGTGTGAGGACTCTGTCTTGTCCGAGTTGAGCCTGAGGCATCTGGTTTCCATCCAGGCGGCGACTGCTCTCATACTGTTGTGGAAATTTCTCTTGGCTGTTGATGGGCCATTGGTCAGGGAGAGGATCAGCTGGGTGTCGTCAGTGTAGAAGATGATGTTTAGTCTGTGTTGTCTGATGATCTTAGTGAGCAGCCTATGTAGATGGTGAAGAGGGTCAGGCTTAGTGTGGATCCCTGAGATACCCTCCAGCATGTTTCTTTGTGCGCCGACGTGTACGTTGTGACACTCTGGGTTCTTCTGATCAGGAAGGATTGAATCCATTCCAGTGCTTTGCCACAGATGCCGGTGTCATGGAGTCTGGTGCAAAGGGTGGAGTGAGAAACTCTGTCAAACGCGGCGGAGAGGTCGAGTAGGATGAAGGTGATCATGTCTCCGTGGTTCAATATGGCACAGATGTTGCCTGTGGCTGGGAGGAGGGCTGTCTCGGTGCTGTGATTGCTCCTGAATCCGGATTGTGAGGGGTCCAGAATGTGGTTTGATACAAGAAACTCTGTCTGTTGCATGTTGATGACCTTTTCTGTTACCTTGGCTGGGAAGGGGAGCAGGGAGTTGGGTGTGTAGTTTTTCACCTCTCTTGAGTCGGGAGAGGGTTTCATCAGGAGCGGGTTGATTTCTTTGTGTTTCCAGTCGGATGGGAAGGTGACGGTTTCGATGGAGCGGTTGATAGTCCGGGAGAGCTCTGGTGCAATGGTGGCATTGGCCAGATTGAAGATGTGATGTGGGCACGGGTCCAAGAGTGCCCCTGAATGGATGGTGTTCATGAGTCCCCGGGTGTTTTCTGTGGTGATAGGGGTTCAGGGGGTCAGGATCTGTGCTGTGGGATCTTGGGGGATGCTGGTGGGTGGTGGGGGCAGGTTTTGGTTCTTGAATCTGGGGAAAAATGGTGGCGAGGTTGTTGGAGAGGTCTTGAGAGGGATGATGTCTGAGGTGTCTGATCCAGGTTTTGTGAATTCCTTGACTATGGTGAATAGCTCCTTTCTGTTGTGTACATTGGTTCTGATATGTTCTTGAATTTCTATATGAAGCCAGTGAAGCACATAAGTAGCCTAATAGTAAACAGCTTTAAACATGCATAATAATAGCCTCGGTCTTGTAATGAAACAATAATTCTCCAATTAACATGCAGAGATAAGTTTGATTTCATTAATGATAACAGAGGCTATCATTAATGCGCCAATCTTACCCTGTGTTTCTTATTGTTTTAGGTGAGGTAAGGTATTCATATTGCAACATCAAAGAGGAAGATGGTTGTTGCTATGACCATATATGCTGTACCAGTGTTCCACCATGGAAATGTTTTCCTTTTTCCTTTATAATGTATGTTTGTTCGTTAAAAGGTGCATGTTGGGGCAGCAACAAATGATTTATGCATAATGATAGAATCTGTTGTCGTTAATGAAATCAAGATTCTCTCTACATGTTAATTGTAGAATCATCATTCTTTCTGTTTAATTTGGGTAGTGCTTCCCTGAACACTGTTAGCACAGCTCCTAGAATTCACATTTAAACCCACTGCCCGATTATTCGACAGTTTTGTGGATGGAACCAGAGCATGTGTGAACTGATCCCTGCCAACATGTTTGTGTAAATCAGTCATTAACATAGAGCCCGACCTTCCCTGTTTAACACAAATGCAAAAATAAATCTCTGCTTGAGAATTAGTAACAGGTATTACTCTGTTTTTGCTCCATACAACTAAATAGAGCAGTGTGAGAAAGTAGGGGAAGCCGTTAGTACAAGTCTTAATTCATTAAGGCTTCATGCGCTATGCTGGCGTTGGAAACAGCACCCACTATGCTTGCACCGAAAGCAATATGCTCGAGCCATGAACTCTCAAGTCCTCAGCATGCACAAACCTTTACGCACTCAGTAGCCACGCTCAATTCTTCAGCATACACGTGCCTTCAGTATCCACACAGTACTGTGTCACACACAGTCCCAAATGTGCCTCCGTAGTAACAGCCTTTTTAAAAACAAAACGAACCGAGCAGTCGGCACAAGTCAGCAAATTATCCATGGTGACACGGACCTGTGATTCTTTCTCCTTCAGGCTGGGCTCCAACAATAGCAGTTGAACAAACAGCAGGAGCCTAGGTTGGTGGATCTAGGGAAACATTGTACCCCACTCCTGTTACCAGATGTAGTAAGGTGGTTAGATAGTCCAGGCAACTCTCTCAATCGAATGACACGTTGCAAGTAGGAAGATTAAAGGAAGTTTATTCCAAGTAAAAGATCCAAAACCCTGGAGATGTTCATCAGGCTCCACAACTCCAGACAAGTGGCGCTACCACAGAATTTAGAACCCTCCATTAATCTCAAAGGATGCAGTACTACATCATACCTAATAGAACATAGGATAAAAAATACATCATAGTATAAGGAAAGGTAACATTAGATTATACCATATTTCATAGAGGAAAAGTGACTCAAATACAAATGAAGTGTGAATACTACACTCTCTCTTGGGCTCTAGCTTCAATTGTGGGACAGGACGTCAACCAGAGGCCAGTGTATCATGACTGTACTTGTAAAAAAGGCCACCACTCTCCTCTTTGGGTCACTGAAACACTTCTTAAAGTCATCTACTGTCTGTGGAATGATGGAGACTACATTTCTATGATCTGTGTCATTCTGCTACAATTGTGCCCTGGCCTTCCCACTTGATTTGGTCATAACGTGACAATTTAGGTGTGGCCCTTCGCTCATGAACATATCCGCTAATGCCTGCAGGTCACTTTCTGAAAACTTTAGTTATCTCACCCTGCCAGATCTATGTTGGTAGTCTGAACTACTTTTTGTAGGTGGATGGCTAAATCTGTAGGTGGATGATGATGGATTGCTTTTTAGTATTATGTTTGTATATGGGTTTGATATAGCTTTTTGGTTGCTGGGGTGCACAATAGACTCAACACGTGCTGTGATGATGGGTGAATGAATGGTATGCAGCGTTTATGTATGTGATTTAATTCCGGGTTAACAGTGGGTGCAGTAGTTGCAGGATTCAGAATACAGATTGTCAAAATTGCCTAACCACTTTGTTGTGGACTTCCTGAGGAGGCGGAGGAGGAGGAGCCAGAGGCAGGGCCAGCGCCATACACTAAATGCTATTAAGTGCTGTGAGCTAAGACTGAACCAAGAATGGGCCCGTCTGTGCCCATCCACAGCCAGGACCGGCTGGTCTGGGCCTGCCACATTAGGCTTTACTTTCATCACTCTGGGATAATGGGCTAGCAGAAGCAGCCTGGGGGGCCACCCACCAGGGTAAGACACACCCATCAAGAGATTTTTGAAATGCCCAGTGGGGGTAATTCGAAGAGAAATTTAAATTGTGGAAAGACACCGTTCTTTATTATGTGAAACCCATACCCTATACCCTGGTTTATTCCGTGTACCCCCTTTACAGGATGTAACTAAAGCAGCAGCCCAAGAACATTGTAATCCCAGCAGTCCAACTGTTGAGTTTTGCATATCACCTGAAACACCTCAGTCTTCTGCTGGTTCACCTAGGCCCTGCCCCAGTGAAACGTACAACTTAGATACCCACTTGTAATCGATTTTACTTGCTTTCTGGTCTTTCACATAATGAATGATTGTTAATAGGGGTGGGTGTAGAATTCTGCTCCACTAGCATAGTTCGCAGAGTTTTGCCCACTCCGCACTCTGCCCGGAGCGTGAAGTTCCAAAAAAACTCGGTGAAATGATGCAGAGTGGATTCTTTTCTCTCACGCAGCTCGCCAAGATTATGTTGGCGAGCAAGAGAAATCACTATGGTGCACGAGCGCACGCAAGATCTCTGAATGCAGGCGGTCGCAGCAGGTCAAGCCCGCCCTCGTTGAGAAAGCGGCCGCTCGTGTTGAGGTAGCTGCTGCTTGAGTAGAAAATCTACTCAAGTGGCAGAAAGAAGTTAGCACCCTCTGGTGCTAAGTTTGATGCTGTTCGTGCTGATTTTACAGAGCAGGAGGTACTCCTTCAGCATAAACAGCGCTACTTACCAAACTCCGCTACGTGTGGAGTCCACGTAGCACAGCGGAGTTTTTTTGGCACTTCGTGGAGTTCAACGTAGCAGAACTCCACGAACTCTGGCCAAGCCTTAATGCTATGTTCCAAATTTTGTAAACCTGAGGACCTTCTTTGACCCTTAGAGCAGGGTGATATGCATATTGTTCGGGGAAGGTCTATGCTGTCTAGAGCGTCTGACCTTAAATTAGTCAGTTGGAATATAGCTGGATAGTATTCTAAATTCAATGTGGAGAGCTGGTCCAATTATATTAGCCTGTTTGATGTGATTTTGCTGCAAGAGACTTTGACACAAAACTATGTCATTTTTGATTGTTACAAATGTTTTAATATACCCGCAATCCCTTCACCAGCTTGGCGGGTATAAACAGACTTAGGGGGTCATTCTGACCCTGGCGGTCACGGATGACTGAAGCACCGCCAACAGGCTGACCCCCTTCCCGCCAGCCTGTTTCTGGCGCTTTTTACCGCCAGGAACAGGCTGGCAGGAACGGGTGTCCTGGGGCCCCTGGGGGCCCCTGCACTGCCCATGCCGCTGGCATGGGCAGTGCAGGGGCCCCCTAACAGGGCCCCAGCCTGCTTTTCACTGTCTGCCTAGCAGACAGTGAAAAGCGCGACGGGTGCAACTGCACCCGTCGCACACCTGCAACTCCGCCGGCTCCATTCGGAGCCGGCTTCTGTGTTGCAGGCCCCTTTCCCGCTGGGCCGGCGGGAATGTTAGAATGGCCCCAGCGGTCTTTTGACCGCAGGGCGGCCGAATGGCGGTTCCCTCCAGGCGGGCGGCGACCGCCGCCCGCCGGGGTCAGAATGACCCACTTAATGACATGCAGACTAAAATGCACTATTTATAATCAGTAATTTGATTCACGCCTTTAATCTTTATTGGTCCGAATATTTGAACTTTATTCTGATCAACTTTTATATATGATTTTGCTGCTAAGGTTAACCCGAATGTTGATTTATTACTTGATTTCATTACTGAGTTAAGCAACAAACACTTTTTAGCATGCCAGTCACTTACTGTTTTGCTGGGGGTGCTTTAATGTTAATTTAGGCTCCATTAGCATGTAAACTAGGTTTGAGCCACCTTGTAAACCCTTTGCCCCACATCATGCATAATATATGCATGATGTGTGCAAAGGGAGCGTTCCCTCGTTAGAGGGTCACTAAAAATAGCGCAATGGAATCTATAAGATTCCATTGCACCATTTCTAGAGTCATTTTTAATGCCTGCTTAAAGCAGGTGTTAAAATGAGGCTCCCATTGATTTCAATGGGCCCCTTTCCACTATACTGGATTATCGTCATTTTTTTCTTTACACTAATCCAGTATAGCGTTACAATAGTGTCAAAAAATGATGCAATTGCCTTGGTGCACCGTATTGTAAATATGGAGCTACCATGGTGGCGTTAGGGGACGCAAGGGGGCTGCTAGAAAAGTGGCAGATCACTAGTGATGTGCCACTTTCTTGTAAACATGGCCCTTAGTTCAGAACATCGGTACAGACAAAGGGGTGCACATTTTGAAAAGATTTACCTCCCTTCTATCACTGATAATAATGATTGTAAGGAGTCCTCACCCTTATATCCCCTTAATATAACATCTGATCCCTATGAGATGAAAGCTGCAATGAATAAAAGCCCTAGTAACGAGACACTTGGCCCTGGCAGGATCCTTTTAGATCTGAATTAACATAATATAGGGTTTTGGGCTCCATTGCTCACAAATGTTATAAATGTGGCTTGTAAGTCTGGGTCTACCTTAACCCTGGAAAACCGTTATAATAATTAAGTTTTTTAAAATGGGTAATCACATGGATCCCCGTTGTTCCGCCAATGCCAATTTTGGAATCAGCTGTAAAAAGCGTGATATAACTTCTGGAGTCCGGTATGCTTTTAGGACTGGTCTAAGGACACTTACACAATGCTTAAAGCTATATCTTCTTATTTCAAAAAACGTTTTGGTGAACTTTTTGCATATATTACATTTTGATCTTTCAGCATCTGTACATTTTGGAAATAATAGGATATGCACAAATTAATTTGGTTTAGCATGAGGGAGGGGTGTTGGCAAGGATGTGCATTGGCCACCGTGTTTTTTTAATGAATATCAATGGTCTTGAGGCTGCTTTCCTGGAAGCAGTGCAGAGCATGCCAGTGGTGAACAGCAGACTTGAGCCTGTTCTGCTATACACAGACGACACTTATTATTTCTAGACCCCCAAATACAGAAACTACTTTGATCTTTCGTACAATTCATGGAGCATTTAAAACTGAAAAGCAATTTTATTAAAACATTGATCATGGCATGTGGTCCTAAAAATCTGACGTCCCACTCTTATGTCATTCAGGGTAAACATATAGAGACGATCCAACACTTCTTGCATCTGGAGGTGACTTTAGACTCTAATTGTATCTCAGGCCCAAGTTTGGCCACTAGGAAACGTGTTTTGCATAAACACCGGGTATCCTATTTAATCTCGTAGTAAATTTAGATGAAAAAAATATTGTCCCACTTTTGGAAATTTATAAACACAAATGTTTTCTAATACTGATTTTTGGGGCTGGAATTTGGGTGTATAGTAATGTAAGCTCTCTACAGATGGAGGAGAATCGTAGTTGCATTTTAGGACTCCCTATTTGCAGCTCCATTTATGCAATGTAAGAAGAAATAGGGATAGGGTTTGCAGAAGATAGCAACAAACCTGCTCCACTATTATTTTGGATATCTAAAAGACGTGATGAATTTGCAATCATGAACAGAAAATTATAAGGCATTGTCTCTTGTGTGAGATTACGCCCATAATGTCCCTTGGCTTCATTTTATGAAAATTGTTGGAAAGACTTTGGGTAGACTTCATTGATCTTAGCCCCAGACAAGCTAAATAACAGTCTTGGACCATCCATTACTTTTTGAATGCTTGGTTTATTGAGCGGGACATGGTGGAACTCCTAAAGTCGTCTTTTTAAAATTATATATTGATTCATACTACCATGTCCATCACATTTTGGAACTTCTGTCCTGATCAGGCTTAGAATGGGCTCCATAAGGCGGCAACTGTGTTTTCCTTTGGGTAACATGACACAAATCTATATGTTGTTGCCCCTGGAATGAATTTTGATAACAGGCTGTGCTCCACTTTCTCTTTTTCTATACGTTCTACATGCTCTTCTCAAATAGCTGCTTTTTTATGTGAAAAAACTTGTTTATAATTTATGGTTATTGTTTTAAACCCAATTGATGAATTAATTCTCTTATGTGTTGTAATTATGTATTTATTCTTGTTCTTTTATGATTGCTTTTTAATGATTGACTAAAGAAAAATTGAGCTAATCATAGCAAGCTTTGTTTGGTACAAACAGACCATAAAAGCATAATTTAAAAAAACATAATGATTATTGTGCTAAAAGAAAAAAAGAAAAACTGACATGCAATAAACATTTTTAAAAAACAATCAAAATAAACATGACCATTACAGGTGCCAAAATACAATTAAAAAGCCATACACATATAGGTGGCCGGGGGCTTTCCCACAGCAGTATAAAATGCAATATAGTAAAAGAATACTTAGTCTGAGGCACAATATCTAATCTGTGAGTGGCCTCAGTCTAATATGGTTCATTGTTAGAACCTCATCAGTATTAACCCACAGACACGGTATTGTAATATCAATCAAAAAGTACATAACCATGTGTGTCCTAACACTCTCCGTGCTTTAACTGCACCTGCTAGGAAACTGGCTATGAAATAACAGGTCTTCATACCCAGTAAAAGCTGCAGGTACAAAAGAACAAGTCTGACCTATTTAAAATTTATAATTTTCAAGATTGGACAGATTTTGTACCTTAAGATACTAAACATAAGGCAGAACATAATAAACTGCAAGGTATCCTGTTGTGAAACGTTGTCACACCAACATGGGCCAATGTCTGAAGTCTTTGACCATCCCTGAGTTATTATCCATAAGTAACAAAATAGTCTTCCTGAACCTTGTCAGTCAATACCTATGTTGGTTAGATGACACACAACAGAGGTAAGATTCAACTGAGTTGCTGGTTTGTATCAGTATTGGATGTCTGGCCATACATTTTGACAAGGATCCAACTTATTTCTAAGAATTCTTCCAAAGGGCAAAGGCATTATTGGTGCAGGCCACGTCACCCTTAGTATTCATAGTAGGCTGATCAAATAGCTCAGGTCCACCAGGGGCCCAAAAATTCGGTTTTAAACATTATAGGCAGGGTATTGACAGTGAACAATCCAGCCCATGATAGTCCCCGGTTATAAGTCAATTAAAATTTGACTGCTGATTGGTAGAAATTTTAAACCATAACAGCAAGGGGTGCAACTGTATTGTATCATTGATGTAGTTCATGCACAATTCTTCATGTACAACCTCAGAAGCAACATTGTTTGTTCTTCTCTACCTAAAGTGGTCGTGCAGAAGTATATCCCCAACCATCAGATCCATAAGTGGCACTTGACATTATGAGATTTAATCATTGCAGAGTCTAATGTGTGACCTAAGCGCTTGACAAAATTAAAAATACTTTGAATAGCCCTTCCCAGTTGTAGGTTCTTTTTGTTTCACAAGTAGGTACGAACTCACAGAAGCATCTAAAAGGACACATAAGTAAGTAAATGAGTTGTCATTACTAATGAGGCTGCCTTTAATAGAAAACAATCTGGATTTGATAGTTTTTGGGCCAATAACCATAATATGTGAATTAGTCACATTTGTGATGAAATTCAGACTATCCATAAACTCAGCAAATGAATCTGGGAGCTTTTGCAAACTCAAGGATGTTCTAGAGATGAGTATTGCATCTTCATTTGAAGGACTAGCGTTCGCTTCCCAACATGGGAGAGATCTTTCCCTTGTTTGAGTAGGTACAGTTTCTGGGAATTTATATAGAAATGAAATAAAAAGGGGGCTAACATACAGCCCTGGCTATCTCCCCTTCTGAGCCTAAAATACTGTGTACATTCCCCCCTTACTGTATTGAACTGAAGAAGACAAATTACAGTGTAAATCTCTTAGCAGGGAAACTATGTTCTTCTCTACCCCTGGAACCCAAGGCATCTTATACTTATCTATGTTCACTCTGGCCTGAACCTACACTGAGAGTTTGAGAGCACATTATGCTGTTCTGCCTGAGAGCTTGCTTATAGACGATCACTAGTTCCAGTGTTTTCAACTCCGATTCAATTAACAAAATTGGCCTGTAACATTGTGAGTCCTCCCTTGAACCTGTCGTAGTTTGGACTCTTGCTCTGAGCAAGACTGCTGGTCTCAGGATGACAGTACTTTCGTTTGTAGGTGACTAAGGGGGTCATTCTGACCCCGGCGGTCTAAGACCGCCGGGGCCAGGGTCGGCGGGAGCACCGCCGACAGGCCGGCGGTGCCCTGCAGGGCATTCTGACCGCGGCGGTTCAGCCGCGGTCAGAAGAGGCAAACCGGCGGTCTCCCGCCGGTTTACCGCTGCCCTTAGAATCCCCCATGGCGGCGCAGCTTGCTGCGCCGCCATGGGGGATTCTGACACCCCCTACCGCCATCCTGTTCCTGGCGGTTCGCCCGCCAGGAACAGGATGGCGGTAGGGGGTGCCGCGGGGCCCCTGGGGGCCCCTGCCGTGCCCATGCCAATGGCATGGGCACGGCAGGGGCCCCCGTAAGAGGGCCCCGCAAAGTATTTCAGTGTCTGCTAAGCAGACACTAAAATACGCGACGGGTGCAAACTGCACCCGTCGCACCCCTGCAACTACGCCGGCTCAATTCTGAGCCGGCGTCCTCGTTGCAGGGGCATTTCCTCTGGGCCGGCGGGCGCTCTTTTGGAGAGCGCCCGCCGGCCCAGAGGAAATGTCTAAATGGCCGCCGCGGTCTTTTGAACGCGGTGCGGTCATTCAGCGGCGGTACCTTGGCGGACGGCCTCTGCCGTCCGCCAGGGTCAAAATCAGGCCCTAAGTCTCTTCCTACAACTAGTTGTAACTGTTGTCCAAACCTTACCGGCTTACTAGCAGTACCTCACCATAAACACAATAGTCAAAGGTGATTTGTAGCAGTCGCTTACGCATGGACTCAAAGTACAATATCTCAGGGTTTGTCGTGGTTAAACGGAAATTACCCTTTTCTCACAGATTTATTATGTCTCATACAAACAAAGGCAATAACACAGATGCAGTAAAGTTATAATAGTTTTTATTCAACATAACTGCAATTTGTGATAAGTTGCATGAACTGCAATGATTAGGATAATGAATATACCAAGCAACAGTATTGTGAAGAGGAGAGTCATTGTTATAAAGACCCCCACCATTATGCAATATATGAAAGAAATATATGTATATGTAAAAGATGGAACAAGCCCTAATACCTCAAGGAGAGTAGGTCTAACCTCCTACCTAAAAAAGGAGAGCTGGGTTCGTTAAACCTAATCTGCCAAAGCCGTGTCCATGAGAGGAGCCCCCAACCCTCGTTACCTTGGAATGAGGTCTCTATTTCAGACTCCGCAGGGACACGAAGACTGGGTCAGTGTCAAGATGACTGCAGCATCGGTATCAGCGATGGTGGCGATGCCCTCTGGTCGGAATCCCTCTGATTATCTGTGTAAAAGTGTGTTGTATTTATACAGATCTACAAGGTCCCCTGACATAAGTGTTATTCATAACAATAGATAACATGCATGCTTGGGGCGGCAATTAATATCAACAATCCCTCGAAAGTATAGAGAGGGAAAATCCCTAAGTGTGAATGCCTACTGTATGTTTGTCTTTCATGCTTGATCTTGACGCCTTGGCGCAGTGACACTGACAATAGAACCCATAACAAGTGGCCTAACTATAAACAAGGCCGCCATTTTAAAGGAAACAAATAATTAAAGACAGAGCAAGCTAAGTAGGTTAAAAGTCACTGGGTGACGGGGGCACGAGTTTACAAGCCGACGGCTAAGCTAACTCCTGTTATCCCGTTAAAACAAACTAGGATTCACTACACCCTCCCCATTGCCGTAACAGGTATGATGCAGGTAAAGAAACCCAATCGCTAAAAAGCTGCTACTGAACTAAAAAGCCAAAAAAACTCAATGATTAAATAAATGCTGTGTTATAAAATTCGTTTAAAAAACATTACAGAGATGTTAATATCAACCATGACAAGTACAGTAAACTTTTAGTATAATCGCTACTTTTTAGAACCGGGAACTGGCAAGCAAATTCATCAAATTATGTGCTATATGCAGGATCTTGAAGAATGTCATCGAAGTCACCATTCAAGGATCTTAAAAATGAGTCAACATCATCTGAAGTGAAATTGAGAGCTGGACGGACAAACGGATCCACAGAGCAGAAGTGAGCCATAGTCATCGGTGTATCGACACTCGCTGCAGTGTCCTCATCCATGTTAGATCGTATAACAGAAGGCTCATAGGTGGCCTCGCGGAGCAATGTCAGTCTCAAGGGGCATGACCGTGTATGAACCCTCATCGGGGACATCAGCAGTTCGTGGTCCACAGGAGGTGTTGGTGCAACAGCAAGACAGACCATAGGCAGATATTCAAAGAGACACCATATGCAGCGGAACACTGGTTGTACGCACCACAGTAGAGGCCGGAATGACAATGACCAGTCAAATTCCAGTTCCACCAGCAAAGGTGTACCGAAGATCCGAACCGTGCGTTCACGGCACAGCGGTGTTGACGGGAGCGGCTCCATTGCTCTGTGTCGCTGGAAAAAAACAACCACCGCGAATCAGAAAAAATAGCAGTAGTAGTCTGCCAATTAAAGCCAAAATAATTTGAAAGCCACCAAACACACTGTAAAAGAGAGAATGGATGCCTGATGGGATGACTCCGAAGACAGTCTGGAAGATGGACACGAAACCAGACCCGACAGCCTTAAAGAAATGAACAATCCCAGTTGTGCTTGAAGCATTGAATATTCTGGACACCAACTCTCCAAAGTGTTTGGGGAAATCGGTATTTAAAAGGGATTGTATCTCGGCTGATGATCTCGCAACCTGGAGAGCATACGTCTCTTTTGCGGATGTCAAGGCTACCTGTTTTTGAAACAATAGCGCCTTCAGTCTACTCAACTTGTCATAGTTCACATTAATAGTATCAATGTGGGGCCACATTTCAGATACTTGTATCTCTCGTGTGGGGGGAAACAAAACATGGCCACAACACGTAACGACCTTCGTGACTGAGATTGCGTAGGTAATTCCAGGTCGCAAGCCGCAACAGCTGTCATCGCTCAGAAGAACATAACTCCCATTAGAAAGTACATGAAACACTGAACGAATCAAGGGGACGGGAGTACCCTTCAGAAAACAGGCCAAATTTGCGACCCCCGCATTGCAAAGACCGTGAAGAGACACCTGTTTGCATATCATGGAATGACGAACAGTAGTCTCACATTCACTTCCGCTAAGAAAGACCTCCTGTTCGCCGTTCAGACATCGATACTCAAAGGGCAACTCCCACTCTTCCTTAATAAAGCTATCTCCTAGCCGTTCATATCGTCCCACTGCAAGATGTTTCAGGCAGCTTGAGAAACGAAACGTTGAAAACGGTAAATTAATAATGCCGTGTAAGAGCCAGATAGTTGAAGGACTCTCTGCTACCGTGAAGGGCAACTTATCTAATTTTTCAACTTGAAGCAAGGTGAAACGAGCCTCCCTTTTAGCCATTGTCTCTTGTTCCCTGGAAAAATTAAAAGCAGCGAATAGTTCACTCCCATTAATGTATTTCCATGGAATGTGGCCACTTCTCAGCGTCTGCAATGCCCAACTCAGCTGCATGATGGAACGCAGCTGTGTTTGCCCATGATATAACCGAGACAAATCAGTCTGAGTGATATCAATAGCAGATGACACTATATTCGACAGGGAATAAATCCTGTTGGATAGCGTGTTCATGCCATTGTCGACAACAGCCAATGTTTTTTCCAAATTCTCTCTATCAAGTTGCCGTAAACGTGCAGCAGCCTCAATTTGAGAAAGTTTCCAAATGTCATTATACATGGCATATAAAAACCGTTTCGAGCGTTGTTTTCTAGGACCTAATAGGAAATATACTGTCAGAAAGAGTATTCAGGTGGTGTTTCACCGCTGTTAAGGTGTTTGTTTGTACCCATTGCTGGCACAGCTTACCCACACTGTATGTTGTAATTATACCAGTATGCTGGCCTGACAAAAAGCGAGGGTCTGGCCTATGAATGGAAAAAACCCCTGAAGAGTTCAAAAAACGCCTTTGACACTCATCAGTGTCGGTGGGCCATACCAACCATCCCCCGGGATGGGAAAGTGAATAATTATAGGCACCAGCCTTAACCAATGCATCTAGCCTTTCCTCAGAAACATTTAAAAAGTGTTGCCAAGCCATAAATATTGTCGGTGTAGGAATACTGGGCGTGTTTAGATCCTTAATTTTTGCTAATCCTAGACATGATGTCTGCTCAACAGTGTCATTCAAAAAAATCATTTGCACAGGAATTAAGCAAGCTCGAAACAAAGCCTCTTTACCCTGTATCTGCCAATCCTGCGTCCCCCATACACTCTTCAAATCGATAGTGTTCTTCCAATAGTCATAACCCTCAATCGAAAGTCGGGAAAAAAAGGGATCTGAATAAATCAGTTTCGTATCTGTTAGCAATAGTTTTCTAATGTGTGTCGTGGGTAATTTAAAATAATAAGATTCAGGTTTCTTTGTATCATGCCCAGAAAAGTATGTGAATTTGTCACTGTAATACATTGGACTCCCCACCCGTGGTGTTGAACAATGTTCCCATTGTGTGTAGTTAAAGAGAGGCCTATATCTAGTTGCACGGTGCAGGTAGTGATGTCCCCAATTATTATAGCAGAACGTTTCACCATAATTCATTGTAAAATCACATACATCATCACTTCCAAAAGCGGAGTAGTCCTTCATTTCAGTTAGCATGGAATCAACTGTTTGGACATCCCAATCATCAGAGACAACATTAGGTGTAATAACATCAGACATAGAAATTTTGAACACGTATGGTATTTGAATTACCTCTGTAGGCCCGTATATATCGAACGGAACTTTGTCCCAAACAATACCATCAGAAATTGGAATAGCTGTAATATTGACAGGGGACAAATCACGTCGGACCTTATGTGATGAATGATGTGGTGTTAAAAGTACATCAACAGGCTCCACTGAGGAGCGATCAGCAATATAGTGACCATTAATTAGTAAAAAGAAAACAGTCACAAAACCAATCCATAAAAACAATGCAACAACTGTCAAACAGAACCAGAGATAGTTCCATTGATATATCAAATAGTTCTTTTTAAGCCATCGATAGAACTTGCTACCTCTGGAAAGTTTGTCAGTCTCAGTTGAGGATGAATCGGAAGAAAAATCATCAATGCCCACAAAATAGCCAGAGGAAGTCTCCGCAAACACAGGACTCATCGAATTCACATCCACTGTTCGTGGAGGTTCATGATAGATGACGTTACCAGTCGTGGAAGTGTTCGTGTAAAATACAGCCAAATCCTGTAGCGGAGTGTTCTCCGAAATTGTTACTGGAACCAACAAAAGTTTATTTTCCGCCCTCCCTATGGTCGAGGAAGTCTCTGGAACAGCAGCTGACATAGTTGCATAGTCAGTAGTAGCGATGGTCATCCTACTATGTAGAGGGATGTCCTGTTGGGTAGTGAGAGGGGATCGGGAACTACCCAAGGGACCTCCTGGTCTACTGTGAAGAATCGGCCACATGGTGTAATTTGATGTCATCAATGGCGATGAACCTGTTTGATTTGGAACCAGACAACGGTGGAAGGATGACAGTCCTGGTGCCTTTTATCCCCAAGACTGGTACAGGTGCTCTGTATGCTGGACCAAACTCTTTTTTCACAGCGATCTTCTCACGAACCAGATCCCCAACGTTAGGAATCCAGCAAGTCGAAGTTTTCGCCAAGTCCCTTATTCCCAAGGTGGCAGCACTTGCAGAAGATTTATCATCACAGAATTGTTGAAGCTCCTGTAAAACAGCGAGACGTTCTTTTATGTCAAACGGTGTTTCTGCTGCCACCATACCAGGGGCATCAAGATCGGGAACATACATAGTTATCCCAAAGAGAACCTCATATGGAGACTTTCCCCCCAAGGACCGTCTTGGCAGATTATTCAGTGCTTTCTGGACGCCATATAGGTGATGTAACCAACTGCGGCCTGAACCTAATACTTGAGCTGTTAAGGACTGCTTTAGATCACGATTCCGCCTCTCCACAACCGAATTTCCCTCGGGATGGTATGGTGAGGAGTAATGGAGTTCAACACCCATCGTCCTCATGGTGTCCCTGAAAGCCTTAGAGGCAAATGCAGGGCCCTGGTCCGAATGGAATGCTGCAACCGCATATGTACAGATAAAGATCAGCAAATCTTTTATAACAGTCCGGGCGTCAGCCGACCGCTGTGGCCATACCCACAGGAATCTAGAACAGGAATCTACAGCCACTAAAATGTGTTTGTATGCACCATCAGGTTGCAAAGGACCACAATGGTCCAGGTACACACAATGGAGTGGTTTGTCTGACACTAAGAGAGATGTCTGCGGAGGGCGTCTGATATTCGAGCCCTTAATCTGCTGACAAATGTCACAGCAAAGGACATACTGTTTAGTCCGTCTGCATAGACCAGGCCACCAGTACCGTTGTTGTAGAATGGTGATAGTGGCCTGTATACCAGCATGTGCAGAAGCGACACCCTCATGCGCAGCTGTAATTAGTTCCAATCTTTGGTCTTCATTTGGGATCACTCGATCACCAACATCAGGAATTGTTGCAAAAGCAACATTCTGTGCACTGATATGATAGGTATAGTTCGTAGGGTATCCTTTCGGAAGTGTCCCGCCTGCAGCTGAGGCTTTAACGGCAATCAGTATTTCATTATCCAACCTCGTCCAAGAACGAGTCACTGCAGCTACAGAAGCCGTAGCTACTGATGCTTTGGCTGCTTCGTCAGCCAATGTATTACCGGCAACATGTATTCCTACACGTTGGTGCCCTAATGTATGAGCTACATGGACACATGGCAGCTTATCCTTAAGATCAGCCACCCTTCCCCACAATATTTTGTCTTTAATGGTGTTCCCTTTAGAATCTCTAAACCCGTTCAGTTTCCAATGATTAAGGTATTCATTGTATGACTGGACGCAGTAATACGAATCACAGACAATCAAAGTCTGTGTTCCTGGCTCTGAATGTTCGAGCGCTAGAAGAAGAGCCTTAAGCTCGGCCAACTGGGCTGTGCAGTCCCCTAAGGTCTGAGTGTAGGTATTATGAGGATGGAAAACTCCGTCTTCCATTACCCCGCACACGGCTGCGCAAGCTGCTGAGTATTGATGTTTAGTACCCACAGCCGGTTGTGCCGATCCGTCAGTATAAATGATTGTATCATAACTGTCTATTGGCAATATGTGTAAGGGAGCGGGGTACTCCTGTTCATACTGGAGAAATTCCTGTGTCTGACGTCTTGGGTCAAACACATAATCAACATCAGTGGCGGTCAGAGACGTTGCCCACTGAATCCAGCGTGGATGCAATGCCTTAGCGTTTGGAACGCTTGCTTTAGTGACAGCCTCTAAGGCCGGAACCGGGGAGACAACAACAATGCGTTTCCCCTGGGCAAGCGGTCTCTCCTTTATGACGGCCATCTGAACTGCCGTCAGAATTTTTTCAGTAGGAGCAAAACGTTTCTCTGCATTGGAGAACAAATGTGATTTGTATGCTATTGGCACTGTGTCACCCTCATTAAAGGTGACATAGGTAAATCCTAGGGCACCAGCTATTATTCTGATGACCAAATTCGTTTTATTGTCCTGTGTGTATAAGTGTCTAGCTTCCAGCATGTCTCGTTGTATGTCCCTTAGGATGTGTGTGTGTTCAATTGTCCATCGCCTTCTAGAATAATTGGGCTGAATTAAGTTATATAGTGGCTTGACGCGTTCAGCATAATCAGGAATGTATGTTCTGCCAAAATTAAAGAAACCCAGTAATGACTGCAATTTCTTTAGCGTGTTCGGAGGCTGTAGCTGAGCACACTTCTCTAGGAAGTGCGGGGCCAGGCTCTTCCCCTCGTTTGATAGCTCATATCCCAGGAACAATACACTAAGAAAGGCAATTCTGCTTTTTTTTAAATTAAATTTATATCCGTAGGCAGCAAATCCCAGAATTATCCGATCGACCCTTGCAAGATGAATGTCAAGGGTGTCATCAGTGAGATAGACATCATCCACATAAGATAATGCCTCGGAATCAAGCTCGTGCAAGATTGATGTGACACGGGCCGAAACAGTCCTGGGCTGTTTTTTATAACCTTGGGGTAAACGACAAAAGCGTTTCTGAGAACCAAAGGAAAATGCACTTAGGTCTCTACTTTCATGTGCTAAATTCTGGCAGAAAAATCCAATAGAGATATCCAATGTAGTTTTGTATTTTTTACGCACTATATTATTAATCAGAGCTGTGCTGTGTGAATTTTGTATAGCATAAGTGCGTGCATGACTATTCAAGTGCCTATAATCAACCACTATTCTATATGTAAATGTAAATTGTAAAAATGAATGATCAGGTTTCGCAACGGGAAATAGCGGATTATTAATTGCCGATGTACAGGGCTCAATTACTCCCTGATATTCAAGTTGTGACAGTATCTACGTCACTGGAGCATTTGCTTCATGTTTAACAGGGTATTGTGGCTGCAGGTGTGGTGTAGACCGAACGGGAATAACATGACAAGGAGAGTCCTTGTCCCATCCTACATGATTACGGTATAATGCAGGTGCCTGCACTAAAGCCCATTAAGCAGCATAGGCTTGTTTGTCTGCCTCCGGAACAAGATCGGAGAAAGAAGGCAAAATGACATCTTCCCCATGTGGGAGCTTGCGGACATGTTCAGGTGGCCAGTCTCTCTCGGCCAACAGGATATCACTAGTAAGTTCATCCCAGAATATTACACTAATAATGCGTTCCACGTCTCCCTCTATCTGAAGTGTTAAATCATAAACCCGATAGGGTGGGAGAACGCAGCCATCCGCCGTCTCAACTGCGATGTAATCGCTAGTTGCTGTCGCATCCAGATGATCTTTCAGACTCTGGCGACATATCGTGACCTCTGCCGCGCTGTCCAACAGAGTCACTGCCCACCTCTTGTTCCTCAACAGTGTTCTCAATACTATTGGCATTTTTAACGGTCAGTGCTGCCACCTTCTTCTTTTTAAATTGTGGCTTTTGCTGAGGAGTCTTTTCTTCTTTTTTAATGATAGACTGCGGCGAGTCTTTCTTTTCTTTCACGTATTCCGGATGTCGATCTTGACGGCCCCCTCTCTCGCTACGTCTATCCGGTGCGTCCTGAAAGGAACGAGAAGGACGGGAATCAGTATATCTGTCTGGAGTTCTAATGTTATCCCTATTTCTGAGATTATACCTCCTTTCGGAGTATTCCGGATGTGGAGAATCAGCTCTTTTATTTCTCCTATCTTTGAAATCTTTTTGTTTGTCCCAGTGCTTTTTAGAGCCCTCTTGTGCTTGCTTTGTACCTTCCTTGTGGGTGGTACTCGGTATGTCCAATTTTTTAGGTTTGGCTCCCAGCCCATCCCGTCCTATACTAGTATAGGTATCAGATATTATTCTCTGCAGCTGTCTCTCTTGTTCCACATTTGGAGTTTCCCAGAGACGCTGGCGTATTGCCAGTGCCACTGCTTCCCCTTTAATATTACTTAGTATTATCGAGGAGACGGCATCAAAGTTACGCATCAATTTCATCCCCAGATCCAGGGCCGGTGCGGCCCCATGTTCATTTTGTATTTGTTTTAACACTTCCGGTAAATTGGCAAGTGTAGGGGTACCATGTGTGGTAGTATAAACGGCAGCGAAGACTGTACCCCAAGTGGCACATTCATCCACCGAGGGAACCATCCCAAACGGCAAGCACATAGTGAGCAATCTATGTTTGTCCTGTGGCCCCGTATGGGGGAACACAGCTTCCAGCTGATTTGTTTTATGGGCAATCCAGAACTGTATTTTCTCCCGTTCCGTGGGCACTTTACCCATAATGGTATGCACTGTTTGTGGATTAATCCCGGTAGCCAATTGATATCCACCAGCTACTGGCGGTGCTGGACGCGCTGGGGTAGTATTCAATGTTCGCATCACGAACTGAACCAATCGTCTATAAAATGCCACTAATTCATTATATAATATTCGTAAATCTGTGAGTGGCAGATTCTGTATGCCTGGGTGAGGTGTATATGTGGCAAACATAGGCCATGTAGGTCCCTCATTACTCAAAGGACCTAGCCTCACCCGTCTTAGTACATGTGGTAGGGCGCCTTCAAACCAGTTCTGGTGTTCTTGATATGTGAGCGATATTTCATGATACTGGTATGCTTCGTATCTTACGGGTACGTCTGCAATGTCATATGTGTGAAATGTGTGCGTCCGTTGGTCAGCCTCAGGAAAGGCAACCCAACAGTAAAATGTTTCTGTTTGGTATGCTTCACTTGCTTCTACAATCAGAGTAACTTCCCCGCCCTCTTCCGTAAGGCCATGCGCTATTAAATGTTGTGTAAGTGCATTTCTAGCATTTGCAGGAATGTTTATGGTATTGGCCATATTTGTTGTTAGAGAAACGGAACACCAAAATAGGGGAAGTTTTTTTCCTTTTGTGAGTTCGAGCTCGAACAACCTACAGCCTAATCAGGTATTACCTTTTTGGCTGAGGAGGATTTTCCCAAAGACCACGGACGTCTCCGTATAATGGTACTGAGGGTACCTGTTGTCTGTGAGACAGTGATAGTCAGGGTAACCGTAAATTAGTGTCTAAACACCATCGTTGGTGGCGCCATGTCGTAGTTTGGACTCTTGCTCTGAGCAAGACTGCTGGTCTCAGGATGACAGTACTTTCGTTTGTAGGTGACTAAGGGGCTCATTCCGACCCCGGCGGTCAAGGACCGCCGGGGCCGGGGATGCGGGAGCACCGCCAACAGGCTGGCGGTGCCCCGCAGGGCATTCTGACCGCGGCGGTTTGGCCGCGGTCAGACCAGGAAAACCGGCGTTCTCCCCCCGGTTTTCCGCTGCCCAAGCTGCGCCGCCATGGGGGATTCCGACCCCCTCACCGCCATCCTGTTCCTGGCGGTTCCGACCGCCAGGAACAGGATGGCGGTGAGGGGTGTCGTGGGGCCCCTGGGGGCCCCTGCAGTGCCCATGCCAATGGCATGGGCACTGCAGGGGCCCCGTAAGAGGGCCCCACTTTGAATTCCAGTGTCTGCTTTGCAGACACTGTAATTCGCGACGGGTGCCACTGCACCCGTCGCACATCCTCCACTCCGCCGGCTCCATTCGGAGCCGGCTTCCTCGTGGGGAGGGGTTTCCCGCTGGGCTGGCGGGCGGCCTTCTGGCGGTCGCCCGCCAGCCCAGCGGGAAAGCCAGAATGGCCTCCGTGGTCTTTTGACCGCAGAGCGGCCATATGGCGGCTCCCTCCAGGCGGGCGGCTCCCGCCGCCCGCCGGGGTCAGAATGACCCCCTAAGTCTCTTCCTACAACTAGTTGTAGGAAATGTCTAAATGGCCGCCGCGGTCTTTTGAACGCGGTGCGGTCATTCAGCGGCGGTACCTTGGCGGACGGCCTCCGCCGTCCGCCAGGGTCAAAATCAGGCCCTAAGTCTCTTCCTACAACTAGTTGTAACTGTTGTCCAAACCTTACCGGCTTACTAGCAGTACCTCACCATAAACACAATAGTCAAAGGTGATTTGTAGCAGTCGCTTACGCATGGACTCAAAGTACAATATCTCAGGGTTTGTCGTGGTTAAACGGAAATTACCCTTTTCTCACAGATTTATTATGTCTCATACAAACAAAGGCAATAACACAGATGCAGTAAAGTTATAATAGTTTTAATTCAACATAACTGCAATTTGTGATAAGTTGCATGAACTGCAATGATTAGGATAATGAATATACCAAGCAACAGAATTGTGAAGAGGAGAGTCATTGTTATAAAGACCCCCACCATTATGCAATATATGAAAGAAATATATGTATATGTAAAAGATGGAACAAGCCCTAATACCTCAAGGAGAGTAGGTCTAACCTCCTACCTAAAAATGGAGAGCTGGGTTCGTTAAACCTAATCTGCCAAAGCCGTGTCCATGAGAGGAGCCCCCAACCCTCGTTACCTTGGAATGAGGTCTCTATTTCAGACTCCGCAGGGACACGAAGACTGGGTCAGTGTCAAGATGACTGCAGCATCGGTATCAGCGATGGTGGCGATGCCCTCTGGTCGGAATCCCTCTGATTATCTGTCTAAAAGTGTGTTGTATTTATACAGATCTACAAGGTCCCCTGACATAAGTGTTATTCATAACAATAGATAACATGCATGCTTGGGACGGCAATTAATATCAACAATCCCTCGAAAGTATAGAGAGGGAAAATCCCTAAGTGTGAATGCCTACTGTATGTTTGTCTTTCGTGCTTGATCTTGATGCCTTGGCGCAGTGACACTGATAATAGAACCCATAACAAGTGGCCTAACTATAAACAAGGCCGCCATTTTAAAGGAAATAAATAATTAAATGGACTAAGACAGAGCAAGCTAAGTAGGTTAAAAGTCACTGGGTGACGGGGGCACGAGTTTACAAGCCGACGGCTAAGCTAACTCCTCTTATCCCGTTAAAACAAACTAGGATTCACTACAAACCTCTTATAAAAACTGCCACAATTACCAAGTGAGACCTGGAATCGGGTAAGCCTTGACTCGCTGCTACACTCAAATGAGTAGTGGCTAGGGGTGCGGACAGCTCTACATTCGATGTTAGTAAATCGCCTGGTACCCATCCAAGCCTGGAGCTTTATTGTTGAAAGGACGTACATGGCATCCTAAATCTCATTCCATTCAAACCTGACGTTTGCTCTCTTCTCATAACAAGGATGTAAGGGAGTTGATATGGGATCGTCATAAATGGATTCAAAGTGTTTTACGCACACATCTGCAGTAATATGTGAAGTGAATAGTGAGCACTGCAATGGTTGAAATGGCATGATTGACAATGTTCCAAAAAAGCCCACTCTCTCTTTCAGAACAAGCAAAGATATGCTCCTCCCGAGCTTTGCTGCACAGGAACTGCCTCCTTTCCCTTAAAACATGCTTATATGCGGAGTGATACCAGGAGACCTCAAAGGAATTTCTTGGGACTTGTTTGAGAGCCTTCTTTAGTTCCTGGTGGACTTTATTGCATGACTGGTAAATCCATCTTTTCTGGGCCTTGTCAACAAAAATGTAACCATTCTGCAAATGTAATCAAAGGAGAACAAAAATACATTATAAGGAACACCAGACATACCATAAAGTCCTCAGCACAATTCTGGAATAAATTAATATGAAAATAATGTGGTTTAATCATTGCCCACTTTACTCTACATCCTTGATCCTTCAAGGGTGGCAGCACCTCATACGGAATTGCCTTGGTATAATTTTCAGAGTACTATTTGAAAACAGCAGCCAATGCATTATGATCACTGCAACAGTTCCAAAAGAACCTTAACTTCTCTTAGCAAATTAACTTTATTGGAAGAGACAAATACATAATCAATCACAGCCCCCTTCCTCTGCCTGTGAACATCAGTAACCCATAGTCTGCTCAGTGTCAAACATAGTTAAAAAATACAAATTAAAACTGGCTATATTTGAGGTCAATAGATCTCCCTGTGTGGAGTGTGTAAAGTGCACAATGCAAAAGGTTCCATCATCATATTTACTAATAGTACAAGGTGGAAAAATGTTGCATAAATGTAAATTGAAGTCACCCATCAAACATTTTAAATAATGGTAGTGCACCACACTCAGCAATATAGAAGAGTCCAATTCTTTAATGTAGATCAGTTTGAATGTTCTCTTTATTCTTTTTTTCTTAAAATGGCACACAATAATAGCAGAAACAGCCAACATGTTTGATCCTTAAATGAGGACTTCTTCGGGGCTGTGATACAATAAATAGAAATCCCTTATAGTATGCACAACCACAAACATATATAAAAATATACACAAACAAAATGACCCTGTAAAGTTAAACAAAGTGCCACATACCAAAGTTACATATACTTTACACAAACTTTTAAATGGACTACACAATTTGCTCAATGTCCCTTTGTGAATAAAGCCAAACAAGGGAAAATATACTTGTGAAAAAGTAACAGACATTAACAAAAAAATAATACTAACAACCATTATAAAATACATACATCATCCATATTATTTTAAAAATATGCAACAAACCAATTTTCGGTATTTATGATTGGATTTTAAATATATTCAAAAGACACAATTCTTTTGTTTAACCCAATTTAAAATAATGAGCCAATCCTTATTTATTCTGACATTAGTCCAAAAGGTTTTTTTTTTTTTACAAAACTGATAAATTCCCAAAAGACAAGAGAGAATGAGAACAGGCATACTATAATCAATAACATTTTAATCGTGGGTGTCACTACCCACAAAATAACCCTCCATTATGAAAATCTTTCTTTAATCTGTGGCTTTCCAAAATAAGAAAAACATACCGTACAAAACATAGCATACATGAAATGACAAATGACAAGATGACAGAAAACAGAAGAAAATAAAAAATTGAATAAGGTCTACATACATACCACAATATGGTGAATTCAATATTTCAATAGTATAAAACTCAGTGAGCCGACATAATGTCCCTAAATAGTATCCTTGTTTTCTGGTTGTTCGTTTTTCATTATCCCCACAATCAGGGAACAATTCACCTGATTCTATATAGTAACTAATCTATAACTACAATCAAGCAGAAAAAACATTCATTTGATACTGTTACTCTCCTATTTAGTCTATACTTGATTATCTAAATGGCACAAATTATAAACTTTTCCACTTGCTTACATAATTAGATTCAATTACGATTCGCCATAATCAGGATATCATTCATAATATTAAAATGGACCAATGTACCCAATATCAGCGCCTAGTATGAGAATAAAAAAAACGATATCACATTTCTCCCAAAAAAGAAAAATGATCTATACCACGCCTAAAAATAGTAATCACAGTAAACTAAGAAATGAAAAAAAGAAAAAAACCTCCCGCTATAACCACAAAAGAGAAATGTCAAGAAAATGTGGTAACAACAAAGGTGTTAGCAGCGCACAATATTTAAAGCTCCCACCTTATCAACTGTCAGCAATGCAAAACCTGTGTTGTTACGTGTTAGACCTTACAGCCTTACAGTGGTCACCCCTAACTTATTGCCTGCCTCACTTCACTTTTTAGATACTGTTTTTGCTGGTTTTAAGACTCTGTGCACTTTACCACTGCTAGCCAGTGCTAAAGTGCATATGCCCTCTCCCTTTTAAACATGGTAACATTGGATCATACCTAATTGGACTATTTAATTTACTTATAAGTCCCTAATAGAGTGCACTATATGTGCCTAGGGCCTGTAGATTAAATGCTACTAGTGGGCCTGCAGCACTGATTGTGCCACCCACTTAAGTGGCTTTTTAAACCTTGTGTCAGGCCTGCCATTGCAAGACCAGTGTGTGTAGTTTCTCTGCCAATTCGACATGGCATTTAAAAGTACTTGCCAAGCCTAAAACTCCCCTTTTTTGCATATAAGTCACCCCTAAGGTATGCCCTTGGTAACCTATAGGGCAGGGTGCTGAGTAGGCAAAAGGCAGGACATGTTCCTGTGTAGTTTACATGTCCTGGTAGTGTAAAACTCCTGCTCCTTTCATAGGCTAACATTGGGGCTACCTTCATACACTGTTTGACTGATAGGTGTTGATCGGAAAGGAGTAGGAAGGTCATATTTAGTATGGCCAGAATAGTGATACAAAATCCTGCTGACTGATGAAGTTGGATTTATTATGACTATTTTCGAATTTGCCACTTTTAGAAAGTGAGCGTTTCTCTGCACTTAAATCCTTCGGTGTCTTACAATCCACATCTGGCTGGGTTCAGTTGACAGCTCCCTTGTGCATTCACTCAGACACACCCCAAACACAGGATACTCAGCCTCACTTGAATACATCTGCTTTTTGAATGGGTCTTCCTGGTCTGGGAGGGTGGAGGGCATGACACATGTCAAAGGACTGTAGCCTGCCCTCACACAAAGGACTGCCACACCCCTTACTGTGACCCTGGAAGACAGGATTGAACAGAAAGGGGACCTTGTGCACTTGTAAGCCACTCTTTGAAGTCTCCCCCACTTCAAAGGCACATTTGGGTATTTAAACAGGGCCACTGTCCCTACCAACTCGGACACTTCCTGGAGAAGAGAACCTGAACCAGAACCTGCATCCTGCCAAGAAGAACTGCCTGGCTGCCTAAAGGACTCCCCTGTCTGCTTTCTGTGACAGACTGCTGCTTGCTGTTGCCCTGCTGCCTTGCTGCTCTCTGTCTGTGGTGAGAAGTGCTCTCCAAGGGCTTGGATAGAGCTTGCCTCCTGTTCCCTGAAGTCTCAGGATCAAACAGATTTCATCTCTCCAAAAAGGACTCCTTGTGCTGCAAAAATCGATGCACAGCCTGCCAGAAACGACGCGCAGCCTGCACTGTGATCAAACATTCCATGCACACCAAACCGGAATGATGCAGCATAACTTCGCAATGAGTAGATCGACACAGCGCCAGCGTAGTGACCAGAAATTCAGCGCACAGCCCACTGGATCGACGTACAGCCGAGCAGGAACAAAGCAGCCCGACTTCCAGAGAGGAATTTACGCAGCAGCTACTGTGCGGTAGAAATTTCCATGCAACGCCCACCGGATCGATGCAGCCCCTGTGACTTTGTCCTGTCAGCATCGGAAATCACGCATCGTCCCTGGGGCATCCGAAAACCCTGCAACCCGAAGAGGAGCCACGACCGAGTGCCGGAAATTGACACGCAGTGAAAACTAAACAACGCATCGCCGTGTGCGGCCTGAGAAATTTACGCACATCTACCTGATTTCCACGCCTCTCCTTCTCTGCGGTCCTTTGTAGAGATTTTGAACACAAACCTGGAACCTTGTGCTTGAAAGAGACATTTATTGATTTTAAAAGACTAAAGGCACTTTATATAACTTTTACAGTGATATCTCAACATGTACTTATTGCATTTTAATCGTTTTGACCTGCATCTCATCAGATAAATATTATATATTTTTGTAAACACTGTGTGGTGTATTTTTGTGGTGTTGTACTGTGTTATTGCATGAGTTATGGCACAATTACTTTACACATTGCCTTCTAAGTTAAGCCTGTCTGCTCTGTGCCAAGCTACCAGAGGGTGGACACAGGATAATTTGGATTGTGTGTGACTTACCTCTATTCTAAAATAACAAAGCTAATTATCATAGCTTACTAGTCTGTATACCGGTCGTGGCCCACTAAGGCCGACACAACCGTATAGCTAGATCCGCAAAAGTATTTACTATCTCTTAGAATGGTGACACCATCTTAGAATGGATTATCTCAACTGAATATTATCATGTTGCCCCAAAACATTCCAAAACATCATATCTTAGTGCTGTTTCAATTATGCATCAATCACTCGCAGTCCTACAACATAACATACACCCACGTTTCTACCTTGCTACATAATAACATGCACTAGAAATGTTAGACATTGGTCTCAATTGCCGACAGCTTACTTGTAAGCAAGGAAATCCCAAAACAGAAACCCAATGATATAAGACAACATTTCAAAATAACCTTTATTAACCTTCAAGTTAGTTTATTTCCCTACCTTCACTCATGCCAAAAACGATGCCAAAACCGACCCTCACTACAGCTGCAAGCGAGACATGTTGATAAACCGAGGTATTGGCGGCGCCCGATTTTTAAAGCCCCCACCTCATTAGTTATCCACAATGCAACACCTGTAGCATTACGCCCGTGATCCAACCCCATGAAACAGATAGTTAAAACGTACTTGTCTGTACACCGGTCGTAGCCAACTAGGGGTGACAACATTTATGACTAAATCGGCAGTATCACTTAATATCACTTTGAATAATAGCAGTCAACTTGAAGTGGATCACCTCAATTGTGTACTATCGTACTGCACAGAAAAATGCCAAAACACCATGCAAAATTGCTGTTTTACATTATGTGACGATCACTAAAGATCATACAACAAAACTTATACCTGAAAATAATAAAAGGGAAGAATAAATTAAAAAAGGCAAAAAATACAAAAAAACATAAAGAAAATATGAACATCAAGAAAAAATTATCAACAAACCCAACAAAGTATCTAAATGCCCTCTTAGAACTCTTAGAACTACATAACCAATCATAATGAAGGGTATAGTTGTATCATACTTATTTAGCACCAATCATGGCCCACTGAGAGCGCCGACTCGTATAGCTAAAACAACCGTCATACTCACTATCATTTGGAATGGTAATTGCTATCTTCAGATGAACTGTCTCAGCAATGTAAAACACAGTTCATAGGGTCAATATATTGTCTCTCATCATACCACCAACCAAGATACATAGAGGAACCCTGTCCAATTAAAAGGATTGAGAGTAGATTGCTCACCTAGGGTCAACTCTTACAAAATCAAAGTCAAATATTTTCATTTTCCAAATGTAACCAAGGCTTCTTGCAAGCTACGCATATCATCCATATTATGGCAGAGCCCAACAATTGCTGTATACTTCCACCCCCATAATTAAAACCTATATCAAAAACATCATACTTACCTCCGCTGTACCTATTCAAAACTGCCCTTCAACATTATATGAATTAATTCATCACTTAAACTGTGAAATGTATACAAAAAACTTTTGAGTGCTATAACAGGAGTACCCTTCTTATGGTTAACATTGGAATCAATACCAATCGACTACCTACCATCAACTTAAATCTTAGCAGAAATGTTTTAGAGTTAGTGTCTACATCCTCAATCAAACAATTTAATCTCAGTGCAATTACAATTCACAGGCCTCCTTTTGCCCTCCCACACTTTATTGGAGTTGCTGGGACTTGGAAGGCACTAAAGCCATCCAAAGCAAAATTCAAGTCAACAGACTCATGCTTGCTGAAGGCAAATCACATGAACTTCTTTCAAAAAGCAACACCATTGCTCACCCTGCTAATTTAGTACATTCAATCGTGCCCTATTACCTTTAGAGAGCATAGGGCACACTGCGCCCCTAACTGAGAGAGGGCATGATGATAGCTGTTAATCTAGGGAGTGCAGGTTGCTCAAATCTTCAAATCTATTCTTTGGAGGTAGGTGGCTGACTCCCAACAACTCTGTCATTCCTATTCTCTCTGTGTTCCACACTTTATAGCTGAGGTCTACCACTAGGGACCTATAAAAAGAGCCCAGGGGTAAGGTCATGGTACTAGACGCCTTTATTGTGAGTAGGACAAATGCCTAGGAATGTTGCCTACTACATAATTATTATTGAAAATTACAACCACACAATCTCCCTCAAGGGTTTTGACCTCCCAACCACCCAAGAGACTCTTCTCACCATGTTTGTTTGGCCAAACAGGGGGAGTGCCTAAGGCATATGCTTATGAAGCCAATGTGTCACCTTATTTTTGAGCTGAGAAAAGCTTTCAGTTCCTCTAAGACCTAATGGAGGCACATTGGTCAATACCAAGACATAAGGGGTTGCTGTTGGTGGCAAATCCAAAATTGTGCATCTAATGCTGGTCTCACCAAAGCCTTTGTGCCTTCATAAGGAGGGTGACTGAATGGATTTTTATTAGGCCCATGAGGACTCCATGCCTTCAACCAACATAATTCTAGTGCAGGACTTCCCACAAGGTCTATGTGACTTCCAATACTTTTCCCTCCTTAATTACTTGCCTAGAAACTTAGGGGGTGATTCTGAGACTGGCGGGCGGCGGAGGGCGCCCGCCAGTCTTCCCCCGACAAAATACCGCTCCGCGGTCGCAAGACCGCTGAGGGTATTTTGAGATTTGCCCTGGGCTGGCGGGCGGCCGCCAAAAGGCCGCCCGCCAGCCCAGGGCAAATCTACCTTCCCACGAGGACGCCGGCTCAGAATTGAGCCGGCGTAGTGGGAAGGTGCGACGGGTGCAGTTGCACCCGTCACGTATTTCAGTGTCTGCTTTGCAGACACTGAAATACTTTGTGGGGCCCTCTTACGGGTGCCCCTGCAGTGCCCATGCCATTGGCATGGGCACTGCAGGGGCCCCCAGGGGCCCCGCGGCACCCCCTACCGCCATCCTGTTCCCGCCAGGAACAGGATGGCGGTAGGGGGTGTCAGAATCCCCATGGCGGCGGAGCGCGCTCCGCCGCCATGGAGGATTCTCCCGAGCAGCGGAAAGTCGGCGGGAGACCGCCGACTTTCCGTTTCTGACCGCGGCTGAACCGCCGCAGTCAGAATGCTCGAGGGAGCACCGCCAGCCTGTTTGCGGTGCTCCCGTGGTCGGTGACCCTGGCGGTCACCGACCGCCAAGGTCAGAATGACCCCCTTAGTGGACTTTCTTATACCCTGCTGACTATGTGCTTCTGACAGCAAGAGAGGGTACAGAATCATTGGCAATAGGGCCGCAGGATCAAGTGCGGGCTCGGACGAACCAGAATTCATGGGTATTTATATGAGAATGGTACATTAAAATAATCTGCTTGTTTCGTAATCATAGCCTCAATCTTGTTCTAACAAAGACTACAAGAGTCAAAAAAGTCACATACCAAGAATTCTAGTCTCTTCAGGCTCTCGTCTACTGCAGCCCTCAACTGATGTGCTGCAGGCTTATCTATCAGCTTTGGCTTCCCAATATCTATCTTCACCTTACTCTTAGGTCCACCAGTTGATAACTGAGGTGCCCCTGGACCATCTGCAAGGGTATCAGGCTCTAAGCAAGGCTGATGAATCATTGCATTATTAAGGTGATGCCCTGCTTATCCTGGCCTAACATCACCTATTTGGGGAGGAGACTATGGTGGTCATTACAAACCTGGCGGTCGGTGTTAAAGCGGCGGTAAGACCGCCAGCAGGCCGGTGGTAAAAAATTTGCAATTACAACCGTGGCAGAAACCGTCAACAAAGACAGCCACTTTAACACTCCGACCGCCACGGCGGTACAAACAAACAGCCTGGCGGTCACCGCCAACAGACAGGCGGGAAACAATGTACCGCCCACACTATTATGACAGGCCAATCCTCCACCTTTTCCGGGGCTGATTCACCACGGATAAAAACCCGGCGGAAACAGGAATCCCGAAGGAAAAACGCTCACCTCTACACACCCCACGAGGAACGAGGACGCCATGGACCCGGAACTCCAAATTCTCCCTGCAATAGTCTTCCTGCTCCTCTACCAGGAGCAAAAATGCCGGCGGCGAAGACCACAGTGAGTACTGCACGTACGACACAGGGGAGGGAAAAAACAGGGACACACACACGCAACACCCCCACCTCCACCCTCACCCACTACAACACACACACTAATGCATATCAATACATCACAGTTACACCCCCTACATCCCCCGGAAGAATGCAAAGACAATAGAAAATGAGTGTAACCATTGTAATATATTAAAAGCAAGTAGGCAGAAATATATATATACACCATGTACATAATATATACCAAGCATAGTAGTCCAGGTAGTGCTCTAAGAAAGTCTGTGGAACACTGGGACCACACGGTATGGGCGAGGCCCACACAAGATCCCCGACCATGACGGAGAGAACACTGCAGGGGCATCAGACAGCAACTAAACAGGCACCTCAGGGGGAGGGAAAGGGGGGGCACCTCAGCCGCTTGAGTGCACGACACCAAATCCACGAGGGGGCCACATGCCCACTGTTCCATCCTGGGGAGTGCAAAGCCACAGTCTCTCAAGTCTCTACAGTGGGTGGGTGGGTTGCCCACTGTTCAATCCTGGGGAGTGCAAAGCCACAGTCTCTCAAGTCTCTACAGTGGGTGGGCTGCCCACTGTTCAATCCTGGGGAGTGCAAAGCCACAGTCTCTCAAGTGGATAACAGTCTCCACTGGTTCTGGAGGGGGCTTTATGCCCAGAGTGCTTTATCCTGCTAAGGACAGAGGGAGTGGATAACAGTCTCCACTGGTTCTGGAGGGAGCTTTGTGCCCAGAGTGCTTCATACTGCTAAGGACAGAGGGAGTGGATGCCTTACTCTACTGGTTCTCGAGGGGGCATGGTGCCCAGAGCGCATCATTCACCCCGTGAGGGACTCAGTTGCGTCAGTGCCCTTGCCGCTCATGGGCCAGCGGTGCTTGAGATGGCGGTGCCCTGTTCAGCGGTGCTTGAGATGGCGGTGCCCTGTTCAGCAGTGCTTGAGAGGGCGGTACCCTGTTCAGCGGTGCTTGAGATGGCGGTACCCTGTTCAGCGGTGCCCTGTTCAGCGGTGGTTGAGATGGCGGTGCCCTGTTCAGCAGTGCTTGAGAGGGTGGTACCCTGTTCAGCGGTGCTTGAGATGGCGGTGCCCTGTTCAGCGGTGCATGAGATGGCGGTGCCCTGTTCAGCAGTGCTTGAGGCGGCAGTGCCCTGTTCAGCGGTGCTTGAGATGGCGGTCTCCGTTGCAGGGTCTCAGCTGCTGGCGGTCCTTCATGGCCCCGCGGGGCTTTTGCTGGCGGTCCTTTATGGCCCAGTGGGGCTGGTGCTGGTGGTGACCTCCCGGCCAGGTGGGCTGCTGCTGGCGGTGGCCTCATGGACAGCTGGGCTGGTGCTGCCGGTGGCCTCCTGGGCAGTTGGGCTGGTGCTGGCGGTGGCCTCCTGGCCAGGTGGGCTGGTGCTGGCGGTGGCCTCCTGGGTAGCTGGGCAGCTGGGCAGGTGCTGGAGGTGGCCTCCTGGGCAGCTGGGATGATGGCGGTCTTCTCCACCGTGCTGCTCTTCCCAGACTTGCCGGGTTTCTTGTGGCCCTTCCCCACTTTAGAAGGTGTCACAGCTGACTTCACACTCCCACCTGTACCCCTGGGAGCGGCTTTGGTGGCTGGAGTCTTCCCCCTCTCCCGCCGGGCACTGGCCAACTTCTGATACTTCACAGGTGGGGGACTGTCTGTGCTGTGGCTCCGTGCCACACTGGCTGCCCTGGTGGCCGGTGCACTCCAGATTCCGGTGACTACAGGCACCACTGTTCCCGGAGATGTTGTGGCTGAGGTGCTAGTTCGGGACCTATGAGATGGATGGGGTGGGAGAGGTGTGGGAAAGAGGTCAAGGTTGGACAGGAAAAGTTTTTTGGACACACTGGGACGGGTAGCTCGAGGGGGTTTGGGAGTGGAGGAAGAGGTGGTGGTTGTAGGAGGTGTACGTTAAGTGACTTTGGTTGAAGGTGCATGCGCTGGAGGTTGTCGTGAGGTGGATGGCTGTTGGGTGGGTGTGTGCCTGCGTTTGTGTATCTTGGGATGGGGTGTCACAGACACACTGGGAGAGGACACAGGGGATGTGTGAATGGTAGTGGGGGTGGTGACTGCACGTGAGCGGGGTGTGGTGGTGGGTGTGCTGGAGAGGGACGTATTGGCTGCAGAGGTACTGCATGCAGGTGTGAGTGTAGACGAGACTGGGAGGGAGGAGGGAGACGAGGAGGACGGGGACACAGTGGAGGCAGTGGATGTTGGTGTGTCTGCATGTGTGTGATGCTTGCGTGAGTGCCTGTGGGATGTGTGGTGCTTATGTTTGCCTGAGCTTCCCTTGGGTGTTGACGTGTGTGCAGGGTGGTCTGTAGGTGTGCTTGGGATAGGCTGAGGTACAGGGGATTGGGTCGGGGTGGAGGAAGTTGGAGGGGGGAGGCTAGAGACGGAGACAATGGCTGCCATCAGTGCTGAGGCCAGAGTCTGAAAAGCTTGCTGAAGGGCCGCCTGACCAGAATGAATGCCCTCCAGGAATGCATTTGTTTGATGCAACTGCCTCTCTACACCCTGGATGGTATTCAAAAGGGTAGATTGCCCAACAGTGAGGGACCTGAGGAGGTCAATGGCCTCCTCACTGAGGGCAGCAGGGGTGACTGGGGCAGGGCCTGAGGTGTCTGGGGCGAAGGTGATGCCCACCCTCCTGGGTGAGCGGGCACGGGGCAAAGGCTGAGGGGCTTCTGGGAGGGCGGTGCTGGTAGAGGGGGTGGCGGCTGTACCTGTAGATGCGGGGCACAGATGTTGCCGCCACCACAGGGAGCATCCGTGAGGACAAGTCCGTGTCGCTGGTGTCAGCTCTTGTCCCCGCCGTGGAGCTCCCCTCGCCCTACGTCCCACTGGTGAATTCAGACTCCGTAGTGTCGCCCTCCAGGGCCAAGTAGGATGCAGCTCCCTTGTGTTCCGGTGCCACTGCTCCTCTGCCTGATGATGCTAATGCCCACAAGAACAGGGAGACCACAAAAAGGGGGGGAAGACAGAAGAAAGGCATTTTGAGAGCATGCATTACCGCTACCGTTGGCGGACACGACAGACACAGAAGCCCCCTGCACTACGCTGCGCTCTTGGGCCTCACTGTTAAATTCCTGGGAAATGGCCTAGAAGGCTATGGACGACATCTGCACACATAGATAACACAGGGGCATGACTAGGTGTACTTGGCACTCTACAGAGGTGGGGTGGGGTGCCACATGGCCTGCCTTACGGAGGGGCCTTGCCTACGGAACTCGCCCTGGCCTAGGGAAACCCACAGCCCACCTCCCCCACCCAGACCCCTCCACTGCGCGCAAATTCAGCTGAATGAGAGTGTACTCACCCCCTTGTGGCTGCTGTGATGCCCTCAAGCGCCCATCCAACTCCTGGTACGCCACCACCAGGATCCTGAACATCAGGGGGTCTTGGTGCGACGGGCACCCCTCCCACGTTGGGAGGCCATCCCCAGCTGAGCCTCTGCCGTCTTCTTGCTCCAGCGGCGAATGTCCTCCCATCTTTTACGGCAGTGGGTGCTCCGTCTGTGGTAGACCCCCAGGGTCCGGATGTCCTTGGCGATGGCACGCCAAATATCTTTTTTCTGGTGGGCGCTGACCTACATGAAATGTACAGGGGAAAAAGAGAAGTTATTACCGACTGCACCGTCAAAGTGATAGGCCCCCATCCCTACCCTTGCCATGTGGCACATGCATTCACCGTCTTTCATGCACGCAGCACTCTCCCCCATTCCTTCTTACATCCAGCCCTCTCCACACAGGCATAGCCCGTACAACATGCTCCCTGTGTACTTACCTGTTTGTCTGGAGGACCATAGAGTAGCGTGTACTGGGGGAGAACCCCATCCACGAGCTTCTCCAACTCCTCCGATGTGAAGGCAGGGGCCCTTTCCCCAGACACTCGAGCCATTGACTCGAGGTCACAGCAGCACTTGCATTGTAGGTCCCCTCCTGTCGAAGATCAGGTATTGAGTGATTGAACAGATAGAAAATGACGGTCACGACCACAGCAGTGCGTACCGTCACCTCCGGCGTACATCATCATTGGCTCCTGGGACCCATAGGGTCCAAGGTTAGCCAATGCAGCATTGCGCTGCGGTCTTCGACCGCCTACCGCAACGGTGTACAACGCCAGCGCAGTTACCTCACATCCCATTGTCCCACTTTAGAGGTCAGGCAGCCGCCATTTCAGGGGCACACATGGCTTCATTTCCAACTGCGTCACACATACCTAGGCTTAGACTCAACACACATACAGGCCACCTTTTGTGTATGATTGGTGTTCTGGGTAAACTGTGGGTACGTACCTCTGAGTTGTTTGACTCTGTGCTCGCTGTTGTCCTTCATAGACACCGTCTGCTGGGACATGTGAGGAGATGGCGGCATCCTCCGGTGTACCGACCGTTGGTGGACCTGTCGACAATGGAGGAGCGACATGTGATTATCACATACAGGCTTGACCGTGCCACAATCCAGGAACTGTGTACCCAGTTAGAGCCAGACCTGATGTCAGCAATCCCACAGGAATCCCCCCTCAAGTGCAGGTACTGTCAGTGCTCCATTTCCTTGCAAGTGGGTCTTTTCAAACAACAGTGGCCATAGCATCAGGGATGTCCCAGCTTATGTTTTCCAACAAATTGTCCAGAGTGTTGTCTGCCCTTTTGAAACACATGCGGAGCTACATCGTTTTCCCTCAGGTGGAGGTTTTGCCCACAGTGAATGGTGATTTCTATGCCCTGGGACACATCCCCAACATCATAAGTGCCATTGATTGGACCCATGTGGCTTTGGTCCCCCCCCCCACAGGAGTGAACAGGTGCACAGAAACCAGAAGAGTTATCATTCTATGAATGTACAGATGGTATGTTTGGCAGACCAGTACATCTCCCATGTGAATGCCAAGTTCCCTGGCTCAGTGCATGACGCCTACATCCTGCGGAATAGCAGCATCCCTTATGTGATGGGTCAACTCCAGAGGCACCGTGTGTGGCTATTAGGTGAGTACCTGGAGCCAGGACAGTGGGAATAGTTGTCTGGGTCTGGGGATATCCCTCCAGGTTAGTGCGTGTCGAAGAGTTGTCCCTCACCTTTTGCAGGTGACTCTGGTTACCCCAACCTGTCATGGCTACTGACCCCAGTGAGGAATCCCAGGACAAGGGCAGAGGAACGCTACAATGAGGCCCATGGGCGAACTAGGAGGGTGATCGAGCGGACCTTCGGCCTCCTGAAGGCCAGGTTCAGGTGCCTCCATATGACAGGTGGATCCCTATTCTACTCACCAAAGAAAGTGTGCCAGATCATCGTGGCCTGCTGTCTGCTTCATAACTTGGCTTTGCGACTACAGGTGCCTTTTCTGCAGGAGGATGGTCCAGATGGTGGTGTTGTTGCAGCTGTGGAGCCTGTGGACAGTGAAGACGAGGAAGCAGAGAAAGAAGACATGAACAACAGGGACTCAGTGATCCAGCAATATTTCCAGTGAGACACAGGTAAGAGTACAGACCTGCCTACTACTGTCGCGCCGCACCGCGCGGCGCGAGCCGAGCGTTCGGCACAAGCCGCGCATTCGGCTCGGGCCGCGCTTCGCGTCTTTAAGACGCAGCGCGCCCCGAGCCTTTCCTGCACCCTACGAGGCCCCAGGGCTTACTTGGGACCTCGCGCTGCTCTCTCCCTCCGTCTTGTTGGGGTCTCCTGACCCCTCTTACCTGTTTGGGCTCCTTTTCTTATTTTTTCTGTCTTCTTCCTTTTTTGGGTCTGTTTCTTACTCTTTCCTTTATGTCTTTTCCCCTTCCCAGGTTACCCTTGTCTTCCCAGCATTCCTCCTTCCCTATTCTCTATGGTTTCTGCTCCAGTCTATTCTATCTACTTTTCCCTGTCCAAGATGGTGTCCTTTTTCTTCCTGTGGGTCACTTCCTGTTTTATGGTATTTAAGGGTGGTGTTTTCTTTTCCTCTTTGCGCTGCAACACTCTCTGTTTCAGTTAGTGTCCTCGCTCCTGATTTCCTAGCCTTTGGCTCTGGATTTCGCCATTTCTGTGTTATTACGTCAGTTCCTTTGATTCCTGTTCCTCTGTTCTTGTTCCAGGAATCCTCTGCGAATCTTCTTGGAGGTTTTTTCCTCTTCTTCTGAAGGGGTTTTTTCCCTCTGGCGCTACTTTCTCACGGTCACGGTCTGTCCTTGGCGTTTCCTTTGCCTACAGCACCGTGGCTACCAGAAAGAGTCACCCCTTTTTGGGCCAAAGTCGAACTCTCAAGATCCACGCCTCAAGATCTGCAAACTCCAGGCGCAAGCAACACGTGAGTCGTGACAGATTGCAGCGCCTAACCATCCCGACGTCTTCTAACACCATGGAAGACACTGTGGTAGCTGCTGCGGATCCGGATCAAGCTCTGCTAACTACAATTCAGCAACAAGCTCAAGAGTTACAGCAACTACGCAGTGAGAATGCTGCGCTGCGACAGGCTTTGGCTTTCCGCAGTGGTGATGTCCCGACGCTCTCCGCCTCTACCCATCGTTTTTCGGGTGAACCAACCAAGCTGCGTGAGTTCCTTGATTCCTTAACAGTGTACTTCGCCTTCCGACCCACCCAATTCTCCCATGACAGAACAAAGGTGGGTTATCTCATCAGTGCCTTATCTGGTCCTGCCTTGGCCTGGGCAACCCCGATGGTATCATCTAACGATCCGGTATTGTCGGATTATTCCGCCTTTGTGAATCGCTTCAAGCTGATGTTTAGTCGTCCGGGATTGGAGGCTTCAGCGGAACAGGCCTTATGCGATATTCATCAAGGTTCACAAGATGTCCTTCAATACATTACACGCTTTCGTCAACTAGCGGCAGAGACCACCTGGGTGGAACGTACTTTGGTGACTTTGTTTCGTAGAGGACTCAAAGAAGAAATCAAAGACGAACTAGTACATTCCACCAGAGTGGAAGATCTTCGTGGCCTGATGGATCAAGCCCTCTCCATCGAGTATCGCCTTCAGGAACGGAGAGCAGAGAAGAGAAAGAGCAGATGGTCTTTTCAACCAAGCACCTCACGAGTTTTTCCGCATCGTTCTGAGGAACCTCGCCCTCCTGTCAGAGACACCGAAGGAGAACCCATGCAGGTGGATACAACTCGAGGCCCTCTCTCCGCTAGCGAACGAGAAGATAGACGAAAGAAGGGTTTGTGTTTATACTGCGGTTCTGCCGGCCACATACTGCGTACCTGTCCAGTACGTCCATCAAGGCCATCGGGAAACGCCGCTTCCCGTCCTCTGTAAGAAGGGAGGGGACGGGATTAGCAGCTATACCTTCCATCAGTTCTTTCAATGACAATACCACATCCTTGTTCATTTTACCAGTAATGTTACAATTACCTGATGGCCGTCAAGAGAAGACTATGGCACTACTAGATTGTGGAGCTAGTGGTATTTATATGGATAAGAAGTGGGCCACCACTCAACAAGTTCCTATACAACCTAAGGAGATCCCAGAACAAGTACACACGGTGGACGGATCTTTGATATCATCGGGTCCAGTAGATACAACTACCCTGATGCTGAATCTACAGATCAGTAACCATCAGGAACACATCTCCTTTGATCTTATAACTTCCCCCAACCATACCATCATTCTTGGAATCCCGTGGTTCATCAGACATAATCCATATGTGAACTGGGCTACCCGGACGGTTTCCTTATCTTCACAGTTCTGTCACGAGCACTGTTTTGCTTCAGACAAGTATTGGTCGCCTAAGAGATCAATAATCACAGAGGGTACTACCGGTTCGACCATAAATACAGTCCAAGGAGTTCCTGAACACTATTTGGATTTTCAAGATGTCTTCCAAAAACCTTCCAAACCTGTGTTACCTCCACATCGAGATTACGATTGTGCTATTCCCTTGGAACCTGGCACTATCGTTCCTTTTGGCAGCATGTATTCCCTCACGGAAACTGAAAAGGAAGTACTAAAGGAGTATTTGGATGAACATATTCAAAGTGGTCTTATTGTTCCATCATCTTCTCCGGCCGGGGCTCCTCTCTTTTTCGTACCCAAGAAGACAAAGGATCTTCACCCTTGCCTGGATTTTCGAGGCCTGAATAAAATAACTATTAAAGATCGTTATCCTTTGCCTCTCATAAGGGACATTTTAGAGGCAGTCAGAGGGGCCCAACGGTTTACCAAACTAGATCTACGGGGAGCCTATCACCTCTTACGCATTAAAGAAGGAGATGAGTGGAAAACGGCCTTTAGGACTCCATTTGGTCACTTTGAATACAGGGTAATGCCTTTCGGTCTTACTAATGCCCCGGCAATCTTTCAGAGATTTATGGACTCAGTATTCTCGGATCTCCTGAATCAGACAGTTGTAATCTACCTTGATGATATTCTTATTTATTCCAGAAAACCCGAACTCCATTCTTCCCATGTGAAACAAGTCCTTCAACGACTCCGGGCACATCAACTATTTTGCAAACCCGAAAAGTGTGAGTTTGACAAGACGGAAGTCAAATATCTAGGATATCATTTAAGTACCACCGGAGTAGCTATGGATCAAGAAAAGGTACAAGCTATCCTAGATTGGCCTTCTCCATCTTCTATTAAAGAAACACAATGCTTTCTAGGATTGGCGAACTTCTATCGACAATTCATCGCAGACTTTGCAAAACAAACTAGCCATATAACTCACACTTTAAAGAAGGAAAATCTTATTAAAGGGTTTGTCTGGACTAAAGCTGCCGAAACAGCCTTTCAGGATTTAAAGAAGGCATTTACACAAGCTCCCATCTTAAGACATCCCGATACCAACAAACAATTTATTGTCGTCACCGATGCTTCTGAAAAAGCCATTGGTGCCGTCCTACTCCAACAACAAGAGGATGATGGTCTTGAACATCCTGTTTTCTATTTGTCTCACATACTCTCTATTGCAGAACAACATTACTCAGTATTGGAAAGAGAATTGTTGGCTCTGAAAACAGCTTGTATTGAATGGAGGCAGTTTCTGATGGGTTCCAAGGAACCTTTTGAAGTGAGAACAGACCATCGAAACTTACAATGTTTACGAAATTTCGTATGCCAAAATAGTCGTCAAGCTCGTTGGGCCTTCTTCTTCAGCCAGTATGATTTCTACATTACATATATTCCTGGCTCCCAAAACATTTTGGCTGATGCTCTGTCGTGTCGTTATCCAGATTGTACTCCTGTCCCAGCTCAACCCCTACTGGAACCTAGTAAGATCATTGGGGTAGCTCAGTCTTTTCTGGAGGAGGTACAACTGGAATACCCCAATCTATCTGATGATGAAGTAGAGAACTTAAGGCCTCTTTTACATAAGAGACAAGGATACTATTATTATCACGATCTGTTATTCATCCCTACTAACAGAGTGAGAGAAAAGGCATTACAAATGTGTCATGATTCACCGGTTGCTGGTCATAGAGGCATCAAGGCCACACAAGAACTGTTATCACGATTTTTCTGGTGGCCTACTTGGAAACAGGATATTGAAACATACGTTCAGGCTTGTCCCACATGCGCTCAAGTCAAGATTCCCCGAACCAGACTTGCAGGATTACTCCAGCCCTTGCCGGTCCCGCCTACTCCATGGCACACCATCTCTACTGATTTCATGTGTTCGTTACCACTCTCAGCAGGAAACCGGGTAATCATGGTCACTGTGGACTCCTTTACTAAGATGGCTCACTTCACTGCCTTGAAAAAGCTACCTACATCCCAAGAATTAAGCCAGATATTCATCGAACATATCTTCCGTCTTCATGGACTTCCTCATACTCTTATATCTGATAGAGGACCTCAGTACATTTCCCGGTTTTGGAGGTATTTTTGTAAGACACTAAACATCGATAGAGCTCTGTCATCGGGCTTCCATCCTCAGACCAATGGACAGACCGAGCGTCTGAACCAAGGCTTAGAACAATACCTTCGTTGTTTTTGCAACTCAACTCAAAGCAACTGGAACACTTATCTCCCTATTGCTGAATTCTCTTACAATAACTCAGTCCATAGTGCCTCCAAGATCACTCCTTTTTTCTGTTCTTATGGTTTTCATCCTACCTCTTTTCCTACTTCTTCTCTGTCTCCCACTCCCTTGCCCGCTATTACTCATTTTTCCAAACGTCTTCTACAAATCCATAGACTGATTCGTTCTAATCTCTTACACACCAAGAGATATATGAAGAAAGTAGCAGACAAGAAACGTAGGGCCACTCCGGACTACCATCCACAGGATAAAGTTTGGCTTTCTTCTAAATTCTTACCCTCACGTCTTTCTCAGAACAAATTCACACCTCGCTACTACGGGCCTTTCCGTATTCTCCAGTTGCTTAATCCTGTCACTGTCCGTCTTCACTTGCCTCACACGTGGAAGATTCATCCAGTCTTCCATGTCTCCCAACTCAAACCTTATGTACCAGATCCGTATTCTCGTCAGTTTTCCTGTCCTCCTCCTGTCTTAGTGGATGATGTTCCTGAATATGAGGTTCAGGAGATTTGTGACTCTCGTCTTTTTCACACCCGTCTGCAGTATCTTATTCATTGGAAGGGTTATCCTCTCAGTGAATGTTCTTGGGAAGATGCATCTTCTGTTCATGCTCCTCTTCTGACTCAGCGCTTTCACCGTTTATTTCCTTTCAAACCAGGGCCTTCGGGAGGGGGGCCTACTGTCGCGCCGCACCGCGCGGCGCGAGCCGAGCGTTCGGCACAAGCCGCGCGTTCGGCTCGGGCCGCGCTTCGCGTCTTTAAGACGCAGCGCGCCCGAGCCTTTCCTGCACCCTACGAGGCCCCAGGGCTTACTTGGGGCCTCGCGCTGCTCTCTCCCTCCGTCTTGTTGGGGTCTCCTGACCCCTCTTACCTGTTTGGGCTCCTTTTCTTCTTTTTTCTGTCTTCTTCCTTTTTTGGGTCTGTTTCTTACTCTTTCCTTTATGTCTTTTCCCCTTCCCACGTTACCCTTGTCTTCCCAGCATTCCTCCTTCCCTATTCTCTATGGTTTCTGCTCCAGTCTATTCTATCTACTTTTCCCTGTCCAAGATGGTGTCCTTTTTCTTCCTGTGGGTCACTTCCTGTTTTATGGTATTTAAGGGTGGTGTTTTCTTTTCCTCTTTGCGCTGCAACACTCTCTGTTTCAGTTAGTGTCCTCGCTCCTGATTTCCTAGCCTTTGGCTCTGGATTTCGCCATTTCTGTGTTATTACGTCAGTTCCTTTGATTCCTGTTCCTCTATTCTTGTTCCAGGAATCCTCTGCGAATCTTCTTGGAGGTTTTTTCCTCTTCTTCTGAAGGGGTTTTTTCCCTCTGGCGCTACTTTCTCACGGTCACGGTCTGTCCTTGGCGTTTCCTTTGCCTACAGCACCGTGGCTACCAGAAAGAGTCGCCCCTTTTTGGGCCAAAGTCGAACTCTCAAGATCCACGCCTCAAGATCTGCAAACTCCAGGCGCAAGCAACACGTGAGTCGTGACAACTACATGTACTTTAACACTACTACCTCTCTACTGTCTGTCGTTTTCACCCAGTGTATGGTCAATGAGTTGTCACTTTCCCTTACGATTTCACAGATGTGGGTCCCACTGTGTGACATCTGCTTAGATTCCTCATGGACTTGAGCTGTGTGACATAGGTATGTTGACATTACAATTGAAAGAGCATTTTGTCACTGTAATTGCTACTACACTATTTCGAAATCACAGACAGACTCCAGATTGTTTTGTGCTTTAAGTGTGTTTATTTAAGTGCTCAATATTGGAGGGGGTAGTGAAATGGTGAGGGGTGATGGCGGAGGAATGTCCATGGCAGAGTCCTGTCTATTAGTCTCACAGGTGCATTGCCCAAATGGGCATAGGAAGTGGAGCTGGGGCAGTTTAACTATGGACAGGGTGACAAAGTGGGACAGTAGGATGACAATCAGGGTGGTCTCATTTCTTGGCGGGGGTCTCGGCATTGTGCTCTGTCTTTGTCCTGGATCTCAGGGACAGTTTGCGGGGTGGTTCTCCCTCTGCAGGGGGTGGGATGCTGGTGTGGTGGTCCTGTGGCAGGGCGTCCTGTCCACTAGCGCCGGCGAAGGTGGTGGGCAGTTCATCGTCCATGCTAGTGTCAGGGGCCCCTTGCCACAGTGTCCCTCCTGGTGTTGAGTACTTCCTTCAGCACCCGTATGATGGTGCCCAGGGTGGAGCTGATGGTTCTGAGTTCCTCCCTGGAACCCATGTACTGTTCCTCCTGCAAGCGCTGGGTATCCTGAAACTTGGCCAGTACCATTGCCATTGTCTCCTGGGCTGTCCGCCCAGTGTCGCACAGCAGCCCTCCCAGTTTCCCTGTGTTCCTGGGCCTCTGTCCCCTGGACCTTGTCCCCACTACCACTGCCCCAGGTCCCTGTTGTTGTTGGGGTGGTGGGTTATCCTGGGTTCCCTGTAGTGGTGGGCACACAGCTGATTGACATGTCCTGTGGACGGAGGTATGGGCCCGCTGGGTGGGTGCTGTGCTGGTGTTTCCAGAGGGGGGAAGGTCTGTGGTGGCCTGTGACTGTGTGAGGGGAAGCGACTGTTCCGAGGTCCCCAATGGGCCGGGCTGGTCCTCTAGATCCAGTTGGACAGAGCTGCTGTCATCACTGTGGGCCTCTTCTGTTGGTGGTGTGGACATGTATGGACCCTCCTGTCCGGTGACGTTGGGTAGGGGTCCTGCAGGGGTATAAAAGGATGGTTATTACATCTGTGTGTGTCATGGTGTGCAATGGGTGGGTGACCGTGTACCCCAGTGCTTGCATTCCTGTGTGGGACCTTGTGTGATGATGGTTTAGGGGGTTGTATGGGTATGTGCATTGGCCATGCTTTAGTGATGGGTGTCCATGCTTTTTTGTTGCATGCAGGGCTTGGTGTTGGGATGGGTGGTTTGTGATGTTGGGACATATGTGAGGAGTTGGGGTGCTGGGGGTGGGTGGGGTATGTGATAGCATGCAGGTAGGGTGGGGGATGTAATAATTAAGATTTGTTTTACCAGAGTCCATTCCTCCACCTACTCCTGTGAGGCCCTCAGGATACAGAATCGCCAAGCTGGGGATGGCCTCCCAACGTGGGAGGGGTGCCCGTCGCACCATGACCCCCCTGATGTTCCGGATCCTAGCAGTGGCATATCCGGAGTTGGATGGGCACTTGAGGGCATCACAGCAGCCACAAGGGGGTGAGTACCGTCACGTCGACTCTGTGTGCATTACGAGGTGTCTGGGTGGGGGAGGTGGACAGTGGGTTACCCTAGGCCACGGCGAGCTTTGTAGGCAAGGGCCCTTTGTGAGGCAGGCTATGTGGCACTCCAACCCCACCAGTGGTGAGAGCCATCTACACCTAGTCAGGCTCCTGTGACTTCCATGTGTGCAGCAATCGGGCATAGGCCTTGTACCCCATGGGCATGTGAATAATCTAGGAACTCTAAGTGCATGGAGTAGTGCAGAGGGCTGCTGTGTCTGTAGTGTCCGCCAACGGACATGTCTTTCTTCTGTCTTTCCCCCACCCTTTTTGTGGTCTCCCTGTTCTTGGGTGCAATAGCATCATCAGGCGGAGGAGCAGTGGCAACGGAGCAGGAGGGAGCTGCATCCCACTTGGCCCTGGAGGGCGAGACAACGGAGTCTGAAGCCACCAGTGGGACGGAGGGCGAGGGGAGCTCCACGGCGGGGACAGGAGGTGACATCAGCGACAGCGACTCCTCCTCTGATGGGATCTCCCTTGTGGTGGTGGGCCCCTCGCACAGGTACACCCGCCACCCCCCTACCAGCACCGCCCTCCCAGCAGCCCCTCAGTGTGTGTCCCGTGGCCGCTCACCCATGAGGGTTGGCATCTCCTTCGCCCCAGGCACCTCAGGGCCTGCCCCAGTCAGCCCTGCTGCCCTCAGTGAGGAGGCTATTGACCTCCTGAGATCCCTCACTGTTGGGCAATCTACCTTTGTGAATGCCATCCAGGGTGTCGAGAGGCATTTGCAACAAACAAATGCATACCTGGAGGACATTCATTCTGGGCAGGCAGCCCAACAGAGAGCATTTCAGGCTCTGGCCTCAGCACTGATGGCAGCCATTGTCCCTGTGTCCAGCCTCCCCCCTCCAACTTCCTCCACCCAGACCAATCCCTTGTACCTCAGCATATCCCAAACACACCATCAGACCAGCATGCACACACCTCATCACACAAGGGTGGCTCTGGCAAACATAAGCACCACACATCCCACAGGCACTCACACAAGCATCAATCCCTTGCATACATACCAACATCCACTGCCTCCACTGTGTCCCCCTCCTCCACGTTGTCCTCCTCCCTCCTTGTCTCGTATCCACTCACACCTGCATGCACAACATCTTCAGCCACTACCTCCATCACCAGCACGCCCATCACCACACACCGCTCACGTGACTCACCTCCCCCACTACCATTCACACATCCACTGTGTCCTCTACCAGTGTGTCTGTGAGCCCTCTTCCCAAAGTACACAAACGCAAGCACACACCCACCCAACCCATCCACCTCACAACAGCCCCCAGCCCATGCACCTTCACCCAAATTCAGCAATCGTACACCTCCTACAATGACCACCTCTTCCTCCACTCCCAAATCCACTCCATCTACCCGTCCCAGTGTGTGTAAAAAACATTTCCTGGCTAACATTGACCTCTTTCCTATACCTCCCCCTCCCGTCCGTCCCCTAGGGCCGGGCTTTCCCGGTCCCAACCCAGTACCTCAGCCACTTCATCACCAGGCACAGTGGTCCCAGCAACAGCGGGCTTTTGGAGTGCGCCAGGCATCAGGGCAGCCAGTGTGCCACGGAGCTAGGGCAAGGACATTCCGCCACCTGCGAAAGTAAAAAAGTTGCCCACATCCCGGAGGGAGAAGGTGAAAACACCTGCCACCAAGGGCTTAGGGAAAACTAAAGGGGATAGTGGCAAGACAGCTGCGCCACCATCCAAGGTGGGGAAGGGCCAGAAAATAAAGGGCAGGTCAGGAGAGGGCATGGTGGCACCGACTATGGGACCAGTGTCACACCTTCTGTCCACGTCGACCCCACCCGGTACGGCGGAGAAGACTGCCACCTGCACTGCCACATGCACTGCCACCAGCACCGCAGTCCCTGACCCCGCCACCAGCACTGCAGTCACTGAGCCAGCCACCAGCATCGCCGCCACTGAGCCCGCCACCAGCACCACCACCAGCACCACCACCACAGAGCCCGCCACCAGCACCGCCGCCACTGAGCCCGCCACCAGCACCGCCACCACAGAGCCCACCACCAGCACCACCACAGAGCCTGCTGCCAGCACCGATGCCACAGAGGCCGCCGCCAGCACCGCTGCCACAGAGTCTGCCACCAGCACCGCAGCCACAGAGCCTGCTGCCAGCACCGATGCCACAGAGGCCGCCGCCAGCACCGCTGCCACAGAGTCTGCCGCCAGCACCGCAGCCACAGAGGCCGCCGCAAGCACCGCTGCCACAGAGTCCGCTGCCAGCACAGATACAACAGAGGCCACCGCCAGCACCGCTGTCACAGAGTCCGCTGCCAGCACCGCTGCCACAGAGGCCGCCGCAAGCACTGCTGCCACAGGGTCCGCTGCCAGAACTGATGCCACAGAGGCCGCCGCAAGCACCGCCACTACTGACACCGCCGCAAGCACCGCCTGCGGCCCCACGACGTCCTGAGCCAGTGGCACCACCGCAGACATGGCTGCCATCCCCAGTGGTCAGTCGACCGAGTCTGGTGGTCAGTTCCAGGAGCCTGGGCAGCTTCCATGATGCAACACCTTCAGTGGAGAAAGGCATCCACTACCTCTGTCCTTGGCACGATGAAGCACCCTGGGCACAAAGCCCCCTCAAGAACCAGTGGAGAAAGGCATCCACTACCTCTGTCCTTGGCAGAATGAAGCACTCTGGGCACAAAGCCCCCTCCAGAACCAGTGGAGAAAGGCATCCACTACCTCTGTCCTTGGCAGGATGAAGCACTCTGGGCACAAAGCCCCCTCCAGAACCAGTGGAGTATCACATACACTACCTCTGTCCTTGGCAGGATGAAGCACTCTGGGCACAAAGCCCCCTCCAGAACCAGTGGAGAAAGGCATCCACTACCTCTGTCCTTGGCAGGATGAAGCACTCTGGGCACAAAGCCCCCTCCAGAACCAGTGGAGTATCACATCCACTACCTCTGTCCTTGGCAGGATGAAGCACTCTGGGCACAAAGCCCCCTCCAGAACCAGTGGAGACTGTTATCCACTTGAGAGATTGTGGCTTTGCACTCCCCACAATAAAGCAGTGAGCAAACCACCCACTGGTGAGACTTGAGAGGCTGTGGCTTTGCACTTCCCAGGAGAATGGAGTGGGCAACCCACCCACTGGAGAGACTTGAGAGACTGTGGCTTTGTACTCCCCAGGATAATGCAGTGGGCAAACCACCCACTGGAGAGACTTGAGAGACTGCAGCTTTGCACTCCCCAGGATACAGCAGTGGGCATGGAGCCCCCTCGTGGAGCAGTGGCGTTGTGCACTCATCCGGCTGAGGTGTCCCACCTTCCCTTCCCCCTGAGGCGCCTGTTTCATTTCGATCTGATGCCCCTGCAGTGTTCTCTCCGTTTGATGTCTGGTATTGAGTGTGGGCCTCGCCCATGCATTTTGGGCCCAGTGGTCCACTGACAATTATCGGTGTACTATCCAGACTTGTGTAGTTGGTGTACATAATTGTATATACTGTATTTCGAGTTTTGAATACTGTTTTTTTCATGATTACAATAGTTCAACTCATTTCCTTTTGTCCTTGTTTTCTTGAAAGGGGGATGGGGGTCTGTTAATGTAATGTTGCAGCATGTATTTGTGTGTATGTTGTTGTGGGTGGGGATGTTGCGTGTTGTGTGTGTGTGTCACTCTCTTTTCCCTCCCCCCTCCCCTGTGTTGTAGGTGCAGTACTCACCGTGGCCGTCGCCGCCGTCTTTGTTGCTCCTGATAGAGGAGCAGGAATACCATTGCAGGGAGTATTTGGAGTTCTGGCTCCATGGCGTCCTGGTTCCTCGTGGGGTGTGGAGAGGTGAGTGTTTTCCCTTCCAAGTCCTGTTTCCGCTGTGTTTTTGTTTGCGTTGGTTCCACCCCGGAAAAGGTGGCGGATTGGCCTCTCATAATAGTGTGGGCGGTACATTGTCTTCCGCCTGTCTGTTGGCGGTGACCGCCGCGCTGTTTGTTTGTACCGCTGTGGCGGTCGGAGTGTTAAAGTGGCTGTCTATGTTGGCGGTTTCCACCGTGGTCGTTATTCCATTTTTTTTACCGCCGGCCTGTTGGCGGTATTACCTCCACCTTAACACCGAACGCCAGGGTTGTAATGAGGGCCATAGTGTTTGCTGACCCGGCATGGCTCTCAAAGTTTAAAGGTGCAATTTTTTTATTCCCAGTTCATGCAATACTGCACTACTAGGAAAGACCTTGCCATTGAGGAATCAGACCAGAGAATATTAGCTTATACTGTTTTTTGCAGACCCAGATTCAATCTGCCCTTTGACCAGACAACTCATAAAAAGGGCCTAAGTGTTACAATGGCTGTTTCTACCAGGACATGTATGAGCTCTATGACAACATAAACATCACATTCAAGAATGTAGGAAAGCTGCTGCAATCACCACCTGACTTTCACGCTATGGCTTGTAGTAGAAATACTAGAGTGCATAGTGTAAGAAATTGGGTTATTTGATGAGAGGGATGGAAGCCCACCCAAATATTAGACAATCCTTGTCAGGGTGAACTACAAAAGTCACAAAGGAAACCTGTGCTCAACCTTTTGGTAGCTTGGCATAAAAGCAGTCAGGCTTAACTTACAGGCAATGGGTAAAATATTCTTGCAGCACTCAAATCGTAATAGAGTGAAAAAACAACACAAGAAAAATCCCAAGACAACCTATAAAATAGAGCAAAATGTAATGATTAAAATGACACAAAAACAACAAAAACCCAATCAGTAGAACAGAAGGTATGCGTTTTTAAAGTTTAGGTGAAAACACTCCAAAAATCATAAAGCACCAATTGCGGTTATCTGGTTGTGCTGGAGCAGGTGAAACTCACACATTAGGGCTGACTGCGATGGAGTGTAGGCCAGATACAGGAGCAGGGGACTGATTCACAAAGGTAAACTTAGACCAAAAGTCTAAGGGCCCAATTCACAAAGGTAAATAGAGACTAAAAGTCAAAGTTTAGACCAAAGGACTAAGTTTAGACCCATATTCTAACTTTACTGATAGTAAAATTAGACTTTTGGTCCAAGTTAAGACTTTTGTTGTAAATTTAGACCAAAAGTCTATAAGTAAAGTTAGACTTTTGCTGTAAGTTTAGACATTTGGGTGGTCATTACATTAAAAGCCGCTTACCGCCGTGCAGAAGACCGCCAACACACCGCAGCGGCCGCAGAATTCCGCCACAGATATTATGACCCACAGCACGGAATCCGCCAATATTCAGACACCCACACAAGTCCGCCACACCAAAGGTCAGTGATAAACTGGTGAAAACAAAACCTCCACCGTCACGCCAACAGAAATACACCCACACTATCACGACCCATGAATCCACGCGGCGGTCTTTCAACCGCGGTATTCCATTGGCTGTACACACCACTGCGCTCAAAATACACACACACTCACAAAACACAGCCACATTGGACAATTCGAAATACACACACCTGATACACATACACACACCACTCCCACACACCCAATACAATATAAAACACACACCAGCATCCCCCACAAACCCCTACGACCACAATTGAGAAAGAAGCACAGAGAGAGACACCACCATCAACAATACTAGCATCCACAGGCACACAACACCATCACCCACATAACTTCCACGCACCTCACACAACACCCCACTACATATCAGCACACTTATCACCACACACACCACCCCACACATCACCCACACCACCCCATGGCACGGCAAAGACACCCCAGGTTCTCGGAAGACGAGCTCAGGGTCATGGTGGAGGAAATTGTTCAGGTAGAGCCACAGCTATTCAGATCACAGGTGCAGCACACCTCCATTGCAAGGAAGATGGAGCTATGGCGAAGAATAGTGGACAGGGTCAATGCAGTGGGACAGCACCCAAGAAATCGGGATGACATCAGGATGAGGTGGAACGACCTACCGGGGAAGGTGCATTCCGTGGTCTCAAGACACCACCTTGCGGTTCAGCGGACTGGCGGCGGACCCCTTCCTCCTCCCCCACAACTAACAACATGGGAGGAGCAGGTCTTGGCGATTCTGCATTCTGAGGGCCTCGGAGGAGTAGCAGGAGGAATGGACTCTGGTAAGTCAAAGCTTAACAATTACATCCCCCACCCTACCTGCATGCCATCACATACCCCCACCCTCACCCCCATCACTCTAACTCCTCACAAATGTCCCAACATCACAAACCGCACATCCCAACACCAAGCCCTGCATGCACCAACAAAGCATGGACACCCATCACCAAAGCATGTCCACTGCACATACCCATACACCCCCCTAAACCATCATCACACAAGGTCCCACACAGGAATGCAAGCACTGGGGTACATGGTCACCCACCCATTGCACACCATGCCACACACAGATGTAATAAACATCCTTTTATACCCCTGCAGGACCCCTACCCAACGTCACCGGACAGGAGGACCCACACATGTCCACACCACCAACAGAAGAGGCCCACAGTGATGACAGCACCTCTGTCCAACTGGATCTCGATGCCCAGCCCAGCCCATCTGGGACCTCGGGACAGTCGGTTCCCATCACACAGTCACAGGCCACTACAGAGCTTCCCCCCTCTGGAAACACCAGCACAGCACCCACCCAGCGGGCCCATAACTCCGTCCCCAGGACACGTCAATCAGCAGTGTGTCCACCACTACAGGGAACCCAGGCTAACCCACCACCCAACAACAACAGGGACCTGGGGGCAGTGGCAGTGGGCACATGGTCCAGGAGACGGAGGCACAGGAACACAGGGGAACAGGGAGGGCTGCTGTCAGACGGGGGAGGGCAGGCCAAGGGAACCCACTCTCCGCGAGGCCCTCTCCAACATCATGGGAGCCTACCACCACTCCCAGGAGACGATGGCAACGGTACTGGCCAAGTTTCAGGAGATCCAGCGCCAGCAGGAGGAACAGTATTTGGGCTTCAGGGAGGAACTCAGAGCCATCAATTCTATCCTGGGCACCATCGTAGGGGTGCTGAAGGAAGTACTCAACACCAGGAGGGACACTGTGGCACTACAAGGGGCCCCTGACACTAGCCTGGATGATGAACTGCCCACCACCTCTGACGGCGCTAGTGGACAGGAGGCACCGCCACAGGACCACCACACCCTGCAGAGGGAGAACCACCTTGCAAACGGTCCCTGAGATCCAGGACAAAGACAGAGAACGATGCCAAGACCCCCGCCAAGAAATGAGAGCACCCTGAATGTCATCCTTCTGTCCCACTTTGTCACCCTGTCAATACTTAAACTGCCCCAGCTCCACTTCCAATGCCCATTTGGGCAATGCACCTGTGAGACAAATAGACTGGACTCTGCCATGGACATTCCTCCGCCATCACCCCTCACCATTTTGCTACCCCCTCCAATATTGAGCACTTAAGTAAACACCCTTAAAGCACAAAACAATCTGGAGTAAGTCTGTGATTTCGGAATAGTGTATTAGCAATTACAGTGTCAAAAAGCTCTTTCATTTGTAATGTCAACATACCCATGTCACACAGCTGTAGTCCATGAGGAATCAAAGCAGTTCGTAAGGGAAAGTGACAACTCAGTGACCATACACTGGGTGAAAACGACAGACAGTAGAGAGGTAGTAATGTTAAAGTACATGTAGTAGGCAGGTTTGTATTCTTACCTGTGTTTCACTGGAAATATTGCTCAGTCACTGAGTCCCTGTTGTCCATGTCTTCTTCTTCTGCTTCCTCGTCTTCACTGTCCACAGGCTCCACAGCTGCAACAACACCACCATCTGGACCATCCTCCTGCAGAAAAGGCACCTGTCATCGCAAAGCTAAGTTGTGAAGCATACAGCAGGCCACGATGATCTGGCACACCTTCTTTGGTGAATAGAATAGGGATCCACCTGTCATATGGAGGCACCTGAACCTGGCCTTCAGGAGGCTGAAGGTCCGCTCGATTATCCGCCGTGTACGCCCATGGGCCTCATTGTAGCGCTCCTCTGCCCTTGTCCTGGGATTCCTCACTGGGGTCAGTAGCCATGACAGGTTGGGGTAACCAGAGTCACCTGCAAATGGCGAGGGACAACTGTTAGACACACACTAACCTGTAGGGATATCCCCAGACCCAGACAACCATTCCCACTGTCTTGCTTCCAGGTGCTCACCTAATTGCCACACACGGTGCCTCTGTAGTTGACCCATCACATAAGGGATGTAGGCGTCATGCACTGAGCCAGGGAACTAGGCATTAACATGGGAGACGTACTGGTCTGCCAAACATACCATCTGTACATTCATAGAATGGTAACTCTTCCGGTTTCTGTACACCTGTTCACTCCTGCGGGGGACCAAAGCCACATGGGTCCCATCAACGGCACCTATGATGTTGGGGATATGTCCCAGGGCATAGAAATCACCTTTCACTGTAGGCAAATCCTCCACCTGGGGGAAAACGATGTAGCTCCGCATGTGTTTCAGCAGGGCAGACAACACTCTGGACAACACGTTGGAAAACATAGGCTGGGACATCCCTGATGCTATGGCCACTGGTGTTTGAAATGACCCACTTGCAAGAAAATGGAGCACTGACACCACCTGCACTTGAGGGGGGATTCCTGTGGGATGGCGGATAGCTGACATCAGGTCTGGCTCCAGCTGGGTACACAGTTCCTGGATTGTGGCACGGTCAAGCCTGTAGGTGATGATCACATGTCTTTCCTCCATTGTCGACAGGTCCACCAACGGTCGGTACACCGGAGGATGATGCCATCTCCTCACAAGTCCCAGCGGACGGTGCCTATGAAGGACAACAGCGAGCACAGAGTCAACCAACTCAGAGGTACGTACCCACAGCTTACACAGAACACGAATAATCCAAAATGTGGCCTGTATGTGTGTTGAGTCTAGGCCTAGGTATGCGTGATGCAGTTAAAAATTAAGCCATGTGGGCCCCTGAAATGGCGGCTGCCTGACCTCTAAAGTGGGACAATGGGATGTGAGGTGACTGCGCTGGCGTTGTACACCGTCGCGGTAGGAGGTCGAAGACCGCGGCGCAATGCTGCATTGGTTAACATTGGACCCTATGGGTCCCAGGAGCCAATAACGATGTATGCCGGCGGTGAATGTACGCACCGCCGCGGACGTGACCACCATTTTCTATCTGTTCAATCACTCGATACCTGATCTTCGACAGGAGAGGACCTACGCTGCAAGTGCTGCTGTGACCTCGGTCTGGAAGAGACAATGGCTCGAGTGTCTGGGGAAAGGGCCCCTGCCTTCACATCGGAGGAGTTGGAGAAACTCGTGGATGGGGTCCTCCCCAGTACACGCTACTCTACGGTCCTCCAGACAAACAGGTAAGTACACTGGGAGCATGCTGTATGGGCTATGCCTGTGTGGAGTGGGGTGGATGTAAGAAGGGGTGGGAGATTGCGGCGTGCATGAAACGACGGTGAGTGCATGTGCCACATAGCAAGGGTAGGGATGGGGGCCAATGACTGTGATGGTGCAGTTGGTAATAACTTTTCCTTTACCCCTGTACAATTCATGTAGGTCAGCGCCCACTAGAAAAAAGATATTTGGCGTGCCATCGCCAAGGACGTCCGGACCACGGGAGTCCACCACAGGCGGAGCACCCACTGCCGGAAAAGATGGGAGGACATTCGCCGCTGGAGCAAGAAGACGGCGGCGGCTCAGCTGGGAATGGCCTCCCAACGTGGGAGGGGTGCCCGTCGCACCATGACCCCCCTGATGTTCAGGATGCTGGCGGTGGCGTGCCCGGAGTTGGATGGGCGCTTGAGGGCATCACAGCAGCCACAAGGGGGTGAGTACACTCTCATCCTGCTGATTTAGCACGCAGTGGAGGTGTCTGGGTGGGGGAGGTGGGCTGTGGGTTTCCCTAGGCCAGGGTGAGTTTCGTAGGAAAGGTCCCTCCATAAGGCAGGCCATGTGGCACCCCACCCCACCTCTGTAGAGTGCCAAGTACACCTAGTCATCCCCCTGTGTCATCCATGTGTGCAGATGTCGTCCATAGAATAATAGGCCATTTCCCAGGGAATGAACAGTGGAGCCCAAGAGCACGGCGTAGTGCAGGGGGCTTCTGTGTCTGTCGTGTCCGCCAACTGTAGTGGTAATGCACTCAACATGTCTTTCTTCTGTCGTCACCCCCCTTTTTGTGGTCTCCCTGTTCTTGTGTGCATTAGCATCATCAGGCGCAGGAGCAGTGGCACCGGAGCACGAGGGGGCTGCATCCCACATGGCCGTGGAGGGACACACTACGGACTCGGACTTCACCAGTGGGACGGAGGGCAAGAGGAGCTCCATGGCTGGGACAGGAGCTGAGACCAGCGACTTGGACTCGTCCTCTGATGGGAGCTTCCTTGTGGTGGCGGCAACATCTGTGCCCCCCCATCTACAGGTACAGCCGCCACCACCCCTACCAGCACCGCCCTCCCAGCAACCACTCAGCCTTTGCCCCGTGCCCGCTCACCCGGGAGGGTGGGCATCACCTTCGCCCCAGGCACCTTAGGCCCTGCCCCTGTCACCCCTGCTGCCCTCAGTGAGGAGGCCATTGACCTCCTCAGGTCCCTCACTGTTGGCCAGTCTACCATTTTGAATGCCTTCCAGGGTGTAGAAAGGCAGTTGCAACAAACAAATGCATTCCTGGAGGGCATTCATTCTGGTCAGGCGGCTCTTCAGCGAGCTTTTCAGACTCTGGCCTCACCACTGATGGCAGCCATTATCCCTGTCTCTAGCCTCCCCCTCCAACTACCTCCACCCAGACCCAATCCGCTGTACCTCAGCCTATCACAAGCACACCTACAGACCAGCATGCACACACGTCAACACACAAGGGAAGCTCTGGCAAACATAAGCACCACACATCCCACAGGCACTCACACAAACATCACACACATGCAGACACTCCAACATCCACTGCCTCCACTGTGTCCCCCTCCTCCTCGTCTCTCTCCTCCCTCCCAGTCTCGTCTACACTCACACCTGCATGCACTACATCTACAGCCACCACTGCCATCACCAGCACACCCGCCACCACACCTCGCTCACGTGCAGTCACCACCCCCACTACCATTCACACGTCCCATGTGTCCTCTCCCAGTGTGTCTGTGACGCCACCTCCCAAGATACACAAACGCAGGCACACACACACCCAACAGCCATCCACCTCACGACAGCCTCCAGCACATGCACCTTCACCCAAAGTCAGCAAACGAACACCTTCTACAACCACAACCTCTTCCTCCACTCCCAAACCCCCTCCAGCTACCCGTCCCAGTGTCGCCAAAAAACTTTTCCTGTCCAACCTTGACCTCTTTCCCACACCTCCCCCACCCCATCCATTTCCTAGGTCCAGAACTAGCACCTCAGCCACAACATCTCCAGGACCAGTGGTGCCTGTAGTCACCGGAATCTGGAGTGCACTGGCCACCAGGGCAGCCAGTGTGGCTCGGAGCCACAGCATGGACAGTCCCCCACCTGTGAAGCATCAAAAGTTTGCCAGTGCCCAGCGGGAGAGGGGGAAGACTCCAGCCACCAAAGCCGCTCCCAGGGGTCCCGGTGGGAGTGTGGAGTTAGCTGCGACACCTTCCAAGGTGGGGGAGGGCCACAAGAAACCAGGAAAGTCTGGGAAGAGCAGCACGGCGGAGGAGACCACCATCATCCCTGCTGCCCAGGAGGCCACTGCCATCATCCCCGCTACCAAGGAGGCCACCGGCATCATCCCCGCTGGCCAGGAGGCCACCGCCAACATCCCCGCTGGCCAGGAAGCGGTCCTCGCTGCCCAGGAGGCCACCGCCATCATCCCCGCTGGCCAGGAGGCCACCGCTGTCATCCCCGCTAGCCAGGAGGCCACCGCCATCATCCCCGCTGGGCTAGAGAGGACCGCCAGCACAAGCCCCAATGGGATAGAGAGGACCGTCAGCACAAACCCCGCTGGGACAGAGAGGACCGCCAGCACAAGCCCCGCTGGGCTAGAGAGGACCGCCAGCGCAAGCCCCACTGGGCTAGAGAGGACCATCAGCAGAAGCCCCGCTGGGCTAGAGAGGACCGCCACAGCACAAGCCCCGCTGGGACAGAGAGGACCGCCAGCACAAGCCCCGCTGGGACAGAGAGGACTGCCAGCACAAGCCCCGCTGGGACAGAGAGGACCGCCAGCACAAGCCCCGCTGGGCTAGAGAGGACCGCCAGCACAATCCCCGCTGGGACAGAAAGGACCGCCAGCAGCTGAGTCACTGCAAAGGAGCCCGCCACCTCAAGCACCGCTGAACAGGGCACCGCCGCCTCAAGCACCGCTGAACAGGGCACCGCCGCCTCAAGCACCACTGAACAGGGCACCGCCGCTCCAAGCACCGCTGAACAGGGCACCGCCGCCTCAAGCACCGCTGAACAGGGCACCGCCGCCTCAAGCACCGCTGAACAGGGCACCGCCGCCTCAAGCACCGCTGAACAGGGCACCGCCGCTCCAAGCCCCGCTGAACAAGGCACTACCGCCTCAAGCACCGCTGGCCCATGAGCGCCAAGGGCACTGACGCTACTGAGTCCGTCACAAGCAGGATGAAGAACTCTGGGCACCATGCCCCTCCAGAACCAGTGGAGACTGTCATCCACTTGAGAGACTGTGGCTTTGCACTCCCCAGGATTGAACAGTGGGCAACCCACCCACTGTATAGACTTGTGAGACTGTGGCTTTGCACTCCCCAGGGTTGAACAGTGGGCAACCCACCCACTGTAGAGACTTGAGAGACTGTGGCTTTGCACTCCCCAGGATTGAACAGTGGGCAACCCACCCACTGTAGAGACTTGAAAGACTGTGGCTTTGCACTCCTCAGGATGGAACAGTGGGCAACCCACCCACTGTAAAGACTTGTGAGACTGGGCTTTGCACTCCCCAGGATTGAACAGTGGGCAACCCACCCACTGTAGAGACTTTTGAGACTGTGGCTTTGCACTCCCCAGGATTGAACAGTGGGCATGTGGCCCTCTCGTGGATTTGGCGTCGTGCACTCAACCGGCTGAGGTGCACCCCCTTTCCCTCCCCCTGAGGTACCTGTTTTCTTGCTCTCTGATGCCCCTGCAGTGTTCTCTCCATCATGGTCGGGGATCTTGCGTGGGCCTTGCCCATACCGTGTAGGTGCAGTACTCACTGTGGTCTTCACCGCCGGCGTTCGTGCTCCTGGTAGAGGAGCAGGAAGACTATCGCAGGGAGAATTTGGAGTTCCGGCTCCATGGTGTCCTGGTGGGGTGTGTAGAGGTGAGTGTTTTCCCTTTGGAATCCTGTTTCCGCCGTGTTTTTATCCACGGTGAATCCACCCTGGAAAAGGTGGCGGATTGGTAGGTTGTGATACTGTAGGCGGTACTTTGTCTTTCGCTTGTCTGTTGGCGGTGACTACCAAGCTGTTTGTCTGTACCGCCATGGCGGTTGGAGTGTTAAAGTGGCTGTCTATGTTGGCGGTTTCCACCACGGTCGTAATTGCAATTTATTTACCGCCGGCCTGTTGGCAGTCTTACCGCCGCTTTAATACCGTCCGCCAGGGTTGTAATGACCACCTTGGTCTAAACTTGAAATTTTGGTCTAAGTTTACCTTTGTGAATCGAGCCCTAAACTTAAGACTCGATTCACAAAGGTAAACTTAGACCAAAATTTCAAGTTTAGACCAAAAGTCTAAACTGAGACCAAAATTCTAACTTTATTAAGTGTAAAGTTAGACTTTTGGTCTAAGTTCACCTTTGTGACTCGGGCCCCAGGTTTGTTCTGCTGAAGAGTTACCTTTTCAAGTCCACGCTAGGAGCTGCTGTTCGCATTGGTGGGGGCCATGAGTAGTTGTTGTAGAGACAATGAGAAGGTTTGTTATAGTCAGAATAGCTGGTCGCTTCATGTTGGCAATCAACTCAGACTGTCACTGTCGACAGAAAAGTGCAGGTCTCGCTAGAGCCTTGTACTGGTGGTCCTCACGTGCAGTTGTTTCACAGCATAAAGGCATCACTTCACAGTAGTGAGGATCCCAAACTTCTGTCTCTTCACCTTATGGCCAGGAGGAGTACACTATAATGTCAGCCAATGGTCCAGAATATGAGGGGGGTAGAACTAACTCCAGCAGAGGCCGGCAGTTGAAAAAACAAAGGTATTTAGGCAAACGTTTTAAACCACCCAACCAATTGTTTTCATTTATTTAGGACACGTAATCGTGGACTTATCAGAAAAAAAACTAAGAAAAAAAGTTCTGAAAACATGAGAATTAGAGTCAAGCAAGCTGCATAGATTCAATCCAGAACTTACTTTCTCCAATCACTCCTAAGACAGTGGTAACCATTGCAGAAAACCTGATTGAAAGGTTGGTTTTGAGGAATTTCCTGAAGCAAATGTCACACTTGTTCATAAGCAGTGTGTTGAGACAGAAAAACCCCTCTCATGGTGACAAACATGTACTCCTGCCGTGGAGGCCCAAGCAGAGAAGATATCTGTATCCCTGATGCTGATGTTTGTTATCATGATGGAAGATGGATCATGCATGTGCACCATGACATAAGCTTGTCTCATGGACTGCAGTTTCGGTGGACCAGGAGAGGTGCCCACCACGCTACCCTCATGATGGTTGAAGGCCACTGCTTTTACCAGGATTTGAGCTGCATTAGCATGGTGGTGGCAGCATGCTGTGTAGTGATCAGTAGGAGTGAACAGGCCTTTTTACCTGTGTCACTGGCCCACTCACACAAAGTTCTGCTGCTATGTGCTGAACTCATCCTTGGCCTAAATCAAATTAGAATGTAGCGCTGTGCTGCATGCCTGTGGTTGAATCATGGACTGGGTGTATGTGTGCCAGCGAGTGGTGCATTGCATGGAAGACTGTGGGTTTCATTTTGGGAGAACCAGGGCTCACTTGAGGAGCACGCGGAGGTAGAAATGTGTCCTCTTGACAGAATTGTGGATTTCTGCATTCCTGAGAGCTGATTGGGACACACACCAGAGGAATGAGGAGTCAGGCTCTTCAAAGGTGCTCTTTGATTCATAGAGAAGTCACTCGGAAGGGGCCTAGGAACATCTTAAAGAAGAAATGGGGCTAATGGGAGCATCATAACAAGCAGGGTTGGGGCCCATGGATAGCCCTTTGATGCTCATATTACTGTGGTTGACATTCAGGTGTGAACCTCTAGTAAACTACATGGCCTGTGCTGTGGGGCTACCAGATTTGGAGTCATTCCTCCTGCGACAGACTGCTTTCAAGATGAAGAGTAGAGCAGAGGAGTGGAAGCTTGCCAGACCTGTTTACCCCACGAGGGAGAGGACAGCACTTAGAAAGACTGAGGTGCAGTGGTGAATACTGACGAGTGGATCCCCATTGCCAGGTTTGAGGATAAGGCTGCTGCATCAATCGGACTGCCACTCATGTGCATATTCACATTGGTGAGCCCATATGTCAGAGTGGACTGCCTTGAACCTAGCCATTGGTGCACAGATCGGGCTGTAGCCCATGAGGAGGGGATAGTCGGCGCCCCCTCTGGAGATTGCATTACTGCTGTGCAGATCGGGCCATTACCCGTGTATGGAGAAAAATTGGCAACCTCGTCTGCTAGAGGGCCTTGCTGTGAAGACTACATTACTCCCATGCAGATTGGACGCTCGCTGGTGTGTGGAGCAAAGTAGGCAATGCCATATTCTAGATGGAGCCACCATGAAACGTGCATTACAACTGTGCTGACCGGGCTATTGCCCCTGATTTGGCAACAGCAGATGCCGGAGAAGCGCAATAATCATTGCCTGGTTTCACCAACATCGAGAGGAAGGGACTCCATGTGATCTTTATGGTTCCAGGTCCTGAATGAAGTATTGGAACAATCATCTTCCTACTTGTGAGAAGGATCAGAGGAACTTACTGTATAGTTGGAGGAAACACTGTGGATGACCACCCACTGTCCATGCAAAGCCAAGAGTGATGCTCACTGCCAAGAGCTACTGCAGACCTATGTGATGTCTGAGTGTGGAACACTACCAGGGATTCCGATAGAACAAGACCTGCAGGAGTGGGGAAGACTGATAACAGGGTTGAAGCTCTCTGGGGAATTTGTTCAACCTCATAACACTTCAGGCGCTGTAACACTTTTTACTTTAGAAGAGTCAGAGGAGGAGCCCCTGAGACAAGGACTGCTAGTGAAGTCTAACCTCAATATCACCTATTATGAGTTGGAAATAACCACTACCATTAGAGAGAGGGAAGTGGGACTCAGGTACCTGTCTAACTAACAGTAAAGTACCGACCTAAGGGGACTGTGTGTATTATTTGTGTATGCTGTATTTTACTTTGTGTTCGTATATAAGTGCTACTAATTTCTTTCAACCAAGTATTTGACTACACAATCATTTATGTTGCGACTGACTGTATTTTGAGTTGGGATTTTTTTTTTTTTTAAATAAAAAAGAAAACAGTTTGGTGCACTGTTCTATCATGTTGATTGAACTATGCCCCAAACTTCAAAAAACATTGAGAGGAACTGCTGTGATGGCAGCTCCTGCCAATGATTTAGCAATGACCCCCTGCTGGTGGTCATTTCAAATTTGGTGGGCAGAGTAGTCTCGGCCAGGGAGACGTTAAGCCTTCTGCCAGGCTAACGGAGATTACTCCATCCGCCAAAGTATAATTTGGACCCTATGTCGGGCTGCGGGACATCAGAAGTAAGAGGACTGAGCTCCAAAGGTTTCTCCTAGTTGCTACTGTTTGTTCTGTGGCCCCTGAAAGGGATTCTGACACAGTGGAAGGCTCAAAGTTGGCAGAGTGGATAGGAACATGACAAAGGGAGGACATTATGTTCCCCCACAGATCAGACAGATCCCAAACAGATACCAATGTAATCTGTCACAAGATTACAACTAGAGTTATGCATATTGTGAGCTTAGGACCACTATTTACAAGTGTGAAAAAACGCAAAGACCACCATTTTGTCTGTGACTGTCCTGTGCAAAGATTAAAAAAATACGTAAACCACTGCCAAAAGAAATAATACTCTCTATCTAACCAATGAAACGGTCTGGTTATTAGGCACAGAAATACTGATCCAGTTGAAGTTATGAGGTTCTACACATCCTTACTGTTTGCAAATGATTGTGTAAGACAAATATCTGTGTTATTAGAATCAGGAGCTAAAAGTAACTTCTTTAATACGACATTTGCTAAAGTAATAAGCATATCAGTTCTACGAAAGAAAGAAGTGGAGCAATTTAGCCCACTGGATGGTGAGAAGACGTCTCAGGACCTATAAGACAGAAAACCCCTTTTATGACATTGGGTCATCAAAATGGACACGACAAAACGTTATGATTTTCCACAAGGATGCTCACCAATTTGAAGCGATGTGTGGTATTCTATGGTTGATAAAATCCAATCCCATATTACACTAGAACATAGGAAACCTGGATTAGAGTTAGAAGCTGTAAAACACATTAACTCTCAAACCAGCTTGGCCAAGTCGCAACACAGCAGGTTGCATATGTCATGACCACAGTCATATTACAGTAACAGTGGATATATGTTAGTCCTCTGGACAGGATCTCTTTAGGAAATTGAAAGCCAATACCTTGCCCCATTTATTGCAAGTTCCTCTCAAACTGACTTGGAGCGGTTTGGTTATAAAAACATAAGGCTATTTCTCAGACTTACCTTGTAGCCTTTTCACCCAATCTTCTCCTGCCAATGTTAATTGTATTATATTAGCTAAAAAAAAAAACTTTTGGCTGTGAAAGCAGCATTCCAAAAATGCTAGAATTATCTGCAGTCTTTGGTGGTCTTCACTGGCTATTGAATTTAGCAGTTTAAAAAGTCAGCCCAATTGCTGGCGGCACACCAATTGAGATGTTTACCTTTTCCTGCTACAATTTGCTAAAACGTTTCATTGTTGGGGACAATGGATGTGCAAAAGGATTTTTTGGGCAGAGTAAACACCCCGTCTTTCTTTATTTTAGCTACAGGGTTCATGGCGTGCAAAACTTCAAACTTTGTCAAAATTGTCTAAACTTACTCTGAGTTCCCTAGAGCGAATAGATGACGAAATGGAGAAGAGTCCAGTTTCACAAATTATTTTTATTCACACCAACCTACAGAAGGACTGGCCCCAGGAGAATCAGAGTCATAACTGATTGCAGGCTACAGTCTAAAGTGGCACAGTTGACAAAGTATAATGGGTTGGAATACGACCTGAGCTATTGCCAGTGGTCAGACACCTTGCAAGTATTCCGCCCATCACCTTTTGGATGCTTGATGTAATGCCGTAAGTAGCCAAAGGTATGCCTAGCAGTGAGTCTCTTGCTCACTGTGCCAGAGGCTCCAAGCTATACCTCACTGACAAGGCCTAATTATGCTGCAACTGGTCTGGGGTTGCATGTGTTCCCTTGTAGAAGAAACCTTTTGCTAATAGTTTGGGAGGTACTAGAAACGTTGTAAGAAGAGATGCTCTGTGGTTGCTACACCTCAGCAGCTCATAGAAGAACAACATCCAACTGCACTGTTTCAATATGTCAGAGCACATGATCAAAGAGTGGTCGAGGTGCAGAAGTGACAGCTAAATGCATTACACAGATTATGTCACGGTTTCGGGCGGGTCTGATCAGGACTTTGGTTGGGACACCCCTTGAGGTCACCGAATATCCTAAAGAGGTAGTACACTGGGGCAGAGGAGCAGCTAAAGGCATACACGGAAAGGACAGCTATGGATAGGCACAGGAAACAGGAAAGTAAAAGCAGAGCAACCCTTGTGTGAACAAACAGGAAACGGATTACCAGTGGACAAACACGCTGGGGTTGTACACAGAGTAAGGCGCAGAACCTCCCACAGTGACAGGGAATCTCAATGCCTCTGTGCAGTTTGCTCTTACAGATAGTCACCCTGCCAGCCCCATAGAAAGGAGGCAGCAGAAGTGATTCTGTCTCTGGACCCTAGAGCACAAACAAGGATAGTACTTACATACACAGGACACGCTCTTGTGGGTCCAGCTGGAAACACAGTGGCTATTCCTGAGAAAACAGCAATAGCACACTGTCACTGTTAGGCACGAAATACAACGTATAACACTGGACAAGGATGGGGGCTGGAATTGCCTCCTGGAAACCAGGAGCCAACCCCAGTACACAGGAGGACACGTATACACTGGTGAAGACTGATAGAACACTTACCAGACACAAAGAACCAAGAAGAAGCAGAAGGGAACAAACAAAGAGGCAGAGGCAAGAACTAGGAACAGGCTCAGGCTGAAGCAAAGGCGGGTCTAGGACTTGAAAACAGGGCGCAAACTTCTGGCTGGGACAGACAGAGACAGGACTGGGAAACTGAGAACAGGCTCTGGCTGGAACAGGCAAGGACAGGACTGGAATACAGGGAGTAGGAAATGAGCAGTAAACAGGACTGGGAAACAGAGAGAAGGTTCAGGCTGAAACAAGGCAGGAGCAGGGCAGAGAAACAGGGAGCAGGCTTTGGAAGAAACAAACAGGTACAAGGCTAAGAAGTAGGGAGCAGACTCTGGCTGGAACAATCAGGAGCAGGGCAGAGAAACAGGAAACAGGATCAGACTGGAACAGAACAGGAACAAAACTGGAACACCATCCGACAATGGGTCTGTAACACAAAGGAATTGAAGTCCGATGCACGACGGGGAGCTTGAGGAAATGGCTGCTTATAAGCAGTTCCAAGCTGGGCTGCACAGGAGTGGTCACAGGTGTGTGTAATTTCGGACATTTGCAAGTCCTGGAGGAGAGGATCCAGTGAAAAGGAGCAACTGGACTTCTCCCATTGAAAACAATGGGAAACAGAATCCGGGTTTTCCTGACAACCAAGCTGTGCATTATGGGATTTGCAGTCCCAAGAAGCAAATGTAGTCCTACACAAGTGTACCATGGAGAAAAGAGAAACAAACAGGAGTCAGCAAGGGACTCTAGATAGGTGTTCAAGGTGATTCCCAGGCTTCTGACAGTCCCCTTACAGCGCCCCCTGGAAATGGGACGACCGAGTCGTAACAGTATACCCCCTCCCACCAGTCTGCTCAAGAAGAGAAGGCGATCCTTTGGCTGAAAAAAGTTGAAGAGGAACAGCCACAGCAAGAAAATCCAACACCAACCTTGGTGGATAAGTTTACAGTCCTGCCATAGGTGAAACTTCCAATGAGCAAAGCATGTATTAATACCCATATGGGCTCCGATGTCTTTCCTCTCTATTGTTCGATTGATATGGGAGGAGTGCATGGAGTTGGTTTCTGGTGAAGTAGATTCAGGAGCAAGGAGATCTGGAATGGCATTACGGGCAGTTATCTTTATGACATTAGTTTCCTGTTCAATACTTTCCTCTTTGGAGGAGCTGATTGGTGTATTAGTAACTGTCAGGTCTGTAACACCTTCTGACAAGCAGGATTTGTCTATTTCTGCAGCAGTATTTACATTGATTGTGGTCTGAGGCTTGCAAAGCATAGAGACTTGGGAAACATGGGTAACTGGTGTTCTCAAAGTAAACATGAAAAAGTCAGAATTTTCTTTCGTCTTGGATGACTTCGGAGTATCAAATTCAGGAGCAACAAGAGTTTTTAAGTCTTTAGAAACTGGATTAACATCTGAAAATGTAGAAGTTCCACAAACTAATTCTTTAGGGTGATCTTCAGACAAGACTGGGATTTCTTTATTGCAAGTGCTCTGTGGTGTGATCGTGGTATCAGAAATGGTTTCTTTGCAAGGCGTTTCTCCTACATGTAGTTGATCTTCAACTCTGTTAACACTGAAAGGTTGTTCTTTGGAAAGAAATGGAACCGGAATCTCTTCAGAAATCGCCTTTACATTGGTATCTAAATTTTCAGCTCTTGCCTTTGAATTGATGATTGTTTCTTGCAATAAAACACTAAGAACAGTACTTATCATCAGATCTTCGAATACAAGATTCAAATTCAAGTCTTTAGTTTTAGTGGGACATATATCTTTCAGTACTTGAGCTTCAGTTTCAGATTGCTGGTTTTCAGGAGTCTTTAATTTCAGAGACACAGCAGGTGGCATTGGTGTGGCTGATTTTACATCAAAATCAGATACCGGTAGATCAGAGATCTGTTCTTCACTAATCGTGGAGCTGGAAACAGGATACACATTGGCAGGGATCAGCAGGTCAGGATCAGTGGTTGAGGCTGCAACTGTGTACAGTTCTAGGAGAAGGCTCTCATTTCTTATGACAGGCTGTTTAGTTTCAGATTGCTGGCTTTCTTCCTTGTCTGAAATCTCCACGGTTTGCTTTGACACAGAAGAGATTTTTAAAGTTTCTGAGAAGTCCATTACATTCTTAGTAATTGCGGGTATTTCTTCACAGTCAGAAAAATCCATTAGTTCACTTGAAACAGGAACTGTCTCTTCCTTATCTGAAAATTCTATGATATTGTTTGAAAGGGCATGAGTATCCCCACAATCTGAAAATTCTGGTGTGTGCGCCATTTGAACAGCACTATCTGCAGGTTTGTTCACGGCAAGGCAGGAACCACTGTCATCGCTAGATTCAGATTCTTCAACACTGTTGCACAACTTGCCATTAATCTCCAAAAAAATCATATCTGGGTTTCTTAAGGTGCAGCTATTGGAATCTGTATCAAGACTCTCTTCTTCCTTTGGCTTTATTTGTTCTGTTAGAGGGGCTGAGACACTTCCTTCTGAAGACTCTGATCCATCCTTTGAATCAAGAGGTGTCAAATCTCTCAGAGATTCAGTCAATTGTACAGGGATATTCTCTGGAAAACTACCAGCTGAGAGAGATTCCGAAGAAGAGGCTGATATATTTATAACTGGAGCAGTCTTTTGACATTCATTCATAGCAGGGAAAATCTGCTCTATAGTAGTCTTTGGAGAGGCACACAAAGTAACATACTGTTCTTTAAGCCAAAGCTGGTGATCATTTTCTTTTTTCAGGTTTTCAAATTGCCTTGCAGTAGTTTCCATCATCTGCTCTGTTACTTTTTCTACCTTACAGATAAACAGAATGTCTGGTTCTGGCAACAGTGAAATATGTATGGATGAAAAGAGCACATGTGCAAGATTTCTTGTGTATGTTACAACATATTCATCATAGAAGTCCGATATCTGCCTTTTAATCTGCCAAAACTGCTCTTTTAGTGTGTGTATGTCCATATTGTTATCAAACCCACTCAGAATAGAAAAGGGTTTAGCAGAGCTTTTAGGGATTGAGACTGGTGTATTATCAAATAGTTTGGGAAGAGCACAAGCCTTATGAGTGGAACTAATGAATCCCACAGTCTTTACTGATCCCTTAGATACAGGGTCTAGCCTCCTGACTTGAAAACTCTGAGGGACTGAGAGGTCTTTATAAGAGTCAGCACTGCACTTTGAATTCTGAGAAACTGGCCTAGATGGGCTGAAGCACTCAACAGAAAACAAGGGAATCCCTAGTGTGGCTTCTCGAACAGTGTCAGGGTTCTTTGTTTTGACAGAGTCCTGGAAGTGAATTTGGGATGCACTAGCATGAGGCAAGGAATTAACCATCTTTTCTTGAGAGTAAATGTCTTGAGCAGAAGTAGCAAAAGCACTTTCACTGTTAGGAATATTCTCCCCTGTTTGAGGTAACAGAACCTCCAAAAACTCAATATTACTTTGTAATTCTTCCACAGACAGGGATTGGGGGTCATAATCACAGATATTATAATAGTTGAACATTGATGGATCAGCAAGCCACGCAATGTAGTACTGCATTTGTAATCTTTGATTTTCTTTAACAAGTCTATCCTTTAAACAAAGGCCTTTTTTTAGAGGATTTCAGAGAATGTATAGGCTTAGAAAGGGGTGTCTTAACATGATAGGAAAGCATTTATGTCTGTGTGTGCCTTTACTGCCTGGGGAGCTTGACATTTTTGGTTCGTGCATTCTGTCACGGTTTCGGGCGGGTCTGATCAGGACTTTGGTTGGGACACCCCTTGAGGTCACCGAATATCCTAAAGAGGTAGTACACTGGGGCAGAGGAGCAGCTAAAGGCATACACGGAAAGGACAGCTATGGATAGGCACAGGAAACAGGAAAGTAAAAGCAGAGCAACCCTTGTGTGAACAAACAGGAAACGGATTACCAGTGGACAAACACGCTGGGGTTGTACACAGAGTAAGGCGCAGAACCTCCTACAGTGACAGGGAATCTCAATGCCTCTGTGCAGTTTGCTCTTACAGATAGTCACCCTGCCAGCCCCATAGAAAGGAGGCAGCAGAAGTGATTCTGTCTCTGGACCCTAGAGCACAAACAAGGATAGTACTTACATACACAGGACACGCTCTTGTGGGTCCAGCTGGAAACACAGTGGCTATTCCTGAGAAAACAGCAATAGCACACTGTCACTGTTAGGCACGAAATACAACGTATAACACTGGACAAGGATGGGGGCTGGAATTGCCTCCTGGAAACCAGGAGCCAACCCCAGTACACAGGAGGACACGTATACACTGGTGAAGACTGATAGAACACTTACCAGACACAAAGAACCAAGAAGAAACAGAGGGGAACAAACAAAGAGGCAAGAACTAGGAACAGGCTCAGGCTGAAGCAAAGGCGGGTCTAGGACTTGAAAACAGGGCGCAAACTTCTGGCTGGGACAGACAGAGACAGGACTGGGAAACTGAGAACAGGCTCTGGCTGGAACAGGCAAGGACAGGACTGGAATACAGGGAGTAGGAAATGAGCAGTAAACAGGACTGGGAAACAGAGAGAAGGTTCAGGCTGAAACAAGGCAGGAGCAGGGCAGAGAAACAGGGAGCAGGCTTTGGAAGAAACAAACAGGTACAAGGCTAAGAAGTAGGGAGCAGACTCTGGCTGGAACAATCAGGAGCAGGGCAGAGAAAAAGGAAACAGGATCAGACTGGAACAGAACAGGAACAAAACTGGAACACCATCCGACAAGGGGTCTGTAACACAAAGGAATTGAAGTCCGATGCACGACGGGGAGCTTGAGGAAATGGCTGCTTATAAGCAGTTCCAAGCTGGGCTGCACAGGAGTGGTCACAGGTGTGTGTAATTTCGGACATTTGCAAGTCCTGGAGGAGAGGATCCAGTGAAAAGGAGCAACTGGACTTCTCCCATTGAAAACAATGGGAAACAGAATCCGGGTTTTCCTGACAACCAAGCTGTGCATTATGGGATTTGCAGTCCCAAGAAGCAAATGTAGTCCTACACAAGTGTACCATGGAGAAAAGAGAAACAAACAGGAGTCAGCAAGGGACTCTAGATAGGTGTTCAAGGTGATTCCCAGGCTTCTGACAGTCCCCTTACAGCGCCCCCTGGAAATGGGACGACCGAGTCGTAACAGATTAACCCCTTCGCTGCCAGTCCTTTTCCCCCATCAGGTGCTAAGCCTTTTTTTGGCTCTCTGGGGTAGTTCGCACTCAGGGCCTCATAACTTTTTGTCCACATAAGCTACTCACGCCAAATGTGCGTCCTTTTTTCCAACATCCTAGGGATTCTAGAGGTATCCAAAGTTTGTGGGTTCTCCTAGAGGAGACCAAGAAATTAGGCAAAATACAGCACAAATTTCATTTTTTTCACTAAAATGGGGAAAAAGTGCTGCAGAAGAAAGTATGTACTTCACACCCACAGTTGGTACTGTCTCTGAAATGCCAACTATAATTACACCACATTTGTGCTCTTACCTCAGGCTTTGAAAGACGAGTTCTGTGAATGATGCTCTTGGAGTACCTGTCCTACCCTACCACAACGGCCCCAACAGCGCTTGGATGCCTGGCTTCACCCTGGGGGTGCTCAGGAGTGGGCGCCTCACAGGGAAAAGCCAGGAGGGGTTCCATAGCGGTATGAGTACAGCGCCTTGAGACCCTAACGGGTGAGTAGTGCGCTATACAAGTGCTAATTTACATTTTACCCGTGCAATGGTTCACCCTTTCTTTAATGTTAATGTGTCATGCTTGCCACTGTCCTTGCTTAGTCAGCTTTGCTCCATCATGTCCATCCTTAACATATTCAATGAAAGTGTGTTTCTGGTTCAGCTATTTTACCCCCTATATATCTTGTCACCGCGAATGTGTGAACATTGTATGGCCCTGCATTCCTCACAATGAGAATTATCTCTTACGTCCTGGGTAAAGGGTATATCCTCACAACCCTGTTACTAACCAGAGTTTCTCCATTGTCTCCTGGAATGCAGCAGGTCTAGGGAACGTTTCTGAGAAATTAGATCTTATTTGTTCTCTACATGTGGATGTAATCTGCATTCAGGAGACCTGGAGAATAGCAGATTTCACCTGTCCTGGGTATTTGGTCCTAAGTACAAAGGCACAGCCCTCAAAGAAAGGACGTGCAAAAAGGAGGTATTGCTATGCTACTAACCAATAAATTAAAATGGGAATATGTTAGTCTGCCCATCTCCTCAAATTCTTTCAGATTGTGAGAGTGTATCCGATTTTAGAGAATGGCAGAAAAACCTCCCTGTTAATAGTTAATGCTTATATTCCTCCAGATAAGGAATTCAATAGAAATCTATTGTTAATGTTTAATCAAATATCAGTAATCTGCTCTAATCTACATGAAAGTGTAGATGGGTTATTAGTAATAGGAGATTAAATTGTAACATTTCCAATTCATCCCTTTCCATTTTTGGGGACTCATAGAGGGAAACTGTTTTAAATATTCTGCCTATTCTATTTCCCCTTAGAATCAGAACGGATAAAAAGGGATGCACACTATTGAAAGGCTTGAGAGACTTCTGTTGCATTATTCGAAATGGGCGTTTTCGTTCTGACCATCCAGCAGTTTATACACATAAATCCCCACAGAGTAGCTCAATTATTGATTACATGTTAGCCTCTTACAATATTGCTCAATCAGTGGAGGATATGAGAGTTTAAATACATCTTTTAGCGATCATAAAATTCTCATTCTTTCATTAAAAATGCAGTTCTTCCCTATAGATTCTTGTAATACTTTGGGCAAGTTCATTAGCTTTGGTGGGAAAACAGGTAGAATGTTTTGACCCCCGCTAAAATGTCTTCTGTAACCAAAGCTCTTGAATTCTTAGTGAGAGATGGAGATGAATGGAATGTGGCTCCACTAAATTATTTCCCTAATTTTATTGAGTATATAACTCAAAGCGTTATGTATAATTGTCCTAAGCCGCCACAAAAGAAAATAAGGCAATCCATCTTATTGCTAAATAGAGAAATTAATAAATTGGTAATGAGACAGCATGAGTACGAGGATAGGAGTAAGAGAATATCCTTATTAAAAAGAAGAAGAGCACATGTGAAGTTAGGCATAAGGAGGGAAAAGGATGAGCAGATGTGAATAGCAGTGAGGGAAGCAGCAGCGACAAAAAATTCCCATAAATTGTGGGCTATTCTTTCTAAAGGCTGCAAAAGGAGTAAATCGTCCAGCACCCCTCCCCCCCCCCAATAGCCATGGTTGATTGGAAGAACTACATATTGGCTCTTTACGCAGAAAATGAGCTGAGAGAGCCATGGGAAATGGATTGGAATAAAAATAGCAGTTCTGAAGTGAATTGTTGGGGTCCCCCCTCCGTGACCGAAATTGAGGGGTTCATTAGAACAATGAGGAATTCAGGAGCAATAGGTCCAGATGAGGTCCTGATGGCCTTAATTAAACTTGAACCTCTGCTTTGGGCAAAAATCCTTCACCCGGTTTTCCGTGCCTGCTACTTAAAAAGTTGAATTCCTGACTCCTGGATAGGGAGTGTCATAGTCCCATTATATAAAAAGGGTGATAAATCTTTGCCCATAAACTATCGCCAAATCGCACTACTGGATGCAACTGGCAAGATATTTGCCAAAAGTATTTTAGTACATTTAACTTCTTGGGTCAAGGATAACGAGATACTTCCCCTGGAACAAGCAGGTTTTAGAACGGAACATAGTACTCTGGATAATATTTTACTGTTGCATACTATAAATGAAAAATATATTCAGATAAGGGGGGGAACAGTATATGCAGCATTTATAGATTTTTCTACGGCCTTCGATATAGTGGATAGGAAAATACTGTGGAAAAAATTATATGAGCTAAGTGTCCCCCCAAACCTGCTATGCTTGATTGTAGGTTTGCATTCCTCTACCTGGTGTAAAATTTTGATAGGAGAACAGGACTTGTCATAAATTCCCTACAAACAATGGTTTGAAGCAAGGCTGTTTGTTGGCACCATTGTTATTTTCCTTATACAGTATATCTATGATCTGCACAGTTTTTTGCAAAATACGGATGGTTTTTCACCTAAAATTGGAGGATATCCACTGTCTTGTCTTCTATATATAGTTGTGATTGACCTTACTCCAAAAGGCTTCAATCAGCGATTTCCGGGGTTACACCTATATTCCACACAGCATCATCTGCAGATTAATCAATCTAAATCTCAAGTTATATGTTTCCTTGGGAAAAAAACTGGGTAAGAAAAGTAACTTCTCCTGGCTCTTGGGCCAACACAAGCTAGAGCGGGTAAAATCCTATTGTTTCTTGGGGAAAATGTTTTCTTCTTCACTCAGTGGCAAAGATCACATGCACACTAATGCCTCTAAGGCTCTATATCAAGCACAAGGTTTAGTTGCATTTTTTACAGCAATTGGCTGGTGTCACTTCCACAATTTATTAACAGCTTATCAATATGCTTTAGAGGGCACAGAGATTTCTAAATTTAATTTTCTGGATAAGCTGAAATGCAGATATTAAGACACCCAGTGCTTACTTTGTAAACAAAAACGTGCTGGTGCCCAAAGCCCTCTTAAACATGCGGCTGCTGCATTTAAATGTTCGAGCATGGAATACTGAGGCAGCGTAATCCTGAAGCCATCTTGGGCCTCTTCAATTCATTTAAAGCCACTCCTTGCCCCTTCAGCTCACTCTGGCAGCTTTCTGCTTTCTACTTTTGTCAGGCTTTTTCATTTTTCTCTTCCTCCGTCTTTCCCATATGTGTCTATTGGTCGCAGAAAATGCTTGAAGCAGAAGAATAAGCACTGGCCCTCAAAAATAAGTGCCAGTGGTCAGCACCAGAAATAATAAGCACAAATTAGGCACTGAAGACACCTAGCCTTCTGTAATAACTCGGCCTCAGCGGCAGCTTTAAGGCTTGAATTTGGTATCAAGAATGTCTTTGTACTGGACCTTGTGGCTGTGGTTAGGAGGGCTTATAGTTTAGCCCACTGTAAGGCACTTACCCTAAGTAACCTAGCTTTTATAGAGATTTTTTGTAAACTAAAAGAAAAATCTAAGTTTTTTTCAAATTATAATTTAGCTTTACAATTGCTTGAGCTAAACCCAGATTTGATTCAATCCTTTCCGCCCAGTACTTTTAAAACTCTTTTGAAAGAAGCATCTTGGTTAAAAAGTTTCTCCTCAGACCTACAGTTCTGTAGCAATAAGAGGAGACTGACCAGGTTAACTGAATCAGTAATTTTTAAACAATCTCAGCTCCATCTTGCCTGGAATCGTCCCCATGGGGGCCTCTACCTTTTGCTGAGATTAGAGAGATTGCCTCTTAGAAATCTTACCTCTAAGTGGGATGGATCTGATAATAATTGTGATCTCTGTCAACTGGGTGTACAAAATTGTAAGCATGTTTTATTCATTTGTCCGGCTTTAGCCCCGGCCAGGAAAAAATGGCTTAAACTGCTTTACCTGCATTTTAATATTCATATTCCAGGAGAAGCTCTGGAAGCTCTATTTAATCCTCCCAATGAATTATTTTGTTTTAGGATTTTTAAATTCTTTCAGTCTTTTTTAAACCTCTTTTGAGTAGATCTGAGAATTATGGGCTGATCTGAGAATTATGATAAGATCTTTTGGTGTTTTATAATCGCTGCCCCTGTTGCTAAGGGTTGATTGTCCAGGATCGTACTGATTGCTTTTTTTTACTATTCCAGACGGGAAGTCCACACTACACAACTGTTTCATTAAAGAAAATGTCACGGTATGCTGGGTTTTCTATGAGAAGTTTCCCTAGGGTACCATATTGCACTGTCTGAGGCACTGCATGGTTCTTTTTTCCTCTGAATATTAATGTTTTACGCTTAAGAGGCTAATTTGAATAATCTGAATAAATTGATCAATTTTAGATTTGCTGTGGCGATATATTATGTGAGGATTGTAATTGTGTAACTTTGATATCTTTTTATTTTTCTTTGGAATCTTTTATTGAATGGGCTTAGGTTGTTTTATGCTATTGTTAGGGATTGGTCAAACATGCGGACCTCTTAGGAGTTCCAATTCAAGAAATAAATAAACTTGATATATGTTAGCAGGTTAGCATATATCTTACGTCATGGTCATCCTCATGCTACTGCCCCATATGTGTGCTCTGTGCTTCCATCAGCCTGGCACCCTATGTAGGTTAACTGGACGATGCAGCTTTATGATTTAATACAGCTTCAACAGCCAATAGTTTTTATTGTTTAGGTGCTCGTATTGTTAGAATTCTCAATGTCCCCTGTGAAGCTGCAATATTCTCAAATGTTTGTATTGTTTGCATTTAGATAGCTATTGTTTGCATATTGCTGTTCTGCATTGACTGCCTGTCTGCAGCCAATATATGGTTTTGTGTGAATAAAGTTACTTTAGAATTGGCTAGATTGTTAACTACACTGCATTATTGTGCTGTCATGTGATTTTGATGTAGGGTTCAAGCAGGTTTCACACATAAGCCATAGGTTCTGTGAATCACCCTGAATTCACATCTAATTTTACATATGACCCACAGTTTTATTTTGCCATCCAAAGCTGTCCTCATATGGGTTTTTGTGGGCCAACACACTTTCCATGCAGAGACCACAAGCACATGCCACTCACATGTCACAGAGGCCAAAGCTGACGTCCATAGGTGATCACCTCCCCATTTTCAGGGATAGATCAGTGTGAATGAGATGGCATGCACAGTGAGGGAGCTGAACCCCAATAGTCACCTGAACCCCAATATTATGAATATCCCAATTCTTACCCAAGTAATTCAGTACAAAATCTCCAATATACCTAGTGGTTAGAGACTACACTCATCATAAAAAGACATACAGGTTTAGCAGACTATAACAGTTTAAATGAGTAAAACACAACTAAATTCTAGACCAAGAATACGTTAAAAATGGATTTATTACAGAACATTTCGTAAATGTGATACAGTGAAAACACATAGGGGGTGATTCTGACCCCGGCGGTCTTAGACCGCCGGGGCCAGGGTCGGCGGGAGCACCGCCGACAGGCCGGCGGTGCCCCGCAGGGCATTCTGACCGCGGCGGTAAAGCCGCGGTCAGACCGGCAACACTGGCGGTCTCCCGCCAGTGTACCGCTGCCCTGTTGAATCCTCCAAGGCGGCGCAGCTAGCTGCGCCGCCGAGGGGATTCCGACCCCCCCTACCGCCATCCAGTTCCCGGCGGTCCGCCCGCCGGGAACCGGATGGCGGTAGGGGGGGTCGCGGGGCCCCTGCAGTGCCCATGCCACTGGCATGGGCACTGCAGGGGCCCCCGTAAGAGGGCCCCTACAAGTATTTGACTGTCTGCTTGGCAGACAGTGAAATACGCGACGGGTGCAAATGCACCCGTCGCACCTTCCCACTCCGCCGGCTCGATTACGAGCCGGCATCCTCGTGGGAAGGTCGTTTTCCCCTGGGCTGGCGGGCGGCCTTTTGGCGGCCGCCCGCCAGCCCAGGGGAAAACTTGAAATACCCGCCGCGGTCTTTTGACCGCGGCGCGGTATTTTGGGGGCGGAATTCTGGCGGGCGGCCTCTGCCGCCCGCCAGAATCAGAATCACCCCCATAATAACGCCATGAGGGCTCAATTACAGAAATAATTAACAACTGTAAGCAAACCCCCAAAAGCCGATCTCATAAGAAGTGCCAATAACATTTTCAGACTTTTAAGAGAAATGGACAAAGACTCAAAAAACAGACATTTTACATCATAAAACACACCTCAGGGAAACAGAATGATCCCCCTAAATATATGAACAAAATAAGCTCACTAGTACCAAGACCTGGCACAAATCACAGTTCTATTTTTCTATTTTGCATATTCAACATAGTATACTCATAGTAAGCGCTGCATTGGCTAATCAGAAACAGCAACATAATAATTAAATCTATGTAATTATTTAGCACTTACTCATTTTTTAAGGTAAGAGAGATGTTGCCTTATCTCTCAGCAACTGCTATCCGGAGATGATCAACACAAAAAGAAACATTTTAATCGATCAATCAATTAAATCATGTTTATTTCGGATTAAACAGATCCATAAAAACAACAATAATAAGTTAATGACAAAATGTTCCAATCAAGTAGGTTCGCTTTTGAGTTTAAACCTGCTACATTCCAAGAGACAATAGAGACCTCATCATCTCTGCTTAACTTTTTGTGTGACCCACAAGAATGCTCAAGAGAAATTGTAGTAGTGACAGACGACATAGAGGTCTGGACACTTTGCTAATAAGTAAGTGAAAACAGGGCCATTGAGTTAGATCTCTTATTGGTGCTTACATATCTTTGTGGGAGGTCCAGAGATGGCTGTAGGACCACTAGAGGAGAAATGCCCTCACTGTTCAGTGGGTCAAGAGACCCCACAGTGGAACCTGAATCTGGATGCAGTAGGCTACCTTGAGTTAAGGTACATCTTGCTGATTGATGTTTTTAGGGCTTACAGATACTATAGGCATAATAATTTTAGAACATTTTGACTTAAACTTGCTCAATTTTATATTAGTACTAATGATCTTATTTGTACTTATCCATAGAAACTCTTTTATTAGAGAAGCTGTTTCCATTGATACAAACTTTTGTGGCTTTTGTTCTAGCCATTTTGTGTCTTAATGTTTTATTGTTGCTGTGTTTATGAATTGGTTTCATCCAAAATAAACAGAATTTGATTGGTTAAGCATTTCACAACAATGGCTCATAGAATTTACACCAACATGTCTTCAGCAGAACTTGCAGCAGAAGTCCTTGAATATGATACTTTGGGTACACAATGGAAGCTTCATTCGCAATACTCACTTCCTAACACAATAGTTAATTTTATATTAATGGCATCGTTTACTTGATGCTCCACGGAAATGAGATGAGAGATGATTTGTAGTGAGGCACTGATTAAGAGGAAAATGGGCAGGAGCAAGATGAGCAGAGCACCCTTAACATCATCGATAATAAATCAAAAGGTGTTTCATATGAAAATGTAGCATAACTATTTCACAGTGCTCATTACATTCCTAGGAGACTCAGTGAACTGGTTTCAAGTGCATCATCATTAATTCTTTGGTTACGACTGTATCATCAGAACCCCAAATTTCAGAAATAATTTTTACTCGGCATTGCACATTCTAAAAAACGACTACAACAGATGCCCCACACAGATTATTTTTAAATTATCACAAAAACCTAAATTACTAACTTTATTAATCAGCCATTAGTCTTTTGATGTCTTCATCTTTTGGTTAATCAAACATTTTCTTCCATCTTCTTCATTTGTTGGAAAACTCTATCCAGGTAATCATCTACTTCAAATCCCTTTGATCTTTTCCTTCTCTCAGAAAATTGTCTTGATATCCTCTACTCTTCCTATTTCTAGCATATCTTTGAACCACACCTTCCATTCATTTTTATACAAGAAGTATGAAGATTGCACAAATCAACATTGTTAATATTGATGTTAATATTGATTGTAAAACTACATCCCCAAAATGACTAAACCACTCACTTACTTTCCTAAAACTGCACTCTATTTGCTTCATCCAAGATTCTATAGTTTACCACAAATCTGTTTTTTTAATCCTAATGCCATAATCTAATGAATCAAATTAGTAATATTAGTAATATAGGAATGAATCTCTCCAGTGTAACCTGGGTTATACGAACAAGACTTTGCCCCAATTAACTTACAGACACATACCCCCTTCGCCAAGAATATATCTAAGGTGAGACGGTTCTATATCACCATTGCTCTTGTCACTAAGATCTCTACTTTCACTAATTTAGAAGACGCTGCAGTATATACATTGTCTATCTACAACTCTAGACAATTTCCTAATCCTCACATCATTCATGGCTATCTCTATTGAAGGAATATTAGGGCCTAAAACATCCATGATTGCTTTACTGAAACATCTTCTCATTCTCCTTAAACCGTGTCCTCTACTGACTCTTCTACATGATAAGTTCTGGGGAAAACTAAAACTAAACAACATGAACTCACCCAATTCCTTGGAAGATAAACAAAAGCAGACATCCACAAACATAATAAATACCTCCTATAGGAGCTTCCTCTCCAATCAAAAGATCTTATAATTTCATAGGACTTGTCATACAGACTCTCACCAACAAACTCTACTGTTTGACCATTATGGATCTGTACCTTATTAAACACAACTCACCCTCTCCTTTTTTGCTCCAACCTCAACCTTGGATGTAACCCTGGAAACCTAAATAATTTTTCTTCTCTAATTTTAGATGAAGCAATATTTTTCTCTTCCAAATTTCTCAACATCCTTATACTTATCTCATTATATTCATAACTAAAATCACGCTCCACACTAATCAATAAACAGGAATACAATTCTTCCATATTAGTATTAGGTTTGGTTTGTGAAATCTCTCTCAAATACTTACCATACTTAATTTCCCTTTTACTCTCACTAATAAATAAATTCTCCAAAGTCACAATATAATCAGTTAGATGTTGTCAGGGAGACCAGATCCTCGGGGCCTGCGTACGCTCCCAACATGTCCACCACTAGACAGCTCCAAAACTCTGATAGAAATACCACAGAGCCTGAGAGAGTCCAAGCAGGAAAAAGGGGATTAGGATGGGAACAGCTGGGAAGGAGACCTGTAGGAAGCAAAAGGTTAAACAACACAATATCAAGATATCACTTTGATTTTCACTAGATTATGATTCTAAGCATTGTCATACTGTAACCATGGATAACTTAAGAAAGGACTATAACTAGACCTCAAGACGTCTGGGTACCTGGGAAGGAGTCAAGAATGGTTAAAACAACTTTTCATATGAACTTTTAATGAAATGTCACATATTGTCTAGGAATATAAGAACCTTCTAGAATTATGTTTTCAGAAAAAACATTGCTTTTTTACATGACGACAAAAGGTAATCTGAACATTCCCTGGAAAACAATAGGAATTGTACTAAGGACTTAATATGCACATAGAATGTAACATCTTGAATTTAACACCTTTGCAGAAAATTCAAAAGCCCTGGATAGTTGTGTGCACTTCAGGAAACACTACACATCAAAGTTTTAATTGCCATGAAATGATCGCACACACTGTAAGCGATCTGAACACCTAGGTTTAAATGCGGGAAATGAATCGCGCACACTGCCGATTCCAACATGTATATGCAAATGCCATGAAATGATTGCGCAGTCTGTAAGCGATCTGAACTTCAAGGTTTAAATGTGGGAATGAATCGTGCACACTGCCGATTCCAACAAGTATATGCAAATGCCATGAAATGATCGCGCACTCTGTAAGCGATCTGAACATCGAGATTTAAATGCGGGAATGAATTGCGCGTCTTGCCGATTCCAAACAAGAATATGCAAATGCCATGAAATGATCGCGCACTCTGTAAGCGATCTGAACATCAAGGTTTAAATGGGGGAATGAATCGCGCACACTACCGATTCCAACAGGTATATACAAATGCCATGAAATGATCGCGCACAATGAGTTTAAAGAGTTAAATGCAAGGAATAAATTGCGCGCCTTGCCGTTTTAAATGCCACCATGAAAATGCCAAGAAATGGTCGTGCACAATAAGTATCAAGAGTTAAGTGCAGGGAATGAATTGCACGTCTTGCTGATTCGAATGCCACCATGAAAATGCCAAGAAATGGTAGCGCACACTGAATAACAAGAGTATAATGCCAGGAATGAATCGCACGTTTTGCCGATTCGAATGCCACCATGCAAATGCCAAGAAATGGTAGCACACACTGAAAAACAAGAGTTTAATGCTAGGAATGAATCGCGCATTTTGCCGATTTGAATGCTACCATGCAAATGCCAAGAAATGGTAGCACACACTGAAAAACAAGAGTTTAATGCTAGGAATGAATCACACGTCTTGCCGATTCGAAAGCCAAAATGCAAATGTCAAGAAATGGTCGCGCACACTGTTGCCGACCTGAATCTCAAAAGTCAAATGCCAAGAATGAATCGCGCGTCTTGCCGATTCGAATACCAACATGTAAATGCCAGAAACCGCGAGCACATTCACATGCACAAGGAAAAATCTTTCAACATGAAAGCTAGGCCCAAAAACTCAAATGCCTTTGAAAACGGGATCGGGGCCCAGCCCGACCTCCGTCTTGCCGCCCTGTTCAAGTATCACCAATACAATGAAGGGCAAGGCTTGGAAGGTCAAAGTAGGCCTCCGGAACAGGAGCTCAGGAAGTTGCTGCTGCTCTGAACTGGGACCTCTGAATAGTGAGCACGTGGAGCTGGGCTGGCTCCCTTATATAGAGTCAGGCCCAGCCCACAAACCACACCCAGTCATGCTGCAGGGAAAGCTTCTAGAATGTCCTAGAAAGGGACCACACCCTAACACACTCAGTAAGCCTGCAGCAATACATTGCAAATGAACAGTTATTGCACACATCATTAATAGTGTTTTTCAAGGTTAAAGTCTGCAATGCAAAAGGTTAACACACTGCATATAAATACAATGCATGAATTATGTCCTTGCATAAAGGCTGGGTTTTTGCATTTTTGTTGTCCGTAGAGCGCGCACTATCCTGATGTTGACAGATGGGGAAAAAGGAATTCCTCGTTATTAGCAATAGCTACAAATTCATTACACAAAATGGAATAAGAAAGCTCCATTTTGGCATAGGTGGCTCCTTCACCAGCTACCGCAGTAAACAAATTACACACAAAACAATTGCTAACATTCATATTTTCAATGTACTCTTTCATCCTTTTAGTATAAATATTTTCTCTGCAACCATTGACTAAATGTTTTTCAAGTAAAGGTGCTATCTGCTCAATCTCTTTATTGCTAGATCTACTTGCAATTTCACTAATTATTTGCTCTAAAGCATTTCCCACACAAATCAGTGAACACACCAACAGGCCAACTAATAGTAAGTATAATCGTTAATAACAATATCCCTACAGTATTCCATCATCTTCTGTTTCCCAACTTGATGTTATAGTCTGTAAAAAAACATTATGTGGCAAAACTATAATAATTTATTTTTTTCTTCAGCCTATATTAAAAATTAAAATCAGTTCCATCACAATTTATTATTCTCTATGTTATCAGTCTTTGTAGATTTCTCTACTTCAGTTTTCCAGTTTCGTATGCCACAATGTTTAGATTTCTCTAGTCTCACAGTGTTGATAATCATCGAAATTCAATATATTTCAAAGAAAGTCTCTTTTTCTCCTCAGGGTGACTCTTCTTCTGTGTTAGTCTCTAAATCTGATACTTTCTCAAAAACGTAATGGCATTTATTCATTTGGAACGAGTCATCTTCCTCAGTATCTTCCTTTGGCACTTCTGCTTGGTACACCAACTCTGGTGAAGTATATTTCTAATCAGGAATTCTCTTTCTAACTGGTCTTTTGGCTGCCGATGACTCATTCTCATCGGTTTCCCAGCTCATATGGCTCTGTCTTTTTTCTGAATTACATTATTTCCTTTTACAAGTTCTTCTTCTAGGAGCTTCTTCAGAATACAGCACACATAGAAAGATGAGGAAATGAGGAGAAATAACTACATTTCTCCTCATTATGTCTCCCTTGGGGGGGAGTACTGGTAAATCTGGGAATGCACCAAAATCCCTGGGTGGATGCATGGGAACACCCACGCTTCATCTATGGAACACCTTCCCAGGGCAGTTAAACAATGCAGCAATTTGCGTTATGTTGCATTACTCTAGATTTATAAAGCCAGGAAAGGCCAAGCAAAGTGACCTTTCTTGTCTTGATAAATCTAACTGAACAGTTGCATCATTCTTGCAATCGGTCTTGTACCAAGTTGCGAGGTCCAAGAGTGATGCAAATTCTTCAGAAATATGCTCCTGTGTACCTAGATCATCTATCTTTCCTCATCCTTCTTCTTTGCGTTTCTAAATTGTTGGAGGACCTGAAGACATCATAAATCCTCTCCGTGACCATACTTGCCCATAACCATGCACAACACCAAAACCATACTGGCTATTGGTATAAATCGTTACATACACATTTTCTGACAAGCAGCAAGCTCTAGTTCAAGCAATTAGTTCTGCTACTTGTGCTGAGGTTACATCTGGTATGAAAAATGCTTCTGATGTTTCTGTGATAGAACGCACTGCATAGGCAGCTCTCAAAAATATTGGTCTCTCAAACCAGACAACCAACAAATAATGTTGAATAATGTCATTTTTGATGATTCTAATGAAATGTCTTTAATGTCCAAGTTTGGTTTTGTGCATAATTCGGTCACCTCAATGCAGTCATGCTCCATTTCAGTATCAAGTCTACTATCCCTGACCTCACATTTGTCCGAAATGAGAAGCAGTGCAGCTGGATTCAAAACATTGAATTTTCGAATTCATATATTTTTAGGTCAAGTATCACCTGCTCATATCGTGTTAACCAGATATTTGCCATATGTTGTGTTTTTGCTCGAGTCAAAAGAATTTCAACTGAATGTGGGACATAGACATTCAAAGGAGGGCCCATTATAACTCCTTTACTTTGCTCAATTGCCAGACAAACTGCTGCAACCAATTTTAGATATCAGTGAAGACTTATAGCAACTGGATCATACACTTCTGAAAAATATGCCACTGGCCACATGAATCCTCCATGTTTCTGTGTAAGAATTGAAAGTGCACACCCATCTTTTTCATTGTAACACAAGTAGAACAACATATTGTAATCAGGCATCTCGAGTGTGGGCGCTTGACACAAACTCTTTTTCAAATTCTTAAGTGCTTGAGGCACTTGCAATAAAATGGGAAGAGATATTGTATATCATTACAGGCTAGCTTTACTAAAGGCTTAGCAATCAGGAAAATGTTTGAGATCCATTGACAAAAATTCCAAGAAACATCTGAAGCTCCTTCTGTGTGGTCGGGGGACTCAGTTGCAAAACTAAAGAAAATCATTCCTTTGACACTTTTCACACACCTTTTTCAATCTGGTGTCCATGATAAATAACTTCATTTTTTGTGGTGAGTCCTTATGTCCTTAGTCAGCCAAATCATTCAACAATGCAATTGTATCAAGCTTACAACTCTTCTTTGTCCTAGATGGTATAAAGAGATTGTCTATATACTGGAGCAGAGTTGAGTTACATGTAAACTTTAGACTCTCAAAGCCTCATAGGAGAATTTGTAAGAAAACTGATGGACTCTCTGTGTGCCCTTATGGAATTCTACGCCACACAAGACCTTCATTTAAAAACTGAAATGCGGAAAGGAACAGAGAATCCTCATGTGATGGTATTGAAAAGAACGCTTTGCACAAGTCAATAACTGTGTACCATTCTAAATCTTTTGGAATCTAGAATAATATTACTGCTGGATTAGGTATCACGGGACAACAAGGAACCACAATTTTATTTGTTTTTTGGAGGTTTTGTATGATCCTCCAATGGCCAATCAGTTTTTTAATTCGCATCAAAGCAGAATTTAAAAGGACTACCAAGCACTTTTCCAAGAATATCCTGCTCAATCATTTTCTCAATTGGTAGTTTCATTCTGTTGTCAGCCTTTTTAATTAGTGTGTATTGTCTAATTCAGGGAAACGTTGTGACTGGTTTTACTATAATCTTCACTGGCTCTGCTGTTTTAATCAATTCAATTTGCTTCACAGTGAAATCCCATACTTTTCCTCTAACTGAATGTTTCAAATCTGGAGTTCAAACTAGGTTCATTTCTACACTGCCATACTCTGAACTTATTTTGAAATGTAATCATCATCCTGTATTTCTACTGCAACACCATCTGGTGTACAAGAACTAAAAGTTCATCTTGCAAAGAAGATCCCTTCCAAGCAAGTTCACTGTGTTTGAATCACACAAAATAAACTGACGTTTATTTTCCATTTGACCTATTTTAACTTGGACCTTTGCTGAGACCTGATTAACAATTTTTCCAGAGAGGGGTAGGTTTGGATCTTCCGCATAACGTACTTTGGAATGGGCATTCCCTATGTCAATCAAAAATTAAATGGGATGGCCGTCTACATATGGGCCACTTAAGTCTACCTCCACGTAAGCAGTCCTCCTCCCTCAGGCACCATCATCGTGAACTGTTTCCTGCCATTTCATCAGCAATGATTATAGCCTTCTGCTGATAGCCTGAATTTTATGGCATTTTACTTCTCATGTTCTGTTGCACTACTAAGACTGTTGGCATTGGAATTAAAAATGTTTTCTGACTCTGCATATGCTGCCCAAGATCCTGTGTATTTGATATCATATTATTTCTCTGTACAACTTGATTTCTACCTGAATTTTCCTGAATTCTTTCTGGATTCTGTCTACATTCTCTCTTCCATTGCGCAATCTAGCCACAAACATGACAAGTTGCACTCCTTTTCAACATTTGAACATTTCCAATCATCCTATTTACTTTACCTCCTTGTATCACATGATTAATTTCATTTATACCATGTTGCACAAAATTCATATTTGAACCAATTTGATTCATCAATCCTCTTTCAAATTGTTTTGTTTGAGCAATAATCAGCTTTTGCTTCAATTTCTTTTGTGTGTTTCTCAAGGTAATCACTACTATTCTTTTCCAATTTCAAAATTTCATCAAAGACCTTTGTTGACCAATAAACTCACTCTGTTGACTATAATTACTTATTCCTGATCTTAGTCCATTCACGAAAGCAGAGTCAAAACCCCTGCACCAATCTCTCAGAATAAGAATGTATTGATTGTTTAAGATCTTGTGTTGTTCTCAAAATATTTTCCTAATTTATATCCCTTTCTTTGATTCTGTTTTTCAAGTACTCAATCACTGCCTTGAATTTCTCAGCTACATCTGCAGATGGTGCATTATTAGAACAAATCTTAATTGGTTCTTGCATTGGCCATCCAATAGCTGCCTTACAATCTAACCAAACAATCTCAAATAATGTATTCACATCAGTCCACAATATCAGAGAAAGGTGGATGAGTTTATGAAATTCATCATACCACCTTGCTAGGTTTTCTCTCGATTTTGTAAAATTATGTTTAACCGCATATGTATTTGATCTTGTCTAAGAAACATGCACCAAATTCCCTCTATGTACCACTCTTAAAGGAAACTCAGCAACAATACTTGTTCCCACTTCTGAAACACTTGCTATATTTATTGCCCATTTGCTCTCATTGCCCTTCTTTTTCCTCTTATTCACTCTTCATTTCCTCCATTTTCTCAAAGTTTCATCAGATCTTCCCAATCTAGACTCTTCTCAGTCAAATCTTTAATATGAGCTCTCAATGTAATGAGACCAATCTCTTTCATCTCATCAAGTATTAGAACCATTTTGTAAATTTGCTTTACTTTTTTCATTTTGCTAAGGCCAACTTTTAATTCACTTGCTAATCTTCTAATGTATCATGAGTGTCATTAGCACATCTGGGTGCTTCTTTAATCAAATACCTCATTTAATCAGCATTGTAAGTCAGTGATTTGTTAAATCCATGTGTCTCTGCAACATCTCTTCAAATTCTATTTTTAGGGTTCCAGTGCAAATTTATTTAGGCAGTGGCTCTACCACTACTGCCCTTTCAGGAATAACCTGTGTCTGATTCTCTTGTGTCCTAGTCCCCCTCGTACTAGGTGTTGTCATTGGCTCTGATACTTCTGATGGGGCACTCTTTGTAGCTCCCATAAAAGCTTACCCTGCCTGCCCGAACAGTCTGAGTCTGTTCCATCTTTCTGCGCTGTATACAGAGGAGGTCTCAAAATCAACAGTTCATTTATAAATGTGTCATCACCATCATCTGATTAATCATTCTTTCTCTTTAGATTTATCTTACTCTACCTCCGTAACTATAGCTGGAAAGATTTTAACATACTCCATCATATCACCCCTCCATTTTCTTTTTGACATTCTAGTTTATTTTTCAACCATAACCCTAAATTATTATTTAATGGTTTCATTTTTCTTCTCCCTCTCTTTCTATTCTGTGTGATCTGATTTATTGAGGGCCTCAAACTATATAATTCTCAGCATTGGTTTCATTTTGTATAATGTTTGCCTCAAGATATCTAATTTCTCAATATTGAAAGTATCCTTCATTGGAAACTCTAAAGCCTCCACAGGCTCTGTATGTTCATTCCATTCAGGAAGCCAGACATACCTAGAACACTGACGTCTTCCATGAGCTCATGTGCTGGTGTGCCTCCAATCAGCATTTTCTGTTCTTCTTTAAGTCTCTCTTCCTTTTTAGGGTTTGTAAATACTCCACCTATGTCACGCTAAACATATTCCAAATCAACCTCATAACACAAACAAAAGAAAAAAAAAAATAAACAATAACTTATGAACAAACACCCATAGCAGTGAGGCTCTATCAAAGGTCAGCCTATTACAGCACAAGTGGGCCAACTAACTACCAATCACAGCACAATTAACTGTCATGTCTCATTAATCCCACAGTGGCTCCTTGATTGAGAAATCACGATGCAATTATTTCATGAATGGAGAAAATTAATGCAGAATCACATTAAATGATATTAAATCAAGAAACCTTTGTCTGTATACCCGGGAAAGGGAAAATAGCAGTCAGTTTTTTAGTTAAGACAACTCAATAGCAACTAGAAAACTATAAGCTCGAACAAAGGAGATAGAACTTCTACAACCTAGTAAAACTCTTCCTAGACAATCTATGAAAAACTGAAATTCACCTCTGAGTTTTAACACCTTACCCTGTGCACTAAGGGGACACACAAAAACACAAGTTAGATTCACAAACCTGAATGAGGACATTTATTCATTCAGAATCCCTACTGATGTGTAAGTGACACCTCACTCTACTAACAAATAAGCGATATTTTGAGAGCCTGGATTTTTGGCAAAATCCTTTACCTAACTGAACACTATTTAAATCACGGAACAGCAATTGGATCTACAAATGTGAATAATACCTCATCGGTATTTGGACAAAATATTGAGTTATAAATATCAAAAGACAGAAATATCAGATAAAAAAGAATTGCAATATGAAAATATTGTGATGCAGGAATATTGTTGTCAAGAATATTGTTTTGTCAGGTAAGCAATTTCATTGTTAAGAATATCATTTTTACCTATGATATAGTTGTAAAAAAGTAGTTTTTAACATTTCTTTAATGTGTTTTAGTTCATATGTTCATTTTATGTACTACTATTTTTTGTGAAATTGTTATTAATTTGTTAAATATATTTTATATTTTAAGGGAAAGAGAATTTTTAAGCTACTTGGTAATAGTAATTTAGTGCATTGTAGCAGGTGGTTGTAGGGGTCTAGGGTGGGAAGTAAATTAAGTAATAATTAATTATGTGTTTATTAATTATGTTTAAGTAAATATATGATTGATATTAAATATGTTTATTATGAATCTTGATTTATTTTACTTATATTTTAGGTGTGGGTCGCTATGTTTGTGGGAAGTTAATTAGGTAATAATGAATTAGTAATTATTTTTTAATTTATGATTAATTCTTTAGTTGGTTGTTAATTATGTAAGTTGTGTAATAAGCACATATTTTGGATATATTTTAGGGGCAGGCTACTGGGTTTGTAGGGGTATAGGGTGGGAAGTTAATTATTAATAATTATCAATTAATAATTATTATGAATTAATTATTAATTCATTAATACATTGATCATTCTTTATGTACATTATGTAATACTGATTTATTTTAGTTCCATTTTAGTTGCCAGTGGCTAGGTTTGTGGTGGTATAGGGTGGAAAATAAATACTTTATTTGAGTAATAATTATAAGTATAATAATTATATAAATTGTGTAAAAATTATATACTTTAGTTATTTTTTAACAAAAAAAATGCTTGGTTTGTAGGGCTGTAGGGAGGGAAGTTAATTATGTAATAATTAATAAACAATTCATTATTATTTGTTAATTAAGTATGTAATTGATCATCAATTATGTAAATGGTGTTATACTTTTTATGTAAGTTATATTTCAGGTGTGGGTTGCTAGGTTTGTAGGGATATAGGGTTGCAAGTTAATTAAGTCATAACTAAATTGCAATTATTTTTTAATTGAAAATAAAGTATTACAGTGCTTATGAATGTTGTAAATTGTTATTTATTTTTACAATACATACAATGTTAAGTAATATGTTTTTATTAAGGTTTTTATATTTTTTTCTAAATTAATAGAGTTATTCAAGCATGTAATGTGCTTGAAGTGAGGTTTACCTACTGTTGTGTTGACTGGAGTGGGAATAGTAATTCTTACCCCTCAGAGGTCCAATGCTTTCTCTACTGTTGCACAGACTGGAGTGGGAATAGTAGAATACATCCCCCCCGAAGTCCAATGCTTTCCCTACTGTCGAACAGACTAGATTGGGAATAGTAAATTTAACCCCTCCAAAGTCCAATGCTTACCCTACTGTTGCACAGACTGAAATGGTAGTGATTATTTTAACATCTGCAAAGTCTATCACTTTCCCTACTGTCGCACTTTTTGGAGTGGGAATAGTATACCTAACCCCTCAGATGTCCTACACATTCTCTACTGTTGCATGTAGTGGGGTGAGAACAGTTTATCTATAATTCCCAGACCTCAATAAATTTCCTTATTTTAGTTAAATATGTTTATTATTAATATGTATTTATAATTTTAATTTTTCAGTATTTTTTATAATTCTATTTGTTTTTACAGTTTTATAACTTTGTTGTAAATGTGTTGATAGAGATAAAAATGATGTCAATGTACGCCATGATATGTGTGCGCATAACAACAAACTCACATTACTATTGTTGATTCCACGTGATGTGACCTCCTCATCAACCCCAAGTCAGAAATACGTGTTAAGGCAAGCCCTGCTACCTAGGCCTGAAGCAACTGATTGACAGATCACAGGTGGGGTGACACTTGGACCACAGACAAACACTCAAACAGGAAAAACCCAGCTCTATCCCTCAGATAGGCAGTGACTCCACAATAGTCATAGGAGATTAGCCCCCAATAAAACACATTTGGCTGGAGGGGTGCTTTTTCCCAGAACATCATAAAAGTTAGATGTTGCATGAAGTTAGGAACACTCAGCCAATCAGAACACAACATATACATAACACGTAGTAATCATGCGCTCCTCAGGCCGGACATCTGGACATGTTATCTCCTGGCCTGCATTTTGTCCACGCAAGGTCGAGACCCACCTGAGCACTTTATCAGGTGGTCAGATTTACGACTCCATGACTAGGCCTGTATTCCTTTCTGCAAAGAATGTATAGAATTGTTTTATAACCCATCAACAATTGTACAAAAGAGGACTCAGAACTCTGTAACTTTGAGAGACAGTCAGATCCCGACTCTGTACTGTGCTCTCTCGGCTGCTGCATTTAATTATACTAACTGTTCCTGTTTTGCCAAACGTCTCTTGTCTTCATTTCTTTAAGGTAAATTCACATTGGAGCAAGAAATGTTTTTGTTTTTTAAATTGTTTTTATTTTATTTGTTTTTATTTATTATTTTGACATTGAATTTTGTTTCATGTAGATAGATAGACAGATAGATAGATAGATAGATAGATAGATAGATAGATAGATAGATAGATTGATAGATAGATAGATAGACAGACAGATAGATAGATAGATAGATAGATAGATAGATAGATAGATAGATAGATAGATAGATAGATAGATAGATAGATAAGGTAATAGTTAGAATTGTGTTTGTTTCCATAGCATATGCATTTTTTGTGTTGCTAATAACTTTGGCGCCATTTGATAAATCTCCATGAAACTTTCCAAAAAAGTGCTGCTTTTCGACTAGTTTGCACGCTGAATGTTTCAGGGTAATTCAACAAATTTGGCCCAGAAGGAGGGGGGTCCCAAAAAGATGGACCCTAACATCCATTTTCTCTATTTATTTTTCCATTGGAACCTTAGACATAGCTACAGCCTAAACCGCTGAATGGATTTACCCCAAATTTGTCAGAAAGCTAGATCTTGGTCCAGAAAGAGTTATTTTTGTGTTTTGGTGTAAATCTGTTCAGTAGTTTTTGGGCAACTAGTGCTCAAAAACTTTGTATATCCAGGGACATGGAGCCTGGAAGTGGAGCCCCTGCAGATCCCAACAGATCTCAAGCTGAGATCTGATTGACTCCCACCACCTCAACTAGCAAATGGTTGTGGTCATCTTCAGACTCAGACTTTGGACTTAGGGCAGTGTAAGGATACCCTGACCCCATACGTCTGGTGGAGGGGTCCCACAAGGACCCCACCTGGACAAAAAAAAATTTTTTTGCTGAAAATTTTCAGAGGATCTACAAATCTGCAGCAAATTAAAAAACAAAATAGTACTTGTTTTTTGTTTTTAAAAAAACCCTTGGGAGGGGAAAAGGGGTTATTTTTGGGGGGAATGGGGATGCAGGTGGCCCCCTCCCTTGGCCAACATGTTTACCACCAGGGACACCATCCCCCAGGGTCTGATGTCTCATTTAGGGAGGGGGCTGTAGACCCCCTCCCCAGTCTAATTTCAGCCCCCGGGACCTAATCCGCGAGACCTGGTGTATTTTTCATGGGGAGGGGGACACATAGGTCCTCTTCCCTGGGGCCTGCCATGTTTTTAAAGGGAAGAGAGGACATGCCCCCTTCTGTGGCCGCTTTTGGCCTCTGTGAACCCCATTTCACATGTTCCTGTGTATTTTTTAAGGGGAGGGACCTCCTGCCGAGCCGCTAAAAGAGTGGGGACCCATGTGTCCCCTGTGAGATTCTATGGACCTGGGGACTTCATCCCCAGGGCCAGCTCACTAGCTATGTTCTGGGAAGCCTAACCCCAGGACACAGTGGTTTTCCTGCCTGCACTGGTGAAGACAGGGAAACCTGAGTTTGCTTCAGTTTAGAGGGAGCATTTTTTAATCTCCTACCAAGCAGGAGAAAACACAAACGGGGTCAATACGAATTTGGCGGTCCCAGGACTGCCATGTTGGTGGTAGCAGTCATACTGCAAAGAGGCTAGTGGAAAACACTGCCAAATTATGACTATGGCGGTATTCCCTACGGAAAACACCCAAAGCACCGCCGGCACTGCCACTGCGGTCAGACTGCCAGGGATGACTGAAGGCACCTGCAAGCCGATGGAAACTATGTTTCCGCCGGGCATATTACAAGGCTGCACACCGCCAAGATTTCCGCCGTGGTCACACCACCACAGAAACACTATATAAAAAGAAAACACTTACCTTATGGATGCCATACTTGCCCAAAGCCGCCTTGGATCTAGATCTAGACGGCATCCCGCTGTTTTTTTTTTAAATATCTGCTAAAAAAGCGTATGTTTTTTACTTAGGGGATGATTTCCATTGCCTATGTTGCCTACAAAAACCTAAATACACACAAACAACATCTTCTTCCACTGATGACAACAGCAACCATAAGTACACACAGATACCTGGTACTGTTGTATATTGTTAATTTTTACACACTTACACAACATACAATCGGGAAGGGGGTGTGAGGGTAGATTTAACATCTACATGGCACCACTAGCCAACATCCTCAAACCCCACGGCATCACCATCCTCTCATACGCTGACGACACACAACTCATTTTTTCCCTCACCCGCAACCCCACCACCTCCAAAACCAACCTACACACTGCACTCCTTGACACCGCTGCCTGGATGACAGCCAACCACCTTAAATTCAACTCCAACAAAACCTAAATAATCATTTTTGGTCCACACAAAAACACTTGGGGCTCCTCTTGGTGGCCCACCACGTTAGGCCCCGCACCCACCCCCGCAAACCACGCACGCAACCTCGGCGTCATCCTGGACCCCTCCCGCTCCATGACCCAACAAATCAACACCTCACCTCCTCATGTTTTAACACACTCCGCACACTGAAGAAGACATTCAAATGGATCCCCACAGAGACCAGAAAGACAGTCACCCATGCACTCATCAGCAGCAGGCTTGACTACGGCAACGTCCTCTAAGCCGGCACCACACTAAAACTCAAACACAAACTACAACGAATTCAGAACTCAGCAGCATGACTCATCCTCTACCTGCCCGGGCATGAACACATCTCAACCCACCTCAAATCCCTCCACTGGCTCCCCATAGACAAAAGGATCACCTTTAAGATCCTCATCCACGCACACAAATCCCTCCACAACACCGGCCCAACCTACCTCAACGAAAGAATGACCTTCCACACCCCCTCACGCCACCTCCGCTTCACCGACCTCTCCCTCGCCACAGTCCCCGGCATCAAACACACCACCACCGGAGGCAGATCCTTCTCCTATCTGGCCCCCCAAAGCCTGGAACTCCCTCCCCACCCACCTCCGCAAGACCCAGGACCTCCTACTCTTCAGGAAAAACCTTAAAACCTGCCTTTTCGAACAGTGATTCCCCTCCGCTACCCCCCCCTCCAGCGCCTTGAGACCATAATGGGTGAGTAGCACGCTCTATAAGTCTCTTTGATTGATTGATTGATTGAGGGCGACACTAACACGTAACTGTACACAGACACGCACACTCACATGCAGTCACACAGACACCTGCACATACACAGTACACACACTACAGCCAGCACATACACATACACACATTACAAACACACACTTACGCATGGAAACACAGCACAGTCCCAGTTTCACACAACACCACACAACACCACAACACGTCAACGCGTCACAACAACACCACAACTGCACCATTGTAAACACATTGGCAAAAACTCATAATAGACACTATCCTGGGACACATCACACATACAACACAATGTACAACCAACAGGGAATGAACACACACAATCATACAACTTGCCAGTCAACACACACATCACACACAGAATATCGTACCTCTCATATCATGCACAAAACACACACACTCACACAAAGAACACAAAGTCACACAACACAGCAACAAACACATCTCAACACAAACACTACACAATACCTTGACAACATGTCTGCTATATACACCTACACATGCCCATCACACAACATACACCCTATCCCTGTGGGAGAAAACCACTGCACACACCCACACATACTGGCCATACAATACAGGAAGCATAAGCACCACACACAAAAATACTGACAAACAACCAATGTCCGCCAGGAAAGGCTCTAACCTTGTAATAAAAATGCAGGGCAAAGTTGGAGCCAGTAAACCAACTGGTTGGTATGAATATATATTAGGAGAAATAAGAATAAAGTCAAAGGCCATAGGCCAGTCCGTTGTTCAATGAATGAGCACCAAAGACACATATATTTGCCTGAACTTGACTCCTGACAGCCATGTAACCTCCATCAGGGGCATCAAGGGGGCAGACAGGCACCTCAGGGAGTATCAGTGGTTGGTGGCAGAGTGGGGGTTGGGCTTACCCTTGGGGGGCTTTGGGATTTGGCTTGGGAGAGGGGTTTAGGTTTAGGCTTGGGGAGGTTTGGGACTTTTGGGGAGGGGTGGAATTCTTGGCAGGGAAGGGGCATGGGTACTTGCAGGGGGCAGGGGAGGCCTTAGAGGTGGAAGGGATGGGTTTGGGGAGGAAAACAGCACATTTAGGGGTTTCACGTGGTGGGACAGGAGTAGGGAAAAGGGCAAACTCAAAAAGGAAAGATTTTCTACACACACGGACAGTCTTAGTAAAAGGGCTTGGGTGTGGAGGGAGAGGGAGTGGTTGTATGAGGTGTTGGTGTGAATTTCTTGGGTGCATGTTTGTGGGAGGTATGCTTGTGGGGGTGGGTGTCTTTTGGGTGGGTGAGTGAGGGTGTTTATGTGTTTTGGGCTGAAGGAGGTGGAGGTGCTGGGAAATGCTGTGGTGGGTGTGTGGCTGTCTATTGGGGTGGTGACTGCAGATATGGTGGGTGTGCTGCATGTAGGAGTGTCAGTGGTGTCTGCAGTGTAGTGACTGGGGTGGATATCTGAGGGTCTGCTGTGGTGCTGTCTTTGGGTAAGATAGGTGTAGTGGCTGGCTCTGTGAATGCTAGTGTGGTGTCTGCAGGTGTGTCAGGTGTGCTATCTGTGATGCTGAGGTGGTGGGGGTATCAAGGCATGTTGTGACTGTTGCTGTGTGTGCATCTGAATGTTGCTTGTGTGTATGCTAGTGATGTGTCCTGTGGTGCTTATGTTTGTCTGCGGTGCCCTTGGATGTTGAGGTGGATACATGTGAGGTATGCTTGTGGGTGCTGGGTGTCTGTTGGGTGGGTGAGTGTGGGTGCTTATGTGCCTTGGGATGTGGGGGGTGGAGGTGCGGGGAGATGCAGTGGTAGATGGGTGACTGTCTGTTGGGGTGGTGACTGCAGGCATGGTGGATGTGCTGTATGTAGGCTTGTCTGTGGTTGCAGTGTCTGTGGATGTGGTGACTGGGGTGGAAGTCTAAGGGTCTGCTATTGTGCTGATTGTGGGTAGGATAGGTGTTGTGGCTGGATCAGTGAATGTTGGAGTGGTGACTGCAGATTCGTCAGGTGTTGTGTCTGTGATGCTGGGAGTGGTGGGAGTGTCAGGGCAGATAGTGATTGCTGATGTGCCTGCAGGTGGACGTTGCTTTTGTGCATGCCTGTGGTGGGTCTTGTGTTGATTGTGTTTGTCAGCACTACCCTTGGATGTTGAGGTGGATACATGCTTGTCTGTTTATGTGCTTTGGCTGAGTTGGGGAAGAGGGGTTTGGGTTTGGGACGAGGAAGGTGGAGGGGGGACAGTAGACAAAGACTGAATTGCTGCCATCAGTGTGGAGGCAAGAGCCTGGAAGGATCTCTGTAGCCCAGCCAGTGCGCTGTGAATGCCCTTCAGGAATGCCTTAATCCGTTGGATTTGAGTTGCCAGTGCCTGGATGGTATTCATGATGGTTGACTGACCCACAGAGATGGACTTAAAGAAGTCAATAGCCTCCCCACTGAGGGCAGCAGAGTTAACGGGGGCTGGGGCAGAGGTGCCTGCGGCAAAGGAGACACCCGCCCTTTGGGTGAAAGGGAACGGCCAACTGGGTGGGGAGCTACAGGGAGGGCGGTGGTAGAAAGGGGGGTGGCAGACAAAGATGGTGCGGGGTAGTCCCAGATGGGTCTGCCACTACCAGGGAGTGTCCACTGTTGGAGGTTTCTGAAGATGATAAGGTGGATCCTGTCTCTCTCATGGCACGCCCCTCAAGCTCCGGGCTACTGGGTCCCTAGGTGTCGGTGGTTTCTGCTGTGCCCTGCCTCCTTCTCTTGCCTGTGCTGATGCTGGAAAACAAAAAGAGAGGTAGGTACATCACATTCTTTTAATACACTAACATCACACTGTAGCTATCATTTACATTACATCTAGTTGTACTACAACCCCAGGTAGAACCAGATTCGTGCCAACATAATGCCACAACAAGATACATTCGACTCACCCATATAACAGCAATGTCACACAACAGCTAAGCCACCTATCTCAGACCTACAATACCACCATATCAGTAGAGCTATCATACTAAACATTCCATGACAAGGTGACTTGGCAAAATGAATCTGGGTCCCTAGTCACAGCAACATAGTCAACCAACAACCAAGCTATGGGAAATAGTGGTAACATTATTTTCCACATGTCACATATACAAAATCTACAGATTCTTACAATATTACCTGATGACATGTACCAGAAAAGGGACCTTATCATATGCTAAACACAAGACAGCATATTGCAGACAAGCCTAAATCATTTCATGTCACAGAGTTCACAACCTTCACAATTGAAATTTGCAAACATGCACCTACTCTATTTGGCATATCCCCATTTGGAGTATAATAGAGTCTAAACATATGTCACCAGTAGTGATATAGGAAAGGGTGATAAATACTTTGTTGACCTACTCATTTTAGTCAGTCTCCACCTGTAAACAAGTTCTTGCACGCTCATAGGGTCATATTTAGCCCATAGCGTTTACCCACAGGCAACCACAGGAAGCATAACTACTCCGTAAATACAATGGACACCTGTCATGTGCATGAAGGCCACATACAGTTCAACGTATCATGATGAGTGGCAGCATCAATATCCCAATGTTTGAGTGGCAACATTACTATCCACACTTCAGACATGAGTAGTCTTACATCTGTATAGGAAAATGTCTGTTACCATGATATAAACGTACACCTTGAGGTAAAGCCAAATGACTGACTGCACATACCATTCCACCCACATGTGAATGTGAACTACCACACCTGCATCACAATATATTCAGTGCAAACAATAGGTTTCCATACTAAAAGAATTCAAAACATATCCAAAATAGCAAAAGAAAGTATGTTCATGATACATTACCAAGTGTATTTATGACAGAACCTTACAATGTACACATGATGTTGGCAAAAACCAGTGAAGAATGTAACTGTTAATCAGATGTCGTGGCCTATTTAGCATGCCCACAACACAATATAAATAGTAGTGTAGCCACTTACCATTCAAAGAACATGTGCATGGTACAAACGTTCAGAGCTCTTGTTTCAATGTATGTGTTGCAATAGTAGTCTAGCAATACCTCCATGGTTTACAACATGTAGGAGGTCCACATGGATAAGACATTACAGGGGCCAATGTAAAGCCCTCACTTATTAAATGGGTTCACCTCCTAACAGCTCTGAGTAAGTTTAGCAAGTATGACATGTGAAATGTCAGATGGACCTCACATGTAGTTGTTACTCATCAGAAACCTCATGAAAAGGAGGAATGACTCAAACTTGACAGACTCTGGGCCTCATTCTGACTTTGGCGGGCGGCGGAGGCCGCCCGCCAAAGTACTGCCGTCAGAATACCGCTGCGCGGTCAAAAGACCGCCGCAGTAATTCTGAGTTTCCCGCTGGGCTGGCGGGCGACCGCCAGAAGGCCGCCCGCCAGCCCAGCGGGAAACCCCCTTCTATGAGGATGCCGGCTCCGAATGGAGCCGGCGGAGTGGAAGGGGTGCGACGGGTGCAGTTGCACCCGTCGCGATTTTCAGTGTCTGCTTGGCAGACACTGAAAATCTTGGTGGGGCCCTGTTAAGGGGGCCCTGCAGTGCCCATGCCAGTGGCATGGGCACTGCAGGGGCCCCCAGGGGCCCCGCGACACCCGTTACCGCCAGCCAGGTTCTGGCGGTCAAAACCGCCAGAGCCAGGCTGGCGGTAAGGGGGTCGGAATCCGCAGTGCCGCCATGGAGGATTCCCCAGGGCAGCGGGAAACTGGCGGGACACCGCCGGTTTTCCGTTTCTGACCGCGGCGGTACCGCCGTGGTCAGAATGCCCATGGATGCACCGCCAGCCTGTTGGCGGTGCATCCGCGGTCGTTGGCCTGGCAGTAGCCTACCGCCAGGGTCAGAATGACCCCCTCTATGTTGCAAATAGACATGGATGAAGGGGCATTGGAATGGACAGAGAGCAAAGACCTGAACAACTTACCATCATGATATTGGAAGTATGGATCTGCAGGTGGTAAGGAACAACTAGCAGGGTATATAAAGCAGTATAGTGGTACCATATGACACAGTCACATGTGCATCACAATATATGATACATAGAAGAGTAATATGTGCCTATACACAATTGAATGTGCACACCGGTGTACCAATGTTGAGGACTGTACATCTATGTGTTCCTTGGAGTTCTTTGACCCTTGCACTTACCCCATTGTCACAGCTTAGATTCTATCATGTCATACACTGACCTGGCATAGGGATGAAAATGTGTCAGTACTTACCCACTTATGGCTGCTGTGCTGCCCTCAAATGGCCATCCAACTCAGGGTAGGCCACCACCAATAAGCGTGCCATTAGAGGGGTCAAGGTCTGCCAGGCACCTCGTCCACCTTGGGAGGACATCCCCAGCTGGGTCTCTGTGGTTTTCTGGGTCCAGCATCTCAGGTCCTCCCACTGCTTCCTACAGGCGATGGCACACCAGATCCCGTTTTTCTGATGGGCATTGACCCACAAGAGGAGAAAGTCATGTCCACATGCACCATGCCAAAATAAGAAGGGTGAAACAAAAGTTAGTGCAAGTAGCCATACATACACTTCCTCCAACATCCTCTTCTATGTGGAATGACCATCTGCAGTCAGGCCATGTGTGAAGTGGAGTCAAGCATACAACATGCATATCCAGTACCAGGTTTTGGCTCGAAACATATGACCAGACCACAAGCATGCCTTTAAACATGGTATAAGTATACAACTATTTCTAACGCCACCTTCAATTATAATGTTAAACAGTTTTTAGGTGGTTCAGGGTACATATATCACACACTCCCTACTATGTATCAAGGCTCAAAACTATCTAACCATATGTGCATAAGTCCATCTACCCACACATATTATCCCAATCCTTCATTACACCACATTTCATCAACATCATCATACACTCAACATTTCAAACATTGGTATTGCATTGCACGTACCTGCTCCTCTGGTGCACCATACAGCTGTTCATTCAGGAGTAGGACCTCCTCCACAAGCTTGTTCATCTCACAGGTGAGAAAGCCGGGGCCCTTTCACCAGTAGGATGTGGCATGACTGCTCCCAGAGGCAGTAAACAGCAGTTCAGGTTGTGGAAGTCTTGTTGCCAGCAGTGTCAGGAGTCAAGTAAGGGATGAAGTATGAGATGCTGATCTCGTCCGTTACATACAGGGCCATCACCACCGGAGGATGCCGCCATTGGCCCAAGTCCGTCAAAGGCAGGTCCAATGTCAATGTCCACCGCAGTTGTGACCGCCATGATGACATCTGCCAGTGGAATTAGGTCACTTCTGCAGCTGCGATTTTAAGGCTCAAATATGTACTTTACAGTTATGACAGGTGCGTCATTGGCTAAAATTCATATTTATGATAACGTGTTAAGTGCTGGCTTTATGCAAACATGTAGCAATGTTCATGTAATATGTAGAGGATGTGAAAATGATGTATTCTGAGTGATGTAAATGAAACAGTATTGTCAGCAGGGTAATGACAATCTGAACATAGTAAAGGTGTTCCAAATATGTCTCACATGTTAAGTAAGGTTATGTCACTTTTACTGTCAGAGACATGTTCCTCCATTTCAAGAACACTAGGGGTTGGGGATTTTCTAATAGTATTTAGGCAAATGTTGATAGGTATGTGCTGAGTACAACTTTTTCACTGTTTCATTTGACATAATGGGCCTGATTCCGACGGCCGGGGCCGGGGTCGGCGGGAGCACCGCCAACAGGCTGGCGGTGCTCCCCAGGGTATTCTGACCGCGGCGGTTCAGCCGCGGCCAGAAAGGGAAAACCGGCGGTCTCCCGCCGGTTTTCCGCTGCCCTGTAGAATCCTCCATGGCGGCGCAGCTTGCTGCGCCGCCATGGGGATTCTGACCCCCATACCGCCATCCTGTTCCTGGCGGCTTCGGCCACCAGGAACAGGATGGCAGTATGGGGTGTCGTGGGGCCCCCGTAAGAGGGCCCCACCCTGAATTTCAGTGTCTGCTTAGCAGACACTGAAATTCGTGACGGGTGCTACTGCACCCGTCGCACATCCTCATGGAGGGGTGTTTCCCACTGGGCTGGCGGGCGGCCTTTTGGCGGTCGCCCGCCAGCCCAGTGGGAAACCCAGAATACCCGCGGCGGTCTTTTGACCGCGCAGCGGTATTCTGGCGGTTCCCTCCAGGCGGGCGGCTCCCGCCGCCCGCCGGGGTCAGAATGACCCCCAATGTAGCTTTATCTGTGATGGTGGTGTGATCATACTGATGATGTATAGATTGAGTCATACACATACATTCTGGTATTGGCCCCCATAATTACCCTGGCATTAGAAGAGCAAGACATTTTCCGGTGTACCTTCCACTAGCAGACCTGCACACTATGGAGGAACGACATGTCATCCAAATATACTGCCTAGATAGTCAGAAAATCATGGATCTCTGTCATCAGTTGGAGCCAGATCTGATGCCTGCCATTCGTAATCTCAATAGCATACCTCCCATTGTCCAAGTCATGTCAGTGCTACACCTCCTAGCCAGTGAATCCTTTCAAAATACAGTGAACCTAACTGCAGGGATGTATCAGCCCATGTTCAACATGGTTTTGAAGGCTGTATTCTCTGCATTTTTTAAACACCTGGGCAGCTACATCAGATTTCCCCAACATGGGGATTTGGCCCATGTAAAGGCTGATTTTTATACTTTGGGACACATTCCACATGTGGTTGGAGCCATAGATGGCACCCATGTACCCTTGGTTCCCCGAAGTGCCAATGAACAAGTATATAGGAACAGGAAAAACTTCCACTCTATCAGCGTCCAAGTGGTCTGTTTGGCTGACCTCTACATTTTACAAGTTTGTGCAAAGTATCCTGGGACAGTCCATGAATCCTTCTTCATGCGGAGCAGAAATATCCCACTGCTAATGACATGACAATACACAGAGAAAGCCTGGCTAGTTGGTATGTCAAATATGTCATGTGTGTCTGTACCTTTTATCTGCCACCATATATGTGGATGTCCAAGACTAATGTTTGGATTGTTGCAACTATACCTTTCCGGGGACTCTGGCTACCCAAACCTTCCTTGGTTGTTGACACCAGTGGGGTACCAAACTTCACAAGATGAAGGATGCTTCAATGAGGCCACGAAAGGACAAGGCATGTCGTGGAGTGGACGTTTGGACTCCTGAAGGAAAGATTTTGCAGCGTTGATAAGTCTGGAGGAGCCCTCCTCTACTCACCCAACAAGGTAAGTCAAATTATTGATGCCTGCTGCATGCTCCACAACCGTGCCCTGAGATGTAAGATACCAATCATACCAGATGAGAGGGAGCCAGCAGGTCCTGTGGGTGAAAATGCAGTTTTGCCAAGTGAGGATGAGCATGATCAGGATGAAGCTGGAGATATCAGGGCTGATTTCTTCAATCAGTTGCCAGATAAAATTATTATCATGACCTCCAGATAGGTCATAAGTGGCTCCAAACCCCATGACTCATATGCATGCAGATTGTTACTTGTAGTTGTGTACAGAACTGTTATATTCATAGTCTAATGGTTTCACAATGCACAATCAAAGTCACATTTGTACATATGATTTGACAGTGTAATGTACATTTATAATTGTGGTCTATACCTTATGTTTGCCAATTACAGATTGCAGATTGATTGTTTGGGTCATCTTCATTTGGCAATATCAGACAGTGTCACAGGCAGATGGGATTTGCAGACTGACATGTGAAATAAAAATGGAGTAAACCAGGTATTGTCTGGCATGCGATTTGTGGTGTGTGAGTTATATGCCTGGACTTTCAGGTGGTGTGTGAGTTATATGCTTGGTAGTGTTCTTTTCCACACTAAAGACCTGTGTGGGATTGGAGGTGTAGCCAATGGTACCTTGTGCGTGTTCATTTGTCTCTGACACATGTCATTATGTGGTATCCAGACCCTTTAACATCATAATGGTTTGTGTTGTATGTAAACTAACTTTTACATAGCTGTCAGTGTGTTTCCACTTAGAAGACCAATGTGCATGTGTCTGAAGACTAACATAGGCGAGTGGCAAGCCTACAGATACCTGACCATGGTAAGTGGAAGGTTCTATGACTGGGGACAATAGTACTGACATCTGTCTGTTTCCTGGGGTATGGTCATTTGGGAGCTATGGTATGGGTATATGATAAGGCTTTAGCTAATGATACATTGAACCAATCTGTTTGCTTCCTGGGATACTGAAAGACTGGCATGTTCCAAACTTCAGACGTCTATGGGTTGGTAGTGTATGACACCTATGCTGAAACACTGAAGTTAGCAGCAGTACTTCACTACATGGTAATTGCCGTTCTCCGAATAAATATGTAGGAATGTACAATACAAGTGATTTGTGTCATGTATATAGTACATCGTCAATGCAATATGTATCCTGGTTATACAGTACATGTGTAATGATCATGACAAATGTTTTACATTAGAGAGGAACATTTTGGTACAAGACTTGTCATACATGACAGTTGTATATGGTTGATAAATCACACTAACACATGATCTGTGGTTAAGTGGTATTTATTGGGGAGTTCACAGCAAAATAAGTAATAAGAAACAAAAATAACACAGACAAAACAGTGAAGGGTTCAGTCATGGTGGATGAAATCATCAGGGTAGCTGCTACACCATTTGGAAACACAAGTCCAGTGTCATTGTACCATAGGAAAATTGATATGAGTTTCAGAACATACAACAGGATGTATCTGTGCTACACAAGGGGACCCAATCAGTAGAGGTTCAATTCCTGGCAGTAGGTTTGGTCTTGGCATCTGCTCCTCCTGGATATCTGGGTGGACGTTCACATTTGCCGGAGGTTCTTCTGTTACAGAGGGTGAGGTGTCTGAGGCAGTATCTGTCCCTGGCAGAGCCTCCTTTCTACTAGCAGTCACAGATGTAAAAGGGCCTGATGTTTTATTGCCTGATGTTGGGTATTAAACCTACTCAGGGTGGAATTCATGTCCCTCAGCACCCCAGCAATGGAAGCCAGGATGGTATTTTGGGCCTGCCACTGCTGCATAGCTTCCTGGTTGTTGTCCCGCTGCAGGTGTTAGATCTCCACCATCATAGTTAGTACCTGGCCCATCATGCCTTGTGAATGTTAGTAGGCTCGCAAGACTTGGGAGACAGTGTCTGGTCAATCGTGTCCCTTAGAGCCCCCATCCTCTGGCCCACACCATCCCTCCCATGCACCCTACTCCCACGTACCTGTGCACCTGGCACAGTGTGCCCACTCCCACTGGGGGCATGACCATCATTGTCAGGGATGACAACAGGAGACTCGGGTACATGTACTGGGGGGCACACAATGGAAGGCACTGTCCTTGGGACACAGGTTTGGGGGTGAATGGTTGCCTGTGATGTGGATGCAACAGGGCGGGGAGGAGTCTATGTGGGCAGGGTGAGGCTCACAGTTCTTGACTGACCAGGTGTCCCTGATGGGCCAGCTTCGTCCTCAGTGTTCAAGCATCCAGGAGTGTTTTCCTCACTGGGACCTTCATCCAGATGGTAGTGGCAGTCTCTGGTTTCCTCTCCATGTGGAGAATGGTAAGGTTATCTGTAAGAGAAGTGGAACACACAGTTGCTGTAAGTGATGCAACAAGTGATGTTTAACTTTGACAACTAGACATGCTATGTGACATACACACAGTCTTTACATGATCCCCTGATGTGACAATGACAGTTGCTTCCAAATCTGGGTTAGACCAATGTGGGACTCAGAGATTTGCAATGCATATACCATGCTCCAAGCTCTTGGGGTATGTTGATGTTTAGATGACTGCTGATACCCTCATATCTTGTCTGAGTAAAGACATGACAATGTACATTTATCTCCTAGGAAGGTGTATTGCATAATTGATTCAACTAACAGCTGGACAATGCACAATGCTGACAGAGCTGACAAACAGTATGGGAGCTATCATTTGACCTGGGCCTCTGTATGGATGTTCTGCAAGTACATCCAGTTACCCACCTATAGATTTTCCACTCCTAGGTGAGTATTTGGCATTGTTAGGAAGATTTTCTCAAGGGCCAGTTTGGTAGAGGACACAGCTGTAGCTCTGTTTTGCTTGTAATAGTACGGTAGTGAGCCATAGCATTGCTGTCATTGCCATGAACTGGTACACAGTGGTGCATTCAGGAGGGGTTACATTGATTGTTAGTTTCACATGCAAGACGTTTTAAAATGCAGTACACTGTTCTGGTTTTCTTACAGGTGGAACAGTGCCAGCTTGGAGTTGTAGTGCTGTCAGTCCCTGTACTTCACATACCATAAACAAACACTGTGGCCCAGGTGAGTTTAGTTGACATGGGCATGCCAGAGAGGGGCATTTAGACATTTGAAGACAGGGGTGGTGGGTGGTTTGGTCATTGAGGTGGGGAATGGTGATCAGTGAGCATGCAAGACAAAACTTTTTGGTGGAATGAATGGTGTAGTGACTGACCAGACTCCACTTCCCCATGTATTCCTGTCAGGCCCTCCTGATGCAGGATGTCCAAGACCTTCTTCTCCCATGATGTGAATGTAGGGGGAGGAGGTAGGGGTCCACCACAAGTCTTGAGGACTGTAAGCTGATGCCTGGCGGCCGTGGAACAGCCCTTCCCCCTGAGGTCGTTCCACATCTTCTGGATGTGCTCACTCGTGCGTGGGTAACTGCCTACAGAATTCCTTTGCCACAACTCCAATTTCCTGCTTATTGGTGATTGCTGGACATGTGCTCCAAAAAGGTCTGGCTGTACTCTGACAATTTCCCTGATGACCCTCAACTCATCAATAATGAAACATGGATGTTTTTGTGGAGACATGGTAGTGGTGGGAAAGACGATGAGGTAGTGAAAAATGGGGAAAAAAATCAGTGATGAGGTGTGGGTGCTGTGATGTGAGTGGATGCCGGTTGTTGTGCATTGTGTGGGATACTAAGTTGTCTCTGGCTGCGTGTGGTGTTCTGGTTGCAAAGGATTGTGGGTTGTGAAGGCGTGTCATATGTTGCAGTGTGTAGGTGTGTCATGTGTGTGAATGTGTGTCAGGTGTGGGGTATTTAGACTATCCAATGTGGTGTGGTGTTCTGACTGATGTGACTTCAGACCGTCGCGGTTCCCACTGCCAATGGTTTTCTGCCATGGAAGAACCGCTCTTATGATTTATCGATCGTAATATGATTGGAGGCTTTTTGGCGGGGTGGCTGGTGATCGAAGCGCCTCTTTTCTGTCCTCCAGTGTCCAGTTGGTTTCAGCAATTTGGCTGTTTTTTGATGGAGTTTGCTCTGTGACCCTTAATATAGTGGTCGGATCACCGCCAACATGGTGTTTTTTTGGCAGTCGCAACCACGGTGGTCTTTCCAAAAGACTGCCAAACTCGTAACGATGCCCAAAGTCTGCTCTTAGCCAGAGTGAGCTTCGAAATGCTCCTACCGACAGGGAGCGAATTCTTGATCTGTTTCCCTGCATGCATATTAAAACGAATGATGTTTCATACAAAAATGTGGCATAACTATTTCACAGTGCTGATTACAGTTCTAGGTGACTTAGTAAACTTATTTCAACTGCATCATTATTAATGCATTGGTTACAACTCTTTGCATCACCAAAACCCCAATAATTTGAGAAATATTTTTTCTTGACTATGAACATTTGCAAAAACTCCTACTACAACAGTAACCCCCACAAATGATACAATCACTTCTTAGACCCAGTTTCACTGTTCTTTCAAGAATCTTGCCCCATGCATCCCTTCTTTGCACCGCCTTTGTCAACAACCTTGTATGTATCAGAGCATATCATCTGATACATACCAAACCAAGTCTTCCTTACTCATCAAAAACCTTGTTTTGCATATTCATCATGAAGAAAGTTGTTCTCTCTCAAGCCATATGTGGTAATCTCCTAAGCGCTAGCATAAAAGGAGACTCTGGCACGTGAATGTAAAGAGGTGTTTGCGTGTGGTTGTCATGTTTGTGTGGGCATTCCATTGCCATGGCTGCGTTTAAAGGATGCGTGGACGGTGGTTGAAGGTGGATGGGTGAGGCATCGCTACGATCTTCAGTAAACCATTTCTCATTGCACTTACTTCATTTGGAAAGGCGTCTTCTCTTCCATGCGACACTGGCGACAAGCTGTAGAGAACCAGCGCTTTTGCTTCATTGTCTGGGATTTGAAGGTCAAGAAGTGTTTGATCATTTCTCCAATGTACCTGATACCGAGGCGGTGAACTTGAACGAATATGAGATATGTTTGAGGAAATTGGACTTGCATTATTTACCTAAAGTGAGTACCATTTTGGAAAGGTACTATTTTGGGAAGAGAGTTCAATGTGAAAGTGAGTCAATTGAAAGCTATATCACTGATTTACGACGCCTAGCTTCATCTTGTAAATTTGGCAACCTCACTGATGAGAGACTAAGGGATCAATTTGTGCTTCGTTGCAGTATTTAAAAAGTTTGTGATGAACTCTGGTTAAAAGATGAGCCATCGTTAGAGGAGGTTCTTAATGTTGCCAAGAAAATTGAACATTCTCTAAGATGTGTAGAAGTAATGAAGAATTCTTCTGTTAAAATAGGAAAGGAACCTACTCAGGAATGTTGGCAACCCAACTAGAAAGGAAAAAAGATCAAAAATCCTTCATCTCGCTGGACAAAGAGGGAGCAGTGAAGAAGTGCTTCAGGTGTGACAGGGAAGGACTTTTTACCAATGACAAGTGTTGTCCTGCCTTGAAAGGGATTTGTTCATTTTGTAAAAAGTGAGGTCACTTTGTGGCAGCTTGCAGAGTAAAAAAAAACAAGCAAGTGGTGAATGAGGTTGCTGTTCGTAGCAGTGTTCAGGAGGATGACACTGAACTTGATTGTGGGCAAATAATTTTGCAACTGGGAAAGAACCTTTTGATTTTATTGAGGTCGAAGGAGATAAAACAAAGGTTCTGTTTGACTCTGGCGCAAAGATTACTATCATTGCAAACAGGTTTTATCAAGATCAGTTGAGAGGGAAGGTCAACTTAATAAAGCCAGACATTAAGCCCTGCGCCTATGGGGGAGAACCTATTGAACTCCATGGCTACTTCATAGGCCTCATTGAATATGAGCGACGCTATACCACGGGGAAAGTTTATCTGCCTAAAAAGGGGATAGCATAATAAGCTGGATGCATCAGAAGGATTTGGGTGTAATGTTAGATCCCAATAGCTCCCCGCCTATCATATTGAAAGAGAGGCCTGACGGTAAATTGGTGAAAGATGAGGAGGATAATGTGTCTCTGCATGATAGATAAAGGGCAGAGTTTCCTGCTGTTTTAGCAATGAGCTAGGGTGTTTGAAAGGCTATAAACATAAAATTAAGTTATCCCAGCATGCTTAACCTGTGTGTAGTAAGGTGCGGAACATCCCTTTAGCGGTTAGACAAGAAGTGAAAGCTGAGTTGGAAAAGCTTGAGGGACAAGGGGTTATTGAGAAAGTGGAGGGTACACAGTGGTTGACTCCCATCGTTGTTGCTAGGAAAGCCAATGGGAGCGTAAGATTGTGTATTGACCTCAGGCATCTTAACAAATGTGTGATTATTGACAAATATCCCCTACTTAATTTTTCGGAGATGATGATGACATTGGGTGGAGCAAGAGATTTTACCACTATTGATCTTGCCTCTGACTATCACCAGATTCAGCTGGAGGAATCATCAAAAGATCTCACTGCCTTCGTCACCCAATTTGGTACCTTCAGATATAACAGGTTACCTTTTGTATTAGTCTCAGCAGCCTCAGTTTTTCAGCGTGTCATAGAAAGTCTACTTGGTGGTATAAGTGGTGTGGGGGTATATCAGGATGACATACTTGTCCATGGTAAGGATGAGGTGGAGCATGAGGAAAGAGTAAGGATGGTCCTTAGTAAGTTGCAAAAGTACAACCTCACTGTTAAGATTGATAAGTGTAGGTTTGGTAGTCACACCATTGATTACTTGGGCCACACTTTAACAGGGGGTGGACTGATGCCCAAAGCAGAGCTGGTAGGTACCATTCAGTACTTGGTTCCTCCCGTAAACAGAGAGGAACTGATGCGGTTTCTGGGAATGGTGGAGTATTACAGTAAGTTCATTAGGAACTATGCCGATGTTACTGTAAACTTAAGACGATTGTTGAAGAAAGGGGTTGTGTTTGAGTGGGGTGCGGAGTGTGAGAGAGAGTTTGTGCAACTGAAGAGTAGATTATAGCTAGCTCCCAAGTTGAAAGACTTTGACTTTAGCAAGCTCTTGATTGTGACTACAGATGCAAGTTTGAAAGTTCTAGGGGCAATGCTTCAACAAGAAAATGGGAAGATTGAGAATACCATCATGTTTATTTCCAGGAGCTTGAAAGGGGCTGAAGTGCGTTATTCGGTCATTGAAAGGGAGGCCTTAGCCGTTTACTGGGCCATCAGGAAACTCAAAAATATGTTGTGGGGTAAGTCGTTTGTAATAGGGATGGATCATAAGCCGTTGTGTGAGGTATTTAACTCCAAAGGTTTTGATGCTGTGTCCAGTAGGATTACTCGATGGATTGTTGCTTTACAGGAATATGACTTTGAGGTGAGGTATATTCCAGGGGTGGATAATGTTTCTGCTGATGCTTTGTCCAGGTTGGTGTCTTCTGAATGTGTTGACATGAATGAATGTAGTGATGAGCCTGATCAAGAAGAGTGTGTTTGTGAAATTAGTTTTGAATGCATATCTGAGCAACGTTTGTGGGATTAATTCAATGCTGATAAAACCATATGCGCTGTGAGGAATTTGCTTGAGTCTGGATGGAAACACAAGGGCCAGGGTGGTTTGCAATGTAAGGACTTTTGGCTAGTTAAAGATCAACTGGCGGTTGAAAAGGATTTATTGCTCCGGGGTACCAGACTGATCCATCCCACTAGTTTGAGGGGGAAGTTGTTAGAACAAGCGCATAAATCACATTCAGGTATTTTGAAGACTAAGGAAAGGTTACGAATGTTGTATTGATGGCCTGGTATGGACATCCAGACTGAATGGTTGGTTAGAGACTGTATGCAGTGTTCTATGTGCAATAAGTCTTTGAGAGCTAGAGTTCAACTCATCGTGTTGAGGAAACTTCCTATAGGTCCTTGGCAGGATATAGCCTTAGATATTGTAGGTCCGATATGTAGTGATAATTCTCAGGATTACGTGATTGTTGTGATGGATATTTATTCCAGGTTGCCGGAGGTGCATTTTGTGGGAGGTATTGAAACGAAGGCTGTCATCAAGTTCTTGAAAGACTTATTTTCAAGAGAAGGGATTCCTGAAACATTGCTCATGGACAGTGGTGTGCAATTAGTATCTAGAGAGATGGAAGAGTTTTTCGGTGGTTGTGGTATACTTCACAAAAGGTGTGCGTATATCATCCTGAAATGAATGGCATGGTCGAAAGGTTCAATCATGTTGTGAAAGAAACAATATCCCTAGCCAAAGATAATCACATGCCCTGGAAGGAAGAGGTGTTGGGAAAGGTGCGTGAGTACAGTTTTACTCCCCATATGGTCACAAAGGAAACTCTGTTTGCTCTATTTAGAGGTAGGCAACCCAATACTATTTTGGAACCATCTTGGGTTAATAGATATTTGAGTAACAGGGGAAAAAAGTGTTCTCTGAGAATTGGTCTGCCACGGAGGAAGCTGTCAGAGAAGCTGGAAAGAGGAATTTTGATAAAAGATGAGCAGTCAGGGTAGCTGAGGTTGGTGTAGGTGATTGGGTTGAAATAAGGTTACCAAGTGTGAAGGGAAGTGTGGGTAAGTGGTTGAAATGTATGACAGTGATTAAAATGCTTAAAAAATGCTGTGAAACCAGAAGATCATCGCATCTGGAATTTGAACACAGTGGTGAATTGCAGCAGATTGATGAGTCGGAAGGAAGATGGACTGTGGTTGCAGCGAGACATCCCTCAGGATAAGGAACTGGAAATCGTCAAAAGGAGTTCTGGAAGAATCAATAGAAGACCAACTCATCTTAAAGACTACATTTTTACTTAGCAGATTGTTACTTTCGAAGTTTCTTCTTAGATAATTTTTGTACAGTCCTTTTTTATTGTGGTATACTCTTATTGTGTGTGTTGAGAGTTATGGAAGGGAGATGTGTGGTAATCTCCTAAGCGCTAGCATTAAAGGTGACTCTGGCGCATGAATGTAAAGAGGTGTTTGCGTGTGGTTGTCATGGTTGTGTGGGCATTCCATTGCCATGGTTTTGTTTAAAGAATGCGTGGATGGTGGTTGAAGGTGGAGGGGTGAGGCGTTGCTACGATCTTCAATAAACCATTTCTCATTGCACTTACTCCATTTGGAAAGGCGTCTTCTCTTCCATGCGACACCATGTTTTCCAGAAACTGATACCTCATGGATATATGCCAATTTTTATGCAGTTGGGCCTGCAGAGGCCATAGTACTGTGCACAGATGATGATTTCTACTAAAGGTGAGGTGGAGAGTGGTAACAATATAAATACAGGTGAGCACTGTGGCAACATTTAACATCATCCACCCTAGTGCAACCCTTGACAGACAACAGATTGTTGCTCAATTATAAGCATTTTTTTGCTTGATTTTTTTAACTGTCATAAAGTAGGTGAGGAACACATGACCTTTGCAGGATCTAGTTTCCAGCAATACGCAGACAGCCAAACATATTAGCAAACTTTCAGAAGAATGCACAGTAAGCATATGCCAGTTTCTATGCTCCACAGCAAATTTGCATAACAGAATGAGCTACAACGTTTTATGTAGGGGCACAAAGTGAGTGCTACCACGTATATGTACGTGTTCTAATTTGAATGGGGGTGTGGCCATATGTCAACGGGAGAAACCTTTTGTTCTTGAACATGGCCCATAGTACTAAGACATTTAAGAGCCAATATGGTCTATAGAGACAAGTCAATTGTGTGATATCCCAGAGGTGGAGCACACTAATACACTTTTAATACAATAGAACTGATTGTTTTTAGCAAGGCGTTAAGGTGGGTGCTTCTGGAAGCACTTCATAATGGAGTGCAGTCATTCTAGAGTGAGAGAGTCAATTGCAAACATGGAGCAGGAGGTTAGCCACGGCTCTGTGTTTCTGTGTTAATTTGCCTTCTGTTCATATACTAGCTGACCAAACAGGGTGTGCTCTGATGCAAACGTGGGCTGTACCCCTTCACTGATCTGGCCCCAGAGATCCTGCATCTTCACTCTACACTGGAATCTGTGAAAAGAAGAAGACTCAGTGGTCCAACATGCAAAAAGGAACAAACCACACCACAAGAGGTAAAATTAAATCTAAGCCAACCAATGGTGGTCTATTTCCCTAACCTAGAAACACAGTGTTGTGAAACTCTACTAGGCCCTGTATCTGAGAAATGCATTTGTCTAGACTGAGGCTACACCATCCCAGCTGAGATTTCCTAAAAGTAAATTGTGATGGCTACAATAGTGAACAATCATGTAGCCAAAATGGCTGTGTAGGTATTCCACTTCCTCAGGGGACTTACAGGGCAGGGAACACTAGGCAAAATCCAGTATTTCTCCAGAAAGGCAGCACCACTTTACCCTTCCAGCAAAGAAGGTGTCCTATTTACCAGAGGCCAAGGTGACGAAACATCCCTTCGTTCTGATCGGTGTGCATTCTTAAATGTAAACGTGCACTGAGGCAAAGCAGAATATGGAAAAACACAACAAAGAGTGCAGGGCTATAGGACCACATTGTTCTGGTACTTCCAGTAGTAAAATCAAATTTACAATCTAGCTAAGCACCATATGGTAAACACCTCTGCTCCACAGTGTTTGTGCACAGAAGGCATTCTCAATCCTTTCCTAGAACCTAATTCTAAAAATGTCCCCTCATTTGCCTTGGAAGGCACCCATTCAAACCGGATGATGTTTTGGTCACAGGCAGCTCTGCAGACACTCCAAGTACAGTAACTGGTCAATGTGATTGGCTGTGTTGTGTAGCCATGTCAGCTATAGCTCCATGCAAGTTATTTTAACGCACAAGGCTAAGCCGCTGTGCACACTAACCTAGATATATTTTATTTTGTTTTATTTTATTGTTACAATAGCCACTTTTACAGTCTTGTTTTATTTTCTGTTCATCTGACTGTTTTTGACTAGGCCAGCACTCTGTTCTCAAACAAGACATTCTTGCTCACTCTGTGCTTCCTCCAAGGCTACAGCACGGTACATTGCCGGTGAACCTGGTAGAAGTTTAGTCTCCAACATTCTTAGAAAATACACATCCTTATGTAGGGACATTTTCTCTGATCAACAGCTATTTTATTATAAAAACACTTCCATGTCCCTTACACGTTAGAGGGAGATTCCAGCCAGAGAACCACGACTGTATGCTGATTGCCAAATGCTCTGCTACAGATGCTAACATAGACCGCAGGCCTTTGCTCAGGTATGGGGGATGATGTCTTCCCAGGGGAACCTGAAGGGCAGAATTAGAGCTTAACATGCTGTTCTCTATCATAGCCTAGGAAGGAGTTAGTCTATCAACCATAGTGACAATATGATAGCGTTATTTTTATGCTTCACTCCCCTCGTCATCATTTTAATACTGTCATGCTGTGTCGTCCTTGTTGTTGCAGCTCACGCTTTGCTATCTAAGATGCAGTTGTTTTATTAAAATCATTATTGAAACATATACTGCTTCTGTTTGTCATTTATATATGAGGCTAAGGTAACTGAGAGAAACGGATGAGACCTGAGTGACCACGGCTTCCCTGCTAAACCAATTATGTCATGCGCTCGGCTGCCCAGTCATTCCTGCCCTTGGGTGGAGATGAGGCACTGCTAGTTGGCCAAAGCAAAACCTGGATTGGGGCAACAGGCATCACCCCCAGTGGGTCAGACTTAGGGCCTCATTCTGACTTTGGTGGGCGGCGGAGGCCGTCCGCCAAAGTACCGCCGTCAGAATACCGCTGCGCGGTCAAAAGACCGCCGCGGTAATTCTGAGTTTCCCGCTGGGCTGGCGGGCGACTGCCAGAAGGCCGCCCGCCAGCCCAGCGGGAAACCCCCTTCCATGAGGATGCCGGCTCCGAATGGAGCCGGCGGAGTGGAAGGGGTGCAACGGGTGCAGTTGCACCCGTCGCGATTTTCAGTGTCTGCTTGGCAGACACTGAAAATCTTGGTGGGGCCCTGTTAGGGGGCCCCGCGACACCCGTTACCGCCAGCCAGGTTCTGGCGGTCAAAACCGCCAGAGCCAGGCTGGCGGTAAGGGGGTCGGAATCCCCATGGCGGCGCTGCCTGCAGCGCCGTACCGCCGCGGTCAGAATGCCCATGGATGCACCGCCAGCCTGTTGGCGGTGCATCCGCGGTCGTTGGCCTGGCGGTAGTCTACCCCCAGGGTCAGAATGACCCCCTTAGTCTCCAACACCGTGAGCGATTCTGCCACTCAAAATCCAGTAGTCTCAATAGAATAATGAGAGCCTACGTGACATCTGAATGCCTTACCATGTGCTCACTTCAGCAGGGCATGGATGCTGGGTATAAGGCATGGCTAAAAGTCAGTGTCATGCGCTTACAAAAATCTGAACATGCCCTAAAGCTAAATCCTCTCAGTATTGTCGTCTAAACACAGAGCATAGCTGAAGGTCATGATGTGCAAGTACTCTGTTCATGGGCACTGGACAACATGCGGCCATATCATGTGAGTACTTCAGACAGTTATGGGCACGGTCAGGGAGGCATTCTGTGATGTGGATTACCAGAGCAGGCGCGCTATGAAAAATTGTATTACAAAAAAAAACTGCCTCCAATTCTCTATGCCTTAAAGTAATCACAAGATACTGAAACAAACCTTTAATGGCTTGAGTTTGTCGCACTCAGGCCTGCCTAGTTTTCCCGCCGACTTCTCAGGTGGTCGGTGGTTGAGAAGCAGATTTCTGATTGTATGCGGCTTGATGCCCACAGGATTCAGAAGTCAATTAAAGAAAGAAAAAACTAAGGCATCACAAAAGTCTATCAAGTCCAGGATTGTTTGTTTAAATAGAAGTGTGCACCAAAACTTCAGCTATGGGACGACTACTTCAGAGAAGCAGCGCAATATACCTACGTGTTTTTTTATCTTTGGGTTCTACGTTGCGAGCAGCTAACCTGAATCTTTCTGTGTGGAATGTAAAACTGACTAAGACAAGTGCATTTTTCTTGCAGAAAATAGGGCATGAAGGTTTTATCTCTGCCTTTTTTTCAAATGTATTTTCCACGTTAAAAAAAAAAATCACGCTGTCATCCTCCGTGCCGTTCCACATTAGGGCCTCGCCTGGGCATGTGATACCCGGAGGCCCAGACGGGTGATGATCTGCATGTGAGCTAGCATATGGTTTGTTTGGTGACTCTGCAAACAAGTAGCTATTAGAAATGCACGATTAATTAATTCTAAAGCTCCTCAAATAAGAACTCTGTGACGCTTTGTTAGCATGACTTTAAATGATTACTGTGCAAATGCCTCACAACTTAAAGACAGACATTTAAATATGCCCTAGTGTTTAAGAGAAATGTTCAGTTGTCTTTAATACATGTACTCTGTGTATTGCATTAAAACCTTTTATTGGAATTTAAGAAATAAAATATAACACGTAAACAGAATAACAATATAAAGTTATACAGTTGACTTGCACGCCAAAAAAGATTTCTCGAACTTCATGTCGCAGTTCTCCTTTCGCGGCACGGCTGGTATTCTTTCCATGTCGAGACTCATCAGGCGAGATTTCAGTCAGCAATATATGAGGCCATACGAAAACAGATCAATCAAGTTTCCATGTAGCCAAATGTCTTGTGTGTTTTGTCTTTAAATAGAAGGAAGAGCACATCATTGCAAAAAAATGATGTTTGGCAGTGCTGATCGTTTGTCCCGCCCTACTGTATTTGTGTCTTCATGTTATTCGCTTTAAGGTGTGCTCTTCAGACTGTCAGCACCATACAGGAGGGCAGTCCTGTGAAACTGTCAGGGGCGACGAAAGAGGGAATGACTAGAGGGAAAGAAAGAGGAGCGAAGAAGGAGAGGAGGAAGCGTGGAAGGGGTGGAGTGAGGAAACGAGAAGGATCAGGAGGACAGCATGGAGGGAGGAAGAAACAGAGAGTGAAAAGGAAAAGAAGGAAGCAATGGGATTTGGCAGGAATGAGGAAACAAATGAAAACAGATTCCAGGGAAAAGTTCTTCTTTACAAAGAGCATATGTGGAGGGAAAATCAATGCATGTCAGGGTTTCTTTCTAGTTTGAGGATGCTCACAGCTGGTTGGAATTCAGAATATCAGTAACAAAAATATTGTCTCAAATAAATACCATCACCTGAATATCTTTTACAAAAATACTGCTCTGTCGGTGTGGTTTTCTGTTATTACTGCCAATGGAGTAATATGTTTGTAAATGAAAGGTAGGGCACTTTTTTCCTACGATATTTAGGCCATATCACAGTTGCACCTCTCTGTTTACCGGCGTATTACAAGGCTGGAAGCACTCAACACCACTCCTTCAACCTAGAGAAGCACTTAACATGTAGAACAAGGTGACCCATTTGTACTAACAGTAACCAGGAGGAACATGATTGAACATGACTGTGTAGGATGGTGTTATAGATTACTATAAGGATAACTATGGGAGACCACCAAAACATCGCACAGCATTAACTATGTATTAGTTTGAACTATAGCAACTAAAATAAAGATCTAATCATCAATACACGAAGGACTTTGTGAATCTTTAGGAAAACATTACAATGGAAAATGTACTTACCCCTCCTCATTAGATACACTCTTGAGTCAGAAACTATGCATATACAACAAACGCTTATAAACTAAAGTTGGATGTCTATGGGGATGACATAGATATATACATTAAAAAAATGGAAAACCGACACTCAACACACTAGTTTTTCATATAACCATGAGGCAGAGTTGGCCCAACCCCTAAAGAGTGTCATATATTTTCAGCCAAAAACACCACTGAGTCTAAATTGAAAGAGGTATAACAAAGCATGAAAGAGTAGGTTGGGCCCGTGACTTGCATAAACACTCTACAACATGCCACTGCAGTCTACAACACAACACTCCATAACAGGCCACTTCACTGTATGACACACCACTCAATTGTACGCCACTTCACTCTGTGCCTCTCAACTATAAAACACTTTACGACCCTGCACTCTATGACACGCAACTCCACTCTACCACATGCCAGTCCACTCTATGCCACACCAGTATACTGTATGACACATCAATCCACTCTATGCTATGACACTGTATGCCACTCTACTCTACTCCACAGTGTAACATCCTACTTGATTTTATGACACTCTATGTCCCTCCACTCTTCAGCACTCTGCTCTACTCTATGCTGCTCTACAACTCTGTACCACACTCTACGACCCTTTATGCCACTCCACACCACTTTACTCCACTCTACTGTATGACACACTACTCCACTAAACTCCACTACTCCACTATACGACACTCCACTCTACGCCACTTTATGCCTCTCCACTCTACAGCACTCTATACCCCTCCACTCTACCACACTCTATGACATAATACGTCACTCTATGACATTCCACTGTACAGTACAATACTGTACTCCACTCTATGCTACTCACCTCTGCTCCACTCTACAACACTCCTCTTTAGGACACTTCACTCTAAGACACTGCACTCAACAGCACTCTCTCACACTGTACTCTTCAGCACTCCACTCTGTGCCACTCCACACTGTGACACTCTTATCCACTTGACTCTACTCATGCATAATTATTTGCTGCTCAAAATATATTCATGAAACCATTACTTCATTGATGTTCTAACACAAATGCACCAAAACTGCGCTTCCTGGCTGGACATCTCTGTAAAGAAATAAATTAAAAGCTCATTCATCGGGTATGTTGATAAATTGACAGTGGGCTGTCCGATGTGATCTATTAACATCTAAACTGAGGTGTAAATCTAGTGATAAGTATTTAATTGGGGTGAAGCTGTCTGCTTGGAGATTGCCCTTCCCTAGAATACTATAACATACATAGCGCCTATTGCTAATAGATTCTCCTCTGTCCATAAAAATATGTCATTGGCTAAGTTGGCTATGGAGTGAGATCTCATCCCTCCCTCCCTGTTTATATAGAACTATGCAACCCACTTATCCGTCCTTACAATCACTCAGCTGCTGATGAGGGAGTTTACAAAGTTCTTCAGAGCCCATCCGATCGGTGCTAGCTCTCACCAATTTGAAGAATGTAGGGACTCTGTTCGGGACCAACTGCCCTTAACATCGAGATCCCCCTGTATTGCTCTCTATTCCCACTGACGTTGCTGGGATCTGTGGCAGAGGTTCCACCATTGGTACTCCATCTTGAGGATTTCCTAAAACAAGCTGCCAATGAAGGCTTTGGATTATTTCCTGGAAGACTGGATTCTCCAATTGGTGGTTCAGGTAGGATGGAAACCAATGAGCCATGAGATGTTGGACCAGAGGTTTCAAGTAATGACGAGATCTAGGCACCTCTGCTTTGCTATACCTGATTCCATAGGGGTTTCAACCTTTAACCGCTGTTGAATGGACACATATCAGGACAGAATAATTTGTTATAACTGTAACAGTAGATTTAGCCTACCTTTTTCTGTATCAGACAGGGGCCCAATAACGTTCTTCTGATGTGTTGGGACTTTTCTTTGATCAGAGGGAACCCCAGAAAATTCAGGGCGTTGCATGCTAGCTTTGCATCTTCATCCACCTTAAAAAGAAAGGATGCAGCAGTTAACACTTCGTCTAAATCAGGGAACGAATGAACACCAATCATATGTATATGAGCTACAACTGGAAACCTTTGTAAAGACCCTCGGAGAGGATGAGAGGCCGAAAGGTAATACTTTGAACTGGAGACGGTCGTTTCTCCCCAGAAGCCGGACAACATTTTTGGAACTTGTGTGTATTGGAATGTGAAAATATGCTTCCTGTAAATCAGGGTCATCTAGAGGTCTACCTGTGAGACCAACGGAACTACTCACTGCAAAGACACCATCTTTATTGTGATGTATCTTAGGTATCTGTTGACATTCTTCAAGTGTACAGCAGGTCGATATCTGCTCTCTGCCTTTGGCACAAGGAGCAGCATAGAGTGAAATTTGCAGCCTGTCTCGAGTTTTGGTCCTTGGACTATTGCTCCTTTTTGTAAAGGAGCTTGGACTCCTTGTTCAATCACGTGTTTCTTCAATGGTGCATTGGACACAGGTGTTTGGACTAAATATGGTTTTGGATGGGGAAATGTACAATGGACAGCCACCACTTATTCGATACAAGTTTTGCCATTGTTCTGGAAATTCTTATATTCTTCCTCCGAGTGTGGTGGAATAATTATCATTGTTTAGCAAAAACAAGCTCCTGGGCTTGAGGCTGTAGTGGCCAGGGTTTCCAGTAGCTGCAGCTCCCTGACCACAAGTTTAGCCTCGTAAGTGGTGCTTGTCCTGGAAATCTTGGGCAGAACGTTTTTGAACAAACGATCTCTTAGCATTCTAAGGCTCGAAAGGTTGGAGAATGTTTTTAATCGCTGCTGGTTTCTTCAGTAAGTTCTCTAACTGTAGGGGAAAAGTTTTCACCTAGGAATAGAAAAAGCAGGATAACCGACTTCTGGGCCTGAAGGAGCTTCCACATTTTGACCCACAGCAAATACCTTGCAGCTATTATGGTCCCCAGAGTGGTGGCTGAATACCAGAGGAAGTAGAAGGATACCTCAGAGAGGAACTGGGCCAGAATCCTTCCCTAGGATTTCCATGGGATCGTTCTGCTCAGGGAGACAGTCAATCAGGAATTGGAAGCATTTAAAAATAAGTCTGGGTGGAACAAACTGTGTAGGTTGTCATACAAAGAGAAAAATTGAAGGCTGCATAAGACCTCTTTAAGGAACCCTCCATCTTGTTGTCGGTGGCATCCATTAGGGGAGCTTCTTCTAAAGCCAAGGAGGAGGGCGAGGTCATGCTGGCTAAAATTGTGTTCACTTTAGTGAACCTGAGGATACTTTTATTCGGATGCTTTCAATAGATACCCCTTAAACAGGAAAAGTGGAAACCTTGCGTTATCAATTTCTTTTGATTACTTGCTGAACATGTTTTCAATCATCTCATAGTAGGTCATTTACTGAAGGCATATTGTACTGAGCAAAAAAATTGTCACCGGTTGATCTTTCAGCTGAAACCCCAAAATATCCCCTATATGTTTTAGCACGTCTTGGAGCCGAGCACCTTACCCATATTTGTTTTTCTGCTGTCAGGCTCCTCCTTTTCCTACAGGGCTGCATTTGATTTTTTGGCACTGGTCTGTGATAATTCTGCACTCACAGCCTTATCAATCATGGCTTGAAGGTCAAATCTAGACACCATCAGAACGTTCTCCTCACCCATAAAACCCTCACAGGAGGTGCATGCAAGTGACTCCATTGCGGGGATACAGTTGCACTAGAGCAGCAACTTCCGGTTTAAGTGGGTTACCCAACAACTGACTCATCACGTTACATGAGATTCAGGGTTTGAATGTTAGAAATGGGGTCTCTGGTTGGCAGTCAGTTTGCACTCTGTCCGAGCAGGGACCCTCACTCTAGTCAGGGCAATGGAGATACACATTTAAGATAACACCTGCTCACCACCTTGGTAGCTTGGCAGAAGCAGTCAGGCTTACCTCAAAGGCAATGTGTAAAGTATTTGTGCCGAAACACACAGGGCCATATTTATACTTTTTGACGCACAACTGCGCCAACGCAGTTGTGCGTCAAAATTTTTACTGCCGGCTAACTCCATTCCAACGCACCATGTGGGCGCCGTATTTATGGAATGACGTTAGCTGGCGCTGCAGACTGGCTGCGTAAAAAAAAATTACTCACACCAGGCAGCGCCGGCGTATGGGAAAATAGGGGTTGTGCGTCAAAAAATGGTGCACGTCAGGTCTGAGGCAAAAATAATTTCTCAAACCGGACTAGCGCCATTTTTTTTTACGCCCAACCTCCATTGACATGACTCCTGTCTTAGCAAAGACAGGAGTCATGCCCCCTTGCCCAATGGCCATGCCCTTCTGTCCCCTGGGCATGGTCATTGGGCATAGTGGCATGTAGGGAGGCCCAAATCTGGTCCCCCATGCCACTTAAAAAAACAAAAAAAAATACTTACCCCAACTTACCTCAACTTCCCTGGGATGGGTCCCTCCATCCTTGGGTGTCCTCCTGGGGTGGCTGAGGGTGGCGGGGGTGTCTCTGGGGGCAGGAGAGGGCACCTCTGGGCTCCTTCCGAGGCCACAGGTCCCTTAACGCCTGCCCTGACCCAGACGTTAAAAAACGGCTCCCATCAGGCTGTGCGCCGTTTTTTAAGGCCCACCCCCTCCTGTGCGTCAAAATGACGCCAGAGTATAAATAAGGCGGACAGGCCTTAAAGTCATTTTTTGGAAGGGAACGCCTACCTTGCATATCATTAACACAAGGCAGGTTCCCCCTTCCAAAAAATGACGCACATGGTGGGATTTTGACATCCGCGGGGTCGGGCGTCAAAGTATAAATATGGGGCAGGGTTTGCTCTGACTGTGCATCAAAAATTTTGACGCACATTCGGCGCAAGCAGAGTATAAATATGCCCCACAGTATCACAGTGAAAGCACTACAAAATGGATACCACACCAGTTTAGAAAAATAGCCAATATTTATCTAAATCAAACAGACCACAATGACAAGAATCCAACATAAACAAGTAAAGTTATGAATTTTTAAAATAATAGAATCTTACTCCATAGAAAACAATTGAAACGTTGTTGTTACACAAAGTACCTGGTTTGCATAAAAAATAAAGCTGTTTGGGCACGTGTGTGTTGGAAAAGTCAGCGCTGCGTTGGTTCCTTACGTACAAGTGAAGCCATGCGTCGTTTCTTCTCCGGTTGGGTAGACAATTTGTCATTTTTCTCTCCTGCAAGAGAGCGATATGCTGATTTCTGGATGGGGCACCTCGGATTTGCGCAGGTTCGTGGTGGTGGAAAAATACGCTGCATGGAGGTTGCTTAGTTTTCAGCAGCCACAAGCACGTGTTGCATTGTTTCTCCAGCTGCGATGCAGGTGATGCTTCGATGTTTCCAGCAGCGATGCAGGTTGTGCGTCCTTTTTACAACTGCATTGCAGGTGGTGCATCAAAATGTTACCCGCACGCCTCCTGTGCGTAGATGTCAGTCATTGTTCCACCAGCTTCACCTTTCAAGGGCCCAGGGACTGGAGTGGGCACCACTTGGCAGGGTAGGAGTCTCAGCAGAGAGTCCAGGTACTGGCAGAGGAAGTCTTTGATGGCCCTGAGACTTCAAAACAGGAGGCAAGCTCAGTGCAAGCCCATGGAGACACTTCACAAGCAGGAATATACCACAAAGTCCAGTCTTGGTCCTCTTTCAGGCAGAAGCAGCAACTGCAGGCCATCCCAGCAAAGCACAGTCACAGGCACAGGAGCAGTACTTCTCCTCCAGCTCTTCTCCTTGGTAGAGGTTCCTCTTGAATCCAGAAGTAAACATCTGGGGGTTTGGGTCCAGTACTTATATCCCTTTCTGCCTTTGGCGTAGGCAAACTTCAAAGGAAAGTCTCTGTTGTTCACAGGATCCTGGTTTAAGCAAGAAAATGCCCTCTTTCTAAAAGTGGCATTTTCAAACTGGGAATTTAAAAAACAACTTCACCAAAAGATACATTTTTTAATTGTGAGTTCAGAGACCTCAAACTCCAAATCTCTATATGGACCCAAAGGGAAACTGCACTTAAAAGATTTTGAAGGCAGTCCCCATGTTAACATATGAGAGAGATAGGCCTTGCAACAGTGAACACTAAATATGGCCGAATTTCACTGTTAGGACATGTCAAACACATCAGTACATGTCCCCCCTATAACATACACTGCACCCTGCCCATAGGGGCTACCTAGGGCCTACCGCAGGGGTGCCTTACATGAATAAAAAGGGGAAGTTTGGGTCTGGCAATTGGGTATACTTGCCAGGTAGATTGGCAGTATAAAACTACACCCACAGATACTTCAGTGGCAGGTCTGAGCCATGTTTACAGGGCTACTCATGTGGGTGGCACAATCAGTGCTGCAGGCCCACTAGTAGCATTTGATTTACAGGCCCTGGGCACCTCTAGTGCACTTTTCTAGTGACTTACTACTAAATCAAATATGCCAATAATGGGAAAGTCAATTACCCACACAATGTACACAGGAAGCATGTGCACTTTAGCACTGGACAGCAGTGACAAAATGCTCAGAGTACTCAAAACCAGCAAAAGCAAAGACCGGCACATGTCAAAACATAGAAAGGAGATGCCAAAAAGACAAGGGCAACTATGCCAAGGATGCCAGGTCTAACAGGTAAGATGTTGGTGAGAAAAATATTGAACCTTGAAAACATCATAGGAAGGGTAGAACTATGTTACCCATGGAGCTAGATCACAGTAGGAAGATAACTACTTAGCAGTAGGGTTTGAAGTATTCAGTCTTCTTGACTTTTTGGATACATGTAAAAGCAACATTGCAAAGGTGATAAGTCTGTGAGACTACTCAAGCACTAGGCTCAGACTGACTCTAAAAGTTGCACTTCCAGTGCTATAAGGGGAAATCTGAAGCATTTTGTTGAAACACTGTCTGAAATTAATGCTGTTTTTTTTTAATATTACTCATTGAGGATCATGTACCTGGCAGGTCTGATATGTCTGGTTTAAGTACCTATCTGCAAGTAGCACACTTGAAACAGCTATCACAAGAGGCTCTGAATGCCCATTTCACCATGACTAAACCTAGGTATGCAGTGGAACACTTATACATGGTTAATACTTTACAGTTTAACGATCTACTGGCCAAATTCTTTACCACATATAAAAAATTGCTGACATTGCAGTTCCTTAGCTCGTATAAAACTGCCAGGAACAGTAGTATGTGGCCTCAAACAACCAGACAAGGTATTATTGTAGAAGTGCCCAAGCCTCATCATGACCTACTAGATACAGTGGCCTATCAGCTAATATCTCTGATGAACGTGGATTAGAAAAACCTCATGAAGCTCCAATCTAATAGATTGTTCAAGGTCTTAACTGAGTTGGTAAAATGGCTTTGTGCCAGCAAGCGCATGTTGTTGGACCTGGCTTTTTGACAGGGACATCCCCAAACTTTTTGCCTCCTTCCTCCTATTTTTTCTGACCGGTTGTTGTTGGCTTTTAACCTCTGGTCACTTTACCACTGCTAACCAGTGCTAAAGTGCATATGCTCTCTGTGTAAATTGTACTATTGATTGGTTTATCCATGATTGGCTATTTAATTTACTTATAAGTCCCTAGTAGAGTGCACTATATGTGCCTAGAGCCTGTAGATTAAATGCTACTAGTGGGCCTGCAGCACTGGTTGTGCCACCCACTTCAGTAGCCCCTTAACCTTGTCTCAGGCCTGCCATTGCAAGGACTGTGTGTGCAGTTTCACTGTCACTTCGACTTGGCATTTACAAGTACTTGCCAAGCCTAGAACTCCCCTTTTTCTACATATAAGTCACCCCTAATGTGTGCCCTAGGTAACCCCTAGAGCAGGGTGCTTTGTGGGTAAAAGGCAGGACGTGTACCTGTGTAGTTATATGTCCTGGTAGTGTAAAACTCCTAAATTCGTTTTTACACTACTTTGAGGCCTGCTCCCTTCATAGGCTAACATTTGGGCTGCCCTCATACACTGTTGAAGTGGCAGCTGCTGATCTGAAAGGAGCAGGAAGGTCATATTTAGTAGGGCCTGAATGGTGATATAAAATCCTGCTGACTGGTGAAGTCGGTTTTAATATTACTATTCTAGAAATGCCACTTTTAGAAAGTGAGCATTTCTTTGCACTTGAATCTTGCTGTGCACTTCAATCCACGTCTGGCTAGGTTTAGTTGACAGCTCCTTGTGCATTCACTCAGACACACCCCAAACACAGGGTACTCAGCCTCACTTGCATACATCTGCATTTTGAATGGGTCTTCCTGGGCTGGGAGGGTGGAGGGCCTGCCCTCACACAAAGGACTGCCACACCCCCTACTGGGACTCTGGCAGACAGGATTGAACTGAAAGGGGGCGTGGTGCATTTCTTAGACACTCTTTGAAGTTACCCCCACTTCAAAGGCACAACTTATAAGTATAAAACAGGGCCTCTGCCCTACCTCTGCAGACACTTGCTGGAGAAGAAACCTGAACCAGAAACTACATCCTGCCAAGAAGAACTGCCTGGCTGCTCAAAGGACTCACCTGTCTGCTTTCTACAAAGGACTGCTGCCTTGCTGTTGGCCTGCTGCCTTGCTGAACTATTGTCTGGCTGTAAAAGTGCTCTCCAAGGGCTTGGATAGAGCTTGCCTCCTGTTCCCTGAAGTCTCAGGACCAAAAAGACTTCTCTTTTTCACTTGGACGCTTCGTGCGCCGAAATGTTCGAAGCACAGCTTGTTCTGCGGCAAGAAAAATGCCGCACACCGACGCTGATTGACGCGACGCCTTTGGGACGCCCGGAACTTCGATGCATGGCCTCGCAAGGACAACGCCGCCCAACCTCCAGAGAAGAAATCGACGCAACGCCTGCTGTGAGAGCGAAACTTCGACGCGCAGCCCCGCAGAACGACGCGCAGCCGGAAAACAAACAGGAGAATCCACGCACAGACCCGGGACATCTGGTAATCCCCGCGATCCACAGAAAGAGACTGTCCGCGCGCCGGAAAACGATGCACGGCTTCCCCGCGTGAAAAATAACGACGCAAGTCAGTGTGTGCTGGGGGAAATCGACGCACACACCATTTTTCCACGTATCTCTTCTTCTGCGGCCCTCTGAGGAGATTTTCCACTCCAAACCAGGTACTTTGTGCTTGAAAGAGACTTTGTTTGCTTTTTAAAGACTTAAGACACTTTATATCACTTTTCAGTGATATCTCTACAAATTTACATTGCAACTTTATTCGTTTTGACCTACAATTATCCTGATAAATATTATATATTTTTCTAAACACTGTGTGGTGTATTTTTGTGGTGCTATATGGTGGTATTGTATGATTTATTGCACAAATACTTTACACATTGCCTTCTAAGTTAAGCCTGACTGCTCGTGCCAAGCTACCAGAGGGTGGGCACAGGCTAATTTTGGATTGTGTGTGACTTACCCTGATGAGAGTGAGGGTTCTTGCTTGGACAGAGGGTAACCTGACTGCCAACCAAAAACCCCATTTCTAACACATGTCATCTTCCATCAGGCATTTTTGTATCTTCTAATAATAGCTTGGCTGATGTAGATATTTCTGCTTTAGGTTCCCTCAACATGGAAATAGCCTTTTAGATTCCCAGCTAGTGAAACTGAGAGCTATGAATTTTGATAAAGGAATAATAATACGGTTTAGCTTGCTGTCCACTAATTGCGTCGCCTGGCTTAAGACAGGCAAGGTGAATATGGACTTGTGAATAGCAAAAACTGGAAGTGGCAGGGGTATTGATTGCCTCGGATGCTCTTCACATTGGCTCTAGAACCCCTTGTGAACTAGGTCCACAAGGAAAGGGTAAAGTGTGCCATAGAAGCCTGGGGTGCTATGTATGCAATACAGTTCAGGGAACGTTATGATTTAAGAGCTCAGCATGATATTCCAGCTTTCCAGTTTCTGACCCACTTCTGTCTCGTTAGGGAAGTGGGAATGACCTGGAACAAAAACTTGGCAGCCTGCAAAAATACAGAGTGCTACAACTCCATGCTTTAATGGAGAGAAAAAAAAGGCTGAGATTGCTTTATATCATGAACCTTACTCTAAATTATTTCCAGATAATGTCGGACTTATACCAAGTTTGCTTTGACTCTGATGGTTCTTCTAGCTTTTCATGCTGTCAGCATATTTTTCTCCCCTTTTGTTTTTCAACTCTTGGGTTTCCAGAAGAATAAGCTTCAGTCATTGCACAATATCAGGGCTCTGCTGGTTTATTTGAAATGAGCTGCAATATTTACCTCCTGTGAGTGTCTATTTATGATATTTGTGTCATGTTGTAAGTGCTAGAAACCTTTGACCTAGCACTGTCACACATTCTAGTAGCCTGTTGATTGCTAAGGTTTTGCCTAAGCAAGCCTGCTTTGCCAGCAGTTATTCACACTGAGTCTGTAGTCCTCATTGTGAGGGCCATGTAGTTCCTAATGTAGCTGGTAACTGGTCCTGTGGACATTTGATGTTCCTCCACAGATTGGGGACAGTGTGGAATTGGTGGGGGAATCAGACTGGGAATTACTGATTCCTTCAGTAATTCCTCAGGGATTCCCAGGGTTGAACTCAGAATCCCTGTTTATTCTGCAACCTGGGAGATAGGGAGACCCACTGTCTCCCTAACACCTGAGGTACATAATTAACACCCCTACACAAGGAGACCACCTAATAAACTGATAGGTGTGTTTGCCTCCTGATCCTAACTACTGAAAGTATCACTGCAAGATATTTGCAAAGTTTGCAGTAGGGCATTCCACTCATTCATTCACTGCTACAAATTCAGTCCATGGGTGCTTCTTCTGAAGACGTTAGTTCTTGTATGATCTGTGTTATGTCACTGAAAGATGTTCTGTTCATTCTGCATTAAAATGGTGTTTGTGGATTTACAGTGATTCATTGGTGTACAGTACTTGGTCTAAGGCATTCATCATAGCATAAGGAGTGTGAAGAGGAAGGTGTATGAAGTGACAATGCCTTAGTTAAACAAATCTTCATTGTCATTATCTTTATGGAGCTACCCTATTTATTAAGAGGTTCGGATCTTTAAGGTGAAGGGAACTAACTGCCTGGATGAAGGAAGCAGATTCGGGAATTAAGGAAGCAAGATATTTTCCCACTAGCAGCTGGTGCCTAAGGAATTGATTGGGGCTTTTAAAAAATGGCATTTTTATTTGAGGTTAATGAGATGATCAAGGTGCCTCTCTGTGGGTATCAACTTACCTCATGTCATAAGAAGAGTGACAAAGACAATTATGACTAAAGATTGATTTACAGCTGCATGATGATGGAAAATCCTCTGATTTGTGGAGGATGGTTTTAGCTCTCCATTGGAGGAGTCATCAACAGCGGGGCATGCTCCAGCAGAGAATTTAGCACTTTCTTCACAAATTGAAGCAGTTTCCTTAATTGCTGAACTTTGACTATGGGCCTGATTTAGAACTTGGTGGATAGGGTAATCCATCACAATGGTGAGGGATATCTTGTCTGCCAAAATCTAAATTGTTGGACCTGGCCCTTGTGGCAGGTTCATCCCCTGACTTTTTGCCTAATTCTTCCTATTTTTTCTGACCTCTTGCTGTTGGCTCTAGGACTCTGAGCAATTTATCACTGGTGACCAGTGGTAAAGTGCAGTTGCTCTCCCATCTAAAGTTGGTATGATTGGTTTATACCTAATTGGCATATTTAATTTACCTATAAGTCCCTTGTACAGTGGTATCTCTATACTCAGGGCCTGTAAATTAAATGCTACTAGTGGGCCTGCAGCGCTGCTTGCGCCACCCACTGAAATAGACTTTCAAACCTATCTCAGGCCTGCTAGCGCAGGGCCTGTGTGCACAGTTTTCTGCCACAAGGACCTGGCATCAAAATTTACTTGCCAGGCCCAGAACTCCCCTTTTACTACATGTAAGTCATCCCTAAGTTATATATAAGGCAGGATAGGTGCCAGGTTGCATGGCCTGTCCTGGTAGTGACAAACAGCCTAACTTGGTGTCTCACTGCTGTGAGTGCTGCCTTCTCATAGGATTGCGTTAGAAATGCCCTGCCTTATGTGTAAGCGGTATTGTCTGATTTATGAGGGGTAGCGTAGGCATGTTTGGTATGGTTGTAATGGTGATAATAAATGCTTCTTACTGGTGTAGATGTATTATCATTACTATTACAGAAATGCCACTTCTAGAAAGTGTGCATTTCTCTGCGCTTATGACTCTGGTGTTTTGCAGCTTGACTCCTATCCACGTCTGGGAAGAGTGACAGTTGGGGCTTTGTGCATACCTTTCAGACAGCCTGTACACAGGGAGGGTGGAGGTGTCACAGAGGTGCATCTGCATACTGAATAGTCTTCCTGGGCTGAGAGAAGGGAGAGGTGGGGCACACCTGCATTTGTAAAGGCAGTGCTCTGGCCTCACACAATAGGGTCGTTTACCCCCAACTGATATTTGGAGCCTGTGCTGGAGGAGAGAGGGGGCACTCCCAGAACCAGTTGTAACTGGTTGGAACCTCCTCTCCCCTACCATTGTAGAACACTGTAAGGACTGAGTATAGGTACGGGAGATTTCCCCACAATTTGGAGGCTCATGGAATCATTTTAGAACTGGACACAGAAGACTGGAAGGACTCACCAGCAACCCCCATGGACTGCTGCTGCTGTGCTGACCTGTGACCTGCTTGGTCACTATAAGGACTTGCCAGCTGCTTGCATCCTTGTTGTGCTGGCCTGTTGCTGGGCCCCTTCACCTGGGGACCTGCTTCTTAAATTCTGCTCCTCAGGGGCAGGGTGCTGTGGCCCCTGGCCCCTGACCCCTGCCACCATACCAAGCCTGAGGAGTGCTTCGTTATTTGAAAGAAATAGCGATTGGGAAAGGGCTTCACCTTTTCATTCCTTAAGCGCTGTGAAAATGCTTCTTGACGCCAGATTTTTCACCAAGCGCTGCATGAGCGTTTTTCCTAGTTTGGGGGCGTGGTGCGAGGAGAGCGCCCAGTCCGCTTCTTAAGCAAAGGTCTCAACGCCACAACCGGGGCAGATCCGACGAGATACGGTGCCTGCAGAGCGCACGCTTTTGTTAGTGCCCCTGGGGCACAGGAGTGCTGGAGGGAGTACCCCCGAGGCACCTGCAGGCCCCGTTTGGGGAAGGAGGATCCCCCAGGCCCAGGTCATCCTCTGCCTGTGTCAGCAGGAGTTGATGTGGCTGTGGGGCCTGTACGAGGCCCAAGACGGGCAGGGGAGAAGGAAGCCTCTCCCTGCCCCACAGAGCCTGAAGGAATTTCTACCTGACCGCAGGCGGGGCAGAAGCCTCGCCGAAGGCTCCCCTGTGCCGCTGGTCTCATTTCGTTGCCCCTGGAGGGCCAGTGCTATTGTGGTACCCCCCACTGAGTGGAAGGGCCAGTGAAGGCCCGGGGGGGGGCCTCAGCGATCGCAGGCCCCCAGAGGGGCCCAGTACAAATCAGAGGGGGTGCGTGATGCCTCCCTCCTCCCCAGTTAGTATGTGGACATTGCCCCCCGTGTGTGGGCCGGTTGATGCCTGGGGGGCCCCCAGTGATCCTGGGCCCCTGGAGGGGTCCATCGGTAATACAGAAGGGGTGCGTGCCACCCCCTCTACCCCAGAACTCTCAGGAGGCCCCCGTTTTGCACAGAGGAGCGCTGAGGGCCCCTTCTTCATTCTTTTGGCACTGGAAGTACCTTCATCTCAAACCAGGTACTACTAAATGACAATATGTACAACATAAGTTCTTTTTAGAGACGTTTATTGATTTATATGTTGCCTGCCTGTTTGATGATGTTTTCATATATGTGTGCAAATGTTCCTTTTATGGGCATAACATGCTAATATGTTTTTCTGACTTGTCACATGTTTTATAATGTTCCTAATATGGGCGTTTATGATATTCTTATGACAAGTGCTTTGGTGTAATAACGTGTTTCCTGACTACTGCTTATGTTGCAAAATACTGAGTAACCTGTGTGTTATATGTGACTACTACTAGTTTGCAGAGTAACTAATGTGTAAAGTTCTGACAACTGCTAAGGTAGCAGGATACTACTGATATGTGATGTTTGGTCTAATAATTGCGTTGTGTACAATACAGTATATTTTCAAATAACTTGGTGTTGTGTTTCCTTTGTGGTGGGGATAGTGCGTCACGTGTGTTGTGTGTGTTGTGCAAATGGTTTACACATTGCCTACGGGTTGAGCCTGACTGCTCATGCCAAGCTACCAAGGGGCTGAGCAGGGGTTATCTTGGTGTAACTCCCTTGCCCTGACTAGAGTGGGTGGGTCTGCCTGGCTTAGGTGCATACCCTAGCCAACCCGAAATCCCATTTCTAACATAAATCCCATTGGATAGAATGAGATTTAGATTTTGGTTAATGGTACATCTTTCACCATTGTGACAGAATACCCCGTCCTCTAAGTTCTATATCAGCCCCTTAGTCTCTAAATGTTATGGTGATTAACAAGTGTCGCTATGGATTTCCCATTCTTTAAGAACGGAAATGCTTTCACCATGAGAGGAATTTCTGGTAAGTGTGCACATTATAATAAAACATTCTTGGCGACCTCAGGGTGGCATCTGGCAGTGGTGCTGTCTCTGTACTGCTTTTGCTTGACATAGTGGAAGCATTTACACTATTGGTCAGTCCAGCATGATCAGATGCCACAGCGAGGTTGGAGTAGCTCATGCCCAGACTTTCTTTCTGGGTAAACAAGGTCAGTCTGTCTTGTTTACCTCGTCTTTCTCTGAGTTTCAGCCAGTTGACTGTGGTATCCTTCAACTGCCTGCACTCCAATCTTTTAAAGGTATATGCCCAACCCTGGATGCCCTAACACAGTTCACTTGCTTTCAGTTACACATGTATCTCTCAAGTCTTGGTCAAACCCATTTAGAAGTGGACTGTCTCAATAGTTTAATTCCAACAATGCATGATGGAAATTCATGAGTGAACGTACAGCCAGAGACAGACACTTTACAGCCTTAAAACAGAGGACATGGTAAGTGGAAGAAAACGCCTGCCCTTTAGAGATCAATGTTTGGCCTACTCCAGTAGGAATTGACTGTATTCTCTCTTTCAGGTCTATTCTGACTCAGCCAGCCCTTTTATTTCTCCTGAGAATGCTATAGGGTTGTGAAGTAGATTGCAATTACCCTACTACTGCTGGAATGGTGAAAGAAATGATGGGTCTCATTGGCTTCTGCCTAGACTGAGGCAGTTTTTGCTTTGCTTGGACCTGGCCTCTGGACTACTAAAACTAAAACACATACGACTTGTGCACAGGGCAACTACTTGTCTTCCACATGGTGCTGACAATTTAGGGAAAGTCACTGCTATCTATAGAGCCCTCGGATAAAGTCTAAGGCTCTATGCATGATACACTAGGCAGCCCCTAGGATAAACTGGCCCTCCACACACCTGCAAGAGCCCTTCGAACCACCTCTCAAGACCCGCTCATTGTGCTCTGATGTAGACTTCAAAAGGTGACTGAGTGACCCTTCTCAGTCCTTGGCCCAACTGTGCGGAATAGCCACAGAATGAACATTTGGATTCTAACGGCAACTCCGTTAAAACTCGGATTTTCAGTGGTAACCTTTCCATGGTCCTTTGTTAAGAGCTAGCTCCTTGGTTCTATGGGTGGCCTCGCCTGTTACTACCTTGACAACAAAAAGTCTAGTAGATGTAAGCGCGCTTTAGAAGCAGCTTACTCAGCTGTTGCTGAATAGGTACAATGAGGTGAAGCAGTCCAATGTGACGAGCAGCTCGGGATTAGCAGAGGAATTTGGCGAGAAGTCCATGAGGGGATTTTGCCACATTTAACGAGAAAGACGTGATGTTTTTTGTCAGAAATACATGGAAATACCTCATGTGATCAAGACTGGATTCCGATGAGCCAGGGAGCGTGACCATGCGCAGCACGTGAGCATTGACAGTGAAAAACACTTGAGAAAGCTTGCAAGAGCAACCAGTGCCTGGGCACGGCTTGATGCACGGAACAGACAGAAAATGCAAACATAATTTAATTGAACACGCTGCCAGTAGCGTACCAAAGGCCCCCGCGCTGCGAGGGGCCCCGAGCTCCAGGGGGGTTCCTCAGCACAGTACACTGTGCATGGCGGCAGGCTCTAACTGGGTCCAGGTGGGAGGAGGCCCCCTCCAGGTACTATGCAGGGGGCCCCCTCAAGTTTCGTTACGCCATTGATCGCTGATAGGTGACACCCAATGCCTTACCACCCGCGAGCATAGCTGTTCTTATCAAACACATTGCCAGAAGGAACACTCACGCAGCCAGAAATCTAACTTACAGCAAGCTGAGGTAGGACGTGTCTGTTTTACTGAAACTACAACTTGAAAGGTGCACTGCCCTTACTGTGCGCGCAAAGTCAGTATTCCTTTGTCGCGGTGTGTTTTGAACAGCAACCAGGCACGTGCTGCACGCTACACTCGGGGTACGTCATGATAAAAAATGCCTCGCGCTTCTCACGTCGTGTCAGTGTCAACAGCCACATGGACTGGCTTCAGACAGCCTTGTGTGACTGAAAGGACTTTTTAGGCTAGTGGCATGACAGATTGATTGGGCGCCTATGCAGATATGTTCTCTGTAGCCTCACTTTTTTTAGGAGAGGATATGTGGCCTTAGGATGTTATTCAAATAAATGCCACTGACGTGGGAGATTTAAGCACTCATTTATAGCACCAAGAGACAATCTAGCTGCAGTATATGTCGTTAACATGGTGATAATTGTTTTTATTTAATTTCGCGGAAATGGTAAAAAGGTACTTAAGGAGTATGGGAGAATAAAGTAAGTACCAATAATTCACAATCACAAAAACAAATGAAAATGTTAATTCTTTATGAACCTTTACAAAGCGTGAGAGTACAGTTTGTTAGATGGAAGCTGAACCGAACAGAGAGAGGTGAAATAGGATGTGGTGCGTTTTTATCTATGTAGGCATGTCCGTTATACAATATGAAAATCAATAGATGCATAGTGTTGTTTTTTGTTTTGTTTTTAACTGGCACCTTGCGCCTGATAACAGACACCAGGGATTTGCAGATGTTATTCTCCAAAATGCTCGATCGGAGACCAACTGAACTACGAATAAACGACGCATACATACGACTGTACAACTGTTTCATAAACAAATTTTCAATGGTGCAACAAATATCTTTACAAGTTTAAGTGTTTTTAGACCCTGCTCGAAATAGAGCTGTCGGAGACGGAGGAATTCTTTGTTCCAGTGTCTGTGTTTTCTGTCTGTCTCGACTTCAAGCCAGCAGGGGGCGCGTGTGTGCCGCTCGCGTGACTTTTGCAGCCATTTATTTTCTCTGCAAAGCAGAAGCAGCAGTCTGAGGGCGGAGGGACGAGAGACCGGTTCTCACTTCAAACTGCAGAAGTCTGGATGTGCACGGTACCCGGGAGCTCGCCAAAGACCACCAGCCTCGGACCTGCGCCACTCGCCGCTGGCTAAACATGGACGAAGGCCTCCACCACCTGCAGCAGCGGCAGCTGCTGGAGCCCAGGGATTTCATTGGGTAAGGACGCAGCGCCTTCTGCCAGGAAAGGGGATTGAGACACGGGGAGCGCGCAAATGGCAAATCTGTTTTAATTATACGTGGTTTGTACTTCTTTGCAGAGTTGACTTCCCTTCCTTGTACATGTGCAAGCCCAAGCGAGGGATGAAGCGCGATGAAAGCAAGGTAATTTATATGTTGTAACCATGCCGCTTTCAGAATTTGGCTGCTGACCTGTGGGTGGACAGTGCCAGGTACGGCATACCTTTCCGTAGCCAACAGCCTTCATTTGGCCTCCTGGCAATACGTAGGTAGTTTTGTGCAAGACAACTTGCCAGTAGGCAAGGTCGCCCCGCATTCCCGTAAGTGCGTGGGAACCCCTCTGCTTCCAAACCGTCCGTCGCCCCCACCGTTAGGTAATGCGTTTGTCTCATTTGATTAATTTTAGGAAACGTACAAACTGCCCCATAGATTGATTGAAAAGAAAAGGCGCGATAGGATCAATGAATGTATTGCTCAGCTGAAAGATCTCTTACCTGAGCATTTGAAGTTGACGGTAAGCTTCTGTTTTTTTGTGTTCAATTTTGGGGTTTACATTTTTCTCTGGGTAATTATCTGTAAGGTCTGGGGCTACTATGATACATCTACGTTTTGTTGTTAAGAAATATGCCACAAGCTGCATCCTGACTTTGATGTTTGTAAATGTATTGGCGAATGAATGTTATGTCTAACAGTTCAAATGGCAGTTTTAAAAAAAAGCTTTAGATGGAGTATATTGTAAAAAGTGCATCAGCGCAGGCAGTTGCTGTTTCTAGAAAAAAAGCTCTCCTAGACATGTGAGGTAACTGGCGGCTTCCCTCCTTTGCAATTGCAGACACTGGGGCATTTGGAAAAGGCTGTCGTTTTGGAGTTAACTTTGAAGCACTTGAAAGCGTTGACGGCTTTAACCGAGCAACAGCACCAGAAAATAATTGCCTTGACAAACGGTAAGTCATTGAAGGATGGCCGGAGACTGGCGTGACGCGGTAGCGCGGGTCTGCCGAGGGATTCCCACAGTGCAATTATTGTATGCAAATGCTAATGATCACCGCATAGGGCATAACACACATTTAGCATATCTTTAATCGCTTGCACTTTTAGCAGTTAATTGAGACGCTGAGAGGTAACATGACTTGAAGGGAACTGTGCAGTTCATTGGATGGGTGGGTGGGGGGTGCGTATGGGGGGGCTAGCCGAGATCCTAGATTATAACACCTGTGTCAAGGGTACGATGTAACAAGTAGACCACGTTTCTTCAGTGTAACCAATATTTTCCAAGCTTTACATTCAAGTAGTATTTCTCGTTTCCCTTGCAACCAGATGCATAGAGTCTCACAAAATACAGGGATTAGGGCGGGCTTCCACTTTAGTTTATAAGAATGTGTCTGGTAACCTGAGAAACATGGCTGGAAAACTCAGATATAGACTCACTTCAAACTTTGTTGATTCAATGAACACAAAGGCATACACTACAAAGGAAGACTTTCAGCCTAAACAAGAGGTACCTAGAATCTTTCAGGGGTAGCATAATAAGAAAAGAAAGGCCCACAGGCATCAGAAGGGCACTGTGAACACAATGGTAGTATTTTAAATGAGAGGCAGCCTCCAGGGTAAGGGCATTATTTACAAAACCAATGTATTTGAATGGCCAGATTTAGTCCTATCTCTCCAGTAGTTTACATAACGCCTTAGCTCCATACCCCCTTCTTATTGCTTCTTTGTAACTGTCATCTAGGGGTGGCCAGAGGGCGCAGCTGCGACTCCCAGCTCGCCCCTTGCGACCCCTGGCACTGGCCTCAGAGTTGGCAAAATCAGTGCCAGGAACAGAGGGACAGCTCGTTTTCCTAAAACTGAGATAATAGTTGTCCTAGATATGTTTTTATTTATTCAAACACTGGTACTTCATTTGTCCACTAATAACACCAAACTTTCTTGCACTTCATGGGCTTCACCAGGGCCCTTAATTTCATTTTTACCACGCTTCCAGAACTTGTAATTGTCAGTATAAGAACATACTAAATGAAAACACTTTATGTAGTAGCTGCAGTAACATTCCATAACAATGTTACAGATTGTGCCAGCGGTAGTGCAGATAAATGAATATTATGTCATGTTATATTTGGGATAAAGTCACCAGCTGTACACAAGGCTACTGCAGGTCACTTGAGGAGTTCCAGAATCACATGAAGGCTCGAGTTCCCAGGAACAGCAAAGTTACTTACAATATCTTTTTTTATACACAGTTGGATATTATATTGTTTATTTAATACAGGTTGATGGTTGGAAGTTTTGGGGATAACCTGCCCACTTGCCCTCAATGCCTGTTTTACTTATTGTTGCCCGGGTCCCGTGTTTCCACCCGCTCCCCAATCCCTTGTATTAAATCACTCTTTAGAGAGTGTGCTTGTTTTAAAATGTGTTTTCAAGCAGTATTGTCTCCTCTTCATTCCCATATACCAGTCATATGATTTTTTTTTGTCACTCGTTCTCTTTGCACTTTTCTCAGTGTTTATATAGTTGTAGGTTTTTATTCGGAAACTTCAAGCCTTCTTCCCATCGCCCTACCATGTTTTTGTCTTTTTCTGTGTGGCACAGCCTTGTTTTGAGTAGCACTAGCTCCAGGTCCAGTTAGACACTCACAGACTGTGAAGTGCTGCATTCAGAAAGCTAACAATGCTGCTTGTGGCACACACACTGCCTTGAAGCCCACACTCTGTCTCCTCTTTGAAGCTCTGACGGGCCTTTCTTGCAGCTGTGTTGTATGGTGGCGTGGTATGAGGTGACTTTGACATCACTAGCTGCAGGACTGTAGTGGTCAATAGAGTAGCAGGTACAGTGGCTTCTGGGCTCAGGGTGTGGGGGACCACCAGGTCGCACAAAACACAGGAGCTAGAGCGCGTTTCCACCATGGGAAGCATGACTGAAAAACTAGATATAGTTTCACTTCAAACTTTGTTGAAAACTCGTAGCAGTACTACTGGGTACGTTTTCCTTGCCTCCTGTAGGGCCAGAGGCATCCTCGCTGTGCAAATAACTAGTCATCCTTTCCTAAGTTACAGAAAACTAGTTGCATCATTTTCTTATTACAAGTATGTTTTGACTTCAGAGAGTGCCTTTTTTAAGCAAGTAAGAACCAAGTTCTTATTAAGAGATAGCTATCTCCCAGGTGTAACTTGTAATTGCTCATTATGGAAGAGTTCAATGCTATGAAATATTTATTCAGCTGTTATGGAAATGCCATTCCCCGCCCCCATTTCCAAAGGAGCGTGTTAATCTGAAAAACAAAATGAGCCTACATTTTTTAATGGGTAGCAACGTTTTCTCACTCTTGCCCTGAATATGTATTGAGATCTTAACAGTGGTTGAGGCCCACCAAGCCCACCAACACTTTTCTTGCTGCATATTTTCAGCTTTATCATCGCTTTACTCCCTTCTCACCTCCACTGTTGTTAAGTGCCCTTAAGCCTTTGGCGTTGCTCCAGAGAGGAAAGTGGGTAGAACAAGAGAGCCTGCAGATCTTAGTTGCTTCCTAAATCTATGCTTCTATGGAAGTTACAGATTCAAGGAACTACACACAGTTGTGCAGACTTGCCACCAAAATGCACATCGGTGATTTGTTACTGAATGTTTGATCTAAAATCGATAGTGCCAGTCAGTGATGTCTCAGTGTTTGTTGAAATGTTGGTGGCACTGCCTGCAGCAGCAATTCTGTTCCATATAGGCATTTCCTTATACACTGAGAATGTCTCAGCTCTGTCTCACTCACCTTCACGTCAACACGAGTAAACCTTCCTTTCTATAATTTTTTTAAATAACCTTTCATGTATTTATTTTTTGTAAACATTAATGTTAATACTCACATAGCACTTACTGTAGGTGATTTCTCCACTCAATTCAAGCTTTGATGAAGTAAGGATTGAGGATACGCAGATTTCCTAACTTACGCCCATCTCATTTAATGGTTTGTACCATGGCAAAACTTGAGAATTCCATTGTGCACCATGTTAGTTGCTTTCTTATAACGCACTGGACACAAGAATGTTTTGCACTGGGGTGAAAAAGGAATACATTGTTTTTGTGGTACGTCTTTCTGCTTCAGAATAAGGAAAGGATAACTTTGCTCCACTTTTCAACTGTGAATTATGGAGTCAAGGTCGAAGCCCAATTTTTCTCCATTTCCTTTTGCACAACCTGTAAATATTTTGACCATAACCAAGTATCACATAAAAAGCATGCTGTAAAGTGGAGAAGCCAGTATCACAATACTTGGTCTCAAAAACATGTGCTTGAATACTAATTTCCACATGACCAAACACTGCTTATGTATTTTATTGCGTTGTATCTTATTTCTTTTATTGTTTGATGTGCCTTTGAAGTCTCTTAAAACTAATCAAAGCTCTGTCCACGGCCTTTGTCACAGGTGAACGAGGTATTACTTCACCAGTGCAGTCTGACTTGGACGCCTTTCATTCTGGATTTCAGACGTGTGCCAAAGAGGTCCTGCAATACCTGTCCCGGTTTGAGAACTGGAGCTCCAGAGAACAGAGGTGTGCTCAGCTGATCAACCATTTGCACTTGTCTTCTTCCCAGTTCCTATCAACACACCAACTTCTAGCTCAACAGATCTCTGTCAGCAAAGGGGTAGCTACTCCACAAGATAGAAATGGCCCCAAGCTGGAGAATCAGACAAACTGTGTGCCAGTTATACAGAGAACAAACAATTTGGATCAAAATGAGAATGACACCGATACTGATAGTGGCTATGGAGGAGAGGGAGAAAAAAGTGAGGGGAAGACTGATGTTGATGGTAGCTCCAGCAAAGGTCCTGCAGTCAAAAATATTTCCATCAAACAGGAGCCTGCAGATGACCCCCCCCCTAAACGGTTGAAAACAGATTGCTCCAGCAGTGCAGTAATCGCTGCGGATCAGGCAATGAGGCCTGATGCAGCCCTGCTCAGCTCCTTGATGGGATTTGGAGGGGCACCATTTGGACAACAACCCCCCTTTTGCCTGCCCTTCTACTTCATCTCCCCATCAGCAGCGGCGGCCTACATGCCATTCCTGGACAAACTCAATCTGGACAAGTACCTGTATCCCTCCGCTGCCACCCTGCCGTTGCTGTATCCTGGAATACAAGCTCAGGCAGCGGCTGCCGCTGCAGCGGCCGCCGCTGTGGCTACCTTCCCCTGCTTGTCAACGGTGCTGACACCAGACAAGGGTTGCTCCTCCTCAGCTCTTCTGAACCAGGAAGTGACGTCAGCCAACGCTCAAGCTTTCTTGACTGGGACAGCCTCAATCTCTGAGGCAGGGCTGGCAGAGGACATGGAGGCCCCTGTGCAAGAGGTCTTGCAGCCTGCAAAGGAAAGTACCTGAAACCGCCTGAATGCTAAACTCCTGCTTCTATTTAATACCACGAACGTAAATAGAGCTGTCTTGTAAACAGACACAACCAATTTTACACTTTTTGAAGGGGACGAGTTCCCTTTCATTTGTATGCATTTTGAAAGCCTGTTTTTTCTGCTGTATAAAGTAGTTTCCATTCTGTCCACATAGACCATGTTTGCAGGGTTTCTCTGTTTATTCTAGCAAGTGAAAGAGGCAAGGCAAAGAGTCTGGAAACTCCACTCATCCCCTTCCAGTTGCTTCACCCAGACTATGAAATAATACCAGCTCCTGTACCTTCATGCGCCCTTCCTGCACTGCCCCCCCCTGAACGTGCCTGGACACCAGGAGCTCTTTGCTATTCTAGTATGTTTCTCTTGCTTGAAGTCATTGAAAAACACAAATATATTTTTAAGATGGGCTTATGTTCATATAACAAAGGACGCGAGGGTACAATTTACAGGTAATGAATGTTGCACCTTAATTCTGAATGCTTTTTAATGTCTTTAAATTCCACACTGTAAAATTGCACTTATTGGATAGCATCAACCCTTCAATAACAACTAAAACGAGGCATGGGGTGTGAAGATTGAAATGTATTTGTTAGCACTTTATTGACACAGTGACCCTGGCTGAACTAATGTACTGATATTGTTCTTTTTTTGTATTGTGATGAATAGGAACCATAAAGGCGAAGGAAGTAACTCTTTTCAATTCCCTTGCCCCCCCCCAGCTCACATATCAGTATATGTCTGCCATGAGAAGCGAATGAATGAGTTAGCATTTTTGTACACTCCCATTATGAATTATTTGATGTCTGACTAGCACCCAGTTTAAAAACCTGAGAAAACAAAAGCAACTAGCTTGCTGCTGTCCATGAGTTCTCTGCTGGGGCGTCCCAGGCTGGCCCCCAGGCCCACTGCTCTGACGCATCGGGTTCCCAGGCTGGAGGCTGTCAGACACCAGACAATCACAGCGAGAGCTTTTTAATAAGACTTAAAAGAAGATATTTTTAGTTTGTTGCCAAGGTAGCACTGTGAGAAATCGCACTTGCGTGTTATGTAAGAGGTGAGACACAACACCCTGGGTCTGTCATTCGGTGATGTACGTCTGCTGCTGTTTGCTACTGTTTTGCCTCAAACTGTGTTTCAACAACGTTAAACACATCTTACGAGCCTTCGGAGGGGCTGCCTGTAAATAGTTCGTAATACATCCATCGAATGAAGTCTGACAAGCTATTTTTGTAGGGGGGGGAGGGAATGCGTCTCCTGAGGGAGATTTTCACTTCAAAATGTCTCTTCATTAGAGTTCTGCTGAAATGAGAAAAAAAGTTGCACTTTTGTGATAATGCTTTTGCTTGGTACCGCTGTCTTAAATTATTGAGAAAATAAACGCTGTCTGGTAAATGAAGCATCCGAATGTCTGCGGCAGAGCTGTGACAGCATGCACTCTGCAGCCAGTCTCCACCGCGCGCCACCAAGCGACCTTCCTTGTGCTGAATGAAGCATGCTTCGTTTTGTAAGCTTAAGGGTGTCAAGCCAAACATCCCACCTTTCAGTCACAGTGCAGAGAAGTTGATACGGAGTTCAGATGAGGACAGCCGAGCAAGTGCCTGGCCTTCACGACACTAGATTCCCAGAAATGGATACATGCATGACACATTTCCTTTATGTCGTATATCGTCTCCTTAAGCTGTTTTATTGGGAGTCTGTTAGCAAGACTTTTTGGATAATGACCAAAAACAGTAGAAAGGTCGGAAAATAGAATGCTTGTCTTTTGAGAATCATGCAACTGGCTGGTACGTTTATTAAGGTCACATTAGAAGGGGCAACCGTACGCCTAGCACCACAGCTAGCAGTTATTGAGCTGTAGATGTCTGCAAGGCTCTTTGTTGTGAGGGAGTCCTCAGGGATTAAAGGAGCACAGAAGATGGTCTACGTTCGTGGTCCTATGCCACCACCCTTCAGAGAAAGTTATGTTATGTTGATTTGTAGAGAACACGAATCACCTGAGTGGTATCCAGGCACTTGGGCAGAGGTGTAGGTGTGTGGTCCCCAGGATGCTTATATAAAGAGGCAGGTCTTCAGCTTCTTGTGGAACTCAAGAAGTGAGAAGGATGAGGTTGAGGGAGGGAGGTCGTTTCCTGTCTTGTGTGCGATGTTGGAGAATGAGTGACTCCCAGTTTTGCTTTGCAGATGGTGGACTGTGTGCAAGTGAGAGAGAGGCAGATTGTAGGTGTCTGGCAGGTTGGTGAAAGTAAATCATTGCAGGCAATAGTGGGGCCGATAAAAAATTAGTATGTGTTGTAACTTACCTTTGGAAAAAAACTGTCATTTATACAATACTGGATTGCCAATGATGTTGTGTGAGATGTAGTCTGCGTCTGAGTAATGGTCACAGCTCATACAAATGGTACGTGCAGTATCCTGCAACTCATAATAAAATATATCTCTCCCACAAGTGTGTGGAAAAATGAGGTGGCTCCTAAGTTGTTAACATGTGGGCATTCACATATATTTTTCAGTTCTTGTCTGACTAATATTTGCAGATATAACTTAGTGGATCAAGTGTAAGAGGAGAGAACATGTAGGAAGCAAGGTCCACCAAATTTCAATTTTTCAATAGGTCTGTGTTGGAAGGAAAGACTTTTAATAGATATTGGTTTGAATTAAAGGTTCTAAAGTTAATCAAAGGAAAAATAAAATATCTGCAAATTACCTAGCTCTAATCGTGTTTGGTATGTTGTTCAAGCAAAACATGCATGTAAGGTTAGAGAAACATATTTATATGCATTCCAAGTCGTGTGGTACTTTTTTGTGCTCTAACCTATTTTGTGCTCTTTGCCCGTTTGCCCATGTCCGTGCTCTGTACTACTTGCCCAGAGTATTACCACCACCACCAACATTCTACTAGGGAGCTTGTTGGCAAATGATGTGAAATCCCAGTTTGTGCACCCTGGAACATATTGCAGGGTATGTTTTGCATTCCAGGCTCATTTCTGTACCCTGGAATACTTTCCAGACTATGCAGATCCGAATATCACACTATTGACCATCACCATTCTTACCAAGTTTTGCCTGAGCTAGTAGCATGGGATACGCAGTTTGGAAAGGGGGCAAAGAATATTAGTGAAATTAGTGCATGCGTATATTCCACCTGTCGTGGAATCTCCTTTTCTGCACACATAGGAGTTTCCACCCAGAATACAGAATGCCCCTTAGGACCTGATCAACACTGAGCCACAAATTCAGTTTTTGGGTGCAATATCTGTTGCACCCAAAACAGAATTATGACATCAGTGCAAAACATGGGTGATTGCTCCTACAGTTTGCATTTGGGAAACCTTGTGCAATTGTGCGAGCAAGCTGCACAACTGTTATGCTTGTGCATGCAGGAATGAAGAATAACACACATTATTTGTGCATTATTGTCCATTCCCATATAACTGGGTACAATGTGTACACCTTCTAATTTGCAACACCCATTGTGCCACAGAGGTGCACCGGCAACATGTGGCCTTTTGAAGCAAATTGGTGTAAGCTCAAAAATCTGTAGATTCTTGAAGTTTTTTTTATTACCCCTTTCTCAGGGATCCTACTGATATACTGTAAGTTTCAGCTGGAGCAGTAGTTGGCAAGTTCCTGTGTATGTGTAGTAAATACCTTCTGGATTCATTCAGTGTCTCGTTGATATCAGCACACATGGCATTATTCAAAGCGATGGAAGCTTTCTTATTTCTTTAGTCAGGAAAGTGTTTAAGCTCATCAGCTGGAAGGAATAATAATCAAGATGAATGGAGTGTGGGAGTTTGTGAATGCCTGCGGTAGGGATTTGGATATTTGGATAGGATGCAAGGTTACGGTTTTGAGTAGATATCCTGGCGGTGGGCTGCAGTCCATTAGAGATGAGAGTAGGTCCTCATTGAATGGGGCATTCTATAATGGCAGTAGTGTAGTAAGAAATATGGAAAATGCTGTACTTAGACAAAGGTCTCTTTCCACATTCCTAATAGGTAAAACATGACCAACAGCAGCTAACCATTACCCCCATTTAAAGCCCAAACCCTTACTGCTTTCCTAAAGTGGTGTATGCTTAGGTGTAATATGGACCTTACCTTAGGAGTGTCACTGCTGCAAAGCACGAAACCCATGATTTTAAAGAATGTTCATCCCATGGTGTATTTGTTATATTTAGAAACCATAGATCACAAAACTACTGAGAACAACATCAGACATTTGTTCCCATCAGGGTAATAGGCACTCCTACATTTAGAGAAAGAATACTATTTTGGAATTCACAAAGAATACCTCAATTACTCATGGCAGTCTGTAATAGGTGTGGACTCCTAGGTGTACTGAGATGCATGACCATACCTGAATATACACATTTATGATGTTAATGTTCCTGCAAGGAAAAAGTTGACATTGGAATGCATTTGCACTTGTAAAGTTTTTTTTCTGTTTTTCCACGGAAAATATATTTTCCCCATGTAGAAACCTCTGCCCTTATAACCTCCCTCCTTGTTTCCTCCCTGAAAAAGAGTGTTGTACTATGTTTTTAGGGTGAGGAACTTCCCACAAATGATTTGGGAATGCACAAAAACCTACAATGAGTTGGTGGGGGTCACCAACTTTGCTGGTAGATTCACTAAAGATCTCTAACAAAGTCACACCTGTCAGCTGATTTGATCAAATGGAAATTTAAACAAGCTGGTGAAAATTTTAATTCACACAGGCAAAATTACACCAACTCCTTATTGAGTAACAGCATATTTTTTATGCAAACAGTGTTATTGAGGCACCTAATTTATATGTATGTGCACAAAAATGTTTATGCATTGGTCCTAGTTAGTTTAGATGTAGGGGAGTGGCCTGTAGAAGAATGTCATTACAGTAATTTATGGAATAAATTGAGAAGTAGTGTCTGAGACATAGTTTTGAGTTAGCATAATGGTTGTTCTTATCATCTGTGAAGAAGTAGAGAGCCTTGGAGATGGAATCGCTTTGCACCAGTAGTACGGCTGTGTATGCTACTGTACACGTCACAAGCAACCAAAATGTGAGGTAGCTAACAAAGGTCACATGTTCCTCATCCCAGTGCCCTTGATGCATGTTACATTTCTCATAGGCGATCTGCATCTGGAGTCTAATGCAACGAAGCTGGTAGGGATATTGTATCTAGTAGCTGCAATATATTTAGATTATTATATTGTTCAAATAATTAGATAAATCGCCCAGGCTTCTAGTGAAAGATTAACACGTAGATTATTACCAACACATTTTTTAGGAGCCTGAAATGGGCACATTTGTTGGAATTGCCAACCAGATTAGGCAGAATGTGCTTTATAGTTGATGGAATTAAAAGGTGCGTAATATCTTTTAGGATGCTACGAGAAGAGCAGCTTTAAATAATGGAAGCTGAGTAAATAGGGTCAAAGTGGTGCCAACCTGGACACCTTCATGTGCTAGTAGCTGACTATTCAATCAAAAATATTTTGTATCTGACCCTCACCCCCCTTTCCTCACTAATGGCATGGGCCTGAAGTCAGAAGAGGGCCAATCAGTTTGAACAATTAGTATAGTGGTAAAAAAGTTGTGGTGCATAGAAGTTGTGTCATAAATTTAGTAAGCCACTAATTAATTTTAGAAAACAGTTAATTAAAAATCGAAAATGTGCTTGTTTTTAACAATCACATTAACATACAATTTACATGTATGTTTACATTATTTAAAGTAAATGAGTATTTCTGAAGGATATGGGTAGGAGAGTGGCTAGTGTAAGGGTTAAGATTATCCATAGTGACGGTTGGGGTTCTTGTTAGGGTGTTAGCATTGGACAAGGGATGGGATTAAGGTAGAGTGAGCGTTAGGGCTCATTTTAAGGTAAGGGTTAGGTTTAGGGTAAGGGTTGGGTTACAGTAATGGATGGGTGTTTGTGAGATTTAGGGTTGGTTACCTGTGGGGTGGAGTTAGGGTAAACATTAGAGAAAGGGCTGGTGTAGGTACAGGTTAGGGTTAGAGGGTTAGGTTTAAGACTGACTTTAGGGTGAGGGGTTAAAGTAAAGATATGATTATGGTCAAAGGCACAGCAGGTAATTTTTGAAGGTCTTGTCACCACATTTTTGTATTTCATATTGCAATACATGTAAATCACAGACTTTCTGGGTCTGTGTTTTTGAGCACTACATTTTTGTTTGCAATTTTGTTTAGATACCACTAGACCAACAGTTACTGTTTTAATCGACTCTGGTCTGTAATGTATATTAAGGCACTTTAATGTGAGAGGTTTCACTAAAGACAATGCAGTGGCGCAGGATTATAAATGCTGGCCTACTTTCTCCTTTAACATTTCGATGTTTTTCCTTTGTTTCTCGCGCCTTTTATCTGTTCATTCTGCTATCATTAGATTAAATATTCTAACGCCGCTATAACACTATACCCTCATATGTTGCCCTTATCACTCTGTGAGAAAGCAAATTGAGATCAGTGTTTCCCTCTGCTTCAGTCTGTTCTTCTATAATATTGATTTATTATTTGGGTATCAGCGATGTTGTGAAACGTTGCCTACCTACCTCCACTCTACAAAGTTTGCAAAGTTATTAAAAAAATAGAAGGCCACTAAAACTGCAAAATGTAGGTTTCCGGGGTAGAAACCCAAGAAATACCGACTTTTAGCTGGACAATTATTCCTCCCCCCCATTAGAGTTGGGCGAATTTCACACTAGCTTTGTCGCATCATGTATTGCAAAGGTCATGCACTTTGCAAGTGCAACTGCAAATTTGCAAAGTCCTACTTATAATCACATACATACATCTGGCACGAATTCCTTCTTACTATACAAATGTGTTCAGTAAATCCATGGGCACAGCATTAATAGGAATATCATCTAAGGATGACACCAAATTAACACTTCAGAATTTCGCATCTTTCACACAGACTATTATTTGAACTTGTTACACATGTCTAATAGTTTTAAAACCCTGCCTATGCCTGTGTGTTATTGGTCAAAGGAGACTATTCTCTTGCAACACAAGTAATGCTTAGGGTGGTCATTTAGCGCCCAGGGCAGGAGGAGTACCGCCATGGACTTGCAGGGGTCCCGGCCTTCCAAACTGGAAGTTTCCCGATTCTAATGGACGGGCCTCAACTGACGCAATCATTTGAAACCCCTGGCCCAGGGGCCTGTCAGCCACAAGACCATCTACTCGCAGGGGCTCACCCTGATTTAGGACGGGGCCACCACCACTGAGTTTTTCTGCACAGATCTGCCACGCAGGGCATGACTTACCCGGGCCCGGAAAACAAACTTAAGCTCAGACTTGCTGCGAGAAAACGTCCTGCATGTCAGGCTTATTGCTATTTTTCTTTTCAGAACACTTAATTGCTTTTTTTTGGGGGGGGGGGGATAGTGGGCTTGTTTCTGAAAGGCAAAAAAAAAAATGCCAGCCATTCCAACACACATATGGCTGTCTACTTGGCATTAAACTGTGATGAAAGAGCATCTGCCAATGTGGCAGATGCACTTTCATCACAGGAATTCACATAAGACAGGCCAGGATCTCTAAATCTGTCAGGGAACCCCCTTAGAAGACTAGAGCCTCCATAGACCTTTCAGGACACCTGCCACGGTTTAAATCCTCTTGATTCTGTCCAATCTAACATCTTGGATTGATATTGTCCTGCCTGCTAGATAAGTTACGCATAACTATCCTTATTATGGACGGTTGTATGAATGAATGAACTCAAACATTTGACTAGGGCATTGCCTACTTTAAGATGCATTTAGCACACGATGAGCATGTTATTCTGCCCTGCTGTTGGCAAGGTAGCCAACAAAAGGGGTAATGGTGGAAGAACTAGGGTACTAAGTGATTATTTACTGGTCCACAAACAAGTGTGACGTTTACGGCTTGGTGGAAGCAGGGCACTTGCCGTCATCAATTTGTCACTCTCCACCAAATCAGTTTTTCTCTCACCTAATTGTTAACTGTGGAGCTACTGCTTAGTTTGTGATGGTGCAGCCTCAGCTGGCCCTGCTTGCGGGAACATTTATCCAACATCTCATCCACCACATGGCTGCCAGCTGCAGTGCTGCAGAAGGCTGGCCTGTGTAGAGCGACCCTTCTGGTACATATTTTTCATGCTTATGACTGCCATGCAGTCGCAGATTGAAAGTCACAGAAATGGGCCTCAAGTGCTGAGAGAAAGCTCCTAATGTGCCAGGGACATTGCTTTGTTGTTTCTTTAGAAATAACGCCTATTTCAGGGTTTGTTTCTGAAAAAACTAAAGGGTACGTCCAACACTGCCTTTTGAATGAAGGTGCTCTAGGTGAGTTATCATGGGCACTTTTGGTTAAAATGCCTTGCTGTTGTAGCAGGGGACTTGAAATACGGTGATTGGCTGTTGTAGGATGTGCAAAACCAGAACTCCACCACCAGGTGTCTTGCTAGCCTGCCTGCCTGACCTGTAATTATCTTCGAGTTTCCTGTTCTTCTGCCTTTTTGCCTTATCTTTCCTAAGACAGCATGTCGGCGTGCTAAACCCAAAGATAATCAAAGGTAAATAAACACACATACAACTTGCTAATTTGTGAAAAATGGGATGAATGTTAACGTGCTGCAGTTGTATCAATTCACTTTACCATTTTTACTTACATGGACCATGGTTGGTGTAAGCAAATTTCTGCCAATACACACATTCATAACACTTTGTGTGGTTGCCTGAGTTCTTGCACTCTTACCTTCTTTACCTACTAGTAAATAGCAACTCATGTTTACACCTAACTAGGGGTGGGCGAAAAATTCTGCTCCGCCGATGGAATTCACAGCATATTGCCCACTCCGTGTTCTGCTTGGAGCATGTAGTTCTGGCAAAACTCCACTAACTGACACGTGGCAGAGTTTTTTCTTACGAGCAGCTTGTCAACATTAAGTTGGCAAGCGTAAGTGAGAATTTAGGTCCCCTAGTGAGATTTTTGGGTGCTAGAACACCTCCAGGAGGAGAAATTTTTCAACACGGAGGTGTGGTGGAGGGATTTGTAGCAGGTCAGGACCACTTGCGTTGAGAAAGCTGCCACTCACATAGAAAATCTACTTGTGCAGCAGAAAGAAGTAGCACCCTCTGGTCTGCCGCGTGGTGCATTTTATGATGCAGAACAAGCTCCTGATGCCAAAATTCAGAGCGAGCAGTGCAACGTTTCTGATTCCACCCGCCCGCAGAACTTGCAGATTCTGCTTAATTTTTATGTAACTCAGTGGAATTCCCTGGAGTAAAACTCTGTAAGTTCTGCCCCCTCTAAAACCTATCCCTTATTAGGTGCCCTCCTACCCCACTTGCCCTCTCCCTACAAACCCCTCCTTCCCTGCATCCCCATCACTTAGGTATCTCATTCTGTCCCTTCCTTTCCCCACTGTCCTCCCCATCTCTCTCTCTCTCTCTCTCTCTCTCTCTCTCTCTCTCTCTCTCTCTCTCTCTCTCTCTCTCTCTCTCTCTCTCTCTCTCTCTCTCTCTCTCTCTCTCTCTCTCTCTCTCTCTCTCTCTCTCTCTCTCTCTCTCTCTCTCTCTCTCTCTCTCTCTCTCTCTCTCTCTCTCTCTCTCTCTCTCTCTCCCGTCTCCCACAAAGCTATCACCCTTCTAAACCACTCCACTATGTTCCCATCCTCACTTCGTTCCTCTCTTTCCTCCTTCCCCATTTCCCCTCCTTCCACATTTACCTGCCTCGCTGTCAAGTCTCCTTATTTCGTTTGCCAGCCCACTCCCCTTCATCCCCTTTCCTCTCCTCTTTCTGCCCACCTTCACCTTCTCTCTCCCTAAAACATTTCCTCATCCTTCCTCCCACTTTCCCTTCCTTTCTCCTCCACCGCCTCTTCCTCCTCTCCCCCGCCTCCTCTCCTCAGCTCCGCTCCTCTAAAATGGGTGTCCAATTGGGGCATGTCTAGAATCGGTGGAATTTATCACCACTAGAAACACAAAAGAACATAAGGGGCATCATGTAAGAATGATTCTCCGAGCAGCAATAAAGCTGGACACTCTGGATTGCTGGGACGAGCAACGGCCGATTTGTTATGCGTAAATCAGCAGTGACCTCCTCAAAGACCTTGGAACACATATAAACAGACCGAAACTCTGCTATGCAACGTCTTGTATTGTAAAACAGGCCTAGCATAAACCCACACACATGGCTGCTGGTGATTTTTGAAATGTTGATGAAAAAATATCCTCTTAAATGATACAGACATTGGGAGTCCACCCACAGATTTCCATACCGAAAAGTACTTCTGAAAAAAAGCGGCAAATGGTGCATTTTACAGCACAATGTTCCAAGCACAATGGCCTCAAACTAGGATTTGCAGTTCTGGAAGGCGCTCTTAGCAGTCCATTAGTCAGTGGTCCACCATGTGAGCTGGGGCACTACAGTGGAGCTCTGGGTGAAGTGGGAGGTTTGTGGAATGGGTCTCTGTCCCCGCCCTACCTTGAAGACAATTTTGCAAAACAGTAATGGCAAACACTCAGCCTACATCATACATTTTCAAAGAAACCAGCTCAAAGTTCAGAAGTTTTAATGAAAGTTTATATCAAATAACCAGATATGCAGTTTGATACGGTATCCCAGTGTGTCTGAAATACATGAAACATCTCGCTTCACCTACGTATTATACGTATTTTCATTTCACATTCTGCTCTTTCGAAGTCATATCGGTCTCATTACATGAAAATTAGAAGTAATGCATGTCGCACAATCAATCTCTGTTCTTCAACAGAAGAGCCACCCTTGAGGCATTGAAACATCTGCAGTAACTAATAACACCTACTTATCATGCTGCAGAGATTTTACAGATTAATAAAACAGGCATATCTCCAGAATTACACCCATTTTACATGCTAGGGCTCCAGATAGTACATATCTCCTGAATTACACCCATTTTACATGCTAGGGCTCCAGATAGTACAAACATATAGATCATAAAATGCCTCCACGTGAGCCATGAAATAAGCAATGCTAGAGCAGGAAGGTGCCCTCTAACACAAATGTAATGACTGTATGACATCAGCATTAATTCTTCCCATGTCCAAATTACTCATCACTGAAATATTAGCTTGAAATGTTTTAAAAATGCCAATTTTTACCCAAAACTTTAACATTTTTAGTACATGGACTTATGTTATCACTCAGTGTCCAGAATAATGCTTTGAATGGAGGCGTGTGAAGGGTACATTTGTAAAATAGGGGTAGCAAAAGCAGTGTGTGGTGGCAGACCTAGATCCCACTTCAGTTTCTGCGTACTGGATCACTTTATTTTCTTTGCAATGCATCCTATCCGGCTGCATGACCAACCTGTTCAAGGGAACCCCTAGTTTCAGGCCAGGTAAGACCCACACAGCTACCTCTGTACCTGGCATATTGTACATGCTGCCAACTAAGTTAGATGCCACTGATACATACCCACCGTACGAAGAACATAAAAAATGAAAACATTTTGGCATGTCTATTTTTCATTCCCCCAAGTCCCAGTGAGTGAACCAGAGCAAACCACAGCAGCAGCTACCAATTGTGTGAGAAGGCGGCAAACAGAACTTACAGAATACCACATCCCAACACCCCAGCAAAGTATGTGTTACAGCAATATATGTGTCAAACATACACCAGAGAAAAGTGCAATGAAAACTGTCCAATGCAACCACACTCAACATTAATGAACTGTCTGACCACCATCATTGTAGACCCACTCTAGAAAACATGTCATCAACAGTCATACTCGTCATCTTGCAATGCAAGATTCTCGACCACCTGCCACTAAGACTAGTGATATGTCCCTTCATGCAGACCTATGCGGTTTTACCTCTCACTCCTGATGGGTGATTTAAACTGGTAAGTCATCCACATTCTGAACTAGTACTTGTCAAAGCATGTCCTGTAAGGCACAGTGTCGAAATATACAATATCTACTATTTAAGCACATGACATACACTAATGGCATTTACAATATGGCTGTCATGATCCGGTGGGATGTACTAGAAAACATTTGCCTAACAGCTTCCCCCAATGTGTAACGGACAACTTTGCTTCGCACCATAACTATGTAGAGGATACTTGGGAAAGACTAAGCACTTGCTCCTGGCTGCTGTAGATAAGTATCCCATTTGTGAGGAGACAAAAAAGAAACGCCCCGTGTAGTCTGTTTCACCTGGCAATCCATCCACATTAGGCAATTCCAAAGATGAACACGATCACTGCTCAACCCAGGAGACATCTAGACAGAACCCAACCACAAACAAGCCTTGCAGAAGCTCCAGGCAGAGTAGCTCTCAGAGATGTAACGCTTGTTAACTAATGCTGTTCTATCATGTTAATATAAAGCTGCTGATGTTCTACTGTGATAAAGATTAGAACGAATAAAGATTGATGCACAGCAACAGAAAACAAAAAACAGAACTACTCCACCAACTCATTTTTTCTTGACGGAACCAACACAAAAACCTATGCTACTTGTACTAGGTGAACATAGCCAGTAGGGCAAAGGTAGCACCCTATCCTTTGAACATTGCTGTGGGCCACTCGCACCAGAGCCTCTCTTACCAGCCATCTTGCAAGCAGTACATGAACCCTCTGGCAGGCAGTACTCTAAAATGACCTCATGCCAGGCACATCCGTCAGCCCGGACCATGCACTGCATTGTGGCACTTTATGCATTAGAGTGTCCACCTATTTATCACTGCTACGTGTTGGCATCTACAACCATTATGAGAGTGTCTTTAATTGGTTCCACTGTGTTTAAAAACATATCACCATAACAATGACAGAGGGAAACACTCCTATTGTGCCCCGTGACTCATGGGTTTCTCCTTTTGCTCTTTCATACCTGCCGCTCTGGATACTGCGATGAACAGCAGAACACTTCTAAAGGCCTCTCCACTCTATTGGGACCCGTAGCACTGCGGAGGTTGCAGGCCAGAATATCGTTATTAAAAATACTGGCTGATAAAAATATCTTCTCCTAAATAATTTTCACAAAAAATCATCCCATCAGGTGTATAATTTCTGTTATTAACTCCAATGGTAATTAAAACGATATCCATGACATAAAATTTCTACTTGATTATATTTTGGTTGCATTAATCTGGCACCATTCCAGATGAGCAGCAGTTCTCACCTATACTGCAGTCTACATGTCACAAACTGCTATGAGTCAGCCATCTGCATCACTAACAAGGTGGCCAAATGACCGGCATGCACTCATGGGAGGAGGAGTTTTTGAAATCCAGGACTTATTTCAACATGGTATGCAGTAATGGAAGGGCCCGTGTGCTTCATCAACACGGACATGGGAGTGTAGATGCCCACATACAGACCACACTCTGGTGATGGAGAGAAACGACCAGATTCTAAAGAGTGTCCATCACAAGCTCCAATACATCTTTCAGTTGCATCAGGAACATTTCCGAATGGTGAGGTAGAACAATGCCAGATATCATGATGATGTTCTGCACCTCATACAGGACTTTGCTAACAGGGGCTTAGTTCATCCTGCAGGAGCAAGTCGTATTCTTAGGACATCAGGTGGTCTACAAGCAAATGAGGGTCCCGAAACCCTGCTTACCTACTGGCCCCAGTGCAAACATGACACTGATCCCAAACAAGATCTTGTGTTTCAAAGTAGGGGGTGTAGATGATCCATCTTATATATATGGACATGACACACTACCCATAAGAGCATATCATTTACCACCCATTGCTCCCATCTTCTAGCATCAAAACTCTTCATATGTGTTTCCCCATCCAAAACCTGAAAATGTGTGTTGAGACTTTTCCTACACTGCCTTCAGAAAATAACACCATTTGCACTTATTTGACAGTGTGTGTCATTTCACAAATGCGCATTACTAAAAATGAGATTATGATCAAACAGTTATTACATTTATGAGCTAAGCTTGTATCTATGATAAGTTTCACTGTAACATTGCATGCTCATATTCATCAACAGGCATTTTCACACAGAATCCACACTAGGAGGTGAGGAAGAGGGAATCAAGTGTTGTATAAGGGAAATAATTCCTGAGTTCGGTGAGAGGGATGAAATTTCGAGGTGGGGAGGAAACATCAAGAGAGAGAGTGGTGGCACAAAATTGAAGAAAAATGTTTGGCACAAAGAAAAAATTACATCGTTAAAGTCAAGCTGTAATGCATATACAAATGTTTCAATCACAAGTCAACAGTCCAAAGTGAATGTCCGAAGTCCAAATGCACCAAATCATAGTCCAACATCAAACAAAAGTCAAAGGAGTACACACAAATAAAAGCCATTCCTTCAACCCAGACATGTCTTGTCATTGCTCTTCCGAGTTAAAGGCATCAATTCTGGACCATCCTGAAGGTCTGAGTTGAGAATGACCTCAACCACTTCCTTTGGTGACTGCATCTTGTCAGGCGGAGCAAGATGAGACACTAGCTGAGATGTAGGACAAACAGGGTCAAGTGCAGGGGGAATGGTGGAGGAGGAAGATAGACTGAGGAAGACAGCAGGAATAGAGGAATGGACTTGCCTGGGGGAGGACCTGGAAACAATCCAAGAGGATGCAAGCATTTCCCATGAAGGGAAGGCTGGATATATTTCATATCTTTTTACTTATACTTAGTCATTGGAAATCCCTTTCAAGGACCTGTATGCTGGCTGTCCGCTGTACCCCCCTACCTGTGGATGTCATCCTGCGTGTTCCAAGGGCACACATGAATAGGAAGGTAGAAGGGGCACATCTGATGGCTTTTGGATGTCTAGGGAAATAAACAGCTTTGGCCTCTTCTGGTCCAGTGGACAGGGACTTTCAGTGGGAAGAGAAGGATGGGAAAGGCAGTGTCAGGCCTGATGTCAGAAGAATGTGTTCAGTGGTTGTAGAGGTGGCCATGGGCCTAATGCCAAAGGCCCCAAGCCTTATCAAGCCCTTTGGACCCCATCTCCAGGGCCATATTTCTTTTTAAAGGAGGAGAATCCACGTGGACCCCTTCCTCGTGCCTTAAAAAGGCTCTGAAGACCCCACACTTGATGCAGCGGGAGCCGGCATTGCTCCTGTCCGAAGGGAGCAGCTATTTCTGCTGCTCCCTCCAGGCAGGAGGAATCTCTTAATCTGTTTCTCTGCCCACATTAGTGTGTGCAGGGAAATAGATCAAAAGTTTCTTCCCATCTGGCACCAGCATTTTCAAAGCTCCCACCCACTGGGAGCAGGCTCAGTGTTTGCTCCTGCATGGCCAAAGATTAAAAAATGCTCCCACCAGGCAGGAACAAACAGAGGTTTCCCTGCCCGCTCCTGTGTGGGCAGGGAAACTGCACTGTCTTGGGGGTGGCCTAGTAGTCATAGAAGGCTCAGGGAGGGTCCCCCTCCCTCTCTAAAGGTTTTGCAGCCCCATGGCTCCATGCTAGCATGAGTTAAGGTACAGTAAAGGGCTTAACGCAGGGAAACTCTTTTGGGTAGCTATGTGCTCTGTAAAACTTTATTAATGATAAAAATAATAATAATAATGAGGCCACATAAGGCCTTTAGAAGCTCAGGGAGTGGGGTCACGTAGCCCCCTCCCCTTTTGAAGACATTTTGGCCCCAAGGGTGGGCTTGCCGGGGTCTGTGATGGTGCAGGAAGGGAGACAGAGCAGTCCCCTCCCCTCTTATGGTGATTCCAGTCCTTGAGATGGGCTCCCCAAGGCCTTTGATGGCTCGAGGAGGGGGGCCATGTGGCCCCCTCCCATTTGTTTGTGATTTTAGCCCTGGGGGTGGACTCCCTTGGGCCTGTGATTGGCTTAGGGAGCGGGGGCTGCATGGCACCCATCCCCTTCTTTTGTTCATTTCAGCCCTCAGGTTTGGGTCCCTGGGGGCTCTAATGGCTCAGGGAGGGAGGGCCATGTACCCCCTTCCCCTTCATAAGGGAACGTGGGCCCAACCACCATTTTGTTTTTTTTTTCTGATTCTGCAAGAGTCCTGTGGGATAAATGCAATATATGCTGATTTATTCTGGCCCTGGGAGGTTCTCTCTGGAACCCCCCATGAGGCCTAGAGGGCAGAGTATCACTACCCTGAACCCTTATTTTTTTAATTATTTAGCACTTCTAGAAAGGGGACTAGGTCACTGAGCCATGTAATGGCTGCCAGCAACATTTTTCTGATGCTGTTGGCAGCCAATCCGAGGGCTTTCTCTCTCAGGAGTCTGACTTCCATGGGAGCGAATTGGCCCAAGAAAAAAAAAGTTCCCAGGTCAATCAGACCGCTCCATTTTTAAATTGGTGCTCCACGAAAGACTCTCTAGCCTTTGTTCATATATACAAATCTGTGAACCAAGATCTCGCTTCCTAGCAAACTTGGTGTAATTTTTCTGTAGCCCTTCTTAAAGAAATCTATGCAATTTTAGGACCCCCTATTCTAGGGTTGAGTGCACAAACGCTCCTTCCCTGTTGTAATCTCTCTTTGGGCTTTTAACCATGCCCATGGCATGCCTGCCACTTTAATTGATTAGTGGGCTTGCCTTTTAAAATCCGCTTGATTTCATTCGTGAAGGGCATGGATATGTCATGCCTTTTCTGGTTTTTAGCCCTCCTCGAGCGCACTGGCCAACAACTGAAAACATACGAGGCTCTATGTTTTCAGCCTAGTTTCTGCAGTACTTTATCTTTTTATTTTCCACATAGCGTGATCGTGCTAGGTTTTACATAGTGCAATTGCGCTCATTTCTTTCCTTCCAATTTATGTGAGAAGTAAAGTCTGGTTAGGAGTTTACAACGTTAATAGCTCTTAATGGAGCAAATGTGAGACCCATTGCATTGCTAATGCTTGTTCTTATGTTGTGGCCAGCTAATCAAAAAGAAGCCCTTTGCGACACCCCCAACTCGCCTATTAAAGACAAGACTACCCTTCTGCCTTACATTTTTTTGATAATTCATTTTCACAGCTCAATGACCATGTCCCTGAGTTCTGTAATGGCTGCCACAACATATTGTTCATATTGTGCCCAGCCAATCGGTATTACCTAGTCATTTTTAAATGGGCCAATCAGAGCATATCTGTTCACCAACAGTTCAGATATACCTAATTTTTAAACCCCTTCTTGCCCAATTTCCGCCCCTCTTTCAATACTAATTTTTCAAAAATGACTGAAGTGGTTTACACTAAGTTACAAAAAGGAGAGTTTCTGAGTGAACTTCTAAAGTTTTTCTAAAGGTTTTGTTAACCTTTGTGTAATTCTGTTCAAGATTATTTCTGTATCGGAGAGTAAATGTTCCTCTGGGAATTAACATGGGAAATCAAACATTTTGGACCTTCCCTTTTTCTTGGCCCCTTCTTGGCATCTCCTCATACTTTCAATGAAGAAGCAAGTTGGATGAATTGCATTCTTTAGAAAGTTTTACGCATATTTGTGCAAACTGCGTAAAAGTTGTTAGCAAATCAAAACAAACTCTCTTCCTATGGAAACTCTGACCTAACTATAACTACAACGTGGCAACCACCTCTGTGTAATGTGTGTATATATATATATATATATATATATATATATATATATATATATATATATATATATAGAGAGAGAGAGAGTGTTAATCCTTTACTTTAATCAGTGCCGTAAAAACAAAACCGACCAATTGTATCTGCATGTGACTCACTTTATTAAAGAATATCTGATTATGCTGATTTTTATCTGGCACCCATTGTTATGACATTGAGCTCATATATCAAAGATTCAGGGGATTTATTGAGAATTCTTACAAATATAAATTGGAGTGATGAGTACTTGTTAGTTACAATTGATGTGGTTTCCCTATATACATCGATTAATCATGAAATTGGATTGAAAGCTTGTGAATATTTTTTAAGACAAAGGAGTATAATAGAATTTGAGCATTCTAAGATGCTGCTCTCCATGATAGCAATGTGTCTTAAGAATAATATATTTTTGTTCAATCATGAGATTAATCAACAATTGTGTGGGACAGCAATGGGCATTTCTCTCTCCCCAAACTATGCCAACCTAGTAATGGGATGGTGGGAGAGAGAAATAGCATGGGGCAAAAGTAATGACTTGATTATTGATAAAATTGCATTGTGGGTACGACTCATTGATGACCTTTTCATATTTTGGCATGGGTCACAAGAGGAATTCATGACATATTTCTCGACTTTAAATACTAATGATATTGGATTGAAATTTACATGTGAGATGAGCAAAACTTCAATAAAATTTTTGGATGTCACTATTTATGTTGAAAATGACAAACTAGAAAGCACAGTGTATTGAAAAGAAACTTCGACTAATAGCATATTGCATGGTAAAAGTTTTCACCCTAAGCCCTTAACAAAAAGTATACCATATGGTGAGTTAATAAGGATGCGGAGGAATTGTTCAAATGAAAAGGAAGTACAATTAAAATTTAAGGAAACAATCCAAGGATTTAAGAAGAGAGGTTACAATCATAAAATTTAGAATTCAAATTTAGAAAGGATGAAAATGATAAGTCGAGATCAGGTATTAGTCCCAAAAAGAGAAGAGAAACCAGATGAAAAATAATGTGAGAATGATAATAGATAATACAAAGGAAAGTGGTTTAATTAAAAATATATTTTGGAAACGTTGGAATGTGATTTGTAAAGATACGGATTTAGGCCCCAAAGTTGGCTCAACACCTTTGGTTACATATCGTAAAGCACTGTCAATTAAGGATTATGTGGTGAGGAGTCATTTTTCATTGAAAAAAGAACAAAACTGGTTAGTTGAATGACAACAAGGATTTATTAAATGCAATAATTGTAAAGCATGTAAGATAGGTAAATCAACCAAAATGATTAAATTGCCCAATTAAAATGAATTTCAAATTAAAAATAGAATCACATGTACCACCAAATATACGGTTTATGTAATTGAGTGCCATTGTGAATTAAAATACGTTGGTAGCACTATTTGCATGCTGAAGAAAATAATTTTGGAACATATCAGAGCGATTACACATAATGATTTCACCTATGCAGTAGCTAAAAATTTGAAAACACACGAAACTAACAATTGGAAAACCTTGAGATATTATGGAATAGATCACATTCACGAACTTGAAAGAGGTGGGGATAGAATCAGGAAGTTAAGACAATTAGAGTTGAGATACATTATTCAAATGAGAACAAAAACACCGTATGGATTGAATAATGATGAGGAGCTTTTTGTACATTTATAAAAAGAACTATGAAAAATTATTTGGAGTGTATATTTTGGTACTGTATCGGCATCTAGGTCAACCAATTGGATTGTTTGAATGAGAAAAAAAACACTTTAATAATATTTTATGGTTCTTAAATATTAAGGATATTGGGCTCTATGAAAAAAACATCAAAGATGCTTTAAAACCATTGAGAATTATAAGGAAAAAACATTCTTGAGAATATTGAATACAACATTTGAATTTTACAGACTTTCACTCTTAAATGTATAATTAATTGAATTTTGTAAAAGTAATTTGTGTGGCTATGTACATTTTCAATGATTTTTTGTGGTATTACAATATTTGAATTGTTTACATATCAAGGAATTGTTTTCTTTTGGTAGGCACTACTATTCCCAGAATGCACTGTATTGGCAATAATTATGTGAGAATATAAAAGTGAACAGAGTGAAAGGACTTTTAAACTCGGAAGAAGACGTGTCAGTTTTGTTTTTACTGCAATGATTAAAGTAAAGGATTAAGACTCAATGGAGTGCGTTGCCATTATCTTTGTGGTCTTGCTATCAAATCGAGGGAAGGGTCTGCCCTCAGGCTCCGCACCAGCTGTAAGAGCGTGCCGCCATTTCAACCACATTGCTTTGAGGACTATATATATATATATATATATTACTGGCAGTTGCCAATAGGCAGTTATAGCCAGGACCCAGATTCCATAGGAAAAACATTTTTCGTTTTGCCAATAACTTTGGCGCAGATTGATGAATGATCATGACAATTTCACAAATATTATGACAGTCAGTTCATCTGCTGTTGTCAAAGTTTTGTGGTGATCTGTCAAGGGGGGGGCTGAGAAAAAGGGGTGGAATCAAAATGCATTTTCTCCATCCATGGAGATTTTGCTACAGCCCGAACCGCTGGACAGAATTACACCAAATGTGGCAGAAAGCTAGCTCTTGGTCCAGAAAGCACGCTTTTCATGATTTGATGTGAATCTGTTCATTAGTTTTTGAGATAGTAGAGTTTAAAAAATATAGATATCTAGGGAGCAGTCTTGTTGGTCTTTATATAGGAGGATTCATGTTGTCACAGAATTCTAAAGAAAGAGGCAACAGGAACAATCATGTTCCAAAAACACACACAAGGTTACTGGTGACCATTACACAGCTGCAGTGTAGAATGCATACTGGACATTTACCCAGTAAAGGAGGCAGAAAGAACTCCGCTTGGGTAGATATTTTGTGCAAAGCTGTGGAGTCTTGTTAGATAAAAAGGCAGGTGAGGATGCTTTGTGGCAGTCGCTCACACAGCTACTGACACACCCACTCAAACACTCACTCAGACATTCATGCACCCACTGACAGACCCATTCGGAGACTCACACACCCACTCACAGACCCACTTAAACACTCATGCCCCCACTCACCGACCCACTTAGACACTCATGCCCCCACTCACAGATCCACTCAGATATTCATGCAACCACTCAAAGATCCTCTCTGACATTCAGGCACTCACTCACAGACAGACTCAGAGACTCACACACCCACTCACAGACCCACTCAGAGACTCATACACTCACTCAAAGACCCACTCAGAAACTCGCACACCCACCCACAAACCCACTAAGACAGTCACACACTCACTCACAGACCCACTTAGACACACATGACCCACTCACAGACCCACTCAGACTCTCACACACCCACTCACAGAGCCTCACAGACACTCACACACCCACTCACAGAGACCTTCTCACACCCAGGAACACTCTCTCACACCCACTGTCACACCCAGACATACTCTCACACCCACTGTCACACCCACATAGACCCTCTCATACCTATTCTCACACCCAGACAGACACTCTCACAACCAATCTCATACAGTGAGACACCCTCTCACACCTATTCTCACACCCAGAGAGACAGGCCCTGTGGCCAACTCCCACAGAAGGCCATGCACGGTATGGGGTTGGGTGGTTATGGGGGTTGACTGCAGGGCCTGGCGCTGTGGCCAGCCCTGGTTGCACATGCATCTATTGTGTGGCACTCCTATATTTGTAACAGAGAGTTCTTCTTTTAAAATAAATCTCTTTTGTCTGACCCTTCCTGCTCCAAAAATCCTAGAATCACTCACGTAATGTGACATGCTTCTTCATTGGCCACCTCGTTCTAGCTTGATAAGATGATACCACCAGGGCAGACTCAACATCAAGTAGGGCTATCTTGTGGGAGTTCTTAGATATTATCTAACTGGACAGGAGACTCAGGTCCAGATGCAAACTAAAAAATATCTAAGGATATACCACGAATAATCTCCTTTCTTTAAGGTGGTATCATTGATATGATTAAAATAACTCCATCAAAAAGTTAACCACGGGGTTCTAGTGGGAATTATGCTCACTTTGTACCCCTATATGTATTGTATGTGGACATGTTTCTACCCATTTGGCTTCTAGGCTCGCAAGGCCTCAGGCATTTCCCAGGGCTTCCCTCAAGGACCTATACCTAAAAAAGTATTTCAGGTATGTGCATTGAATATAAAAGGACGACCTACCTTACTTATTCTGTTACTTTATGGTAGAGTACCCCTAAATGATTTGGCCTATTCGCCTCATGGTCTATTCCGAGGGAGCATCTCCTATTTTCACACTTTAAGGAGAAGGACTTGCAAATTACCTTCCCTCCTCCAGGAACAGCTGACCAGGTGTTGCGTATGGCCGAACGGCGTGTGCGGTGGTGGTTGGATTAACGTATAGTAATTAAAATTACTTTACATTAAAAAAAAAAGAAATTCACTGAAAAAAACAAAGGTTACAGAGAGGTTATAGTTAGGAAATAGAATTTAAAAATACATAGAAATTCACTTAAAAAACCAAAGGTTACAGGGGCATCAAAGTTAGGTTCTGAATTTACTCGCACAAAACCAGAGAAATAGTTATAGTTATAGTTATTTTAAGTGACTATAATTCACGTCCTTAGGTGACTATAATTTGCGCCCTTGCCATGCACTGCTAATTACCCCAGATATTACAGCACTCATGGCAACTTTTATAATGTCAAGCAGTCAAATAATTGAAGAAACAAATGTGCATGGTGGTGGCCCAAGTTATAGTTACCTTAGGGTGTGAGTTATAGTTACTTGAAATAACTCTAACTATAACTGCTGAATTTATATGGTTTTGTGCAAGTAAATTCAGAATCTAACTATAACCTCCCTATAACCTTTGGTTTCTAAGTGTACTACCAGTATGTAGTTAAAGTTAGGACTGTGGGCCTCATTATGAGTTTGGTGGTCTGATGGTAGGACCGCCGCAATAGAGACCACCAAAAGACCGCCGTATTATGAGTTACAATATGAACACTGGCAAAAAACAGCCAAATTCTCGAAACCGCCAGGACACTGGAGGATGGAATAGAGGCAGTTCTGCCACCAGCACCCCCAGCCCAACACAAATCCTTCCATCAAATTATGATCGACAAATCACTACAGCTGTTTTTCCATGGCGGAAACCATTGGTGGTGTGAAGTGCAGCAGACTCAACTCACTTCAGTCAGAACACAACACCACATTGGATAGTTTGAATACCCCACACCTGACACACATCCACACACCCGCCGCACCTAATCACTGCACTATTAAACACACTCCTACACAACCGACAATCCTTTGCATCCAGTACACCATTCCCATACACTGAGAACTTAAAAAAGATAGATTTTGGCCTTTTATACCATAGGCCCACATATACATTTCAATCAGCACTCACCCCACATCAGCACAACATTCATATTACACACATCACTAGCACACACAATCCACTACCACCACCATCTACTCATATCACAGGACCTACACCTCACCATTAACCAAACCCTTTCACTTACAACACTCCCATGCACTGTATCCACAACCACTACTGTGTACCCACAAAAACACCCATGTTTTACTGATGGCGAATTGAGGGTCATGGTGGATGAACTTGTAAGGGTAGAGCCACACCTGTTCAGAGCACAGGCCCAGCAAACATCTATTGCAAGGAAAATGGAGTTGTGGCAAAGAATAGATGACATGATTAATCCTGTAGGCAGTCATCTACGCACAAGGGAGGACTTCAGGAAGAGGTGGAACAACTTATGGGGGAAGGTGCATTCCATGGCATCCAAGCACCAGTTAGCCATACAGAAGACTGGCGTTGGGCACCCAACTCCTCCCCCTACTTTCACATCATGGGAGGAGAAGGTCTTGAACATCCTGCCCCCTGAGAGCCTGACAGGAATACCTGTGGGAGTGGAGTCTGCTAAGTACCTCCAACATTCAGGTCACACAGTTCTCCTGTCCTGCATGCTCCCTCACCACCTTAACCTACCCCAATTAACTTCCACCCACTACACCTCTGTCCAAATCACCTACTCCCCCTCTCTGGCATGGCACATCTGCACTGAACTCCTCTGGCCTCACAGCCCTTGGAAATGATACATGAACTACTGGCTAATCATATCACTACAACTCCCAGAATGCACCATACCATAATTGGGAAAACCTGGAATGTGCACAAAATATCACATAATGCATGCATAACTGTTTTACCATCTACACCATCTTGATTGTACTAGTGTGGAACCGTACATGGCAATGACAGCAATGCTATGTCTTACTCACACCTGCATCCCAGGCAAAACACAGCTATAGCTGTGTGGCCATTAAAAATGGCCATAGATTAAAGAGCTCAAGCTATTAATGTACTCTTTGGAAAGTCAGATGGCTGAGTCGATGCACATGCAGTACATTCAGATACAGATCAATGTCCCTTGCTTAGGCACATGCTGTTTTCCTACAAGGTCACAATAGGGCATTGTAGAGCTCTAATTTGTGCCAACAGGCATGTCTGACTGCTCACTAGGTAACAGAGGTAAACAGTCATGTCCATAATCAGACAGTATCCAATGCCATCAGCAGTCCCATTACTGCCAACCTAGTCTTTAAACTCTTTACAAGGAGTATGGAAATCAAGTCACAGAGTGGTATGTACACCTAAGTAATGCTGTGCAGCAGCTGTCAATGTCATTGCTGGGAATCATGTTAAGGCACTGTCTGCAGCTCACACAAAGGCAACAACATACCCATTTTAACATGAACTCTGTGTCCCACTCCCTCCACAGGTAACCTTGCCATTGCCACCATGGAGAGGATACCAGAGACTGTTACTCCCCCTCTGGAGGAAGGCCCCAGTGACAACAACAGCCTTGGATGTCAGGACATTGGCAAACACCCTTGCCCATCTGGGACACCTGGTCAGTCAATGACTCTCTGCCTCACCCTGCCTACATCAACTCCTCCCAGCTCTGTTGCAGCCACATCACAGGCAACCATTCACCCTCAGACCTGTGTCCCAAGGACTGTAACATCTATTGTGTGCCCCACAGTACAGGTACCCGAGTCTAAACTTGCCACACCTGACAATGGTGGACCTGAAACCACTGAGAGTGGGCACACTGTGCCAGGGGCACGGGCACATGGGGGTAGGGTGTGTGGAAGGGATGCTGTGGGAAAGAAGATGGGGCCTCCAAGGGACACAACTGATTAGAAAACCATCTCCTAAGTCTTGGGAACCTACCAAAGTTCCCAAGGCATGATGGGCCAAGTGATCATCAAGTTGGGGGAAATTCAAATGCTGCAGAGGGACCACCACCAAGACGTTATGATGCAGTTGCAGGCACAAAATGGCAACCTGGCTTCCATAGCAGGGTGCTGAGGGACCTGAATAGCACCCTGAATAGATTTTTTACACCACATCTGGCCCCTTCCACTAGCAATGAAACATCAGCCCCTTCCACATCTGCGGCTGCTAGTGGAATGGAGGCCTTGCCAGGGGAAGGGCATGCCTCAGGCACCCCTCCCTCTGTAGCTGAAGAACCTCCCCACAAAATTGGACTTCCAGCCAGACATCCAGCAGGAGCAGGTACCAAGGCCAAACCCACTGCCACGAAGTGAACCTCTCCTGAACTGTTACCCTTGAGTGCCAAAGATACCCCTTGTACATACCTGTAGTATTGGTACTCACCTATGTCAGTCTACAATGACACCCTCCTTGGTCTGAAAAGTATGAACACAATGACAGCTAGGTCCAATGTAGCTTACAAACAACTAAACTCATTGTGATGCGAGAGCCTATGTTCCAACAGTTACTTATGAGGCAGACACATCTCCAGATACAATATACACCATTCGACAACCTCGTGTACTCAACAGGTGAAAGAAACGGGAAAACACTTTTCCACCTCAATGTCCGGACGGTCTAACAATCTTGGTTATACCCCACTTACACAACACAAATATCACCTGGTTTCAGTCATGTCCACTTCTCATGTCTGTCAGCAATTCACATCTGCTTCTGACACTATATTACATTAGCCAAGGTTGCAGAGCCAAACAGGGTCTAGGACAATCTGTGAGTGAAAGGGAAAAGGGATAGGGCATAGCACAATATAATCCTCACATCATAGAAGGCTTGTCCAGAAGTGTAAATTTGCATCTGTTGTTACAATATATGATACTGTAGACCACTATGTGCTGTACACAATGCAAATTTGCAGTCTGCATTAACAACTCACTCATAGGCATTGGAGCTCACTACACCCCCTGCAGATGATGCAAGATAGGAGGTGACATGCTACCCATCAACATCAGCTTGCCCATTTACATCAGAACAATATGTCAACTTCACATACCTATTTCTCAGTTGAAGTACTCGTCGATGAGATCTGCCCTAGAGATTCCTGCTTCATCTTCCTCTGGCTCTTCATCACTTGGCATTTCTTGATTTTCAACCACAGGTACTGCTGTCTACCCCTCAATTGGTATTAATGGGACCTGACATTTAAGGGCAAGATTGTGGAGCATGCAGCAGGCAACTATATTTTGACATACCTTGGTGGGCGAGTAGAGAAGGGCTCCTCAAGTCCAAGCACCTAAATCGTGCCTTCAGGAGCCCAAAAGTCTGCTCAGCTACACGCCTTGTCCTCCCGTGGGCCTCATTGTAGCAGACTTCCCCTGGCATAGTTGAGTACCTCACTGGTGTCAACAGCCAAGGACACTTTGCATAGCCAGAGTAACCTGTGAACAAAATGGTAGAACAACACCAACATGTATGTGGGACAAGCAACATTGTGATAGCAGGAAACATACATTGCAAACACACATTTCAATTGTACCTTATCAACCAGCCAGGCCCTCTCTGTGTAGAGTCATGCCATTAGCAGTGGGACATTGATGTTCCGCATGATGAAGGAATCATGGACTGATCCTAGATACTTTGCTGTGACCTGTGAAATGTACTGGTCTGCTAGACACCACCTGTACGTTGATGGAGTGGTAGTTTTTCCTGTTCCTATAAACCTGTTAATTGACACTGGGAGGAACCAAGGCTACATGGGTGGCATCAAAGGCTCCAATCACTTGTAGAGTGTGTCCCAGTGCATAAAACTCTGCCTTCACATAGGCCAAATCCGCTCTTTCGGGAACCTGATGTAGCTGTCCCAGTGTTTCAAAAATGCACACAGTACATCCTTCAAAACCAGACTGAAAATGGCCTGAAACATTGTTGCAGTGAGAGACACTGTATTCTGAAAGGAGCCAGTGGCCAGGAAGTGTAGCACTGACAAGACTTGAATGATGGGAGGTATGCTTTAGGGATTGCAAATGGCAGGAAACAGATCTGGCACCAACTGTTTACAAATATCTATAATAGTAGGAAAATTCAGATGATGTGTCTAAATACGATGTCTTTCCTCCATGGTGTGCAGGTCTACTAGTGGACAGTACACTGGTTGTTGTCTTTCTCTCTTCATGGCACGGTAACTATGTGAACACATATAAACATGGTATGTGACATGCAGCATGCTCACATCAAGTACAGTTAAAAAAATTACTCACACATAACAGCTGTCGAGAAGGGCTACATCCTCTGACATACACAGTGCAGTACATAGCTATGCATCTGATGACACCCTCCTTTGTCCACAATGCCTAAATAAATATGGGATTACACTTAATAATTCATCTGTTACTGTGCATGTTTGTAAGATGAATCCTTTAGACATGTGTCACACATATTTTGGTACCTTATCAACAAATTTGAGACACATAGGAACTTCTGAGTAGTTGAACATTACTGTCACAACATGTCCTCCAACAACACTGCATTGACTGCACAGATGCACAAAAAGTCACCTAGACATGAGGGCAGGACCACCAAATGTACTGCACAATATGGGGCATAGTTAATGACACAGATCATTTTACACTTCCATACATGAAATGTGTTCAAAATGGCAGCCTCCTGACCTACTGTTCTGGACATGTGGAAGTGACCTAAGCCCGCTGGCGGAAGTTGTCATGGGGTTAGGCGGTCACAACTGCGTGTAATTTGCCATTGGAACACATTATTGCCTTTCGCGGACTAGGGCCAATGGCAATGTCCACTGGTTGTGACGGTCATGTATGTGGTGGGCATGACCGCCACCTTCTGCAGCATTGCTCACTTGACTCCTGACACTGCTGCCGGCAAGACCTCCATGACCTGAGCTGCTGTGTACTGACTCTGTGAGCTATCATGCCACGTCCAGCAGGTGATAGGGCCCCTGCCATCACTCCTGAAGAGCTGGAGAAGGTAGTGTAGGAGGTCCTACCCCTGTATGAACAGCTATATGGTGCACCAGAGAAGCAAGTGAGCCCAATGTCATACCAATGTGTGATAGGTGTGTTGAATGAAGGTGTACCGTTTATGTAGCCTAGTGAAGCCATTGATGCATGCAGATGGTATTCTATGAAGGAATGTGAGATGAGAGGATGGGATTGTGTGCCTACCTGCTGTTACTGATGTGTTCTGTCCACTACTATTGGTATGATGCAAGTGGACACAACTTTCTCCTTTTGTCTGTGTCATCCATGCAGGTCAATGCCCATCAGATGAAAGGAATATGGCTGCTATCGCCAAAGCAAGTGTGGGGTTCCACAGCTGGTGAAGCACCCACTATAAGAAGCAGTGGGAGGACCTGGGACACTGGGCCAGGAAGACAGCAGAGGCCTAGCTGGGGATGTCCTCCCAACGAGGGAGGGTTGCCTGTCGGACCTTGACCCCCAATGGCCCGCATTTTGGCGGTGTCCTACCCTGAGGTGGATGGGCGTTTGAGGGCAGCACAGCAGCCACAAGGGGGTAAGTACTGACAGAACCCATTTAATTTCCTCTGATAATTTACTGTATGCTATGCAGCTGTGAAGATGTTGTAGGTGCTACAGCTATGTTGACTACTGGGAATACTCGAGTAGCCAATATGTAGACACAGATGAGGCCATTGTAATGTCATGGAAACATGTTGATCACCTGTAAGTAGCAAATTGTATGACTGCATGTGGAGATGCACATGTGACTGAGTCCTATGTGTGACTCTACTCAGCCATATATAAATCTTCCCTGCTGTGTCATTCTTCCCACCGAGTGTCCCCAAGCCCATTCATCCAAATGGTGAGTCATGTAGCTCTAAGGTGTCTAACCATTCCTATTTCACAGGACCTTTTCTATGTGCAGCATTGGGTCTGACAGATGAGTTACAGAGCCAAGTAATCCTGTGCCCTGAAATATTTGTACACTACATGTGAGGCTGTCATCCAAATCTGGCTTTTGTTATGGCCAGCTTAGTACTGTCCCTATGAGGTTTGAGGAGGTGTCACCATCTTCATGTCATATTCATACAATGGGAATTGTGAAGTTTGATAAGGGTGGACATCCTACATTGTGGAACTCATGTAGTCCATTTCATGGTACATCATTGATACGTTTACAAATGAACTTTTATCCCAATTTGTTTGTTGTAGAAAAGGCAAGTAGCTAGGCTGCTTAGCCCATTTGTATTGTCCAGTCTATATCGGCCAATACCATACCTATATCAGTGAAACATATGGTATTTGCTGCCTACATCATGTGTCAATTGATACTTTGACTCTGATTATATTTGGTTGCATTATTTTTCCCAGACTTACCATAGCTGATCTGAGGTTGTTTGGACAGTTATGGTTAAGGTTATGCTTCTTTCTGCCTGACATTATGGTGTAGCTGATGTTGGAAAGACATACACCTGTAGGTGTTGTGGGATATGTTGTAAGTGAAATAACTTTCCTCTAGGTGGATGTGTTATTCATGGGTACACTGGTTATCAGTTGTGTAAGTGTTAACTCTGTACTTAGGTATTGAGGATCACATCAGGACAGTTGTTAGTGATGTAGGTGTATATGTGACTATGCATCTGATTAGTGGGTGCAGAAACTCCTGATGAATCTATAGCTACTATTTAGATAGATGTTTTCCAGACATGTACTGTGATTTAGCAATGCCCACTGTATGGGAATGACACATGTAGTGTATACCTCAGAAAAGTTTGCTATTGTGTAAGTAATGTATAGAATGATGAATTAGGCATGTGATTGGAAGTCAAGATGCTATGTCCTGTGTGAAGTGTGATGACTTACCTTTCATGGAACATGACTTCTGGTAATGGACTGGGCAGGTGAGCAGTCAGAGTAGGCATGATATTGTGTTATTAGTCTCCTGCATTTCCTTAGACTGATGTTATGATGGACAGTGATGAGATCTATGGGGGTACATGTTTTGGTTTAGTCAATCCATGTAATGCATGATATTTTTGAGTAACAGGTGATTTGATGGGATGGTCAAGTAGTGGTCAGATGGTTGGCTTATGTTTTCGGTGAAACTGTTGTCAAATGGGAAAGTTGGAAGTATCTTCTTGTGACATTATGTAGGCCACGAAGGGTTTTTGACTGGGCCTTTCCTAGAAGGAGATGTTTAGCTATTGTTGTGCATGTTGTAATGTTTGTGTGTTTGAAGAATGTGATGACCCTCTCTCTCTCTCTCTCTCCCTATCTCTCTGTTTGTGTGCATCAGCATCAGCAGGCAAAGGAGACAGGACACAAGTGATTGGGAAAGCTGCCAGCTGAGTGAGTGCTGAGAAAACTGACAGTGAGGGACCCAGGTGCCCAGAGAGTGAGGGGGTTAGCACTGGGGAGACAGGATCGACGTCATCATTCTTTGAATCCTCCTCCTGTGGACACTCCCTGGCGGTGGGGGACCATCTGGGACCACCCCATCACCATCTTTGTCCGCCACTCCCCTTTCTACCACTGCCCTCCCTGTACCTCCCTACCCAGTTGGCCGTGCCGCTCATCCAAGAGGGTGGGTGTCTCCTTTGCCGCAGGCACATCTGCCCCTGCCCCTGTGAGCCCTGCTGCCCTCAGTGAGGAGGCTATTGACCATCTGAGGTCAATCACTGTGGGTCAGTCGACCATTGTGAATGCCATCCAGGGACTTGCAACTCAAGTCCAACAGAGTAATGTGCTCCTGGAGGGCTTTCAGGGTGTACTGGCTGGCCCACAGAGATCCTTTCAGGTTCTGGCCTCCACACTGGTGACAGCCAGTCATCCTTTGTCTTCCCTCCCCCTCCACCTTCCTCTTCCAAATCCTACACCCCTCTTTCCCAAACCAGCCAAAGCACACAGACAGACAAGCATGAATCTACCTCACTATCCAGGGGTAGCTCAGACAAACACAAGCACCACAAGACACACCACTGGCATACACACAAACAACATACACCTGCAAACACAACAACAGACACAACCTGCCCTGACACCCCCACAACCCCAAGCATCACAGACAATACACCAGACACACACCTGCCTACACCACAGTATAATTCACAGATCCAGCCACTATACCTATCCTACCCACAGACAGCACAACAGCAGACCCCCAGACATCCACTCCAGTCACCACATCCGCTGACACCATAACCACTGACACGCCTACATGCAGCACATCCACCATACTTGCAGTCACTAACCTAACAGACAGTCACCCACCCTCCATGGCATACCCCAGCACCTCCACCCCCCTTAGTCCCATACACATAAATGCTGTCACTCACCCACCCAAAAGACACCCACCACCCAAAAACATACCTCCCACACACACGCACCCACGACACCCACACCGACACGTCAGACAACTACTCCCTCACCCTCGACTCCCAAACCACCTTCTGATGACCGTCCCTGTGTGTCTAAAAAAGTGTTCCTTTCATGTTTTGACCTTTTCCCTAACCCTCTTCTCCCTGTGAGACCCCTAACCATTCCGTTTCCCTCCTGAGGCCCGTCTCTTCCACCTCCAAGACATCCCCTGCCCCTCAGCAAGTACCCAGGTCCCTCCCCCACCAAGATGTCGACCCCTCACAAAAGTACTCAGCCCTCCCCTAAGCCCAAGCCTAAACCCCCCTCTCAAACCCAAACTCAAAGCTACCCCTCCCAAACCAAAGCCCAGCTCCCCCTCCTGCCCCCCTGATCCCTGAGGTGCGTGCCTGCCCGCTTGATGCCCCTACCTGTAGAGGTTATATGGCAGTCAGGAATCAAGTTGGGGGCACACAGATGTGCATTGTGTGCATGTTGCACATTGTAGTTTTGGACTAGCTTTTGGCTTTGGACATTTTAAAATTATTTATTCCTTAATAATATAATTGGGCCAACCAGTTGTTGGGTTCGAAGTTACATCTGTGTCCTGTATTTCGTTTGTTAGAACATATCCGTTCCTGGCTGACATTGTTTATGTGTGAGTATTTGTGTGTAAGTGGTGGTTGTGCTATCTGTTTTGTCTGGGAAGCATGTGAGGTTGTGTGCAGTGCATTTGTCCCCCAGTGATGGGTGTGTGTTATGTGATGGGCATGTGTATGTTGGAGACATGTTGTTGTGATGGTATTGAGTGGTGTTTGTGTTGACGTGCTTGTTGCAGTATTGTGTGCCTTTGTGTGCTTGTACTGTGTGACTGAGTGAGTGTGATGAATGGGATGTCAGATACGTTGTGATGTGTGTTTGTCGGGGTAGGTTGAATGCTGCATTGTATGGTTGTGTGATAGTGTGAGTTTGTTCCCTGTTGGTGGTACTTTGTGTTGTATGTGTGATTTGCCAATGGGTAGTGTCTGCTGTGGGTGCTTGCCAATGCTTTGATGGTGTTGCGTTTGTGGTGTCATTCGGTGGTGTTGTGTGTTGTTGTTTGTGACTGTGCCGGTGTTGTGTTTCTGGTGGTAGGTGTGTGTTATTGACGTATGTGTGATTGCTGTAGTGTGTGTACTGTGTATGTATGTGGATATCTGTGAGTTGTGTGTCAGTGTGTGGTTACATGTGTGTGTCACCCTCGCCCCCGTTACTAATTGGTTTGTGGTGTGAAAGTACTTTGACATTTCACAACAGTGATAGGTAAGCGTGTGTACTCACGGTAGCTGTTGTTGTTGTCGTTGCTGATTCTTTAGTCGTTAGGCGAGCAGGAGCAGCAGGAAGATGTGTAGTTCTGGTTCCATGGCGGCTCCTGATGATTATGGCTTCTCGAAGGTGAGTGTCTCCTTTTATACAGTTGGTTTCCAACTGGACTTCTGTGGTGGTGTTACAGTGGCGGAAACCTTGGCAGTGTGAAACCGCGTAATCTGTCTGGCAGAAACATGGTCTGTGCCGGCCTGCAGGTGGCTACTGTCGTCCGTGGCGGCTTGACCCCGCTGGCAGTGCCGACGGTCGTTTGGCTACATCCTGTTGTGAATACTGCTATGGTCATAATTTGGCAGCTTCTTCCCCAGCCTGTTGGCGGCATGACCACCATCGCCAACATGGTGGTCTACTGACCGCCAGACCCGTAATGAGGCCCTATGTTTCCATAGAAAAAGCATTTTTTGACCTGTCTATTTCTTTGGCACTGTTTGACAAAACTTCACAAAATTTTCCAGAAAAAGTGTTTCAGTGATTCTTGTTGTCCATGGGAAGTTTCGGGGTGATCTGTCAAGTGGAGGCAGAGAAAAAAGGGGTGTCAAAAAAGCTGCACTTCCCATGGTAATTCCCATAGGACCTTTGAACACACCTACAGCCTGAAACACTGCCACTGGACAGAATTGCACCAAATGTGGCACAAAGCTAGCTTTCCATATGCAGATTACGCTTTTTCTTATTTGTGTAAATCTGTTCAGTAGTTTTCTAGAAATTAAAAGAAATCCACATTTCTATGTCTCTGGCCATGACAACTTTGTGAATAATGAGGAGATCGTGCAGGGCAATGTCAAAGCCTGGATACAAACAAGGTCTCTTGTCCCAGTCACTTACAAATATGTGACAATGTCATGGAAATGGTAAACAGACTATGGGGTCACTATGACACTGGCGGTCTGTGTCGCTATTGCGGTTTGACTGCCGCAAGCAGCGCTGCCCTGGGAATTATGACCCCCATCTCCTCCAGTTTTTACAAGGCGGTAGCACCACCATGTAAAGGCTAGTGGAGACGGGGTGCAGGGCAGTGCAGGGGTCCCTATGGCCAACCCCGTCTCACTGTTCACTTTCCGCTTTGCAGACAGTAAACATTGCGACAGGTGCTGGGGCACCCTAAGCACTGCAGCATTGCCACTGGCTCAATTATGAGCCAGCATCAATGTTGTAGGCTGTTTCCTGCTAGGCTAGCGGGCAGAAAGACAATTTCCGCCCGCTGACCCAGCGGGAAACTCATAAGAGGGCCTACAGGAAGGAAGCCGCACTGCGGGCAACCTGACCATGGGAGTTTGGCAGAAGGCCTTTTCCGTCCGCCAAACTCATAATGACGCTCTATGTGTCAGTAACCTACTGCTCAAAAAGAAAAGAATTATCATAATGCACCAAAAACTTTAAGTACATTTTATAAGTATTTTGAAGAAGGGCAACCAAAAATAAAATATTAATGTTCCTTTCCTTATCGTTCACAAAAAATGTAAACCGTATATCCAATGTCAATTGAAAGATGCTCCCCCATGTGACTACCCTTCCCATACCCGATTTCGGACAAGGAAGAACAAAGCCCTTTCTTTGTACAAAGAAGCAAGGCATTCACTTGGCCAAGTGGCATTAACTCCCCTGTACACCATGTTAATTCATCGGGGGATATCAGCACCTGTATAAATTACATGTCATGATTCCCTCAATCAACTATACACCGAATACATGCATATGGATTACCATATTTCGCTCAATCTTCATACATAGTTTTAACAGTGCTATTGCCAAGTGGCTCTTTCTACTCCATTCCCTGAGCAGTACAGGCCACAAAATGTCTATAAATCACATATAACGGATACCCTAAATAACAACTAAATACAATCCTAATACTAATCCAGAATTTACCCAACCAAACCCAATTGTGTCACCTATCCAAAACCCTCCCCAATTATCAAATAATGATTCATTTTCATTCCAAACATTGTAAAAAATATAAAAAACAATGACAAAAACAAGATGATGGAAATACAGAAAAACAAAAACATAAAAATTGTCAAAAATAATACAAGGACATCGGCTAATCCTCACAGTCCCTAGATGAATCAATATTCCAAAACTCATCCACTATACAGAGAAATACAAATGTCACAATTCTTAGATGAACCAATATTCCGAAGCTCAGCCAATATGCACATGAAGTTCCTCAACTTGGTTCAATCCTCCGGGATGTTTACTGTTGAGCCTGGTGATATATTCTGATTCCAACTTTCTCAGGGTATGCTCTTTATCACCACTTCTTGCACTTACAATGACCCTGACACCCCCAAAAAAGGAAACTCCATCAGTTTTGGGGTTATGAAACAATTCATAATGTTGGGCAACTAGATAGCTGGGATCCCCATTCCTGATTGCACACAGATGTTCTAAAATTCTGTTTTTCACTGGAAAAATTGAGCTCCCAACATATTGGAGTCCACAAGGACTACATCAACTACATCAAAACATAAACAACAAAATCACTTCTGCAATTTATGAACATGTGTATTCCAGCAGTCCTCCCCGTGGGAAGTCTATGTCTTTTTATTACAACTATAGCTACAGGTCTTACATTGCCCATATTTGTAAATACCGTGTAACTGAATCAACCATGATCCTTCGCCCTTCTGATTGACGGTGTAATAGCTGTACACCAACACGTCCCTCAAGAAACTGCTCTTTCTTTAAGTTATCAAAGAATGGGGGCTAATCAGGTATCCAATAACTGGGCCAGATCTCACTAGATGCCACTGTCTTCTCAATGCTCGACTGATTGAACTCAACTCTCCAGTATATGTTGTTACCAACCTCGGCTCATGAACATCCAGGTTTTTCTTCCTAGATACCAACAAACTATCCCTGCTCACCTCCCTTACCTTATTATAGGCTACCTCAATGACTTTTTGTGGGTACGCTCTAGCCTTAAACCTAGCAGCCATCTTGTTTTTTTCTGCCTCAAAAGATTGTTCTGTGCTATTGTTGCACTTGGATCTCGTTGATTCCCCATAGGGGATAGTCCATTTGAGTTTAGGTGGATGATAACTTCAAGCATGCAAAATGCTGTTACCTGCTCTCTACTTTCTAAAGATATTAGTCTGAATTGTGTCTCCTTCCAATCTGACCAACAGATCCAAATATTCCATCTCATGCTGGTGAGTCTTATAGGTAAATTTCAAATTCAAATTATTCTCACCAATCCAATTGAGGAAAGCATTCAAAGTATCATGCGGACCGTCCCAGATTACAAAAAGATCGTCAATATACCATGCCCATAATATTATGTGTTGTGTCCATTTCCCATTTGCCTCAGTCCAAATACACTGTGCCTCCCACCAGCCCATGAAAATGCCAGCAAAACTGGGAGCAAAACAACTTCCCTTTGCTATCCCAGTGAGTTTCCTGTAGCATTGGTCATTAAAAAGGAAAACGTTATTCTCCAAGCACAAACACAACCTATTCAAGAGCATCATAGAATGATCATAAAAGGAACAAGGGTTTATCCCTGAAAAAGTATCTGCATGCCTCTATTCCCAAATCATGATCTATACAGGTATATAGTGAGACTACATCTATAGTCACCAAAATATAACTGATTTTCCAGGGTCTATCCTGTATCTTAGTAATGGAATCTCTGCTATATCTGCAATAAGCCAGTAGGATAAAAACATAAAGACATAGAAAGAAATCCAGGTAAATAGATGAATTCTCCAAAGACTAATATTGGCTGAAATGATGGGTCTCCCCAGTGGTTCTGTACTATGCTTGTGAATCTTTGGCAGCATATAAAAACATGGCGCTGTGGTTTCTTCACCCAAAAAAAATGATGTTCTTCAATACTTATAATGCCTTGCTCGTGCCAATCAGAAATCCTGGAATGATATGCTACCACTACCTGTCTGTACTGGGACTCAGACGATAGTTCATAATAACTACCTGACTGTCTCAACTGTCTTTTGGCCTCCTTTTGATATGCATTAATTTTCCATTAAAAAAACATTGCCCCACTTAACAGCAAGTTTGAAAACAAATGAAGTAGCTTGCCTTAGGGTGTCTAAAGCCAATTTCTGCCCTTTAGTTAAATTCTTCATGAGTTCTGTCATCATTACTTCATGAAACTTATCAATACTGTCATGGGGGTTATGGGATTACATTTGAATTTAGGTCTAAAATAATCTCTAGTAGTCCTATCCAGTTCTAATCCCAGATCACAAAACAAATCTCTCTCTGAGTCCCAATATCTCCCTACTGATTCAAATTCCTTTAGTAGAGCAAGAGCCTCAATAGCACCCATACACAGATTATCAAAAGTAGAATCATGTACAACCTCTGAAACAACATTGCCTTTCAACCGTTGTTTGCTCTTTTGTTGCTCCAAATTTTTCAATAATTTCAGTTTTCTTATATACAAAAATAAGTAAATTCTAGTTCTAGAATAATCAAAGTTTGCAACAGGGTAAAATGAAAGTCCCAGTTCTAGGAGTGAAGGTTCATCAAATCACGGGTAAAAAGATGAATGACAGTAAGATTGTTCTCACCCATTATTTTTCCTTCTTGGTTTGCTGTGTATTTCTTCCATGCAGCAAGATATATTTTTTTACTCGTGCCACCCTTTATAATTTTACCCCTCCTTTGCGGTTACCACCTCTTCCTCTTCGTGGCTTCCAGCGGGGTCTCGGGTTTAACTGTGAAAAAATATACTCCTCTAAGGTAGTAAGGTGGCACATTTGAGCCACAGCACTCTGCAATTCCTCTATATCTGATGGATTGTCTGAGCTTGATTCTGAGGTAATTGATTCCTGCTGCCTCAGTGAGTTAAGTTGTACAAATTCCTTCCTGGCTGCATCATATTATCTCCCGAATTTCAGAACCCTGGCTGTCGCATAGTCAATCTTGTCCGACATAAACTTGAGCTTCTTCTTGATCTTACAGTAATTTCTTCCTCATATTTTCACAACCTAAAATCCATATCTTTAAAAAAGACTGCACTTCTTCCTGGGCGGTATTGTACTCCGAAGTTTCTCTCAATTTCTTAATCTCTTCACCCGCCTTCTCTATTGCTACATACTTGGATAACAATCCAACCATGTTTTTACAAGTCCCAGCCATTAGGAGAGACCATTCCTCAAGTAGGTTAAGGTGGGAGTTCTGATAGTAGGTGTTATCAAAATCCTGAGTCCCCTCTGTCTACTACAACATAATTATTCAAAGAAATCACTTCCTAGCTCCGGTTCACCTCCTTTCTGCATAATTTCTCATACTGAGCAAGATCCTGTTGCAAAGTTCTCTCTGCATTAGTATTTTCAGATGTTCCGTTGTCAGAGTAGAACCCCTCTCCCCTGTTTCGTTTTTATCAAATAAATTACGGGTCACTTCCAATCTTTTCCAGATAGCTTGAATCATCTTGAACTCACTTCCAGCTATCCCAAAATATGTATTGAATTTTAAAGTCACTTTTTGAGCAGTAGGTTATTGACACATAGGGGGTCATTATGACTCTGGAGGTCTTGAGAATGCCAGGGTCATGGTGGCGGTTGGACTGCCATTAATGTGGCGGTCCGACATCCACCTTACGACTGTGGCAGTAGTGCCACGGTCGGACCGCCAGCCCCATCAGTTTTCCTCCACAGGAGGGACTGGCAGTGCTGGTGGTCCTAATCTGCCAGGGCAGCACTGCATGCAGTGCCACCCTTGGAATCACAACCCTCTTCCCCACCAACAGTTACATGGCAGTAGCACTGCCGTGTAACTGCTGACGGAGACGGGGTCAGGGGGCACCCCTGGCCAGCTCCGTCATGATGTTAACTGTCTTCTTTGCAGACAGTGAAAATCGCGACGGGTGCTGGTGCACCCTACTCACTACAGCATTGCTGACAGCTCTATTATGAGCTGGTGTCAATGTTGTAGGCTGTTTCCTGCTGGGCCGGCGGGCGGAAACATAATTTCTGCCCGGTGACCTAGCAGGAAGCTCTTAATGAGGCCTGCGGGAAGGTGGCCGCACCGGCATCAAACTGACTGTCGGGACTTTGGTGGACGGCCTTTTCCGTCTGCCGAAGTCATAATCGACCCTATAGTCTGTTTACTGTTTCCATTACATTGTCACATATTTGTAAGTGATTGGGACGAGAGACCTTGTTTGTAACCAGGCTTTGATAAAGATGGAAGTTGAAACGCAGCAGCCTTTTGAATAAATCTTTGGTGATTTTTCATCCCTGGGAGTGAGAGTACTATCTGTTGTTGATGGTGACACAGCGCTGTTTGGCATATATATATATATATATATATATATATATATATATATATATATTTACAAAAAATAAAAAAGAATATATATATATTAACTGAAAAAAACAAAGGTTACAGGGACGTTATATTTGGACTTACATTTCACTCATACAAAACCAGTGAAATTCAGCAGTTATAGTTACCTGAGCTAACTATGATTGACCCTCCCGCAATGCACTGCTTATGACCTCTCACATTACATCATTCATGACAGGGTCAATGACATCACTGATGACATCCCAAATGACCTCATTGATGACATCACTGATGACATCCTCCACAGAACCACTCCCAGACTCACATACCCACAGAACCTCTCATACACCCATACAATCACTCACATACCCACTTACTTATCCACAGAGCCACTCACACACCCACTCAAGCACACATATAGACACTCACTTACCTATAGACCTAGTCACACAGCCACACATTCAGATATACAGTCACTCTCACAGCCACTCATTTACCCATACAAACACTCACACACCCAATCACTCACCAATACAGCTTCTCACGCATCCAGTCACTCACCCATTACAGCCACTCAACAGAGCTGCTCACGTACCCATACAATCACTTACGTACCTATTCACACATTCATACAAGCACTCACATATCTACTCACTCACCCATACTGCTACTCAGCCAGTCACTCACCCATACAGCTACTTATACACCTAATTATTTACCCATACAGTCACTCACACACCCACTCCCACACCCATACACCCACTCACACACCCATTCACTCAAGGGTACACAGTCATGCATCGACTCACATAATATCTATTTGAAATAGTATTACCCAATGGTAGTACACAAGGTGTATTAATTTACCTTAGTATATACTTCAACACTCAAGAACTGTTATGAACCACTCAGAATCATTTTATGATGTCATCAGTGAGGTCATCAGTGATGTCACTGACCATGTCATGAGTGAAGTAATATGTGAGGACATAAGCAGTGCATTGCAGCGGCGTAAGTTATAGTTAGCTCAGGTAACTATAACTGCTAAATTTCACTGGTTTTGTACGAGTGAAATGTGAGCCTGTTATGATATCCCTGTAACCTCTTTTTTTTTATTGAATATATATATGCGCCAGGTATAATGTATGCAAGGGGGGTGTTCCCCCATTAGGGGGGGCAAAAAAATGGCAAAGAAATCAAGGAGATTTCTTTGCATCTTTTTTTTTCTGCACTTTTAATGCCTGCTCAGAGCAGTTGTTAAAAGGAGGCTTTCATTGGTTACAATGGGTCTCTGGGTGCTTTGCAGGTTAGCATAAAAAATGTTGGTGCTAAACCTACAAAGTGGCGGACTAGCATAAAAAATTCAGACGCTAGTGCCCTAACTACTAGCATGGTGCGCAATATTTTGAATATGGTGCACACATGGTGGCATTAGGGGGGCGCTAAGGGACACAAGAAAAGTGGCACTGCACTGTGTGCAGCACCTCTTTTCTTAAATATGCCCCTAATGTTCTCACTACAAGTTTGACGGTCGGGCAAGCTGACCTCCAAGCTCACAGGATGAGACCACCGTCAACTTGGCTGCCTCACCCCTGTGATATTGCAATGTTCCCGCCAGGCTGACTGGCCAGAACCTTGTATTATGATGTTCCCGCCTGTCAGTCCGGCGGGAACAGTGCTACAGTACTGGTCTCAGCTCCCTTAAGGGAGCCAAGGCCAATACCATAGCACAACAGCACCCTCGGAATGTAGACAGCAGACAGTGTGAATTCAGAGGGTGCTGGGTAGGGAGGGCCCACTGCACTGCTCACAACATGGTTGTGGGAAGTGCAGAGAACCCCCTGTGGCCCCCTGCACTTCCTTTCTGCCAGCCTTTTCATGGTGGTTGAACTGCCACAAAAAAAAAAGCCTGGCAGTGTCGCCGTATCTGACCACGACTTCAACCACTGTCAGCCCATCAGGAGCCATGTTTCTGGCATGGACGGCAGTCCCCTGGCAGTCTGACCTCCAGGGTCGTAATGTAGTGGTTGGACCGCTTGGAGTGCAGAGGTCCGATCGCCACTGTGAGATTGGCAGTCTCAAGACCACCAGCCTCGTAATGAGGGCCTAAGCTATTATCCTTAAAGTTATTTCAAGTAACTATAACTCGTGCCCTAAAGTAACCATAACTCATGCTCCCATTGACATTTTAACGTAAAGTCATTTTAATTAATATATGTTAATCCAATCACCTCCCATACCTACCCTAAAACCTAAAACACCTTACCACTCAAAAACCCATACCCACCTTAAACCCTAAAAACAACTTAAAATCCAAAAACCCATACCCACCCTAATCCCTAAAAATTCCCTTGCCACCCAAAATCCGATGCTCACCCTAAACCTAAAAATTCCCTCTGACTCAAAAACCCATACCCATTTTAAAAATTATTTGCCACACATACCCACCCTAAACCCTACAATTGCACTTGCTTCCCAAAAACCTGTACCCACCCTAAACCCTAAAAATCCCCTTGCCACTTAGAAAGCTCCCTAAAACCTGAGTTTGTTCTTACCACCCAAAAACCCACACCCTCCCCAAACCCTTAAATATTCCTTGCCACCCAAAACCCCACACCCACCCTAAACCCTTATTTACACTTGCCACTCAAAAACCCATACCCACCCTAAACCATAAAATTACCCTTGCTACCCAAACACGCCGTACCCCCAACATAAAATTACCCTTGCCACTCAAAAACCCATGTCCACCCTAAGCCCTAAAATTACCCTTGCCACCCAAAAACTCATACCCACCCTAAACCCTACAAATACCCTTGCTAACCAAAAAAATACCCACCCTAAAACCTGAAATTACCATTGCCACCTAAAAACCCATACCTACCCCAAACCCTAAAAAGTCCCTTGCCACCCAAAAATCCATACCTACGCGAAACCCTAAATAATACACTTACCATGCAAAAACCCATACCCACCCTAAACTGTAAAAATTACTTACGTGCATATGTGTTTGTGTATATATATATATATATATATGTATATATATATAAATAGGTTATGGTTGCAGGGATGTTATAGTTGGGTTCACCTTTTAAAAGTACCAAACCATAGAAATTCACCTGTTATAGTTAGAGTTATCTTGAATAACTGTAACTTGGCCAATGCAGTTGCTTCAGCATTATCAAGTGCAGGAGCCTGTGCTTATTTTCTTTTAAAAATTTTATTGGATCCATGAATCTGCTGCGACTCGTGGCAAAATTTAAAAAAATGTATTTTTAGCTCTGTTTTTTTTTCTAAAGCTGAGTCCCAAGATGGTTGGCAACTCTTCCATGTTGAAGTGTTTGCAGCCAATCAGATCTCAGCACGAGATCGAGAGGGTTCATGGAGCGGTCGCGGAGCGGTCGCAGAGCGTTCGTGACCCTATATATAAAAATTACTGAATGGATTTACACCAAATAACAAAAAAGGTGCTTTCTGGATCAAGAGCTACCTTTCTGCCAAAAGTGGTGCAATTTTGTCCAGTGGTTCAGGCACTATCGCTGTTCAAAATCCCTATGGGAATCAACATAGGAAATGCTCCTTTTTTGACCCCCCATTTTTCTCAGCCCCTGCTTTACAAATCACCCCACAACTTTCCAGACAGCATCTGATGTGACTGTCGAATTTGTTTGTAAAATTTTGTGAAGGTTCGTAAAGTGCTGCCAAAGATATAGGCAAGTGAAAAACAGCTTTTTCTAACTATAACTACCTAGTGGTGACCGCCATTACGTGAAATGTAGGATATGGGACCAAACATATACATAATATATACATATATATATATATATATGTATATATATATATATATATATATATATCCATATACATATATATATATGTATATATATATAAATATCTATCTATCGAAGAGAGAAGTGTTCCATATCATTTTATTGCACAAACTGTACTGAAAAAAACCCTTGGTGACCCAGGTAAAATCCATTGGCGCACACTAATAGGAGATGCGTTTTGGGTGAAACTGACAGCCTTTCTCAATCCAAAACAATGAGCTGCTTTGATTTCTCATTATACAGTAATTAACCACTAGATGTAGAAAAAATACTTTTTGTTTCTTGTCCGCAACTCAATATAATTAGTTTCCATAAATACACATTATTGTGCACAAATTATATAAATCCATTTCCGTTAACCTCTAGTAGGTGAGTAACTGTAATTCTTTAGCGCTTGATGTTGCAATCACTTTAGTAATTTTCAATGTATTAGTCTGCAGCAAAGAAATTGTTCATCCCAAATATTTTCATACACATGCAAACCAAGGCGGCTTGTTCCTAGGCAGGCCATGGCGCCCCATATACATTGTGCAGTTTGTCATCCAAACGTAATATTGGTTTCCCTCCTTTCTGCTTGGCTCAAAGCCCACAGTACCCTGCTCCTGACATCAGTCAATCAGGAATGGGCACAGAGCCCTCACACAGAGAGAAACAGTCCTCGCCAACAGAGCCTGCTGACTCTCAGTGCCAACCCTCTCCCTGCTCCAGCCCTCTCTCCTGCACCAATCCATGTCCAAAGGAGAGCCGGTATTTGACATCCAAAGTTACACAGTAGTAGTTCCTGGCTTGCTACCAAATCACAGGTGGTGCAGGTTTTAGCGCTACTGCAAGCGCTTTCAACAACCATCAACACCATTCTCTGCTCCAAAGAAAGCCTGTACTTCAAAAGGAAAGTGTTCCATATAATTTTATTGCACAAATTGCACTGAAGAAATATATATATTTTACCTACTGGTGGCTGCCAGAAGGCAGTTATAGCTAGCACCTAGACTCCATAGGAAAATCTTTTTTTGTTTTGGCAGTAACTTTGGCACAGTTTGGCAAATCCTCACGAAATGTTCAAAACTAGTTTGCCACTCACTTCAGCTGCTGTGTGGAAAGTTTTGGGATAATTCATCAAGCAGGTGCAGAGAGAAAGAGGGAGTCCAAAAATGTGTTTTCCACATGCAATTTCCCATAGGGATTTTAAATACAACTACAGCCCGAACAGCTAAACAGAATTATGCCATATTTGGCAGGAAGCTAGATCTTGGTCCAGAACGTGTGTTTTTTTGTATATTGGTGCAAATCAGTTTAGTAGTTTTGGTGTTATTAGAGGAAAAATAAATTTACATATCCAGGGACACAGAGGGTACAGATCTCAAAATTAGATGTAATTGGCTGCCAACACTTCAACCAGGAAGCATTGGCAGCCATCTTGGGACTCAGAACCAAGCCTGAATCCCCCCAAAAAATCTTTAAAAAAAGAAAAAAACGTGGCAGGGTAGGAATATCCTGACTCCCTAGGCCTGGTGTTGGGGCTGCCTCTGTCCCCCTTTACATACTGGCCAGGCCGTGGGGTGTGGGGTCCCCAGGGTCAATATTGGCACAGGGAGGTGGGATGCATGGCCCCCTCTCATTTAAGAATAAGTCAGGTCCCAGTAGATGGAGTCCCTGGGACCAAAATCACCCGGGAGGGGTGCAGCATGCCCCATCCCCATTTAAATATGTAGAGGTGGGGTGTGTACCATAGTTACCATAGAGCATGAGTTATAGTTACTTAAGATAACTGTACCTATAAGTGCTGAATTTCTATGGTTTTGTGCGTGTAAAATGTGACCCTAACTATAAAGTCCCTGTAACCTTTGTTTTTTTATAAAATAAAAAAAAATATATATATATACATATATATATCTATGTCTAGATAGATAGATAGATAGATAGATAGATAGATCCTTCTCCTTTTACCACAGAAAGAAGCCACACCAACCAGGTATTTCTTCAACATTTTTCATTGCATGTGACCACTTTTACGCATTTCTGCCAGGAAACGGCCTTGCTCACAAACAATGGGCACCGTTTTTTTCTTTGAATTTAAAGTGCACTCATGCTCAACGATCAGTAGCTTTCTTTGTAGCAACATAACATTACCTTGGGTTACATCAATCCTCGTCTTATTAACAGTTTTTTGCATGGCACTCCTATTTAGGAAAACAACGTATTTCACATTCTTTTAATGATTTGTCACCTATACTCATCCATAATCTTTGTTTTAGCATTTTTTCCATTGTTCCAAATGCCAAAAGTTAGCGGTGATATATACTCCTCTGCATGCACTGTATCTCCCCAATTGTGTACACATCCATGTACCCTCTCAGTAAAGGGCAGAAAGCAAAAGATAGTCAGTACTTTTAGAAATTAAACTTATAGAAATGCATTTTTTTTAAAACATTCCATAAATGTTAGCCTCATTTGGACGATTATCAACCCATATTTGAAATTTAATCTATCCCCGTATAACTAACGTGCAATCAGTGATTCTTCTTGTCCAATATCATACATGCCCAAGTGGGCTTTTATTTTGTGCTACCCTCATGCTCACAACACCATTAAATAGCCCAAATGGGCTTACTCTCACATCTATCATTTACTATTTGCCCAGCTACTCCATGCAAAATGACCATACTCTTCATCCTGTTATTTGATGTAATCTCCATGTTTCCATAAAGTGCTTAGTAACTGTTGTCCCTTTCCAAAGTGCTATCATATCCCAAACCTTAACGTTGATTAAAAACAGTTAAAACTGGCTCAGTTACACCCTTGTTCCAACTGATGCCTAGGGAGCATCTATGCAGCAATCTTCTCTACAAATGTATGTGACATTCAAGCCTGTTGGTACCTTCATGTCAAGTTCTGTAACATATCGTGATCCTAACCATCTCAAGATCTTCTCCTTGTCTCCACCCCTTTTGGATGTTGGGTCCGCATCAATCACACAGTATACTAACTTACTGGCATCATTTGCATGATGTTCCTCAAAGTGTCTTGCCACTGAATAATTTATACCCTTGTTTCCAATTGCTCGAATGTGTTGCAGAATATGTTTGAGCACCTGAAGAGTGGTATTTCCTACATACTGCAAGTCACATGGACATGTTAATACATATACAGTATGGTCTGTCTTGCATGTATATATCCCTGTGATCTTATTTACTCCTTTTTGTAATAATACCTCATATTCTTTTGTTGTGTAGCCATTTTAGCTATAATTTTAGACATGTTATTTTAGCAAACTAGGCCTGCCACTGTGCACTTTAACCTAGATATGTTTTATTCATATTATTTTAACAATAGCCACATTTGTGGTCTTGTTTTATTTTCTCTATCTAGCTGTTCTTTGCTTAGGCCAGCACTGCGTTCTTAAACAAGACATTTCTTTGACTCTGTGTTATTCTCAAGGCCGTAGTAAGATAGGTTGCTGGCAAAAGTGGTACGCTTTGTCTCTAATGTTCACAGAAACATACACACTCTTACATGGGGATCCTTTCTTGGAACATCAGCTGTTTTATTATAAAAACACTACTTTGACTCATGTACATTAGAGGGAGATTCCAGCCAGATAACCTCAACTGTATGCTGATTGATGAGTGCTCCGCTGCAGCTGCTTATGTAGACTATAGGCCTCTTGCTCAGGTATGAGGGATGATGAATTCCCAGGGGAACCTGAAGGGCATAATTAGAGCTTAATATGCTGTGCCCCAACATAGTCTAGGTAGGAACTATTCTAAAAACATCGTAGTGACAAAATGGTAGCTTTATTTTTGTGTTTTACTCTCCGTGTCACAATTCTAATCGTGTCATGCTTCATCGTCCTAGTTATTGCAATACATGCTTTATTATCTAAGATGTAGTTAGTTCAATAAACCTTATTGAACTAAACTCTGTCTCTGATTATCCCTGCATATGTGAGACTAATGTAACTGAGAGAAACGGATAAGATCTGAGTGACCACGATTTCCCTGAGGAGTCATTTATGTCATGTGCCCGGTTGCCCAATCATGCCTGCTCTTGGGTGGAGATGAGGCACTGCTAGCTAGCCAGACAAAACCCGGATTAGGCCGACAGGTGTCACCTGGTGTGGGATGAGACTCAGTCCCCCACAAGTGATTCTGCCACCCAAATCCAGTAGTCTCATTAAGATAATGAGAAACTATGCAACACTTTGGTCTCTTTACCTTGGAGGCATGCCTTATACTTACTGCACCTTTTAAACCCTTGGGCTTGGTCCAACCACGTTACCTTCTTCACTACCTCCAGGCTACTTTTGACTATGTAGTCCCTCATAGAACTAGCTCTTCTAAAGTTCAAACCTGGTCTTTTAGGTACCAATTGCCCAATAATAATATGGTTGTGCCCAATCAGATGCCAGTTTTTGGTCAAATTCTCTGTATGGATCCTTCCTGTTTGCTGTACCTGGTGATCATCCTCCCACATTGACTTGCCTTCTTTCTCTTAGATTTTTACAGGAACTTTTCTCTAGTTTCACGTGTAGCTTTCCTCTTTGTGCTCTCAATCCACTGACTGGAGTATCCTCTTTCGATGAACTGCTCTGACAGTTCTTCCAGAGCTTTCTCACACTCACCCTGTTCACTATAATTCCTCCTTATTCTCAAGCACTTTCCATAAGTGATGCTACAGATCAACTTACATGGGTGGAAACTGCTTGCATGAAGGAGGGAATTCACTGCCAATGTTTTTCTATACAGCCTTGCTTCCAATCTCCTGTCTCTCACTTAGATTATCAAATTAAGAAAATTCACTTGCTCAGCACTTATGTCACATGTGAGGCATTAAATTTAAGCCATTTTTATTGATCTTCTTTACAAATCTCTCAGCACTGTCAACTGTTCTATTCAAGATCGCAAACACATCATTAATGAATCTGCACCATAGAACCACCTTGATGTTCCGATGACCCTGCATCCGAGATGGAAGCACCTGCTCCTCACACCAGCCCATATGTAAATTTTCATAGCTGGGAGTGAAGCAGGTACCCATTGTGTACCGCTTACTAGTATGAAAAGCTCATCCTCAAATAAGAAATAGTTATTATGAACACATTTTGATGATTTGTACCACCATTTGAGTATGTTTCCAGAGACTTAAAGGCCTTGTACTCAGAAGGTGTTTCACTGCTTTGATCCCCTTGGGGTGTTCTATACTTGTATACAAAAAAGTAACATCATTTGTTAGTCAAATATAATCTTCTTCCCAAGTGATATCAAAAATCTTCTTTCGAAAGTCACCAGTATCCTGTATATAGGAGGGTAGTCCTTTTACAAAATCCCTAAGGAAACAATCCACATATTTTGAGATGTTCTCAATCATCCCCCCATAGCTGAAATAATAGGTTGGCCATAAGAGTTCTCCCTATCTTTATGAATTTTTGAGATGAGGTATAGAACTGGTGTTCTTGGGTGGTCCACTCGTAAATATTGATACTCTTCCACACTTTACAGACCCACATTGCACTATTATCTGAGTTGCTCATCATATTCTGTTTTTATTTTTTATTATATACTCATTGGTGCCCTCTCATAACATGTTGTATCATTCACTTGTTTGTAAGCTTCTGTCATATACATCTGTCTGGGCCAGAGGACAATATTACCACCTTTGTCTGAGTTCTTGATAATGTAGTCTTATCTTTCATTAACTTTTGGAAGTGGATTATTGATAAGGGCAGGTAGGTACTACACTTATCAATAGGTCACTAACCCCACTAGGTCCAGTCAGGTCTCAATAAATTAATCCCCACTCAACCCTTTGTAGTTTGGCAAAGCGCGACAAGCCTTAACTTAGGAGACAGGTGTGTAAAGTATTTAAAAATCACAAAACAGTAAATAAGTAAAGAACAAAATACAATAAAAATCCAACACCATTTATAAAAATAGACTATATTTTTATCTATAAAAATGACACCAAAATGGTTAAAACTGTAAAAGGGGAACCAGAAATATCCGAAAAAGAGCCATGCTCGGCTACAGCAAGGAGGAGGCCTCGGTCAAAATTTTTCCTTCTGACTTAGTCTTTTTCACCAATCCGATATGCATAGCAGGAGACCTTGGTGAAGAATTCTACCTTTGGACTTAGACCATTTTTTTAAACGGATATCATCATCTGGCCAAAGCTGGACAACATCCCTGGAGCCCGCCTCGGATACGCTGCATGTGAAGTCCCAGTCAACTTTTTATGTTTGGACTTTGTCACTTTTTTTGGAGCTTTTTTCCTTCAGACGGGGGTCGACCTTCCACAGCAAGTCAATTTCGATGTGAAGTCATTGGATCACCGTTCTAGGAGACCCCAGTAAAATCCTGGAATTCTGGTGCTCTGGAGCTTTTCAGCGGGATGAACCTGCATGTCATGCTGGGTCTGGGTGAGGTAAGCCGGCTTGACTCACCACAGCAGGTTGGTCCCTTTATGGAGCTTTTTCCCAAAACTCTCCAAAGTTCTCCAAACTTCTAGATCTCCTTCCAGAAGGCCTTTAAAGGTCCTTTGGGAGTCCACAGCTCACCTCAAGTTTCCAAAAGCTCTAAGATACTCCTTAAGAGTTAGGACTCCAACTCCCAGAATGTACCTGGTTCAAATCCAAAAATGACCACTAGCCTCTGGTCAGCTGGTCAGTTCCTTCAAGTTTTGATGCAGGGGACTCTGATTAGTTATTTTTCACCTCAAGCAAGCAGGGAGTCCCTTCTTGAACCAGTTGAAGACAGGCAATGTCCTTGTAGTGGTGAAGTCCAAGTGTGCAGCTGGTGTAGTCCTTCAGAGTGCAGTATCCAGGTTTAGGTCAGGGGTCCAGCAAGGCAGTCCCTCTTCTTCCCTCATTGTTCCGTGTTGGAATCTGAGATGTTGTTGCAGCTCTGCACAATGTATCCATGCTCCTGGGGTAAAAGGCAGGGTGGCCAACTGTCCAATCAGAGGCAGGGCACTACCACCTTGGATGACTACTTCCTGGGAAGTGTGGCAAAAATCAATCGCAGGGAGCAACATTCCTTAAAAGTCCAAAATGGCAGAAACTGAATTTTGGAGGGTAGGTCTGGCTGAGTCCACCCACTGGTGTGGCTAAAAATCATTGACATACCACTCTCCTGCGCTCTCCTTATCTAATATAGATGGCATCCGGTTGTTTGGGTTTTCAGGAAAAGGGGGGAGGTCTTGAGCTGCTCCAAATGTCCTTCCCTCCCTTGAAGCCCAGGTAGGCTCCTCTCCCCCATCCTGTTTCACCATCTGCTGAGGCAGATCTCCTCCCCCAGGCACTTCCATTGTGTTGAGCACAGGCCACTTTAAACCACATTAAAGCAGCCTGGCCAGGCTGCCAGAGGCTGGCCAATCAGAGAAGGCCACTACAGAGCTGAAACTGGTAACTTTTAGGAAGAGTTCTAAAGCTCTTTCCCTGAACTAGTTATATTAAATCCAACAATGTCAAGTTGTTGCATTTATTATAACAATCAGTTTGACCAAACTTGCCATATCTAGCTCCTTTGGAGACTTTATTAATTAAAATAAAGTCTCCCCATTTTACTACAATTCACTACAATGACGGAAAAACGAAACTGGCTATTTTTCCTCACCTGGGCTTATAAAACATATTTTAGAAGGTTCCTGCTTATAGTTACACTGCGCCCAACCCTGAAGGCGCCTAGGGCACACCTTAGGGGTGATGTATATGTAAAAATAAGGTAGTTTAAGACTTTATAATTCCAAAGTCGAATTTGCATGTAACTTTAATTTAAAAGCAGCCAGCAAGGAAGTCCTTCCTTGAAAATGACCCTGGGCACCTCAGCAATGCACCTATGCTGGGATCCCTAAACCTATGTGCCCTACCGTATACTAGGGACTTATAGGTAGTTTGATACTGTCAATTATAATTAGCCTAATTTGCATATTCATTTTACTCACAGGCCCTGGGACTGGTTAGCAGTACCCAGGACACCATCAGAGTCAGGAAAATATCAGCAAAATGTGAAAAATGGGGGCAAAAAGTTAGGGGACCTCTGCAATCAGCCCAGTTTTCTCACAGTGCATGTTTCAGTCCACATGTCAGAATGACTTAATAAAATAGAAGAGAAAGATATTTGAGAACTCACTTAAAACACATGCTAATCTTTCTTTCCACAGTGCAAACCATAATTTCTATGACAAAATTAACCCCCTCATTTTGTACCTTTCTGAAGTAAGGCTCATAGTTATTGAAAGTTAGCACCACCTTAGCATCATTTTGTTTATGCTAAAACGGCCCCTAACTTACCTCATATTTATATTTTGATGTTATACCCGTCTAGCGTCAAAATATCGTAGTTAGCGCCATTTTAAGGAAGCGCCAACCCACCTTGCATCTCATTGTTACAATGAGATGCAAGGTAGGCGTTCCCATTCTAAAAATGACGCTGGCCCTCTAGTGCCACATTTACCTCTAGACGCAACAAAGACGCATACCAAGGAAGTGGACTGCAAAAATGACGCTAAGTCCAATTAGCGTCAAAATGTAATGCCTGGTCAGACCAGGCATTCAAAAGAGGGCCACATACCACCACTCAAGGAAAATACACAAAAGGAGCATTTGCAACCTCCAGGAGAACATGGAATTGGTACTGCTCCAGCTTGGCACATGCCGTAGATGTCAGCGAATACAGCAGGTCCCTCCACCACACCGCAGCAACCCCAAATACCACCATAGCAGCCACAAAGACAGTGCAGAAGGCGGGAGAGGATCTTCAGACAGCGAACAACAATCCTTGGCTTCAGGGAACAAGATGTGATCAGGATGTACCGACTGAACCAGGAGTCCATTGTACGCCTGCTGCACCACATCGCACCACATCGCACCACACATCATAGCAATAGTGCAAACTCCTACAACTATTCCACCCATGACAAAACTCCTCGCTGTCCTTCATATGCTGGCATCTGGATCTTTTCAGATAACAGGTGCACAAGTCGCCGGTATGTCTCTGCCATCCTTCTTGGTCTTCCTACCTAAGGTCCTGGACGCAATCAAGCGCCTCACACCACACCACATCTGTTTCCCAAACACCCAGCAACTGCAGCAGGAGACCAAGCAAGGTTTCTATCAAATTGCTGGGTTCGTGCATGTGCTGGGTGCAATGGACTGCACCCATGTCCAACTGGTGCCACCTTCAGCAACCGAACATCTAAATAGGAACCACCAGCACACTCATTCGATAAACGTGCAGGCCATTGTGGACCATCTTAGGCTCTTCTCTAACATCCTATCAAAATATCCTGGCTGCGTCAATGATGCCTACATATTCCAAAATTCCACTATTAACATGCAGTTCCAGGATGGCCAATATGGCAATGGCATACTCAAAGATAAGCCACCATACCAATCATTACACGCACAACACACCAACCATGTAGGAGAATCAAGACTTACATCACATCAAATACACATGGGAAGGGGGACACAGATGTACAGGCAAAACACGTATGCAACATGCCACACTACACAGCAGTCATTGCACATCACAAACACATACACCCACATGTACATAAAATAGCCACAACCTGACTGGCACACCATGTGTGGACAGGAGGAGCTATGTCCCCTTTGGATACAGAAGCTGCCCACAAACCACTACAAGTGTCCACTGGTTGACAACTAAATACAGATACCACACACATTACACCAAAAAAAGAATAGCTCAGCTATCTCAATGGCATAGGCCATGGCCATTTAAAGAAAGTCACACATAGGCACAGCCCCACATAAATCATGGTGTGCAAGCCTCTGTCAGCACTTATATCAAATGCCGCCCAAGTGGTGCCATTACCAACTACATATCATCTACTCATACCTGACATACCTGTGGTGTGCACATACACCTGTCTGCTGTATTGTGTCACACACACAGGAATGCAAATTAACCTGCCATGAAAGACCATGGGATAAAATCATGAGAAATGGGGCAGCATCTACTCCAGTGTCACCTCACATGTGCCTCTTAGCACCCCCTAAGACCACAATGTCTGTTCTGTATACTAGAAACGGTCCACCATGGTGCAGAGTTTGTGTAAAACTGTAAAGATCACGGATGCCATAGTAGGACTCAGCAGGAGTATAGAGGACATACCTGGCCTTACATGCACCGTACATAGGGACCAATGGGCAAAATAGGTGTGACCGCCATCATAAAGCCTGCACTCTGCATGTTTTGAAAATGTCTGTAATAGATCATGTATTGGAAGCTAAGAGATACTACTGCACCAAATTAGATTATCCTACAAATGTGTGATACACAGCCTCGTACACTTGATGGCTGGCAATACCATCATCTGCCACAAAGGGTCACTAAGTGTCGCACTGCATGCATAGTGCCACATGGTAACATGGACGGCACAGTTTGGCTGTGTAAGGCTACCATGGTGTCTCTACATCTGACAACATTGTAATGCAAGGAGGTGGTATGTCCCATCCGACAATGGGACACTGCCTCAAATGTGGACTACACAACCCATCTTTCCAATGGTTTAGCCATCAGTTTGTAATCAATATGAAAATTCCCAGGTCTCTGAGCCACTACCTAAGATTGTCATGTCTATCAGCACAGACCTATGAAACTATTTCACAAAAACAGGAACAAATACTATACCACAAGCAAGTCTGAGTCACCATTCCACCTACAAATAGCAACTGCCATGGTATATTCCAAACCGCTATCAAGCCTTACCAACACATCTTCTATCATTCCTTTGCAGCTGATCAAGGCATACAGCCATGGTTAATGACTCTATTTGCCAGTCCCACAACGGTGAGAAGAGCATGCATATAACAAAGGGGAAACATCACTTACATTGAGGTGAATGCAACGAAATGCATTTACGATGCATTTACAAGGCATATGCGTTTACCACACATGGCTTTACCACGCATGCTTTTACCACAAATATACCTTTACCACCTATGCCTTTACAACAAATTTCATTGTAAAGGCTTGAATGGTAAAGGTATATGCGTGGTAAAGGTTTTAAAGGTAAGTACTGAAAGTATTAAGTGGGTAGAATGTATATATATATATATATATAATCATTCTCTCCCGCCGCTCGTCCCTGCGGCCCCGCCCCTGCCCTCTACTCCAAATTCTACTTCTCCCGCTGCTCGTCCCTGCGGCCCGCCCCCTGCCCCCTGCCCCCCATTGGCTGCCCCCCTTCCCTCCTCCCAGCTTCCCCTCCCTCCCACCTCCCCTTATATGGCAGCCGCCGCAAGGCCACGCCTAAGGCAAGCCCGTCTGCGCCCGTCCGCGTCCAGACTGAACCCATCGCCAGGACCCCTGGTCCCCAAGACCACCAAGGCCAGCAATGCCATTACACCACCAGCACTCTCCGGGCACTCAACACCGGATGATCTCACGCCTGCTTCCTGGCCTCCCCTAAGCACACCCAGGGACCCTTCACCTGCTGGAACTGCAGCCTCACCAGCCTCCAAATCACCAAACCTCCTGCCGAGCCTGACCGCAACTACCTCCGATGCATCGTACTCAACACCCGCACCGCACGCAAACACGCCGTCGAACTCTGGAACCTGCTCGACAACTCCACCCCGGACATCGCCTTCCTGACGGAGACCTGGATGAACTCCTCCTCGGCCCCAGACATCGCCATAGCCATTCCGGATGGCTACAAGATCACCCGCAGGGATCATACCAACGGAGTCGGAAGCGAAATTGCCATCGTCCACAAGAACACCATCAGGGTCACGACCTGTACCAATGACACCCACAGCACCGCCGAACACCTGTACTTCCAGATCCACACCAACCCCAACACCACCCTCAGAGGAACCCTCATCTACAGACCCCCGGACCACGGCCTCAGTTCTGCGACTCCATCGCCGACCTCGTCAACAGGCACGCCCTAGCCTCCGCTGACTACGTCCTCCTGGGCGACCTGAACTTTCACCTGGAGAATAACAACGACCCCAACTCCACCACCCTAATCGACAACCTCGCCACCCTCGGACTCAGACAACTCGTCACGACTCCAACACACTCCGCTGGCCACACGCTGGACCCCATCTTCTCCGCTAGCCCCCACGGCACCTTCAGACACATCACCGAACTCCCATGGACCGACCACCGCAGCGTCCATTTGTGGGAGGCTGGCCTGCCTTATAGTGGGTACCTTGTGGTACTTACACCCTGTGCCAGGTCCAGTTATCCCTTATTAGTAGAATAGAGGTGTTTCTAGCAGCTTAGGCTGATAGAAGGTAGCTATGGAAAAGCAGCTTAGGCTGAACTACGAGAAATGCAAAGCTCGTACTATACCACTTATATCATACAGCACAATATCATAAGAAAACACAATACTCAGATTTACTAAAAATAAATGTTCTTTATTTTTATGACAATATGCTACAAGTATCTCAGTGAGTACCCTCAGTTAGAAGGTAAGTATTATACACAAGTTATATCTACACAAACCCAAAACAGGTAAGTAATAGTAAGAAAGGTAGTGCAAACAATGTAGAATCACAATAGGATGCATTAGGCAAACATAGGTCTAGGGGCAACACAAACCATATACTCCAAAAGTGGAATGCGAATCACGAATGGACCCCAGACCTATGGGAGCTTGTAGAGGGTCACTGGAACTGTAGGAAAACAGTAAGGGTGTCCAAGATGCCCCACCCCAAGACCCTGAAAAGTAGGAGTAAAGTACCTCTATTACCCCAATAGGACACAATAGTCTTGATAGGGGGATTCTGCAAGAACCACAAACACCAGCAAAGCACTGAAGACGGATTCCTGGACCTGAGGACCTGCAAGGCAAGGGGACCAAGTCCAAGAGTCGCGATAGTGTCTGGGGGGGCAGGAGCCCAGGAAACCCCGGATGAAGGTGCAAAGAAGCTGCCTCTGGGTGGAAAAAGCCAAGGATTCTGCAACAACGAAAAGGGCTAGGAACTTCTCCTTTGGATGGAAGATGTCCCACGGTGTGCTGGATATTGCAGAAGTGTTTCTGTGCAGAAATACCACAACAAGCCTTGCTAGCTGCAAGGGCTGCAGTAGAGGTTATTGGGTGCTGCTAGGGACCAGGAAGGACCAGGATGTCGCCCCTTAGAGGAGGAGACAGAAGGAGCGCTCAGCAACTTAGAGAGCCCCCACAGAAGCAGCCAGCACCCACAGAAGTACCAGAGCAGGCACTTAGAAGATCTGTGAACCAGAGTCAACTCAGAGTCACAAGGGAGGGTCCCACGACGTCGGAGTCCAAATCAGAGGGTTGAGCACTGCAGGACGGAGTGCTGGGGACCCAGGCTAGGCTGTGCACAAAGGAATCCTTGGAGAAGTGCACAGAAGCCGGAGCAGCTGCAAATCACGCAGTACACAGGTTTGCAGTCTAGTGTGGGGAGGCAAGGACTTACCTCCACCAAACTTGGACTGAAGTATCCCTGGACTGTGAGGGTCACTTGGATCTAGCTCCTGTGTTCCAGGGACCACGCTCGTCAGGATGAGAGGGGACCCAGAGGACCGGTGATGCAGTCTTTTGGTACCTGAGTTAGCAGGGGGAAGATTCCGTCGACCCACAGGAGATTTCTTCTTGGCTTCCAGTGCAGGGTGAAGGCAGACAGCACCCAGAGCATGCACCACCAGGAAACCGTCAAGAAAGCTGGCAGGATGAGGTGCTACAATTTTGCTGGTGGTCGTCTTGCTACTTTGTTGCGGTTTGCAGGCGTCCTGGCGCAGTCAGCGGTCGATCCTTGGCAGAAGTCAAAGAGGGAAGTGCAGAGGAACTCTGGTGAGCTCTTGCATTCGTTATCTGAAGAATACCCCAGAGGAGAGACCCTAAATAGTCAGAAAAGGAGGTTTGGCTACCAAGAAAGGAGGATTGGCTAACAAGAGAGGTAAGAGCCTATCAGAGGGGGTCTCTGACGTCACCTGCTAGCACTGGCCACTCATGGCAGTCCAGTGTGCCCCCAACACCTCTGAATCCAAGATGGTAGAGGTCTGGGACACACTGGAGGAGCTCTGGGCACCTCCCCTGGGAGGTACTAGTCAGGGGAGTGGTCACTCCCCTTTCCTTTGTCCAGCTTCGCGCCAGAGCAGGGCTGGGGGATCCCTGAACTGGTGTAGATTGGCTTATGCAGAGATGGGCACCATCTGGGCCTATCAAAGCATTTCCAGAGGCTGGGGGAGGCTACTCCTCCCCAGCCCTTCACACCTATTTCCAAAGGGAGAGGGTGTAACACCCTCTTTCAGAGGAAATCCTTTGTTCTGCCTTCCTGGGCTGGGGCTGCCCAGACCCCAGGAGGGCAGAATCCTATCTGAGGGGTTGGCAGCAGCAGCAGCTGCAGTGGAAGCCCCGGAAAGGCAGTTTGGCAGCACCCGGGTTCTGTGCTAGAGACTCGGGGGTCATGGAATTGTCACCCCCAATACCAGAATGGTATTGGGGTAACAATTCTATGATCTTAGACATGTTACATGGCCATGTTCGGAGTTACCATTGTGACACTATACATAGGTAGTGACCTATATATAGTGCACGCGTGTAATGGTGTCCCCGCACTCCCAAAGTTTGGGGAATTTGCCCTGAACGATGTGGGGGCACCTTGGCTAGTGCAAGGGTGCCCACACACTAAGTCACTTGGCACATAACCTTCACCAAGTGAGGGTTAGACATATAGGTGATTTATAAGTTACTTATGTGCACTGAAAAATGGCTGTTAAATAACGTGGATGTTATTTCACTCAGGCTGCAGTGGCAGCTCTGATGAGGTGATGGTGATTGCGGATGGCGTTCTTGAAGGTGGCATGGTTGTCCGGTGTCTGTTCGAGGAGCCACTTTCTCTCCAGTTTCCGGCAGGTTTGCTTGGAGGCTCGAAGACCGCCTGGGCAACAACACACACAACAGCAAGTAGCTCTTTCACATCGTGAATGAACTCTCCAACCCCAGCTCCAGCACAAACGACATCCCACCTTCACAAGACATGTGCAACTCCCTCGCCGCCTTCTTCCACCACAGGATCACAGACATCCATGACAGCTTCAACAGCCAGACCACCCTGCCAATTACTGACTCCTCAGACTCTCCACCCACCTTCAACCACAACCCCCTGCTCGTCTGGGGCAACATGAACGAAGACGACACAATCAAAACCATGAGCACCATCCACTCTGGATCTCCGATAGACCCATGCCTGTACCACATCTTTAACAAAGCAAGCGCCTCCATCGCACCCCACCTCCGCAAAGTCATCAACATCTCCTTCGAGACCGCGACCTTCCCCGAGAGCTGGAAGCATGCTGCGATCAAACCCCTACTCAAGAAACCCATGGCGGACCTGAGAGACCTCAAGAACTTCTGCCCCATCTCCCTGCTCCCATTCCCAGACAAGGTCATCAAGAAGATCGTCAACAGACAACTGACCCACTACCTCGAAGAAAACAACATCCTGGACCCATCCCAGTCAGGGTTCCGCAGCAACCACAGTACAGAAACCGCCCTCATAGCCGCCACCGACAACATCAGGGCCCTGCTTGACAACGGCAAAACCGCGGCACTCATCCTCATGGACCTCTCGGCTGCCTTCGACACCTTCTGCCACTGCACCCTTGCACACGCCTCCACAATACAGGGATCCGGGACAAAGCTCTGGAGTGGACCACCTCCTTCCTCTCTGGCAGAACCCAGAGCATCCGCCTCCCCCCTTTCTGCTCCGAAGCATCCAAGATCATCTGCGGCGTTCCCCAAGGTTCGTCCTTCAGCCCTACACTATTCAACGTCTACATGGCCCCGCTCGCCTGCGTCATCCGGCTACACAACCTCAACATCACCTCCTACGCCGACGACACCCAACTGATCCTCTCCCTCACCAAGGACCCCCTCACCGCCAAATCCAACCTCCACTAAGGAATGAAGGCCGTCGCTGAATGGATGAGGAACAGCAAACTGAAGATGAACTCAGATAAGATGGAGGTCCTCATCCTCGGCGCCAACCCCTCAGCCTGGGACAACTCCTGGTGGTCGACTGCTCTGGGAGCAGCCCCAACACCCACCAACCACGCACGCAACCTGGGCGTCATCCTCGACTCAACACTCACTATGACCAAGCAAGTCAGCGCCATTTCCTCATCCTGCTTCATCACCCTCCGCATGCTCCGCAAGATCTACAGATGGATCCCAGCAGATACAAGAAGAGCAGTCACCCAAACCCTCGTCAGCAGCAAACTTGACTATGGAAACGCCCTCTACGCAGGAGCCCCGGGCAAACTCCTCAAATGACTGCAACGCATACAGAACACCTCCGCACGCCTGATCCTCGATGCCCACTGCCACAGCCACATCACTCCCCTTCTGAGAGACCTACACTGGCTCCCCATCAACAAAAGGATAACCTTCAAGCTCCTCACCCACGCACACAAGGTGCTCACAACACCGGCCCAGCCTACCTCAACAGATGACTCACCTTCTACACCCCGTCCTGCCAACTCCGCTCAGCTGACCTCGCCCTCGCCACTGCCCCCCGCATCCGAAGAGCGACAACCGGAGGCAGATCCTTCTCCCACCTCTCCGCCAAGACTTGGAACACCCTTCCCTTACCCCTATGACAGACCGAAGACCTGCTGACTTTCAGGAAGCGGCTCAAAACCTGGCTATTTGAGCAATAGCAGCACCCCCCCTCCCCTCAGTGCCTTGAGACACTCACGGGTGGTAGTGCACTCTACAAAAACACTGATTGATATATATATGGGCATTTCTAGATTTTAGGGTGGGCATGGGTGTTGGGGTGGTAAGGGCATTTTTAGGTTTTAGGGTAGGTATGGGTTTTGGGGTGGTAAGGGTGTTTTTAGGTTTTATGGTGGGTATGGATTTTAGGCTGGTGAGGGCACTTTGGGGTTTTGGGGTGGGTAAGGGTTTTGGGGTGGTGAGGGCATTTTTAGGTTTTAGGATAGGTTTTGGTTTCGGGTTGGTAAGTGCATTTTTAGGTTTTAGGGTGGGTATGGGTTTTGGGGTAGGAAGGGATTTTTTAGGGTTTAGAGTGACCATGGCTTTTGGGGTGGTAAAGGTATTTTTAGGTTTTAGGGTGGGTGTGGGGCTTGGGGTGGTAAGGGGTGTTTAGGGTGGGTATTGGTTTTGGGGTGGTAAGGGCTGTTTTAGGTTTTAGGGTGGTTATGGGTTTTGGGGTGGTAAGGGGTGTTTAGTTTTTAGGGTCGGTATGGGTTTTGGGGTGATAAGGGCATTTTTAGGTTTTAGGGTGTGCATGGGTTTTAGGGTGGTAAGGTTATTTTTAGGCTTTATGGTGGGTATGGGTTTTAGAGTGGTAAGGGCATTTTTAGGTTTTAGGGTGGTGCACGGGTTTTAGGGTGGTAAGTGGTGTTGAATTTTTAGGGTGGGTATGGGTTTTGGGGTGGTAAGGGGTGTTTACATTTTAGGATGGGTATAGGTTTTGGGGTAGTAAGGGCATTTTTAGGTTTTGGGTCAGTAAGGGGTGTTTAGTTTTTAGGGTGGGTATGGGGTTTGGGGTGGTAAGGGGTGTTTAGTTTTTAGGGTGGGTATGGATTTTGAGGTGGTAAGGGCACTTTTGGGTTTTGGTGTGGGTAAGGGTTTTGAGGTGGTAAGGGCATTTTTAGGTTTTAGGGTGGGTTTAGGTTTTGGGGTGGTAAGGGCATTTTTAGGTTTTAGGGTGGGTATGGGTTTTGGGGTGATAAGGGCTTTTTTAGGTTTTAGGGTGGGCATGGGCTTTGGAGTGGTAAGGGTATTTTTAGGTTTTAGGGTGGGCGCTGGGTTTTGGGGGTGGTAAGGGCATTTTTAGGTTTTAGGGTGGCTATGGGTTTTGGGGTGGTAAGGGGTGTTTAGTTTTTAAGGTGGGTATGGGTTTTGCGGTGGTAAGGGCATTTTTAGGTTTTAGGGTGTGCATGGGTTTTGGGGTGGTAAAGGTTATTTTTGGGTTTTAGGGTGGGTATGGGTTTTTTGTGTGGTAAGGGCATTTTTAGGTTTTAGGGTGGGTATGGGTTTTGGGGTGGTAAGGGCATTTTTAGGTTTTAGGATGGCTATGGGTTTTTGGGTGGTAAGGGCATTTTTAGGTTTTAGGGTGGGTATGAGTTTTGGGGTGGTATGTTTTTTTTAGGTTTTAGGGTGAGTATGGGGTTTGGTGTGGTAAGGGGTGTTTAGGTTTTAGGGTGTTTATGGGTTTTGGAGTGGTAAGGGCATTTTTAGATTTTGGGGTGGTAAGGGGTGTTTAGTTTTTAGGGTGGGTATGAGGTTTGGGGTGATAAGGGGTGTTTAGGTTTTACTGTGGGTAGGGGTCTTGAGGTGGTAAGGTAATTTTTAGGGTTTAGGGTAGGTAGGGTTTTTGGGTGGAAAGGTGTGTTTGTGTGTGTATGTATACACATATATACATGTCATATGTATAAGAACAAATGTTCCCTGGGATGAACAGGTTGACGTCCCCAACGAGGAGGATGATGATGATGGAGCAGCTAATTTGGAGGGGGAACAACAGAACACTGCTGCAGGAGTTTGCAGTAGACTCCACATAGTACAGGACTTTTATACATAGTGAATAAACTATCATCATCACATTGTAAATAGCACAAATAAAATACTTTGCACCTGAATCTCCTTGGTCTACCTATTCTCCACTACATATACCATTGGAATGTTACTCCAACTCAGGGAACAGGTAAGAATCACAATAGTTACAAGTATGGTCGCAACATAGTTTGTGATGTAAGAAGGTCTACTGCCTCCATTTCACATATCAGTGACACCTAATTCACGGGCATGTGACTCCTGAAGGTGTAGATCCCTGCACCACAACATATATTGTGCCTCAAGTGGGCAAGGTGCTAATTCCTAACCCTTTCCCCACATCAACACCACACCTACCAGGATGTATGCAAGGGAGGCACACATAAGGTAGGGTCTGTGATCAAATGGTGTTTAAGTAATATAGGAACTGAACACTGTCACATCTTAGGGTGACTGCTGCTTTGCCTGCACTGTGCATGTGTGACGGGGGACATCATTGGTAACTATGGACCTTCAGTAATTGTACAGAGAATGTTAGCAATGTTAGAGGCAGAGCCTGTACAGAGTATCCATGTGATTATGTCCTGGCAGACGCCATTCAGCATAACCTTGACCCATGGTGGACGACTGTACCTCACTTATGGCACACACACATTGGTTGTGGAGTGCGCTATGGGTTGCCAGACAAATTAAGCAGCTATGGGTGCTGAATAACTATGCAAACACATGACCCATTGTCAAGATCAAAGAATTAAATGGGACAATGCACCACCAAATAATTGTCTGGGTGGAATGTAGCCAGTGTGTTATACTCCCTATGCACATAAAATGCACATGTTTCACACAAATCTGCTGTCTTGACACATGCCTACACCAATTCCAGTTAAACATGTAAAGACTGATGTACGGGTGTCTGTCCTAGGCAGCAAGGCGTTTGCTAGTGCCAACAATGCTTGACATGTATCAGCATGGTTACCTATTATGCTCTGTATAACATCACACAGCACATATCAATGCACACCACTCATTGTCACTCACATGCTGGAACAAGTGCAAGGTGGCAACAGTTACAAATTATCCCATACATGTTTTGGGCTCCGACATGGCAATCGTGTGTGGGATGTGCAACTATGTCCAGCAATGTTTAAAAACGTCAGAGACCCATCAAAAAATGAATGGGAGTAGAAGTAGCCATATATGTTGCACTTGGCTAATGAAAAAAACAGCACTGAGATGATTTGACACTTCAACATCATTCAGTCATGGAAAGAGTTACCTAGGTTGTGGCATGCTGGAAGAAATGCATACCCATGTTCTACAGAGGATGTGGATGGACAACTGAGATATACCTCCATATACTGGCAAATACAACATGGGAGGTCACTTGGAGACAACACAAGTGCTGTGGAAGGTGTAATGTCATGTATGTGTGGCACTTACTACATCTCACAAATACCGTCAATGGGACGGTAACTATCATGTAGTCAGTAGTAGAAGATGTGTACATCTATAATTTACACAAGTTACATGTTGCATCCTGTCCATGTATGACCAGACAATGCTGCTGTAGAAGGTGTACAAAGTGCAAGAAGCCTAAAGAATGGGAGCAAAGTAGGAGACAATATATACCTTATAAGTAATGCAGGAAAACATGGAGAAGGAAGACACATAGACCAATACTGACTGTGCAACACATCATTGTCTACATATGAACATCCAACAAATGTACAGAGAGAGTGGCCAGGTCAATACATAACCCAGTCATGTTTGCCACTACGATAACCTGATAGTTGTCTATTGCATGCCAACATGACAGGAGGCAGTGACAGATAACACAATCTGTACCCTGGCATGTTCCCAAAATAGAAGCCAAAACAGATATACAACACCTAACCAAGCTGCCCATGGAAATTACTAAGGACATCAAACGATGAGACATTTCCTACCTGTGCAAGTACCCTGTCCTCACTACATGAGAGTGGAAGGCTAACATCAAGTACCATAAAGGAAAATGTGATATCCCAGTCTGTTTGATCACAATTGCGCATGTGTCTGTTTGAAGGGGAGTGTGCATTATTCTGCTGAGTAGCAATCATGAAGAGGCTAGATCCCCACTCAAAACACCATAACACCACTGCTCTGGCTACATAAACGTATGACATTGTCAGTGGTCTGATGCATGTACACCGTAAACCTGCCTCTTCACATGAAGCCATGGGTTTGTGTTGCCCTACAAACTCCCATATTAGTGATAAAGAATATGCTGCCATCTATGCCAGACTGCAACACTGCTACACAGTGGTATGCTATTGTATGTAACAATCATGACAAACATGATGTGGACAGATGTGAGTGCCTAGTTGGTGACATGCACACATATACCACATAACTCAGCACACATGTACCACTATAATGGCTCGGGCATGGTAATGTGTGCAGGATCCTGAACAAAAGGCAACCTACTACAAATGTAAGGGCATAGGTATCACAAGATCAGTGATGGAAAGAAACAACCTTCACATGTGTTCTGACATACGGAAACATAGGTGGCACTGATATGACTACACAGGCATTTGTCAAAGTCCAAAGTCCATGCAGGAAGATAGTAATGTGAGGTTTCACATCCCATGAACACACAACTGTGGTAATATGTTTCTGAAATGGCACTACACATATCTTTACACACACACACACAGCATATAGCAACCTTCATTGACACATGTGTACATTCCATCTCTTGCAACTAAGATGCATGGGGAACTGTATGTCACACGTGTAGCAGGGCATCATGAAGGCAAAACCAAAAGCACACCACATAGTGGACACACATGCACACACAAATTGGCAGGGGTAACATAATGTCAACTCAGTCCTAGCCCACTGCATACTCTGAGTACAAATTGTCATGGCTGTCACATGCCTTACCATGTGTTGGACATAGGCAAACATATATTTTGTGTTGTTGGTATGTGTACATTTGTATATAAGACATAACAATGTAGTACCCTCACAAGTTAGTGTTCAAACACATATATACACCCATACTACACATGTGCTAACATATATGTGGATACAGTGTAGCTACACATCCACATATACACAAGGTATGAGTAATCGCATGCAGCAGACTTATAAACAAACCTATAGGTTCAACATACCAATGTCACCGTAAAGAAATGGCTGGTTAGGTACACACATGTATCCATACCATAATTACAACATTTGTTGCATACCCTATGTGACAGAGTAAGTGAATCTGGGTGCATTCATGGTCTATGTTAGACTTGACAGCCTTAGGGTGGTCATCCTCCAACTTTTTGCCTGCCTCCCTCCACTTTTCTGACAATGTTGTTTCTGGTTTTAGGACTCTGCACACTTTACCACTGCTATCCATTGGACCCTTAAACATGGTAACATTGGTTCATACCCAACTGGCATATTTAATTTACTTGTAAGTCCCTAGTAAAGTGCACTACATGTGCCCCGGCATATACATTAAATGCTACTAGTGGGCCTGCAGCACTGATTTTGCTCTGCTGATCTCAGGCCTGTCATTGCAAGGCATTTAAAAGTACTTGCCAAGCCTTTTTCTATAGATAAGTCACCCCTAAGGTAGGCCCTAGGTAACCCATAGAGCATGGTGCTATGTAGGCAAAAGGCCAGACATGAAAAACCCCTAAATTCATTTCCCACTACTGTGAGGCCTGCTTCTTTTATAGACTAGCATTGGGACTGCCCTCATATACTTTTGAGTGGTAGATTCTGACCAGAAAGGTGTATCCGGGTCATATTTAGTATGGCCAGATGGTAATAGACAATCCTGCTTAATAATGAGTTTGAGTTGTATATTACTGTGTTAGAAATGCCACTTTTAGAAAGTGAGCATTTCTCTGCACTTAAAAACCATCTGCGCATTACAGCCTGTCTCCAGTCAACGTCTGTGCTGGGCTGGTTAACAGCTTCCTTGTGCATTTCACCCAGACAACCACAAACACAGGACACTCAGTCACACCTACACTTACATTTCAAAGACTAACGGCCTGCCCTCACACAACGGACTGCTAAATTCCCTACTGGGAGACAGGCCTGTACTGAAAGGGGAACTTGTACACTTCAAAACCACTCTTTGAAGACTCCCCCACTTCAAAGGCATTTTGGGGTATATAAATTGGGTCTCTCACCCTACCAACTTAGACACTTCTGTACCTGAACCTGCAACCTGTCAAAATGAGCTTCCTGGCTGCCCAAATGACTCATCTGGACCGCTTTGCTGAGAAGGACTGCTGCCCTGCTGTTGCCCTGCTGGCCTCTGACTTTGCTGAGAAGTCCTCTCCAAGGGCTTGGATTGAGCTTGCCTCCTGTTTTCTGAAGTCTCAGGGCCAAAAAGACTTTGGGGGTCATTCTGACCCTGGCGGTCCATGACCACCATGGCGGAGGGCAGCGGAAGCACCGCCAACAGGCTGGCGGTGCTTCCTGGGCTATTCTGACCGCAGCGGTAAAGCCGCGGTCAGAAAAGGGGAACTGGCGGTTTCCCGCCGGTTTTCCCCTGGCCCAGGGAATCCGCCATGGCGGCGCTGCTTGCAGCACCGCCATGGGGATTCCGACCCCCTTCCCGCCATCCTGTTTCTGGCGGTGTCCACCGCCAGAACCAGGATGGCGGGAACGGGTGCCATGGGGCCCCTGGGGGCCCCTGCACTGCCCATGCCACTTGCATGGGCAGTGCAGGGGCCCCCTAACAGGGCCCCACAAAGCTTTTCAGACAGTGAAAATCGCGACGGGTGCCACTGCACCCGTCGCACCCCTGCAACTCCGCCGGCTCCATTCCGAGCCGGCTTCCTCGTTGCAGGGGCTTTCCCGCTGGGCCGGCGGACGGCCTTTTGGCGGTCGCCCGCCGGCCCAGCGGGAAAGTTGGAATGACCGCTGCGGTCTTTTGACCGCGGTGCGTCATTCGGCGGTAACCGCATGGAAAGTCCTTGTGTGTGGAAAATCGATGTACAGCCTGCCAGAAACGATGCACAGCCTGCCTTGTGACTGAGAAATCACTGCACAGCTGAACCAGAGCAAAGCACCCCAACTTCCCGAGTGGAAACTCAATGCAGCACTTGCCTTGTGACGGAAAATTCAACACATCACCTACTGGATCGACACACAGCCTCCCAGAAATGATGCACAGCTGAACTAGAATGACACAGCCCGACTTCCTGAATGGAAATTCGACACAGCACCTCCCTTGCGATGGAAAATTCGACATATCACCTACCAGATTGACGCAACGCCCATGCCTGCTTCGTGGCACATCAAGGATTTTCCGGCATTGTCTCTGGGTGTCAAAAAGATCCCCGCATCGCAGTGAGGAACCAAGACTGCGTGCAGAAAACCGACACAAGCCACTTCCAGTGTGCAAAGAAACGACACAACGTCCATGCCGCGTCCGAAAATTTGACGCACCCCTTATTTTTCAACAAATCTCCTCCTTTGTGGTCTCTGTGCATGTTATTTCTTGACGTAAACCAGGTACTTTGCATAATCAAGGGACAACTGTTGATTTCTAAGATTTAAGACTCTTTTTAAACTTGCAAAAGTGATATTTCAAATGTGATTATTGAATCTATGTTGTTTTGACCTTATTTTATTCAGATAAATATATTTAATTTTTCTAATCCTGTGTAGTGTATTTCTGTGGTGATTTCACTGTGTTACTGTATTATTTGTTGCACAAATACTTTACACATTGCCTTCTAAGTTAAGCCTGACTGCTCAGTGCCAAGCTACCAGAGGGTGGGCACAGGATAATTTGGATTGTATGTGACTTACCCTGACTAGGATTGTGGTCCCTATCTGGACAAGGGTGTATACCTCAACCAAATAGATACCCCATTTCTAGGAGCCTACATTGCAAAATTCCACGCATTCCCACCATGCGTCGAAGAACGATACAAACTACTCAAATCTACTCTCTGCAACATCAGAAAAATGAGACCTGGACATTGAGCGCCTATCACATGTTCACAGGCCTTTTCATGCACCATGAGAAAAAATTGAGGCATGATCATAATGCGTCAAAAATATTGGTGCAAACACCTAAACCTCATTCTTTTCTCCACAGATAAAAATCATCTAGACCCTGAGCATCTATTGCGCATCCACAGGCCTTTTCACGCACAATGAGGAAAACTTCCACGTATGATCGTCATGGTTCAAAAATTTACATTCAAACGCATATACCATACTTTTCTCCTAAGCTAAAAGACACTTAGCCCCTGAAAGTCTATCACACGTCCACTGTCCTTTTCACACACAATGGGAAAAAATTTGACTGCATGTGACACACTGGCCCAGGAAGTGATCAAACAGGACATCCTGCCTGCATACATGGTACAGTGAGTCCTCTTTCACTCTCTTCACAGTCTTATTGTCTGTGACTGTGTGAGGGTGTATGGAGCTGGTGATGTTGGAGTTTTGGAGTATTTGGAGTGTTTTTTGTGCTGTGGCCCGTAGCTGTTGTGTTTTATTTTTCACTTAATCTGCCTTTTGTATTGTAAGTGTTCTGTACCTGTCGCTGTATTGTGGGGTGTTTGTCTGGGGTACTATATCTGTTTGGGTATTTGGGGTAGTTGGGGGTAATCATAGGGCATTTTATTTTTCTATTGACTGCATTTGCAATCCATTATGTCAGGGAAAGGGAGGATGGCCAGGATATCGGCCGATAAGCTGGGGGGCTTTATATAGCTTGTACAACATTATCTCCTCATGATTCTGGTACTGGGTGGCCGTGTCATACAGGGCTATCCCACAGAGGCCAGGAAGCTGTGGTGGGATAAGGTACTCCACCACCTGACAAGAGATTTTGCCACAGGAAGGAATGACCACCAATTGAAACACCACTGGGCTGACCTCATCACAAGGGAGCAAGATCACCTGGGCATCGAGATTGGTGGAGCACTTGGTAGGTATCCCATTTCCATACTAAGTCCATTATTTGCATATGCATGACAGGTGCTGATACGGTTAAGTGCAGCATGTCATGTTTAAGGATCTGGAGATGTCGTATACTGCCTGTGTGAAGAGCCCCAGCACCACCTCAGGGCTGCCATTCTAATGTACAATAATGAAGCCAAGGCAGGGCAGATGTGCCATCTTCCCTGCACAACCATTACAAAGTGTAGGGATGCATGCATAGAGCAACTCGGTTTTGAGCAGTTCAACATGAGAACTGCACCATGCATCATGTATGGGAGGGGGGACAAAAAACTGTTTGGGGGGCAAATGTAAAAGCCTCCCTTAATGCACTTTGAATGTCTGCTGAAAGCAGGTATTATCTGGGGGCATATAAAAGTATGTGATGGCCCCCAGGTACTCGGCAGAAGTCGTGATGTTCTGTTTTGTTGCAACTCCTGAGGACATCATTTTCCTACACATAAATAGATTCAGTAGGACCCTACCTGCATCATGCTGTGCTTTAATGCTCATGAGGGGCACACATTGTGGGGGTGAGAGGTGCACTGAGGGCCACAAGGACTGTAGAGGTTCATTTGGTGCTGCACCACTGTTGTTCAATCTGCCCCTTTGTGTCATTGGATAAGGCCATGAAAGGAAGCTTGACTATGCACTGGGTCCAGACTACTAGCACTTTCCTCTTCCTGTACATTGTATATCACATACATCCCAAAATGTGTCTATTACCACACACATGTGCTGATTTAGTTCCACAGGCCTGCCGCATCTTACTGACAGTATGGGGCTGCCGAGCATCTACTCCATCACTGGCACATAACACAGAAACCTGCACCAAAATATGCATCATTGGACCACAGAGCAAGTGTCTGTGATGGGGCAAATGTCTTTCACATGTTCTTATCCCTCTGTGGACAAATAATGGTATACCATGCCAACGATGGCTGGCCACAAACTATTGGCAATAAGGACTAGATGTATCAAAGGATTTTGCATCCGCAAACGGTGCGAATCGGTAAAATCCACCGTTTGTGAATGCAAAATCCCCTTCATGATGTATTAAATTTAAGGAATTGGTAAAATAGCAATTCCTTAAAATTGTTAGTTGATAATGTATCAAGCATTTGCAAATTGCGATTTGTTGCAAAATAGGTTTTTGCATGTGCAATTTACCACAAATTGAAATCAGGTGGTAAGCAGGTGCAACCTATATAAAGAGGCCCAGAATGCATCAGCACTTTTCCACAATGGCTGCACTCTGTCATGGCAAGGAGGATGAGGATCCAGGCAGGGTTGAGGAGAGGGAGGAGGAGACAGGAGCGCTTCTTTAGAGTGCGCATTACCCTATTTGAACAGACAGAGGAGGAGATTTTGGATAAGTACAGGTTAAACTGAGCCATAATACATGACTTGATAGCTGATTTACAACCCCTACTGCAGCGAAACACACACAGAATCAATGCCATACCCACTCATGTGCAGGTATTATGCTCCCTGCACCTCTTATCCTCAGGAAGCTATCAACGGGTCAAAGCAGCTGGAGGAGGCTCTCAAAGTGCACTTTCACGCTTCTTTAATGCATTCCTAAATGCCATGTTAACCAAAATCCATCTGCACATAAAACTCCCCAACACCCTACAGGATTTGCAGAAAACAAAATTTGATTTCTACCAGGAAGCCCAATTTCCATGTCATTGGCTGCAATGATGGGACACATGTAGCTATCTGTCCACCATCTGCCACAACGTATGTTTATCGGAACAGAAAAAGTACACAGTCCATGAACATACAGGTCATATGCAATGCCTCCAATGTTATAACGGATCTTGTGGCCAGATACCCAGCTAGCACACATGATTCCTACATTCTTAGGCACAGTGAAATACACACAAGACTTCTTGCTGGGGAATTTTTTACTCTCCTGTCACTCTAGGAGACAGTGGATATGCAGTGCGGTCCTTCATCTTAACACCCTATCTCAATCCTGCCACACCAAGTGAAAGGAGGTACAATGCACCACACAGGAAGACACGTAGTGCGATAGAGAGGGCCTTCAGCCTGCTGAAGAGTTGTTTCAGATGCCTGCACAAGAGTGGGGGCGCACTGCAATACAGTTCTGAAAACACCTGCAAAATCGTGGCCACATGTGCTATGTTGCACAACATCTCAGCAATGAGAGGCATACAAGTGGAACCCACAGAGCCTGACTCCGATGAGGGTGACGATCCCTTGCTACCCCTTCACCCAGCAGACAGAACTAGTGTAGCAGAGGGCAGACAAAGACGGGCTGAGATTATGAGCAACTATTTCTGATGTAAGTAATGAGAACACCACGTCTACTTTCATTTATTCTTGTAGGTAGCCCAGTTAATATATGTGTGAATAGAACATAGGTATACAGTATACACAATCAGATCCCAATTACAGTGTGACACCATTGACATCATAGTATCACTGCATTGCTACATGATATGCAAGTCCCCTGTACTTCTCCAAATTACTTTTTACGTCCACGCACTCCACTTGAACGTTCAGTGGTCTCAGTGGCACCTCTTCTTGCGGGTTCAGAAACAGTACTGTGTCTGGAACTGTGATGCCTAGGATCCATCACAGGGGCTGTGACACTGCTGAGGCTAGAGAGTTCCCCACTATTCCCACCACCCAGTTCACTGTTTGTAACACTCTGGGCTGTCTGCATTGTCTCTAATACATTGTTGATTTGCACAATCCTCTTACAACACCCCGACTGCAATGTGCCATCTCCACTTGCATGCCCACAGCACGCCGTGACACCAAAGCAGTTGTGGTAGTGAGCTGATTGACAGATCTGCTGAGCCCATCCAACCTGCCCATCAATTGGCGACAGCGCCTATGGTGGGTGACATGCTCCTGCTTCATTACAGTGCAGAGTTCCCTAATGGCATTTGTCATTTCCCTTACGTGTTCTGCTGCAGCTTGCTGTCCCTCATGCAGCGTGCACATGTTGTTATTGAGAGACTCCAACTGCTTGTGCATTGACCCCATGTTGTCATCAATAGAACCCAACTGCCTGTGCATTGATCCCATGTTGTGATCGATTGACGCCAACTGCCTGTGCATTGATCTCATGTGTTTACTATACAGGCACTGCACTTTCAGCATGGATGCCTTAAGGCCACCAAACAATGATGGGCCCTCAACTTCCTTTGTGCACTGTCTGCCTTCTTTGCAACACCTCCTGAGGGGAGTGGACTGACGCTGGGACAGGGACTGCTGTCTGTCGGTGCTTCTAACCTCTGGAGGTGGTGTGGGTAATTTTTCCGGCAATTCATCAGAGTCCAAGGTAAACTCAGGGAGGGGTAGCACTCTTGCCCTGCGTCTAGTTGGTGCTTGTGTGATGGACTCACTGGTGTTTGAATCGGACTGTGACTGATTTTTGTCATTCCCCCCATTTCTAATTTCTGCTGCGTTAGGGCCAGGAACATCTGCAACAACAATGCGCTGCATGTCATTCTTGGATTTGTACTCTCACAGTTACTTAAATGATAAACACATACCCTGGCATTGTATCTTCAATTGTCTGTTGTGTTATTCATGTGTTTGGTTTTACACTATCTTGCTATTTATATAGCACTTTAGAGGTATGGACTACCACTCCCATAAGACATTGTTGTATTGAATGTAATATGTGGTCTGGACTACTTCTCACTGTGCATAGTGCCATTGCTATTTTCTAAGTGGAATTTGTACATTCACATATGGTGATTCAAATCATTACTGCGCTTACCTTTGCTGGTGCCGGGTGTGTCTGAGGTGTCAAACAGCTTCAGGCAGCAGTGTTGTCTCCACCATGTCTTCCATGGGGGTGGACGGTGTCTGGGTGGGGGGCCCTCCTCCAGTGCTCCTTGCCTCCTTCAGCCTGCTTGCTACCCTCTCTTTGGGGTACCAGCACTTGCGTATCTCCTCGATGGAATGCTGCGCAACACCCACCGCTCATATTTTGGTCTGGATGTCAGTCCACATTTTTCTCTTCTCACTTTCTGGCACCTGTAGTGACTGTTTTCTAAATAATTGGTCATCATTCTTGACCACCTCTTCTGTGAGCACCTCCAATTCCCGCTCACTGAATTTCAGTTTGAGCTTCCTCTCTCCTTTGTCCTTCCCATTCCCATCAGTGGCCATACTTTTTTCTGGTCTTGGCCGAATCTCCTCAGTGCCTCCCTGATGCTGTGCTAGGTGTCTCTGCCTGCTCCTGTGGCTCATGCTTCTGGAAACAGCATGCACTGACTCACTTCCTGGTTGCAATGTCATCAAGCTGCTCCAGAATACAAAAATCGCAATTAGCGATTTCAAAATACCGATTCGCTATTTTACCAAATCTCTATTTGCTACTCGCTATTTGCGATTGCAAATTTTAAGAAATCGCAAACATTTTTGCAATGGTCTTTTTACATTGCATTTTGTGAATCCCAGTTAGCGATTTGTTAATCGCTAATGCGAACCTTGATACATCTAGCCCCAAATCCGTAATTTCAGTCAGTCAATGTGCAGGTAGGTACAACTATTTAAACATGAGTAAACTCCCATGGTAGTATTGCTTGTGTGTGTGCCTTGTGATGGCACACACATATTTGTAACTTCACACAAGGATGTATCACGGCATTCCTCAACACGTTGGAATACCCACACAACCCCTGGGCAGTTGTTTGTCAGTTTGCAGTGAAAATGACGTAAATGTCTACAACATCTGGGGCAGGCTCAAATGCTATGTATGTCACAATGGGATGGCCACTGTAACGACCATTGCATGCCCCCCCAGATGCAGTATACAGTGTCATGCAGTCTTATATGGTCATGGAGATATAGGGCTAACAAACACCTGCATGACAATGCCATGTTATATATGGTGCAAAGAAAAGCACCACAGGAGTGTCGGAGAAAGTGATGGTTTGTAGGTGCCTGGGTCTCCATTATCTGACACTATAGGGTCATTATGACCCCAGCAGTGAGTGTTAATGTGGGGGTAGTACCACCGACAGGCTTGCGGTACATACTGCCACATTATGAGAATGGCGGGTTGGCTGCAGCCAACCTGCCCCTTCTCCACTCATACCACCAAGGTAGTATCAGACGCTGGGCCTTAGATGTCAATCTCCAGCCCGCAGGCCGGCACAGTACCGCCGGCGGCATTATGAGTGTGCCTAGCACCATGGTTTTCGTGGCGTTGCTAAACCATGGCAGCAGGCCCCACCGGTGACAGGGAATTCCATCCCTGTCACCGATAGGTGGCTCCCCCAACACTCACCAGATGCCTCCCACAACCCTTCATCCAAACTCCCATCCCACCCCCTCTGATCAACACACATACTCCCACCTACTCCAGTCCACAAACCTCCACGCCTCATACAAGCATACACCCGCAGACATGCACACACCACACAACTGACCCCATAGCCAAACACGCACTCACCCCCCACCAGTCACAGCACCACTCACCCTACACCCCCTCCCTGCATTTACACACACAGACACGCACATGCACCACACATACACCCATTCACTAACACTGCCATACACGCATTCATACAAGCACTGCATACACACATTCATACACATATACTTACAGACATACTTACACAATCACACTGACATGCAGACACAAACTCACTTCACCATTCTTATATTCACTCACAGGCATACAAACATGCAAACTACACACACAGACACATTCACACATGCAGTCACACACTCAGAAACACACACACAACACCACCACCCTCCCACCCCCCTCCCCTGTCGGAAGCCGGACTTACCTTGTCCAGCGAGGAGGTCGTCCAGCTGGGAACGGGAAGGGGCACTGCTACCGCCAGCAGCGTCCCTCCAGCAGAACACCGCCAGGCCGTATGAATTGACATAATACAGCTGGTGGTGTTCTACTGGCATGGCGGTGCTGGTGGTAGCAGTGCCAGCTTACCACTGTCCGCCATCATGATCACTGCCGGATTTTCACCCTTCTTGTGGCGGAAGTCTGGCAGTGATCATAATATGGTGGATGGATGGTAGCCGCAGTGACAGTATTTTGGTGGGTGTCACCTTGGCGGTAGGCGGTTTTTACAGCCAATGTCAAAATGACCACCTATGTGTGATTAACTGATCATAGATTTTGTCAGTTGCTCTGATCTACCACTAGGATGACTTGCTCACTCAGCCTAACAAGTTGATAGTAAACAATGCCATCCATCAACTGATATGTACAAATATCACTAAGCAAATGTTTTTCATTCATTTCTTCTAGGTGGACCTCCACCCTCCACCATTGATGAGGTGGCCCAATTTGAAGACCCTGATGCAGCCAGTAAGTTTCATCTTGTGCGTTATGTGTGCCAATTCATGGTTTGGTGTGAGTCAGTCTGATCTGTGGAATGCTATGAATATTAGTTTTGCCCGACCAATGATATGATATCATTGGAGTAAGGATGGTGACATAGGGGGTCATTCTGACCCTGGCGGCCGGTGACCGCCAGGGTCACCGACCACGGGAGCACCGCCAACAGGCTGGCGGTGCTCCCTCGAGCATTCTGACCGCGGCGGTTCAGCCGCGGTCAGAAACGGAAAGTCGGCGGTCTCCCGCCGACTTTCCGCTGCTCGGGGGAATCCTCCATGGCGGCGGAGCACGCTCCGCCGCCATGGGGATTCTGACACCCCCTACCGCCAACAGGATGGCGGTAGGGGGTGCCGCGGGGCCCCCATAAGAGGGCCCCGCAAAGTATTTCAGTGTCTGCAAAGCAGACACTGAAATACGCGACGGGTGCAACTGCACCCGTCGCACCTTCCCACTACGCGGTCCTCGTGGGAAGGTAGATTTGCCCTGGGCTGGCGGGCGGCCTTTTGGCGGACGCCCGCCAGCCCAGGGCAAATCTCAAAATACCATCAGCGGTCTTGTGACCGCGGAGCGGTATTTTGTCGGGGGAACATTGGCGGGCGGCCTCCGCCGCCCGCCAATGTTAGAATCACCCCCATAATGTCTGTTGGAATGTTGAGCATTGAGAATGGCTTACTTGTAGCTCAAGGGGCAACTTGTGCTGGCATGGAATTATGGGTATTAGGAAATGGAATGGCTGGCCACATGTTCATTGATGTCTTCATGGGGGTTTGTGTGGGGGTCATGTTGGGGTATTTGTGTATTAAAATGTAAATATATACATATATAAAATTAAAATACAATATATATATTTGTTGATGCCATAGGTTAGGTTAGTACATGTGTAGTCATAGTTTATCTTGTCCTATTTATATCTTGTCTCTTAATGGGGTGGGGGGGACTATATTTATAGTGTAGTGTTACATGTGTATGATATGTTTAGTATAGGTTAGATAGGTGTAGTTGTTAGTTAAGTTAAGTTAGTTCAGATTAGTTTAGTGAAGGGTGTAGACAATGACAGTACATAGCAGACAGGTTTCCAGAGTGAGATCGGCCTGGAGAGGGGGGCCGTGCAGCCCCCCCAAAAAAAATACTTAAATGCTTAGGCCGCACCCTGGGGGATGGGATCAACATGTTACTGACCCAAGGTTGTAGTTGTACTTATGTGTTGCATAGTGCATCACACATGGGTCACGCTCATAAGGTATCTTGGGGCATATTTAGGTGCCCTGAGCGCCACCTGAGTGTCACTTTTGGTGAGGCCCTACTGGCGCAATGCCCTGCACCGTATTTACAAGGTAGCATAAAGCCACTTCTTGTGCTTTAAAGCCAGCTTGTATATATGGCCCCTTCACATGCAGCACTTTGCATGGAAGGTGTGTGCAATGGGTGTTGCTGTGTTCGTGCCACAGCAACACCCATTGCGTTTTGACACTGCCTCAGATTTATGACTTTTTGTAAACCAGAAGCAGTGCCAAAATCTAATGCCAACCCAGGGGTCGCATTATCATGGCAAAACATGGAGATATGCTTTACATTTCTCCTAGATTTTTTGCTTTTTACATGTGTGCTGCACTCTGCAGCACACATAGAAAGAGCAAAGTGCCATTTATGTTTGTTGTTGTGCAGGAAGGTGTTCCTTCCTGCACAAAAACAATCCCCCTCTCAACGTGCAAGAGTGGCTGCGTTGGCACACGACAGCTAATTTACCGCTAGTGCAGGGGGGAACATAGGGGTGTGCTGTATTCTTATGAATATGGCGCATCCCTGCATTTTTAAAATGACAGTGCATGAGCTAGTGTTGGTGCTCTGTCACCTCTCTGACAGGATGTCATGCTCCTCCTCACTAAAGCGATACTTGTGCTTTCTCTTCTCCTTCTCCTGGGACTTTTCTGGACCCTCCTGACTGGTAATTGGGTGATTGGAGTCTCCGTGGAGTCTCTCCTGGCCTGAAAAATCCATCTTCTCTTCAAATTGCAATTTTTCCTGCTGGTGCATTTTGTTTTGATGCTAATGCTGTAAGAAAATGGAGCTAACCCTTTTGCAACATATTTACGAGTCGCAAAATGGTCTAGCACCCCTTTTGCAGAATTAGCGTTATATTTCCTTATGGCATGTCGCAATGGTTAACATAATTTTTTTTACGCTAACCATTCCTTAGCGCCATCGTGCCCCATTTCTTTAGTATGGCACATGGATTGCACTGCGGAACGATATTAGCTCACGTTAAAAAAAAGACGCACAACTGCACTACCACAGTTGTGCGTAATTTTTCTTAAATATGGGCCTAAACGTTTTAAGTTTTAACAGTTTGATTCAATCAAGATGGCTTTTAGTGTGCCAAACGTTTGCCATAAGTAAGACTGGTAGTGCTCTAGTTGTTCTTGTTCTTTAGAACACTCTGGGAGGCTGCAGTAGAGCACAAGGAAATCAACTGACAGGCTGCTCCTGTTGGAAGTACATGTTTTACTGAGCATGCCTGACTACATTCTCATATGGATGAGAAAGATAGTGTGAATTTACAGAGAATCTGCTCTCATTTTAGCTTCTGGAGCACCTCACATAACCTCTCTGGGAAAATCAAGAGAAAGCAGTTTTCTCTCTATCATGACCCATGAACTCCCAGCAGGATACATTCACCCAAGAACACACCACAATTCCTAAAATGAGTTTGGTACCATCAAAAAATAGTTTAGATTGTACCTAAAATTTGTTATCACCCTTTATATGTTTGCTAAGCAGCTCCCTCTATGTGACAGTAATGCTGGCTTCCACAGGATGTGGGGAGCTAGCTGGGACCTTGGGGGCCTTTAGGCTCCCCCCATGGTCCCCAACATTGAGACTGGATGCCCTGAGGGCACCCAGGTCACATGGCTGGACCGCAGGGGATGGGGTCCCTGTGGCCAAGATCAGCCCTGGAGGGGGGGCTGCGTGGCCCCAAACAAAAAAATAAATGTTTAAGCTGTGCTGTGGGCATGGGGTCCCCACAGTAAGATTGGCCTGGGAGGGAAGCTGTGGAACCCCCCCAAAAAACTTAAATGTCTAGGCCAGGCCCTGGAGGATGGGATACCCGGGGCCGAGATTGGTCTGGGTGGGCTACGCAGCCCCCATTCCCAAAAAAAGTAAATATTTATTCTGGGCACTTGAGGATGGGGTCCCCAGGGCCGATATCGGCATGAGGAAGGGAGACCATGTGGGATTGGGTTGTTATAGGGGTTGGCAACAGGGACTGACCACAGGCCCTGTGGCCAACCCCACTGTGCATGGCCAAAGGCCGTGCGTAGCACAGGTTGGGTGTTTATAGGGGTTGGCCGCAGGGAGTGGGTGCAGGTGCTGGCCAGGCCCTGCGGACAATCCCCACTGTGCATGGCCAAAGGCCATGCTCAGCACCACGTTTGGTGGTCATAGGGGTTGGCTGCAGGTTCTGGCCACAGGCCAGGCCCTGTGGTCAGCCCTAGCCTCACACGGCCGAAGGCTGTGCATGGCAGTGGTTGGATTAACATATAGTAATGGAAATTACTATATGTTAAAAAAAACATACAAATTCACTGAAAAAAACTAAGGTTACAGGGATGTTATAGTTAGGAAATATACTTTTTTTAAAACATCTAAATTCACTGAAAATAACAAAGGTGACAGGGTAGTTATAGTTAAGCTTACATTTTAAGGATACAAAGCCATAGTAATTCACTTGTTATAGTTCGAGTTATCTCAAGCAACTATACTTCATGTCCTAAGATATTTATAGCTCACGCACTCACCATGCACAGTTTTTTAGTAAAACTTTTACTGCAAATATTACATTGATATTATCAGTGATGTTATTAAAGATGTCATGAGTGCTGTAATTTGTGGGATAATGAGCAGTGCACGGTAAATGCAAGATTTATAGTTACCTTAGGGCACAAGTTACGGTTACTTGAAATAACTTTAACTATAACAGGTGAATTTCTATGGTTTTGTATGTTTACAATGTGAGCCTAACTATAACATCCCTGTGACCTTTGTTTTTTTTCAGTGAATATCTATGTTTTTTTTTAACATATAGTAATTATCATTACTTTACGTTAATCGAACAAGCAAGGCCCTGAGGCTAACCCCCATTAGCACCCAACCATGTAACGTGCACGGCCTTTTCCAGTACGTGGCTGGGGTTGCCCTCAAGGACTGGTCTGCAGCCAGACCCTGCAGCCAACTGCCCTAAACACCCAACCTCATGCTGTGCATGGCCCTTTGGCCACGCAAGGCAGGTGTTGGCCGCAGTTTCAGTGTCTGCACAGGTCTGTGAGTGGGCTCATGAGGATTTCAGTGGGTCTGTGAGTGGGTCTGTGAGTTGGTGTGCAAGAGTTTCAGTGGTTCTGTGTGTGGACGCATGAGTATCTGAGTGGGGCCATGAGTGGGTGTGTGAGGATCTGAGTAGGGTTGTGAGTGGGTGGAAGAGAATCTGAGTGGCTCTGTGAGTGGGCGCATGAGTGGGTCTGTGAGTGGGTGTGTAAGGGTCTGAGTGGGAGAAATATTGAAAGAGAGAAATGGAGTGAAAGGGAGAGAGATAGAGAGATTCTTAGGCTTTGATGAATGATATACTTAGAATGAGACATTTGGACAAATTGAAAAAAAAAATGTATTGTCAATTAAAAAGAGTGAGATCACCTTTCAGCATGAACCTTAAACTTTTGAAGTTTAAAAGAAATTAAATAAGGGAAATGACCATGGAAATACCTGGAGTAGAACCCTCAACTTTCAGTGTGATGGTCTGTGACTGTAACCTTTAGGCCATAGGTGACTCCTTACTGTGAGTGTTCCAGACATACCTATGACGGTCAAACCCACGCATGTGATTGGAAAGAAATGTGAATGTTCCATCACTGGAAGGGTTAATAGTCAAATCACTAGTGAATAAACAAATACACTGCCAAGCAATACTAGGATTTGAACCTTCAGCCTACTTAGTATTAACACAAGACCTTGGCCATTACCCCAGACATGATTCTGTTCCACTATGCATCCAAACTTAACTATAACATTCGTCCCAAACATCTTGCTAGTCTTACTTTTTAAAGTCATTGCATGGAGAGACCATTGCAATGACAATTTCTCTCTCCCTCTTCTACTCTATTATGGGAAGGAAGAGAGAGAGAGAGAGAAAATGACAGGACCACGGGGAGCCTAAAGGCCCCTGCCATCCTAGCTGGCTCCTCATAACCTGCGGGAGCCGGCATTGCTCCCTCAAACAGAGAGCTGCAAATAATAGCAGCTCCCTGCTTGTAGGAGCAGTGCTTTCATCTGTCTTTCCCGCACACATATTTGCATGCAAGGAAGACAGATGAAAACTCTGCTTTCTGACAGCTCTCACTTGCAGACAGCAGACTTTGTTTGTTTTTGCTTGGTGGGAGATGTCAGCAAATTTTAAAAAATATGCTTTTTTTTGCCCTGGCGGGGTCCATCTGGGACCCCAGCACCACAGCTAAGGGGTCAGGGTGTCTTCACCCGATATGGCTGCCAACACTTTCTAGTTGAAGTATTGGAAGTCAATCAGATGTAATTTCCCTGCACTGGTTTGTCATTATTAATGAAGGCTTCACAGCCAGTGATATACAAATTTAGATTTCCTCAAATTTCTCAACACTTACTGAACAGATTTACACCAAATAAGCGAGAGTGTAATCTGTGTACCGTAAACTAGCTTTCTGCCAAATTTGGTATATTTCTGTTCAGAGGTTCAAGTCATGTCTTAAAGTCCAATGGGAATTATCATGGGAAATACAATGTTTTTGACCCCCTTTTTTCCTAGCCCTTGCTTCACTGATCCCCCCAAAACTTTCTGTGCACAACAAAAATCACCAGGGCACTTTTTTGGGAAATTTCTTGAAGATTCGTCAAACGGTGCCAAATATAAAGGCAAGACAAAAAACACCTTTACTGTGGAAACATGGTCCTAACTGCAACTATCTAGCGTTGATCACCACTAAGGGGGTTATTACAACCCTGGTGGACGGTGTTAAAGCAGCGGTAAGACCGCCAACAGGCTGGCAGTTTTTTTTTTAGTATTATGACCATGGCGGTTACTGCCATGGTCATCCGCCGCTTCTCCGTTCCGCCCGCTGGGCTGGAGACCTGGGTCTCAAGCCCGGCGGCCGTGACAATACCGCCGCCGATATTTTGACCTGGCTTACCGCCGTGGATTTCCAGCGGTAGGAACCGCCATGAAATCCATGGCGCTAAGCACTATCAGTGCCAGGGAATTCCTTCCCTGGCACTGATAGGGGTCTCCCCCACCCCCCACCCCGACTCCCTCCCCTACACCCCTACCACCCCTGCCACCCCGCAAAGGTGGCAGGGCCCCCCACCCCACCCCGACCCCCGACATTACCTTACATATACACACCCGACACGCACGCAGGCACCACCAACACACATACACGCACACACACCGACATACATGCCAACATCCACACACACAGTCAGACACGTACACCCACATTCACGCACACATCAACACAGACATACCTACAGACATACACGCACTCATTCCCAAAACACGCCACCCCCCCCTACATACACAGACGCACACCCCCATGCACCCACACAACACACAACACCCCCCCACCCCCCTCCCCTAATGGACGATCGACTTACCTGTTCCGTCGATCCTCCAGGAGGGAACGGGAGCCATGGGGGCAGCTCCGTCGACACCACACCGCCAACAGAACACCACCGCGCAGAATCACAGGACGTGATTAGCTGGGTGGTGTTCTGTTGGCGTGGAGGTGGAGCAACCTCCACTTCCCCGCCGCCCGCAAGTATGGCTGTTGGCGGCTCTCCGTCGGAAAAACGACGGAGGGCAACCAACGGTCATAATACGCAGAGCGGCAAACCGCCACTACTGGCGGTCTTCCGTACGGCGGTCCCTCGACGGTCTTGTTAAAAGACCGCTGAGGTTGTAATGACCACCTAAGTTATATATATATATTTCTTATATATATATATATTTCTACTATTACTCAGTGATGTTAAAACAAACATCACATATAAGTGGGGCAGGGTTAGACTACCCTGACCCCCTGGCTCATCTGGGGGAACAGAGGGATCCACACCAAAGGCCAAAATGAAAAAAGTATTTGTTCTCTGGGTAGCGCAATACTTCTGCCAGACCCAGCACTGCCCCTCATGTGGTACTGTGGGACTGCTTGCATGGTTTCACGGTACAGGGGAGGGGATGAAGCTTGCTAATGGTACCAAGGGAGTATCACAGTACTGAAAAAATATATTTTTTTTTAAACATAAAGAATGTGGGGTGGGATGCATCAGTGCTTGGATACCCAATGGTGGGTGTTAGGTGCAGGACCTTTTATGGCTTGTATATCCTGCTGCAGTTGGCTGTAAACTGAGTCTGTAGCTCATCTCTACAAGGTTTGCTTTCCCACCAATGGGTTAAATGAGTGAACTTTGTTCAACGCACCAGCGTTTGAATACAAAAGACAGGTTCTTGAAGCCCTGCGGAACACCACCCAATACACAGTTAAAGTGGCATAAAATGCTTTTAGGTTACTAACAGTCCCTAAACAGGGATCTGGGGACACTGTGGTGAGTAAAAACTAAACTTTTTGGTTCTCTTCAATCATGTACAAGATGCAGTAAGAAAAAGTCACATTTATTGCAACACGTGCACCCTAATGCTCAACATATCTAAAATAGCTACACAGAATATGATTAAAATAGCACATATGCATGTTAGAAACAAGGAGAATAAAATGAATACTTCGAATATAGTTAAAATGTTACCTAAAATCCTAACATCCTAAAATCGTCTTCTATGCTGTAGTCTAGGAGAGAATGGAAAGAAGAATAACTTGTATATAGATTTTGTTAGGAAGGATGTGTGTACTGCAGACATTATTTATAGAAAAAAGGCTGTAATTATCAGGACTCAAGGAGGCAGTGCTCATTGTAAAAGGGAAACACGTGTTCAACATCAACTTCTCCTGGGATCAGGAATGATTTCAGCTTTCAGTAGCAAGTGTGATATAGTGGCGTTATCTCTGGTAGACAGAATCACCTTCTGGTCTACAGGTATCTTGCTTGGTATGATCTGAGGCAAAGGACCTATCCTGACAGGTGGTCAAGTTGAAGTTCCTTTATACTGTACTTTATCTTAGATAGAATTTGCAATGTCACCTTAGGAATGTTTGATTTAACCAACAAGAATTAAGATGCTAGTCTAAGACACATTCCTTTAAACATATAAGGTAAAAGTATGAATATTCAGAGTATACTATTTTGGCTATTGTTCTTTGCTTGACCTTGAAATTAAGATAATTAGGCACTTGTTCAAGACTGATGTCACATCAGGTGTTTTGTTGATGTTTCTATGTAAATGACGTGACCGTTTCTTAGGTCTTGGAACGATAAGGACAGACATCTGCGTCAAAGGCAGACATGTTGATGATTCTGCAGAAATACAGAAAATTAAGTCATGGCCTAATAAAATATTAGTGGGCCTTATGATTTTAGATCATAATGAAATATAAAGACATTCTGTCATCCTTAGGTTGCCAAATTCCTAGTGTACACAGCCCTCACCCTGCGCTGAACCATTACGCAGACAGCCAAACACCCATCACACGTGATGGCTAAGCCCCTTCTGCACATAGTGTTCACCCTCCACCTAAGTCCTCACAGACAGCACACTAAATCCAGAAATACAAGTACACTTAGGTGGCCAAACCCTTAGTATGCATGGACTTCACCCTGTGCCAAACCCTTCATGGACAGCAAACCCCACTGAGGGCAACCAACCACACACAGGTGGGCAAACCCCTACTGTGCATGGTATTCACCCTGAAAATAGCCCCTCACAAGCAGCCTACTCCTACTAGACACCAAAGTCACCCTTCTGTGGACAAATCTCCAGTGTGGTTGTCCTTTGCCCTGTGCTGAAAACTTCCCACACAGTCAATCCCACTCGGCCACCAAATGTACACTTGCTGGCAAGCCACTGCTACACATCACCTTCTTCGTGTGCACAACCCTTAATGGACAACCCACTCCCCCAGGCATCCATGCACCCCTTAAGTGACCAAATCCCTAGTGCCCATGGCCTTCATCCTGTCCTGAGCCCTACATGGACAGTGATCCTACATGTGCAGCCAACTGCACATGGGTGGGCAAGGCACTGTTGTGCAAAGGTCTTTGCCCTGTGCGCAAATTCTCACAAAGTGCTCACATCCTCCAGACACCCAAGAATGCCATAGGAGGTGGCCAAACCCCTAGTTTACATGTCCTTTATCCTGTACCAAACCATTTGTGCAGTCATCTCCCTGTGCTGCACATTTGTGGGCAAGCCACTGTTGCACATGGTCATTGACCTGTGGTCAACCCCTCACATACAGCCTACTTCCTCCAGACTCCCAAACCTCTCTTAGGTGGACAAACCCCCCATGCATACAGACTATTGCCCTGATTACGACCTTGGCGGTGGGAATTACTCCATCCCAAATGTGACTAGTATCCCATCCACCATATTACAAGTTCCATTATATCCTATGGAACTTGTAACACGATGGACTGGATATCTGTCACATTTGGGACGGACTAATCCTCTCCACCAGGGTCGTAATCAGGCCGTATGCCCTGTGTCTAACCCTTCAGAGACAGCCTACTTCTTTGATACCTATTCGAGGTGGGCAATAAATTCTGATCCACCAGCGGATTTCATGCAGTTTTTCCCACTCCAAGCTCCACTTGGGGTGCTGAGTTCAGAAAAAAGTCTGCCAACTGCCGTGTGTCACAGCGCTAGACTGCTTCCCGGTGAGATTTCTCAACATGGGCAATCACAAAAGGTCGCTACCACTCGCATTGAAAAAGTTGCTGTTTGTGTGGCGTAAGCTGCCTCTTGAGTAGCAAATCTACTCGAGCGGTAGAAAGAAGCAGTGCCCTCTGGCACACCATGTGGTGCTGTTCACTCTGATTTTACAGTGCGGGACAAGCTCCCGGTGCTAAAACTCAGCGCAAGCAGCACGACGGACCAGAATGCCACAGCTTGGGGAACTCTGCAGAATCTCACTGAATTTTTAGGTAACTCCCTGGAATTCTGCTAAGTAAAACTCCACGAGTTCCACCCACACACTGCTACTCTCTGCACAGGCCATCAGGGACAGCACACTCCTTCCAAACACCAAAGCCCCCCCTTTGGTGGCCAAAACAGGTTAACAAGGAGAAATGTTTTCATTTCTTCTCCTGTTTCCATGTTGCATCTGTGTTGCATTTTACAGCACACTGACAAAGTAGGAAAAGCTGTAAAGGATAGTTTTTGTACCGGAAGGGCCCCCTTCTAATAAAAAGCTATGTTTTATTCACCGCAGACAATATTGCACTATGACCCAAGGGTATCTGCATTAGTTTGTGGTTGCTTTAAGCGTGACAGCAGTGGAAGGGAGTAGAACAGCACCACATCTTAGTAGGTATAGTGCTGTTTTGCACTCTTCCATTCACCCAAGACAGAATAGCAACTTTACTACCTGCCCTATGTTGAGAGACTTCTCTATAAATCTGGGACTTATAGTCTGCTGTATCAGGCTATTGTAACAAATAGAGTCATAGTTTGTTGTTTGAGGTGTTTACCATTACTTTGGATCTATAACTCTAAGCTAGCCTTTTGTTGTTAGCTATAGCATGGTATAGCAAATTATAAGGATTTACAATCATTAGCTAGACATGAAAAACAACATAATTTGTTTCTGTTTGTTAAACCAGCAAAGGTTGTTCTTCAAGGAACCTTTTTGAAACATTTCTTTAGTTTTTGTTTTAGTTTTCTCTGATTTAAATAAAAAGGGAGAAAAAAGCTGAAAACAGCTAGGGGAGGGGCCTGCACACCCCTCATCTTAAATATACAGAGCCCTGTGGGATGGGACCCCCCCATATAAATTATAGAATGGACTCCAGAATTTCTTTTGAATTTTTTGGCAGTGGTCTCACATGATTCCACCTGGATCACTGAAAAATTTGCTGATTTTATTTTATTTTGTCCTCTGGGAGGACCCGCCGGGTCTCCCCTATTGGGCCTTGGGGGCCACATGCAGGTAGCTTTTTGTAGGTTTTAAATGGGCTGATTTGCAGATTCGGCCCATTTGCAACTACAAAAAAGGGTTTCCCTATGTACAAGTCCTTATTTTGTAAGTCGGTATACAGTTACTGACTCGTAAAGCAGGGTTTGTGACTCGCAATTAGGAAGGGGCATCCTGAGGGTGTCCTTTCCTAATTGCGACTCACAGGGGGGTGTATGATGGTTTTGTGACCATGAGTGAGGTCGCAAAACAATCACAGTTAACACCAATTTCAGATTGGTGTTAACCCATTTGCAAACGGGAAGGGGTCCCTATCGGGCCCCTTCCCCTTTGTGAACGGAGCGCAAATATTTTTTCAGAGCAGGCAGTGATCCCACAGACCACTGCCTACTCTGAAAAAATGAAACTGAAATGATGCATTCTTATTTTTAAAATGCATCCCATTTTCCTTTAAGGAAAACGTACTGCATTAAAAAAAAATTAAAACCTGCTTTATATAATAAGCAGTCACAGAAATGGTGGGCTGCTGGCCCCAGCAGGCCACCAACCCTATGAGTGCGGCCTTTCCCAAATGGGTGCCCTAAGGTACCTATAACTTGCTCCCTGGATAAGCACAGTGTTTTCGTCAAATATTTTACTGCAAATGTTATACTGATCTTATCAATGATGTTATCAAAGATGTCATGAGTGCCATAATTTGTGTGGCAGTTAGCAGTGCATGGCAAGGGCACGAGTTATAGTTACCTGAGAGCACAATTTGTAGTTACTTGAGAGAACTCTAACTATAACTGGTGAATTTCTATGGTTTTGTGTGTTTAAAATGTGAGCCTCACTATAACGTCCCTGTAATCTTTGTTTTTTTAAGTGAATTTCTATATTTTTTTAATTCTATTTCCTAACTATAACATCCCTGTAATCTTTGGCTTTTTTGGTGATTTTCTATGTTTTTTTTAATGTACAGTACGTTAATCCAACCACTGCTGTGCACGGCCTTTGGCCATGCATGGTAGCTGTTGGCTACATGGCCTGGCCTACAACCAAGCCCTGACACCAACCTCCTATAAGCACCCAACCTTGCACCATGCACGGCCTTCACCGGTGTGCAACGGATGTTGCCTGCAAGACCTGCCCTGCAGCCAGACCCTGCAGCCAATGCCCCCTCATCACCCCACCTCATGCTGTGCACAGCCCTGTGGCGGAGCGTGGCAGAAGTTGGCAGCGGTCTTTCTAGATGTCAGAATAAGTGTGAGATGGTGTATCTGGGGGTGAGAGTGGCTGTGAGAGTGTCTGTCTGGGTGTGAGAGTGCATACATCAGTGTTTTTAGTGGGTGCATCAGTGTGTGCTTGGGTGTGTGAGTGGGTCCATGAGGCTGTCAGTTGGTCTGTGAGTGGGTGGGTGAGATTTTGAGTGGGTCTGTAAGTGGGTGTGTAACTGTCTCAGTAGGTCTTTGAGTGGGTGCATTAGGGTCTGACTGGGACTGTGAGTGGATGCACAAGGCTCTGAGTGGGTCTGTAAGTGGGTGCATGAGTTTTTGAGTGGCTATGTGAGAGGGTGCGTACGTGTCTGAGTGGGTGTCTGAGTGGGAGAAAGAGATTGAAAGAGAGAGAGAAAGTGAGAGGGAGAGAGATATTGGTTTTTTTAGGTTCAGTGTATGACATGCTTAGAATGAGATATTTCTGCACAATTTAAAAAGAAAACTATATATGTTATTTAAAAAGAGTAAGATCACCTTTCAGTATGATCCGTAAACATTTTTACCCCCCAAAAAAAATTGGGAAAAAAGTCCAGCTAGATTCAAACGCTGAACGCTCACTGTAAAGGTCTGTGACCCGAACCCTGAGCTATTCACTTTGTTTTTTTTCTTATTTTTTTTACATCCTTTATGGGCTATATGGGACTGGGGGTACCTTCAAAAGCTCCCCACAGTTTCTGCATGTTTTTTAATTCATTTTTATAAGAAAGTCTTTAGGGGCTATCAGAGATCGTGGTCGGAGCCTCAAGGCCTCCCCTGCAGTCCAGGGACTTTAAAAAATATATATATATTTTGCCCTTACGGTCTATCAGGGACCACGGGGGGAGCCTCAAGGCCTTCCCTCGTGGTCCCTGAACATTTGTGGGGGAAGCCTCAAGTCCTCCCCTGCACTTCTATTGCTCCAGCAAGCAGGTAGCTGCTTTTGACAGCAGCTGCCATCTTGCTGAAGCAAACCTGTCATCTCTGTTCTCTGCATGCATATCTGCATGCAGGGAGCAGGGATGAAAGGTCTAGTTTTTGACAGAGGGACCTGTTTAACAGCCCCCCCCCCCACATATTATTTATAGCCCTGGGGAGGTGGTGTTCCCCAAGGCATAGGGAGGCTTGTGGCCCCTGCATATTGTTTATGTGCCCCTGGGAGGTGGCGGTCCTAGGGGCAGCAGGAGGGGGCCAGGTGGCCCCCCGCATTATTCAACAAATGCCCCCGGACTTGGTCCACCCAGGGGTTTTATAAGAAGAGAGCGCGTGAGTCCGCTCATCATTTGTTTTATTTCTATGGTGGTGCCGCAGACTCCGGACGTGAAATTAAAAAAATGTTTTTTAGCCCTGTGGGGGTGGGTCCCTTGGGGATCCCACTACCAGAGCTAAGGTATCCGGGTGTGTGTACCCTGGCCCCTTTTAACATTTTTTGAAACTTTTTTCTCAAAGTTGTCTACCGAGTCCCAAGATGGCTGCCAGCACTTTCTGTCTGAAGTGTTGACAGCCAATCAGATCTCTGCACGAGATCGGGAGGGGTCGTGAATCCTTTGCGTCCCTATACACACAATTTTTTCCCCTTAATTTCTCAAAAACTACTGAACGTATGTACACCAAAACAAAAAAAGGGTCGCTTTCTTGACCAGGACCTACCTTTCTGCCAAAATTGGTGTAATTATGCCCAAAAGTTTTGACACTATCACTGTTAAAAATCCCCATGGAAAAATTAATGGGGAAAATGTGTTTTGGGACCGCTCCTTTTTCTTGGCACCCTCCCAGATGGATCACCCCAAAGCTTTCCAGATAGCAGCTGACATTACTGGCAAATGTTTCAAAAGGTTTTGTGAAGATTCATCAAGTTGCTCCAAAGATATAGGCAAGTAAAAATAACGTGTTTTATATAAAAACTAGGTCCTAACTATAACTACCATGTGGCGACCGTCACTAGGTAATATAGTTATACACATATCTACTCACTCAAAAAACCAAAGGTTTCAGGGACATGATAGTTAGGTAATAGAATTTAAAAAGCCATTAGCCAAAGTTATAGTTAGCTTAGGGAATGAGTTATAGTTACTTGAGATAACTCTAACTATAATTATAACAGGTGAATTTATTTTGGTACATTTAAAATGTGAACCTAACTCTAAGGTCTCTATAACCTTTGTTTTTTTTAAGTGAATTTCTATGTTTCTTTAAATTCTATTTCCTAGCTATAAAGTCCCTGTAACCTTTGTTTTTTTCCACAAATGTCTACCTTTTTTAATGTAAAGTAACTTTCCTTACTACGGGTTAATCCAACCACCACCATGCACTGCCTTTGGCCGTGCGCATGGCATTTGGATTACACCACTTTTGTAAATATGGGCAGGGAACAGGTCACCTTAGCCCTGCCTTAGAGTAAAAAAATGACGCTAAGGTGGTGCAAGGGGCTCTTAAAAAAAGGCACCTTAGTGTAATTCTGTTTAGTGGTTTGTGTGCTATAGCTGTTCCAAATCCCTATGGAAGAATGAATGGTGAAAAAGTGTTTTGGGACCCCCTGTTTTTCTTAGCCCCCACTTCATGAATCACCCCAAACCTTCCAAGACAGCAGCTCACATGAGTGGCAAATGTTTTGGGAAAATTTCATGATGATTCGTCAACCAGTGCCAAAGATATAGGCAAGTAAAAAAATGTTTTTTCTATAGAAACTAGGTCCTAACTATAACTACCTATTTATATGTGTCTGTGTAAGTGTGTGTGTGCATATATATATATATATATATATATATGTATACTTTGTAGTCATAGTTAGGGTGAAGAGATAGGGATTTACTTTGGACCAGTTTGACAAATGTATGTGAAACTTTGCAGCCCTGCTGCCCCATATCATTTTAGGAGGACTGAAATTTCTGCAGCGTTAGGTCAAGGGGTTGCAAAGAAAAAATGGGGATACAAAAACTGGCTTCAAATTCAGTGCATTTTTCATAGTCTTTTGTATTTCTCACAGTGCAAAAACTATCAGCTAGATTATTAGGACATTTAACAGAATTACATACTAGGGGGTGCGGATGATTCTGTGAAGTACAGACGGTATTTAGAGTAAGTAACTGTAAAGTTATAAGGTGTTTCAACTCAGTGATATCTTGTAGCACAATACTACTAAAGGTAGCAAGGAAGTGTAAAGAATAAATTAGACTGCATATGTAAGGTTTCAGATTTACTAAATGAACAGCTGAAAGACCCATTTATGGTTACATGCTAATGCAAAGCTATAAACAAATACATAATTAATAGACTACATCTTGATCCATGTAAGGTTTCCTTGCATGTTCTCTGACTCACAAAATAAAACTGTGCTCATTAATAATCTTAATTTTCACAACAACAATGATTGTTTTTCATTCACAATGGGCTTGATATGTAGCACAATCCTACTGTAAGTACCAAGGAAGCCAGAAAATAAACTAGGCTACATGTGTAAGGATTGAGAATAACTACTTGAACAACTGAACGGCATGTGAGAACACAAAGCTTTGTGCAGTGTCCCCTCACTTTCTGCCTCCATTTGTGACTGATATTGGTGTTTTCTGACTTTCATTGTGCCCTGGTATCTGATAACCAGGCCCAGGGCCAGTACTCTGTTTTAACTGGGTCTGTGCAGGGGATGTAATGGTTACGTCCCGCGGCACAGTGTTCCTGTGCCGAGGACATAACCATTACATCCAGGCACCAGGTGTTTGGAGGGAGGCTAAATGGCAGGGCTGGAAGGGGAATCGCTTCCCCTTCCACCCTGATCCCCCGACCCCCCTGGCCCTCCCAGTGACGTCTGATGACATCAGCATGCGATCGCGTGTGGACCTCATCAGAGGTCACCTCCCATCTCGCTGAAAGCATGGTTCAAGCACGATGCGGAAGAGAAATGCTCAGCATTTCTCTTCCGCTTGGAAGGAGGGGGCAGGCAGAGGAATAAAAGGAAAGTCCTTTCCTTTCCTTTCATGTCTCTGCAAGTATTTCTGCTGCCCGATCGCATGCCCACTAGACACCAGGGAATTTTGTTTTTTAGACTTACTCATAAGGGGAGCAGCCCCTTCGGCAATGGCCACTCCCCGGGGGCCAAATTATTTTTAGGCTATTTCTGCCCCACTTGGGGGCAGATCGGCCTATTTTCTTAAGGCCAATCTGCCCCCAAGTGGGGCAGACAACACTAGACACCAGAAATGTGTTTGTTTTTTTACACTTACCCATGAAGGGAGTGGACCCTTGGGCAAGGGCCACTTCCCAGGGAGGCAAAATATTTATAGGTCTTTTCTGTCCCCGGGGGCAGATCGGCCTATTATACTTAGGCCAATCTGCCCAGAGGGGCAGAAACCTCTAGACACCAGGGATATTTTTTTTAATCTACTATATGTTTTTATTTATGGGGAGTGACCCCTTAGGCAAGGGTCGCTCCCCTAGAGGTAAAATTGTATTTAGGCCATTTCTGACCCCCTTGGGGGCAGATCAGCCTATTTTTATTCGGCAAATCTGCCCCATGGAGGGCAGAAACTACTAGACACCAGGGATTTCTTTTTTTTATACTTGCGCATAAGGGGAGCTGCCCCTTGGGCAAGGGCCGCTCCCTAGGGGGACAAAATATTTTTAGGCCTTTGCTGCCCCCTTGGGGGCAGATCGGCCTATTATAATTAGGTTGATCTGCCCCCGGAGGGGTGGAAACCCCTAGACAACAGGGATTTTTTTGTTTACTTTATGTTTTTATGTATGGGGAGTGACCCCTTAGGCAAGGGTCACTCCCCTGGGGTGCAAATGGTAATTAGGCCATTTCTGCCCACCTTATGGGCAGTCCGGACTATTTTTATTAGACCAATCTGCCCCCAAGGAGGGCAGAAACCACTAGACACCAGGGATTTTTATTTTTTTGCATTAATTTCACGCAAGGGGACGGACCCCATAGGTAAGGATGGATTCTCTGGGGGGCAAATTTATTTTAGGGGGGGGGCAGATCGGCCTACTTTTATTAGGCTGATCTGCCCCCAAGGAGGGCAGAAACCACTAGACACCTGGGATTTTTATTTCTTTGCACCAATTTCACGCAAGGGAAGCGACCACTTAGGCAAGGGTCGCTCCCCTTGGGGGGCAAATTTATTTTAGGCCATTTATGCTCCCCTTGGGGGCAGATCGGACTATTTCTATTAGGCAGATCAGCCCCCGGGGGGCAGAAACCACTTAAGCACCAGGGATTAGTGTCTGTGTATGTGTGTGTTTTGTTTGAGGGGGCAGCCCCTTGGGCAAGGGTCGCTCCCCATGGGGACACATTACTGTTGACAATATCTGCCTCCCTAGGGGGCAGATCAGCCTATTTTTTGAAGGCCCCACCAGAGACCAGGGAAGATTGTTTTTCAAAATAAGAGGGTAGGGGTATGGCCATACCCCCACCCCAAATAAATGGGGCCAAAGTTGTTCTTCCCACCAGTGGGCAGATGGGGCAATTACCCACGATCCACACCCTGGGGGCAGGGGAAGTCTACTAGATGCCAGGGAAATTAAAAAAAAATTGTGTGGTGGTGGCTACCAACCAGTTTGGGCATGGTTCTGCCCCCACCCCATCTGAAGGGGGTAACAGTCTTTCAGCTATCCCCCCACACACTAAAACACACTAAAACATCTTATTCACAGCAAGCATGAGGACATTTTATTATTTTGGGTTTTGGTTTTACATTTGGGCAATGAGAGCTTGGCTAACTCTCAAAATCGTCCCACTTGGAATGGTGAGCACTGCTCTTTTTGGACTTTCGGACACTGACATGTACAAAAATACACAAGACCTATACACATCTGAAAACTAAACATCTGGGTGAGTCCAGGGTGGTGTGCTTCAAATGCTCCCCACACCATTTTCTTACCCACAATGCCCTGCAAACCTCCAACTTTGCTGGAAATCACACATTTTTTCCACATTTGTGTGATGGAACCTTCCGGAATCTGCAGGAATCTACAAAATTCCTACCACTCAGCATTGTCTCATCTATACCGATAACAAATTTGCCCCACTTGTCAGCCTAAAATGCCCTTTTGGACCTGCTTTGGCTCCCCCTCAATTTCGACATGTTTTTGGCTCTTCCCTGTCACAGGCACTTGGTCCACCTACACAAGTGCGGTATCATTTTTACCTAGAGTCTGAGGGAAATGTTGGGTGGAAGGAAATTTGTCCGAGTGTGGTGATCTCACACAGAAATGTGGGAAAAATGTGATTTATTAGCTAAATTTGAGGTTTGCTGAGGATTCTTGGTAAGAAAACATTAGGGAAGCACACAAGTCACACCACCCTAGATTCCCTCGGGTGTCTAGTTTTCAGAAATGTTTGGGTTTGGTTGGTTTCCCCTATATGGCTGCTGAGCCTGGGCCCAAAAACGCAGGTCGCCCCGTCACTAAAACAGGAAGTTTAGTATTTGATAATTTTGATATGTCCACATAGTGTGTTGGGGCCTTTCCTTTTGCAGGCACTAGGCCTACCCACACAAGTGAGGTACCATTTTGATTTGGAGACTTGGGAAACGCTGGGTAGAAGGACATTTGTGGCTCCTTTCAGATTCCAAAACTTTCTGTCACCAAAATATGAGGAAAAAGTGTTTCTTCAGCCACATTTTGAGGTTTGCAAAGGATTCTGGGTAGCAGAACCTGGTGAGATCCCCACAAGTCACCCCATCTTGGATTCCCCTAGGTGTCTAGTTTTCAAAAATGCTCAGTTTTGGTAGGTTTCCCTAGGTGCCGGCTGAGCTAGAGGCCAAAATCCACAGCTTGGCACTTTGCAAAAAACAGTTCTGTTTTCTTTGGGAAAATGTGATGTGTCCACGTTGTGTTTTGGGGCATTTCCTGTCACAGGTGCTAGGCCTACCCACACAAGTGAGGTACCATTTTTATCGGGAGACTTGGGGAAACACTGGGTGGAAGGAAATTTGTGGCTCCTCTCAGATTCCAGAACTTTCTGTCACCAAAATGTGAGGAAAAGTATTTTTAGCCAGATTTTGAGTCTTGCAAAGGATTCTGGGTAACAGAACCAGGTGAGAGCCCCACAAGTCACCCCAACTTGGATTTCCCTAGGTGTCTAGTTTTCAAAAATGCACAGGTTTGGTAGGTTTCCCAAGGTGCAGGTTGAACTAGAGGCCAAAATCCACAGCTAGGAACTTTGCAAAAAACAGGTCTGTTTTGTTTGGGAAAATGTGATGTGTCCACATTGCGTTTTGGGACATTTCCTGTCACGGGCGCTAGGCCTACCCACACAAGTGAGTATCGGGAGACTTGGAGGAACGCTGGGTGGAAGGACATTTGTGGCTCCTCTCAGATTCCAGAACTTTCTGTCACCAAAATGTGAGGAAAAAGTGTTTTTGTAGCCATATTTTGAGGTTTGCAAAGGATTCTGGGTACCAGAACCTGGTAAGATCCCCACAAGTCACTCCACCTTGGATTTCCCTAGGTGTCTAGTTTTTAAAAATGCACAGGTTTGGTAGGTTTCCCTAGGTGCTGGCTGAGCTAGAGGCCAAAATCCACAGCTTGGCACTTTGCAAAAGAAAGATCTGTTTTCTTTGGGAAAATGTGATGTGTCCATGTTGTGTTTTGGGGCATTTACTGTTGGGGGCGCTAGGCCTACGCACACAAGTGAGGGACCATTTTTATTTGGAGACTTGGGGGAACGCTGGGTGGAAGGAAATTTGTGGCTCCTCTCAGATTTCAGAACTTTCCTTCACTAAAATATGAGGAAAAAGTGCATTTTGGGGCAAAATTTGAGGTTTGCAAAGGATTCTGGGTAACAGAACTTGGTGAGAGCCCCACAAGTCACCCCATCTTGGATTTCCCCAGGTTTCTAGTTTTAAAAAATGCCCAGGTTTATAGGTTTCCCTAGACGGCGGCTGAGCTAGAGGCCAAAATCTACAGCTAGGCACTTTGCAAAAAACACGTCAGATTTCAATGTAAAAATGTGATGTGTCCATGTTGCGTTTCCTGTCGTGAACATTAGGCCTACCCATGCAAGTGAGGTACCATTTATATCGGGAGACTTGGGGAAATACAGAATAGCAAAACAAGTGTAATTGCCCCTTGTTTTTCTCTACATTTTGTCCTTCCAAATGTAAGACAGTGTGTAAAAAAGACGTCTATGTGAGAAATGCCCTGTAATTCAGGCTAGTATGGGCACCCCGGAATTCAGAGATGGGCAAATAACCACTGCTTCTTAACACCTTATCTTGTGCCCATTTTGGAAATATGAAGGTTTTCTTGATACCTATTTTTCAATCTTTATATTTCAGCAAATGAATTGCTGCATACCAGGTGTAGAATGGTGGTCTCTACCGCCATGGACAGGCTGGCGGGAAGGGGAGTCATAATCCCCAGGATAATAACCGCCGGGACAACGATGGCGGGAAACCAAATTTCAGGGAGATCGTCCCAGTTCCACTGGAAACAGGTCCAGTCGCATTTGTGAAGAGGCCAAGAGCCTGTGAGTCACACCAAGAGCACCTGAGAGGCACCACTTGGGGGTTAAGAACTTGCTGCAACTGGGTCTAGGAGCTGTTTAGGGAGCCTTTTATGTCCCTGAGGCTCAGATCAGGAGACCAGCAGACTAGCCTTTTGAGTTACACTGGGGTCCTGGGTTTCATATTAAGATGCAGATCAAATTATTTTTCCCCAGGTAAGAGGGCAGCAGACAATAGGTCAGCAGGGCAGCAGTTCCTTTAGAGCAGCAGTCCAGCAGAGTGGCAGACCTTGTAGCAGCAGTCCTCTATCCACAGGTTCAGAAGTGTACAGAAGAGTTGGTGTCTGAGGTCCTTCTTTTATACACAGTTGTGCATTTGAATTGGGAATAATCTTCTAGAGGTATGCATTTGAATTGCATAGATGCTCTGCCCTGGCTCCAGACTAACTGCAGGGGGGTATACAGCCTTTTGTGTGGGGACAGGACACATGCTTTTCAAGTGGAAGTGGGACTATGCTCACTTCCTCCCTCCCATCCTGCCAGTGTTGGCCCCTCCAGTCACACACACCTTTGTGTGTGGCTGTTTAGGAGGAATACACAAAGCCAGAGACAGGCTGCAGGCACCAAATGGCTAATTAAAGGAAATAGCAACTTTCTAAAAGTGACATTCTCAGAATTGTAACTTAAACGCCTACTTCACCATAAGTTAGGATATTAAATTAGGATTCCAGAGACACCAAACATGAACTGACTATCTCTTCCGATATGGAAAGTATGCTTATGAAATGTAATAAGGCAACTCAAATGTTATCCTGAGGAGGAGAGTGCATGCTCTACTTCTAAAACACACTGCAACCTGTACTCTTGGCTGCCCGGGGCCTACCCTAGGGGTGACATATATGTATTAAAAAGGAACGGTTGGGTTTGACAAAAGGTTTCTTGTGTTAATTCGAAACTGAAGTTTTAAAACTACACACACAGTCTGCAATGGCAGACACGAGACATGTTCAAAGAACAACTTAAGTGGGTGGCACCATCAGTGCTGCAGGTCCACTAGTAGCATTTAATTTACAGGCCATGGCTACAGCTAGTGGCACTTAACTAGGAACTTACTAGTAAATTAAATGTGGCTATTGGGTATAAGCCAATTCTGCCTTGTTTTAAGCAGAAGTACAAGCACTTTAGCACTGGGTAGCAGTGATAAAGTGTGAAGAGTACTAAGACTAGTAAAAACGAAGTCAGCAAAATGCAAGGTTTAATGGTAAAAAGATAGGGGGAAAATGACACCAAGGATGCCAGGGCTAACATTTTCCTTTCAAGTGTTCTTTCAAGGCTGCTCTCCAAACACAGATTTAATGTGGAGTGATGCTCCTCACTATTTTCAGCTTTCAGCCTGAAGCACCCACAACAGAAGCACAAAGAGATATGAGCTCTCTGCTTCTGGATGTCATTAGCCACACTGATGAATGATTTGCGGAAGACAAAAGGCTGGCCTCACCTAGAGGGTCCCTTTCTCCTTGAACAAGAGAGACTGCAGTCCCACACTGTACTCCCACCAAGTACCCAAGTGATACAGGAAGATTAATCAGCTGCCCTTCTCAACAAAGGCTTAAATGAATTTCTTATTAAAAGAGCCCTGTCTCCTCTCTCCCCACTCTTATGTCTAGGTCTCCTCCCTTCAGCTTCAGGAATGTCAGCAATACATTTTAACTGTCTGGGAAAACAACCTCCCCTCCAAATTGTGCATACCACTAGCCCATAGGCATCCAAAATGCATTACACAGGCCTCAATTACTCTGGCTCACGCATTCATTTCATACATGCACCATGGCCACATACGCAAACATGAACACCATACACTTGGGATGTTGGTTCCAAGACCTGGATTAGCATATATTATTGGTCTGTCACAAGAGTGGGCGAGTAGGTATCTACTGCAGATGGGCAACAACTATGTTTTCAGAAAGCGCGATTTCCCTCCACTGCAGTTTTTAGGTCTAAACATATAACAGGGAGCATAGTCTGTGTCAATAACTAGAGGACAATCTTGGTGCACCTTTTTTGTCACAGCACAGGTTCAGGACCTCACTCATGTCAAACGACAGGTGTAGGCCTTTGTGCACACATAGATTGGGGCCCAAATGGAAAAAACTGAGGGGCTCATTCTGACCCTGGCGGTCTTTGACCGACAGGGTCGCGAATGCCGGAAGCACCGTCAACAGGCTGGCAGTGCTTCCAAGCCCATTCTGACCGCGGCGGTAAAGCCGCGGTCAGAAAACCGGGGCCGGCGGTTTCCCGCCGTTTTCCCCCTGGCTGGGTGAATCCGCCAGGGCAGCGCTGCCCTGGGGATTCTGACCCCCTTCCCGCTAGCCTGTTTCTGGCGGTTTTCACCGCCAGGAAGAGGCTGGCGGGAACGGGTGTCCTGGGGCCACTGGCATGGGCAGTGCAGGGGCCCCCTAACAGGGCCCCATGAAGCTTTTCACTGTCTGCTTAGCATGGTTAGCGCCCGCCGGCCCAGCGGGAAGGTTGAAATGCTGGCAGCGGTCTTTTGACCGCGTAGCGGCCAAATGGCGGTCCCCGCCTGGCGGGCGGCAACCGCCACCCGCCAGAGTCAGAATGACAGCCTGAATACCAGAAACTCACAGTAGGGCCCTCAGTACAAGGGAACATGACAAACCATGCAAGGGACATTCCTCTCCTCACAAACACACTTTGGCCCTCATTACAACATTGGCGGTAACTACCGCCTACCACCATGGCAACGGGCACCAACATTCCACCGCCGTGGCTACTAGCCGTCTACGCATATCATGACCGCCGACGGTATACTGCCAGAATGCTGGTGGAACACTGCCGATGGTCATGGCGGCGGACGGTGGTAAGGCAGCACTGCTGACAGCAGCACCGCCATGCCAGCAAAACACCGCTGATCATATCATGACCAATGATACGGCCTTGTGGTGTTTTGCTGGTGGACGCTGCTGCTGACAGCAGCGCTGCGGACTGTCTCCAGCCGGAGGACCCCCTGCAAGCAGGTAAGTCAGGTTCTCTGACAGGAGAGGGTGGTGGGGGCGTTGTGTGTATGTGGGGGTGTGTGTGTATGTTTTGGAATGCGTGCATGCGGGTGCGAGTTGTGTTGAATGCGTGCATGAATGTATGCTTGTGAGTTTTGTGTGTTGTGAATGCATGTGTGTGACTATGTATGTGTGTGTTGCGGTATGTGGGTATGTATGTGTGCATGCGTGGATGGTGGTAGTTATGCGTGAGTGCATGTGTGTATACAGGTGTGCATGTGTATATGTGCGGGGGCAGGAGAGGGAGGATGGGGAGGACTCTGTGGAGGGGGAGGAGGGCAGGGAAGACCCCTATCAGTGCCAGGGAATGGATTCCCTGGCACTGATAATGCCTACCGCCATGGTTTTCATGGCGGTAAGTTTGGCACGAAAACCATAGCGGTAGGCCAGGCCATAATCCCGAGGGTGGGATTGTGACGGCCGCTGGGCTAGAAACCGAAGTCTCCAGCCCAGTGGCCGTTACCACTCTGGCAGTCGGTGTGTTAAAGTGGCGGTCTTTGATGGCGGTTACTGCCAGGGACAAAATCCCATTTTTTTATTGCAGGCCCGTTGGCGGTACTAACGGCCCTTTAACACTGACCGCCAGGGTTGTAATGAGGGCCTTTATTTTGGGAGTGCTGTGGTTCTGGTCATTTTGTTATGGGTTACTTGTGGCTGATCTACCTAGCTCTTTCCTCTTGTGCTGCAGTGCCTATGCATGGGTAGTCTTGCCTTGCTTTGTGCTTTTGTGTGCATTTTTGGGTAACTGATAATCAACTTCAGCTTTGGCATAACCTTGTAAAAGAAAAGACAAGGACACAAAATGGTTGAGGAGGTGATGCACTGCTTAATTTCCAGTCATTCTCATTATCCTATTTCCCATTCCTTTGCCCAGTACTTAAGGCCCACCATCCCTTCTATCTCTTTGAGATGGCAATCTTCTTACTCTAATTACCCTTCATCATCCAAATACTTACAATCTAATCCCGCCCTTCCCACTGTAATAACCTCCAGCTCATGTTCTCAGGTAATTTAGGTAGTGTTGTGAGTCGGTTCGCTCTTTATGATCCTTCATAGTGGGGATGGCCCTAAACCTAATAGGTAGGTAGGAAACTCGTTTTTTGCTTTTTTCTGGGTCATGTGAGGTGTGGCAAAGGTCGACAAACCTCACAGAAGTAAGTACTGAGACAAGAATGGGTAATTGGAGTCAGGGCCGGCTTTAAGGCGTTGCAAGTGGTACGGCTGCACTGCGTGCTGACCTCATGGGGGAGCTGTGTTTAGCAATAACTTACGAAACTTGTGATTTAAAAACACCTGCTGAAACGTTTCTTGTGCGTGCAGCCTTCAGGAAGCAATTTCAATGTAAAAATACCTCTTGTTATTAATGTTGTTGCTAGAGAGAGATCGGAGGTTTATCCAGCAGCAGCTTTCACTCGCATAAAGTAGCATAGCGGGTTAGTATGCCTGCTGCAAAGAACAGAATGATATTTTGTGTGGATAGCTGAGTGGATTAGTAAAGTCAGCCCTTGCAAGCACTTTAAAATGAATGTATGTGAAAGGGGGTCTATGAAGAGATGAGTGGCACATTTGCCATGTGGTAGCGAGGGATCTGGGTAAGTGGTGATGGGGTGGGTCGGTGCCAAAAAAAGACTGTCATCCAGGGTGCCACCAACGCTAACGCTGGCCCTGATTGGAGTAATCTGCATACTATATAACATATAGGTCTAGGCTGGAGTGCCACAAGCTTTGGGCTAAAAGGGTTTTAGCCCCCTGAACCCCCCCCAGCCGTGTGTCTTAACCTGTGCTGTTGCAGCATTGAGGACGCACACAGAACTTTAGCTGATGTGGGTTGTGCTGCACTGGAGATTGGGGCCTCAATTAATGCCTTGTAAAAAGTATTTTCAAAGTAGTTGACGTGCATAAAAAAACTGTAGGACCTCTGATCCAGAGTGCAATGCAAACAGAGCCAAAGAGGTGGCTAACAAATGAATGAAATATTCTGCAGCTATTTTGTTGGCCTTTCACCTTGAATATTGTGGTCACTGCAGATGCCTGTGTGTAAAAAGATAGTCACACAACTGAATCCTGTTTGGGGCACTGGTAAAACAGTGTTGTATATTTACAGTGCTATGAGGGTCAAGCCTATCAACTGAAAGCAGTCTGAATATGAAAGTCATTATTTCAAAACTTTGTTACACAAAATATAAGAAAGGCTGCTGTAAAATGTGCAAAGAGATTAGGGAGCAGATTCACCAACTTATCATGCAACACAGCCCACCAACCAAATTGCTGTGTTGTAGGAGAGTTACAGAAAAGCACCACTTCTAAAATATGGTGAACAGGGCCATACCTACTAAGATATAGCATTGTTTTCATCTCACCCGGTGCTGGAGCACTTTAAGCTGATATGCACCAACACACACACACCCTTGCAATGATGCAAAGGTAAGCGTATTCTGGCAAGCATAGTGTTGCATGGCCAGCTTTAGGTCTCCACTTTAGATTTACGTTTTAACTTGACATCTTTTCTAAATGGCACCCTTTTACATATTTTTTCCGCTAACATGAGAATGTGCTGTATTTGCATTTATTCCTGGAAAGCATTGCCGTCCTGTAGTCGGCACAGTTATGACCATATTTATGGCCACGTCATGCAGTGCACTCCAGCCATTCACCTTGCTGGCTGCACTGCGTGACAGCGAAAGGGCAGAAATGTGCCGTATTTAAGTCAATACGGCCCACTCTTGCCTTTTGCCCTGCACTGGCACCCTTTAAGAGCCTCACGCCAATGCAACCACGCTTGCACCATGCTGCAAGAGTGCCTCCATTGGCATGCCTGATTGTTTTTCAGTAGGAAAGGGCACCTGCATTTGAGACTTTTCCTCTGTCTATGTGTGTTGCAGAATGCAGAACACACAGAAAAAGGAAAAAATCTTGTTACACCTCACCTGGGGAGACGTAGGTTTTTGACACTTTTCCCAGTCTACCACTTCTGGTAAAACTGAGAATGGGAACACCCACGCAAACACTCTTGGAAATGCCTCCCTGGCTCAGAGTAATCTAACACAGTAATTTGCACTGCATTGCATTACTCAAGATTAATGAAGCCACTCAGGGCCATACAAGGTGCCTTCTCGTTCCTTTCAGGACTCTTCAGACGGATAAAGGCTCACCTTAATACGTTATACCTATAAGGTCCAGCCCGTAAGCCAAATCACAATACCCTATTAAGATTAGGCTAAATTCTATCACAATTAGAAAATCAAGGTGCCATTGAACCTTGTACCTCTCCTATGAATAATCCTTTATTTCTAGTATGTAAACCAGATCACTCCTATCGCATAGTCAGACTATAGACACTTCAGCAGTCATACATGCACCTTTGCTATACCAAATTCACACAGCACAGCTTTACTGAACAATATTGTCCGTGAAAAACACAAAACCACATTGGACTTTTCCCATGGCTTTTTCTGTGAAAAATAAGTGCCTGAAGGCAATGATTTGACAGTGTTTTCTGCCCTAGGGTCACAGACACACTTTTGTAGGCTGCATGAGGCATATAAGAACAGTCCAGGACTGTTTGCTGCTTGTGTAACTAATTTGTACGAGAAAGTAACCCATAAGCATCGTCATTCGTTGATGACATTTACCTCCCATAAGATGATTTACATAAACATTTGGCCAGAGTGGATCTCAGAACCCTAGGATTTATAGACTACAGATATAAATTCAACATTTCAAAATCAAAAATTGATTTCTCAGTGTCCTGTTCTTAAGATTTTAAATGTCAAATGAAGGCAGAAGCCATTCACCACACTTCTAGTAGAAGTGTGCTCTCTTGCAACCGCCAAACACATTAAAAAAGCTACAATCACTTTTAGGCTTTCTAAAAATTTGTAGCACATACATACCAGATTATGCACAATGGGTTAGACAGTTGTACGATTTAATTCATCCACATTTTTCAGACAAACATTGGACTTCAAAACATACTGGCGGTCATTACAACATTGGCGGTAAAAGCCGCTTACCGCTGTGCAGAAGACCGCCAACACACCGCCGCAGCCGCGGAATTCCGCCACAGCTATTATGACCCACATTTCAGAATCCGCCAAAATTCAGACACCCACACAAGTCCGCCACACCAAAGGTCGGTGATAAACTGGCGATAACAAAATCTCCACCGTCACGCCAACAGAAATACGCCCACACTATCACGACACACGAATCCACGCAGCGGTCTTTCAACCGTGGTATTCCATTGGCGGTACACACCGCTGCGCTCAAAATACACACACTCTTACAAAACACTACCACATTGGACAATTCGAAATACACACACCTGATACACATACACACACCACTCCCACACACCCATTACAATATAAAACACACACCCACAAACCCCCACGACCACAAATTCCGAAAGAAGGCCAGAGAGAGACACCACCAGCAAGAACAACAGCATTCACAGGCACACAACACCATCACCCACAGAACTTCAACGCACCTCACACAACACACCACTACATATCAGCACACTTATCACCACACACTCCACCCTACACATCACCTACACCACCCCATGGCACAGCAAAGGCACCCCATGTTCTCGGAGGAGGAGCTCATGGTCATGGTGGAGGAAATCGTCCGGGTAGAGCCACAGCTATTCGGAGCCCAGGTGCATTACACCTCAATTGCAAAGAAAATGGAGCTATGGCGAAGAATAGTGGACAGGGTCAACGCAGTGGGACAGCACCCAAGAAATCGGGAGGATGTCAGGAAGAGGTGGAATGACCTACGGGGGAAGGTGTGTTCCATGGTCTCAAGACACCACCAGGCAGTTCAGCGGACTAGCGGCGGACACCCACCTCCTCCCCTACAACTAAAAACATAGGAGGAGCAGGTCTTGGCGATTCTGCATCCTGAGGGCCTTGCAGGAGTAGCTGGAGGAATGGACTCTGGTAAGACAAATCTTAATTATTACATCCCCCACCCTACCTGCATTCTATCACATACCCCCACCCTCACCCCTAGCACCCCACCTCCTCACATACGTCCCAACATCACAAACCACCCATCCCAACACCAAGCCCTGCATGCAACAACAAAGCATGGACACCCATCACTAAAGCATGCCCACTGCACATATCCATACAACCCCCTAAACCATCATCACACAAGGTCCCACACAGGAATGCAAGCACTGGGGTACACGGTCACCCTCCCATTGCACACCATGACACACACAGATGTAATAACCATCCTTTTATAACCCTGCAGGACGCCTACCCAACGTCACCGGACAGGAGGGTCCACACATGCCCACACCACCAACAGAAGAGGCCCACAGTGATGACAGCACCTCTGTTCAACTGGATCTAGATGACCAGCCCGGCCCATCGGGGACCTCGGGACAGTTGGTTCCCCTCACACTGGCACAGGCCACCACAGACCTTCCCCCCTCTGGAAACACCAGCACAGCACCCACCCAGCGGGCCCATACCTCCGTCCCAAGACACGTCAATCAGCTGTGTGCCCACCACTACAGGGAACCCAGGATAGCCCACCACCCCAACAACAACAGGGACCTGGGGGCAGTGGTAGTGGGCACACAGTCCAGGGGACAGAGGCCAGGAACACAGGGGAACTGGTAGGGCTGCTATGCAACAGGGGGCGGACAGGCCAAGGGAACCCACTCTCCACGAGGCCCTCTCCTCCATCATGGGAGCCTACCACTACTCCCAGGAGACAATGGCAACAGTACTGGCCAAGTTTCAGGAGATCCAGCGCCTGCAGGAGGAACAATATTTAGGCTTCAGGGAGGAACTCACACCCATCAGCTCCACCCTGGGCACCATCGTAGGGGTGCTGAAGGAAGTACTCAACACCAGGAGGGACACTGTGGCACTACAAGGGGCCCCTGACACTAGCATGGACGATGAACTGCCCACCACCTCCGCCGGCGCTAGTGGACAGGATGCCCCGCCACAGGACCACCACACCAGCACCCCACCCACTGCAGAGGGAGAACCACCCCGCAAACGGTCCCTGAGATTCAGGACAAAGACAGAGCATGATGCCAAGACCTCCGCCAAGAAATGAGACCACCCAGATTGTCATCCTACTGTCCCACTTTGTCACCCTGTTGATCCTTAAACTGCCCCAGCTCCACTTCCTATGCCCATTTGGGCAATGCACCTGTGAGACTAATAGACTGGACTCTGCCATGGACATTCCTCCGCCATCACCCCTCACCATTTCACTACCCCCTCCAATATCGAGCACTAAAATAAACACACTTAAAGCACAAAACAATCTGGAGTCTGTCTGTGATTTCGAAATAGTGTATTATCAATTGCAGTGACAAAATGCTCTTTCAATTATAATGTCAACATACCTATGTCACACAGCTCTAGTCCATGAGGAATCTAAGCAGATGTCACACAGTGGGACCCACATCTGTGAAATCGTAAGGGAAAGTGACAACTCAGTGACCATACACTGGGTGAAAACGACAGACAGTAGAGAGGTAGTAGTGTTAACGTACATGTAATAGGCAGGTCTGTACTCTTACCTGTGTCTCACTGGAAATATTCCTGGATCACTGAGTCCGTTGTTCATGTCTTCTTCCTCTGATTCCTCATCTTCACTGTCCACAGGCTCCACAGCTGCAACAACACCGCCATCTGGATCATCCTCCTGCAGAAAAGGCACCTGTTGTCGCAACGCCAAGTTGTGAAGCATACAGCAGGCCACGATGATCTGGCACACCTTCTTTGGTGAGTAGAATAGGGACCACCTGTCATATGGAGGCACCTGAACCTGGCCTTCAGGAGGCCGAAGGTCCGCTCGATCACCCTCCTAGTTCGCTCATGGGCCTCATTGTAGCATTCCTCTGCCCTTGTCCTGGGATTCCTCACTGGGGTCAGTAGCCATGACAGGTTGGGGTAACCAGAGTCACCTGCAAATGGTGAGGGACAACTGTTAGACACACACTAACCTGGAGGGATATCCCCAGACCCAGACAACCATTCCCACTGACTTGCCTCCAGGTGCTCACCTGATAGCCACACACAGTCCCTCTGGAGCTGACCCATCACATAAGGGATGCTGCTATTACGCAGGATGTCGGCGTCATGCACTGAGGCAGGGAACAACTTGGTATTCACATGGGAGATGTACTGGTCTGCCAAACATACCATCTGTACATTCATAGAATGATAACTCTTCCGGTTTCTGTACACCTGTTCACTCCTGTGGGGGCGGGACCAAAGCCACACGGGTCCCATCCGTGGCACCTATGATGTTGGGGATGTGTCCCAGGGCATAGAAATCACCTTTCACTGTAGGCAAATCCTCCACCTGAGGGAAAACGATGTAGCTCCGCATGTGTTTCAGAAGGGCAGACAACACTCTGGACAATACGTTGGAAAACATAGGCTGGGACATCCCTGATGCTATGGCCACTGTTGTTTGAAATGACCCACTTGCAAGGAAATGGAGCACTGACAGCACCTGCACTTGAGGGGGGATTCCTGTGGGATGGTGGATTGCTGACAACAGGTCTGGCTCCAACTGGGTACACAGTTCCTGGATTGTGGCACGGTCAAGCCTGTATGTGATAATCACATGTCGCTCCTCCATTGTCGACAGGTCCACCAACGGTCAGTACACCGGAGGATGCCGCCATCTCCTCACATGTCCCAGCGGACGGTGTTTATGAAGGACAACAGCGAGCACAGAGTCAAACAACTCAGAGGTACGTACCCACAGTTTACCCACAACACCAATCATACACAAAAGGTGGCCTGTATGTGTGTTGAGTCTAGGCTTAGGTATGTGTGACGCAGTTGGAAATGAATCCATGTGGGCCCCTGAAATGGCGGCTGCCTGACCTGTAAAGTGGGACAATGGGATTTGAGGTAACTGCGCTGGCGTTGTACACCGTCGTAGTAGGCGCTCAAAAACCGCGGCGCATTGCAGCATTGGTTAACATTGTACCCTATGGGTCCCAGGAGTAATGACAATGTACGCCGGCGGTGACGGTATGCACCGCCGTGGACGTGACCCTCATTTTCTATCTGTTCAATCACTCGATACCTGATCTTCGACAGGAGAGGACCTACACTGCAAGTGCTGCGGTGACCTCGGTCTGGAAGAGACAATGGCTCGAGTGTCTGGGGAAAGGGCCCCTGCCTTCACATCGGAGGAGTTGGAGAAGCTTGTGGATGGCGTCCTCCCCCAGTACACGATACTCTACGGTCCTCCAGACAAACAGGTAAGTACATAGGGAGCATGTTGTATGGGCTATGCCTGTGTGGAGAGGGCTGGATGTAAGAAGGAAGTGGGGAGAGTGCTGCGTGCATGAAAGACGGTGAATGCATGTGCCACATGGCAAGGGTAGGGATGGGGGCCAATCACTTTGACGGTGCAGCTGGTAATAACTTCTCTTTTTCCCCTGTACATTTCATGTAGGTCAGCGGCCACCAGAAAAAAGATATTTGGCGTGCCATCGCCAAGGACGTCCAGACCCTGGGGGTCTACCACAGACGGAGCACCCACTGCCGGAAAAGATGGGAGGACATTCGCCGCTGGAGCAAGAAGACAGCGGAGGCTCAGCTGGGGATGGCCTCCCAACGTGGGATGGGTACCCGTCACAAAATGACCCCCCTGATGTTCAGGATCCTGGCGGTGGCCTACCCGGAGTTGGATGGGCGCTTGAGGGCATCACAGCAGCCACAAGGGGGTGAGTACACTCTCATTCTGGTGACTTTGCACGCAGTGGAGGTGTCTGGGTGGGGGAGGTGGGCTGTGGGTTTCCCTAGGCCAGGGTGAGTTCCGTAGGCAAGGCCCCTCCGTAAGGTAGGCCATGTGGCACCCCACCTCTGTAGAGTGCCAAGTACACCTAGTCATGCCCCTGTGTCATCTATGTGTGCAGATGTCGTCCATAGCCTTGTAGGCCATTTCCCAGGAATTGAACAGTGGAGCCCAAGAGCGCGACGTAGTGCAGGGGGCTTCTGTGTCTGTCTGGTCCGCCAACCGTAGCGGTAATGCATGCACTCAATATGTCTTTCTTCTGTCTTCCCCCCCTTTTTGTGGTCTTCCTGTTCTTGTGTGCATTAGCATCATCAGGCGGAGGAGCAGTGGCACCAGAGCACAAGGGAGCTGCATCCCAAATGGCCCTGGAGGGCGAGACTACAGACTTAGAGTGCACCAGTGAGACAGAGGGCGAGGGGAGCTCCACGGCGGGGACAGGAGCTGACACCAGCGACACGGACTCGTCTTCTGATGGGAGCTCCCTTGTGGTGGTGGCAACATCTGTGCCCCCGCATCTACAGGTACAGCCGCCACCCCCCCTACCAGCACCGCCCTCCCAGCAGCCCCTCAGCCTTTGCCCCGTGCCCGCTCATCCAGGAGGGTGGGCATCACCTTCGCCCCAGGCACCTCAGGCCCTGCTCCAGACACCCCTGCTGCCCTCAGTGAGGAGGCCATTGACCTCCTCAGGTCCCTCACTGTTGAGCAGTCTACCATTTTGAATGCCATCCAGGGTGTAGAGAGGCAGTTGCAACAAACCAATGCATTCTTGGAGGGCATTCATTCTGGTCAGGCGGCCCTTCAGCGAGCTTTTCAGACTCTGGCCTCGGCACTGATGGCAGCCATTGTCCCTGTCTCTAGCCTCCCCCCTCCAACTTCCTCCACCCGACCCAATCCACTGTACCTCAGCCTATCCCAAGCACACCTACAGACCAACATGCACACACGTCAACACACAAAGGAAGCTCAGGCAAACATAAGCACCACACATCCCACAGGCACTCACGCAAGCATCACACACATGCAGACAAACCAACATCCACTGCCTCCACTGTGTCCCCTTCCTCCTCGTCTCCCTCCTCCCTCCCAGTCTCGTCTACACTCACACCTGCATGCACTACCTCTACAGCCACTACGTCCCTCTCCAGCACACCCACCACCACACACCGCTCACGTGCAGTCACCACCCCACTACCATTCACACATCCCCTGTGTCCTCTCCCAGTGTGTCTGTGACGCCCTCTCCCAAGATACACAAATGCAGCCACACACACACCCGACAGCCATCCACCTCACGACAGCCTCCTGCGCATGCACCTTCACCCAAAGTCACCAAATGTACACCTCCTACAACCACCACCTCTTCCTCCACTCTCAAACCCCCTCCAGCTACCCGTCCCAGTGTGTCCCAAAAACTTTTCCTGTCCAACCTTGACCTCTTTCCCACACCTCCCCCACCCCGTCCATCTCATAGGTCCTGAACTAGCACCTCAGCCACAACATCTCTGGGATCAGTGGTGCCTGTAGTCACCGGAATCTGGAGTGCACCGGCCACCAGGGCAGCCAGTGTGGCACGGAGCCACAGCACAGACAGTCCCCCACCTGTGAAGCATCAGAAGTTGGCCAGTGCCCGACGGGAGAGGGGGAAGACTCCAGCCACCAAAGCCGCTCCCAAGGGTCCCGGTGGGAGTGTGGAGTCAGCTGTGACACCTTCCAAGGTGGGGAAGGGCCACAAGAAACCCGGCAAGTCTGGGAAGAGCAGCACGGCGGAGAAGACCGCCATCATCCCCGATGCCCAGGAGCCCACCTCCAGCACAATCCCAGCTGCCCAGGACAGGACCGCCAGCACTAGCCCAGCTGCCCAGGAGGCCACCGCCAGCACCAGCCCACCTGCCCAGGAGGCCACCGCCAGCACCAGCCCACCTGCCCAGGAGGCCACCACCAGCACAGCTGCCCAGGAGGCCTCCGCCCAGCACCAGCACAGCTGCCCAGGAGGCCACCGCCAGCACCAGCCCACCTGCCCAGGAGGCCACCGCCAGCACCAGCACAGCTGCCCAGGAGGCCACCGCCAGCACCAGCCCACCTGCCCAGGAGGCCAGCACCAGCCTACCTGCCCAGGAGGCCACCGCAAGCAAAAGCTGCGCTGGGCCATGAAGGACCACCAGCAAAAGCCCCGCTGGGCCATGAAGGGCCGCCAGCAAAAGCCCCGCTGGGCCATGAAGAACCGCCAGCAACTGAGACCCTGCAATGGAGACCGCCGTCCCAAGCACCGCTGCACAGGGCACAGCCATCTCAAGCACCGCTGAACAGGGCACCGCCATCTCAAGCACCGCTGAACAGGGCACCGCCGTCTCAAGCACCGCTGAACAGGGCACCGCCATCACAAGCACCGCTGCACAGGGCACCGCCGTCTCAAGCACCGCTGAATAGGGCACTGCCGTCTCAAGCACCGCTGGCCCATGAGCGGCAAGGGCACTGACACAACTGAGTCCGTCACGGGGTGAATGATGCACTCTGGGCACCAAGCCCCCTCCAGAACCAGTGGAGAAAAGCATCCACTACCCCAATCCTTGGCAGGATGAAGCACTCTGGGCACCAAGCAGTGTTTCCTGTCTCTTTAAAATTGGGTCTCTAGTTGGCAGAGGTATGCACCCTATTCAAGTAGGGGCCACAATCCTAGTCAGGGTAAGTCAGAAACACACCCTAAATTAACCTGTGCTCACTCTGTGGTAGCTTGGCACAGCGCAGGCAGGGCTTACCTTAAGGGGCAATTAGTGAACTATTTGTGTAACACACACATAGTAACACAATGAAAATACCACAAAAAGACTCCACACAAATGTAGATAAATAGAGAAATAGAAAACATTAATCTGAGTAAAACAGGACCAAAATGACAAAAATCCAATCAGTAGAAGTTGAGATATATTTTTTTTAAAGACTACACTCAAATAGTGGTCAGAAATCACTGGTGGTCACAAGGTTACTTGAGATCACGAGGGACCAGTGCAAATCCAAAGTTCAGGCTGACCGCAGTGGAGGGTAGGCCAGCTACAGAACCCTTGCAGGGTCTGCTGAAAAGTACCTTATATGGAGTAAACATCGACTTAGAATAGCAAATGCAAAGGTGATGCAGTGATATTTACCACGCAGTTTGGCCCTGCATCGGCGTCAAACTCCATAGAGATGAATGCAATGTGCAGTAGTCGAGCCACGCAGAGCATGTTCATCAGCCTGTGCAGGCTGTGAATCCAATGTCACTGAACAACCTCTACCTAGGCATTGAAGGGGTGATGTGTCGGTTCCAACTAGCGCAGTGGTGACGGTGCATCAGGTTTTGCAGAAACCAGCAGCAAAACCCACTTCTGAGGCCCAGGACTGGAGGGGGCACCTTAGGCAAGGGTAGGACTCATGAATGGTAGACTCCAGCATTACCAGGAGAGTCGCAGGCAGTCTTTAATGTCCATGAGATGGCAGGAGAGCAGGGGTCACTCCCTCGGAGTGACTCTGGGTTCAAGTGAGATGGGGCAAGTCCTTGTTCTCAGCACAGCAGAGTCCAGCAGGCAGCGGAGCAGCTCAGCAAAGCAGAGAAGAAGCTACTCGGAGTAGCCAGTCCAGGCAAAGTGGCAATCCTTACAGCAAAACAGTCTTTACAGAGTTCTTCCCTTTTCCAGTAGAATACTGATTTGGTAGGATCAGAGACCCAGTACGTATACTCAAATGAGCCTTTGAAGTGGGGATAACTTCAAAGCAGGGGCTTTAAAGGGCACAGAGATCCTATCTTCCTAGTCTGGGCTCCATAGAACCAGTAGGGGGTGATCAGCCCTTTGAGTGGAGACAGGCACTTCCCTATTGAATTGTAAGTGCCAGCTCTCCTCCGCCTGACCAGGAAGGCCCATCATAATGCGGATGAAAGCAGATGAGTCATTTGTCAAATACACCTTTCCTGTATTTGTGGCTGTCTAGAGGGAAGGCACAAAGTGTAGCTGTCACCTAGCCTAGACATGTATTGGAAACAGGCTGCAAGGCACACAGAGTAAGAAGCACAAAGAAATGCCCACTTTCTAAAAGTGACATTTCTAAGATAGTAATATTAAATCTAACTTTACCATTAAAGAGGATTTATCATTACCATTTCCAAAGATATAAAACATGACTAATTCGTTCTGATCAGGAATTACAGCTTAAAAGTATGTTAATAAATTCCCAAGGCTGGCCTATGAGAGGAGTAGGCCTCACAGCAGTGAAAAATGGCTTTGGGAGTTTTTCACTACCAGGGCATGTAGAACTTAAAAGTACATGCCCTGTCTTTCACTTACATAGTACCCTGCTCTTTGGGCTACCTAAGGCCTATATTAGGGGTGACATATATAATAAAAGAGGAGTTTAAGGCCTGGAAAGAGGTTTTTAAATGCCAAGTTGAAGTGGCAGTGAATTGCACCGACAGGCCCTCAATGGCAGGCCTGAGACAGGTTTGAAAGGCTATTTGTTTGGTTGACACAATCAGTGCTACAGGCTGATTAGTAGCATTTAATTTACAGGCCACTTTACAAGGTACTTACAAGTAAATTGCATATGGCAATTGTGTATAATCAAATATTGTCACGTTTTAGCGGAGAAGCACGTGGACTTTAGACTGGTCAGCAGTGGTAAAGTGCTAAGAGTCCTAAGGCCAACAAAATTATAGAGCACAAATGTGAGGCAAAAAGATTGAGGGAAGACCAACTAGGGCTGTGAGGTCTAACACTGTCCATGATGATATTGTTTGGAATAAGGTCCCCTATGACATTTTTCGTCAAAGGAAACTTTGCAAATTCCTTATGCTTTTTAGTTTCCTATGGACAACTTTGTTATCCCAGGTTCATTTTCTGAAGAAAAGGAAATTGCTACACTTTCAAATATGTTATTGGAACTCAATCCTCAAAAATGAGGATTTATACTTGAATTCTGCAAATTATGGAGGAATGTTTTGCTGCCATCATTATGCACACATTACTATAACTATACACAGTGAGAACACTGCCCAGCACGACCTGTAGAGATCCCCCACCAATATTTGGAAAAGTTCCCTTATTTTTCTGGTTATGCCCCAACAGACCCGGTTTTGTTTTATTATAGGGTCACGCCTTCCTCAGCAAAGAAAAATATGCTAACTCAACTGGAATTGATTTACTCTGATTCCTCCATTTCCCGATTAACCCTGAAGGTTTATGAATATTGAAAGGCAGTAATGATTTGGAATCAATTTGGGGTACACTAAACTGACAGGTCCAGGGCACTGATTCTTTATACAGGGAATGCATAATCCCTTGACTAATTATATTTTTAAACAAAACAGTACAGCAGACTATGGCCCTTATTACGAGTTTGGCGGTCTTTTGGTAGGACCATTACGTTTGCAGGTGCCAAAAGGTATCTGTATTAAGAGTCTACAATGAAAACTGTCAAAATACAGCCACAAATCCGATACCGCCAGGACAGCTGAGGGTGGGAAAGAGGCGGTCCCACCACCAGCACTGCCATGCTGAGTACATCCCACCCTCCAAATTACAACCCACAAATCAGAACAGAGGTAGTTGCATGGCGGTAAATAATTGGCGGTCCAAACCGCCATGCACAAACACTCCTCAGCCAGAACACAACACCACATTGGACGGTACAGATACCCAACACCTGAGACACATACACACACCACACACACCTGCTCACTGCACCATATAACACCCCCTACATATACCCACAAACCTTTGCAATAAGAGAAACACAAAAGGACAGAGAGGAGCGCACCCAGGAAGACACAGCACTCCAACACCATAGCCACCATCACACTACACACGTATCAGACACCACACCACTGCAATAGCTACACAATACACACAATGCCACTAGACAAAAACACCATACAACAGTGCACATAACCAAACACCCTCACCCCACCAACCACCACACACTGCACCCATGCACACACACACACCACCACCCACAACATAACCACCATGTCATGTCAAAAGCACCCACCCTTCACAGAGGATGAGATGAAATTGTCAGAGTAGAGCCACAACTTTTTGGAGCATAGGTACAGCAAACCTTGATAGCCAGGAAAATGGAGTTATAGCATAGAATTGTCAACAGGGTCAACTCAGTGGGCAATCATCCACGCACAAGGGAGGACATCAGGAAGAAGTGGAATGACCTATGGGGGAAGGTGCGTTCCATGGCATCATGACACCAGTTGGCTGTTCGCAATACTGGTGGTGGACCCCCACCTCCTCCCCCAGAGTTCGTATCATGGGAGGAGAAGGCCTTGGCAATACTGCATCCTGAGGACCTGATTGGAATACCCGGTGGACTGGAGTCGGGTAAGTCACTAACACTCACATGGCACCAACTACTCCTGTCCAGCATGCTTCCTCCCCACCCTATCACTCCCCAAATCAGCCTATCAACCACTCCATCTTGCACCCAATCACCCAATACCTTTCCCCTGTATGCAACAACACCACCCAGCCACAATGTCCACACAGTCCCTCCCAAGTACCAGATAGCAATGCCAATAACAAACACAATGATTCCCACAATGCACCTGCACATCCACTGCAATACCTGTTAACTAGACTGCACAATACAACATCTACATGTACAACCCTTGCAACCCCCACACCAACTGGATGCATAGAATGAGGAAAACTCATGGCAATGACAACTATGCAATTCCCATGCCCCAGTTCACAATGTAACAAATCATCCCACTTACAATCCACAAACAATGACTGCAGTCCTGTATCTGTCATTGCCATGAGTGGGAATCAAGTGAAGCCACTGTATGCATCAGACAAACAGACAACCATTCCCACCTTCACCAGGTAACACTCTTCCACTCCTTTCACAGGTACCCCAGCCACATGTACCATGGACGCAATGCCAGAGACAGACGGCCCTCCCCAGGATGAAGGCCCCAGTGATGAGTACGCCTCAGGATGCATGGACAGTGATGATTTACCTGGCCCATTAGGGACATCTGGTCAGTTCTCCACTCCCAGCCTGACCCTGCCCACAACCAACTCCCCCCACCTAGTGACAACAACATCACAGTAAAACCCTCATCACCAGGCCTGTGTCACAAGGACAGGAAAATCAATTGTGTGCCCCACAGTACAGGGACCGGAGTCAAACACTCAACCCCAAGACAATGAAGGTCCTGGTGACACTGGGAGTGGGCACACCATGCTTGTGGCACAGGCACAGGGGGGCAGGGTGCATTGGAGGGCACCTGTGGGCCAGAGGAATGGGCAGCCAAGGGAGCCAACTGACCAGGAGTCCATTTCACAAGTCCCGGGTGCATACCAGCAATCACAGAATAAGATGGGCCAAATAATCGCCATCTTGAGGGAAAACCAAAGGCTGCAGAGGGAATACCACCAGGAGGCCATGCAGCAGTGGCAGATTCTCAATTCCTCCATGGCCACCATTGCAGGGGTGCTCATGGACCTCCCCAACATTCTGCATCCCACCGCCACCCACCAGCAGGCCCCTTCCACTGCCCCACCTCATTGGAGCCATCTATGTCAGCAGCAGCCAGCAGACTACCGGCCTTGCCAGGGGACCCACAGGCCACTGATACCCCTCTCTCTGTAGCTGAGGAACCCCCCCCCCACGAAAACATGGTCATCCATCCAAGCATTCTCCTGGAGCAGATGCCAAGACAACAACTACCACCAGGAAGTGAACATCCCCTCAACATTCTCCCTTGTGTGGCACTGACACACCCAGTTGATTGTTCAATGCCATAACTCACCTTTTCCTATGGCCCTGGGACACTGGACCCATCGTACTTGGCATTGGGATTGTGAATGGCAGGCAGTAGAGCAGCCTCCAGCTGATTACAGGGGTCCATGATGGTGACACGATTCAATCTGTAGGTCTGCACGATGTGTCTTTCCTCCAAGGGGGTGAGGTTGACTACTGGACAGTACACTGGTTCATTCCTTATTCTCCTTACTACATGGTATCTAGAATGGAGAGGGAAATATCGTTTCATGTGATGTGCAGGTCAAACATGTTGTCAGTCCAATATATCATGATACACATTGAACAATGCAGACATGACTGAACGGGTGACAGTAACTACATAGGGTATGTAGGAGTGTCATTAATGGCATGTGTGCTGTCAATAACTGGTCCTGTACATGTGTCAACCAATAAATGTGTGATGGTACAGGTTGGGTGCACATATGTGTCGGGCATGGTACATGCATGTACATATGACAGTGATATAGGTAGTAAAACAGCCAATGGGCCAGCATGTAGGGGCATATTTACTCCATGTAACATATGTGTTGTATACCACATGTATGCGGCCATGTATGATGTACATACATGGGTCTGTGCACTAATCGGGACATTTCAGTGTCATGATGCACTTACATTTTTCAGATAAACCCATTAACTGCACATAAAATGGTAGTCGTCTGTCCAGCAGCACAGTACAGTTGGAAGTGATACAATTCCGCTGGCGTATACCGTCATGGTGGTAGGTGGTCATAACCGCCGTGTAACTTCTCATTGGTTGCCATTGCTGCCTATGGAGGACTGAGGCCAATGAGGATCACCACCGGCGGTGATGCTCCTGTACACGACGGCCGTGACTGCCATTTTTTACAAACTGTCTCACTTGACTCCTGACACTCCTGCAAGCAAGACCTCCACACTGTGAGCTGCTGTGTACTGTCTCTGGGAGCCATTATGCCATGTTCTGCAGGTGATATGGCCCCAGCCTCTACCCAGGAGGAACTGGAGAAACTGGTGGAAGGGGGCATTCCGCTGTGTGGACAGCTGTTTGCGGCACTAAAGGAACAGGTGAGCCACATGCCAATGGTGTGTGTGATAGGGGTGTGTCGCTGTGAGTGGTGGTGCCATACTGGCCATGGTGTGCATGCATACTGGGGGCAGGGATATATGGAGTGTGATCCGTTTGGATAGATATGGATAGAGATGTGTGTGTGGTGCATGTAGGCCACTGCTGTTGATGTAGTGTCACTCCTAATCAAAATCTCCACCTGTCTGTGTCGCCCATTCAGGTCAGCACCCATCAGAGGAAGGGGCTTTGGAGGACCATCCGTAAGCAAGTGCGGACCCTGGGGGTCCTTAGCCGGTGAAGCACCCATTGCAGAAAGCTGTGGGAGGACCTGCGATGCTGGGCCCGGAAGATCACGGAGGCCCAACTGGGGATGTCTTCCGAGCTAGGGAGGGGTGCCCATTGGACCCTGAGGCACCTAATGGCCCCCTTTATTGCAGTGGCCTACCCTGAGGTGGATCGGCACTTGAGGGCAGCACATCAGCCACAAGGGGGTAAGTACTGACTGTAAACTGTAACCTGACAGGGCCTTGGGTGGATGCATAATGACATACTGTGAATGTGTACACTGTAAGGTGCACATCAACAAAGTGTATCAGTGACCCTGCCAGAGTAACCATGGAGTAAGTGTGACAAGGCAATGGTGCTAGTGAAGTGCACTTCCTAACTTGACATGGGTGGGCCTGTTTCAACACCCTATTCATTCTGTCTAACCAGCTCCATACAAATCCATTTTTGTATCAGAGCTGTCAATGCTATCCCATCTATGTAAGTATGTGGGTCTGGCTCAACATGTCCTCCATGAGAAGGGCCTCAATGGGACTTGAGAATTGTACTGATAGCTGACTATGCAATCATGCCTCACCGTCAGAGTTCAGGGTGTGTTGTGACACAACAATGGGATATTGGTAATGGTTCTGAGATGAGGGCTGATGGGACAGCAAGTGCTGCTCACTTAGATGTCAGTGTGTTGACTAGGCCTTACTAAAATGGAGTGCTACTAGTTCGGATGATGGCCCAGGGACCTAACTGATGTAACAACTTACGGATTCCATGTGAATTGTTACACATTCTAGGCAAATCCTAGTAGTACAGCACAGTCACAGCCTCCACATGCCCATATTCCTAGCTGTGTGCACATATGATGTGGACTAGGACTGTTAGAAATGGGGTTTCTGGTTGGCTAGGGTATGCACCTAAGCCAGGCAGAACCCATCCACTCTAGTCAGGGCAAGAGAGTTACACGTCCAAGATAACTCCTGCTCACCCCCTTGGTAGCCTGGCATGAGCAGTCAGGCCTAACCTGGAGGCAATGTGTAAAGGGTTTGCACAACACATACAACACAGGTGGCACAATAAATACACCACAAAGGAACACAACACCAAGTTATGTAAAAATAAACTATATTGCACAAAACACCATTAGACCAAATATAACATGTCAGTAATACCCTGCTACCTTAGCAGTTGTCAGAATATTGTGCAATAGTTACTCAGCAGAACCAGCAGTCACACCTAACACACAGGTGACTTATTATTATTAGTTTCTGACTTGCCATATGTTTTATAATGTTCTTTTTATTGGCATTTATGATGTGTTTATGACAAGTGCACCTATTTAGTAATTTGATTCCTGACTACTGCTTATATAATAAGTCACCAGAGTTTTAATTGCCATGAAATGATCGCGCACACTGTAAGCGATCTGAACACCTAGGTTTTAATACTGGAAATGAATCGCGCACACTGCCAATTCCAACAAGTATATGCAAATGCCATGAAATGATCGCGCACTCTGTAGGCGATCTGATCATCAAGGTTTAAACGCGGGAACGAGTCGCGCACACTGCTGATTCCAACAGGAATATGCAAATGCCATGAAATGATCGCACACTCTGTAAGCGATCTGAACATCAAGGTTTAAATGCGGGAATGAATCGCGCGTCTTGCCGATTCCAACAAGTAAATGCAAATGCCATGAAATGATCGTGCACTCTGTAAGCAATCTGAACATCAAGGTTTAAATGCGGGAACGAGTCGCGCACACTGCCGATTCCAACAGGAATATGCAAATGCCATGAAATGATCACACACTCTGTAAGCGATCTGAACATCAAGGTTTAAATGCGGGAATGAATTGCGCGTCTTGCCGATTCGAATGCCACCATGCAAATGCCAAGAAATGGTCGCGCACAATGAGTATCAAAAGTTAAATGCAAGGAATGAATCGCGTGTCTTGCCGATTCCAACAAGTATATGCAAATGCCATGAAATGATCGCGTAATCTGTAAGCGATCTGAACATCAAGGTTTAAATGCGGGAATGAATTGCGTGTCTTGCCGATTCGAATGCCACCATGCAAATGCCAAGAAATGGTAGCGCACACTGAATAACAAGAGTTTAATGCCAGGAATGAATTGCGCGTCTTGCTGAGTCAAAAGCCAATATGCAAATGTCAAGAAATGGTCGCGCACACTGTTGCCAACCCAAATCTCAAAAGTCAAATGCCAAGCATGAATCGTGCGTCTTGCCGATTTGAATATCAACATGTAAATGCCAGAAACCACGAGCACATTCACACGCACAAGGACACTCTTTCAACATGAAAGCTAGGCCCAAAAACTCGAATGCTTTTGAAAACGGGGTCGGGGGCCCAGCCTGACCTCCGTCTTACCGCCCTGTTCAAGGATCACCAATACAATGAAGGGCAAGGCCTGGAATGTCAAAGTAGGCCTCCGGAACATGAGCTCAGGAAGTAGCTGCTGCTCTGCACCAGGACCTCTGAATAGTGAGCACGTGGAGCTGGGCTGGCTCCCTTATATAGAGTCTGGCCCAGCCCACAAACCACACCCAGTCATGCTGCAGGGAAAGCTTCTAGAAGGTCCTAGAAAGGGACCACACCCTAACACACTCAGTAAGCCTGCAGCAATACATTGCAAATGAACAGTTATTGCAAACATCATGAAAACGCCTCACTAATCGCGGAGCATGAATGTCAGAAGCGGAGACCCATGAGTTACTCTCAGGACCGTACTTTTTCCAAGAGAGCTGCAGTTTATAGGTTATTGGGTTGCCTTGTTGAAAGACGGTGTAAGGACCTGTGAACTTCGGACTAAACAAGTGTTTTTTCTTGAAGTCAATATGTCGTGTAGAAAGCCACATTCTATCACCTGTTTTATATTGAGGTCCTTCACAGTGTTTCTTGTCATGATGCTCTGCATGCTTTTGTCTGTCTTTATTGCGTTGCGATAACATGCCACCACTTGTTCTATCTGAAGCACCTGTTTATACTGTGACAGGACGGTCAAGATCGGGATGAGTATAGCGACTATAGCTAACGGAGATTCACTTAGATCTAGAACATTCAAAGTTTTAAGACATCTTGTCTTACAAAGAGATGACTGGAATATTATCTTTATCTCCTCCCAGTCTATCTGAGGATTATGGTAACTCAACCAGGGCATTCCGAGGATGATTCCATGCTGAGGAGCATGAATAACATCAAAGGTTACCAACCTGACGTGTTTAGTGTCATAAGTTTGTCCATCACAAGTTATTGACAAGGGCAGGGTCTGTAGAGTCACTGGACCTCCGTTAGGAGCTTGCCATCTGCGGTCTCCACTAACCCCAGTGTTTTTTTTTCTCACAGGGGATCTCCCATGCTTCCACCAATTGAGTGTCTATGAAATTCTCAGTAGCACCTGAGTCCACTAAAGCTTCTCTTAGGTAGGTGTGTTCTTCTACTTGAATTTCTAGATCCAATTTCAAATACCGTGATTTTCTTAACGGTTGTGTCTCTTCCTGAGAAGAGTCTGTGGTAACTCCCAAGACTAACCCTTCCTTGCACTCTGGGGATTTTAGTTTTTCCTGTTCAATATTTAGTTTTGTCACAACCTTTTTGGCAACAGCCAATTTGATCTTTGGTTTTACTGTACACTCTTTAACAAAATGACCTTCCTGGCCATAATACAAGCATTGTCTCTTTTTCCGGCATAGGTCTTTCTCTGCATTCGTTAAGGACCGCCTGATAGTTCCAATTTCCATTGGTTCCTCATTGTTCTCTTTCTGAACTTGTGATTCTCTATTATCATGAAAACGCCAGGAATATTTCTCAGTTTTTTTGCGTGTTCCCCTTCGTTCTGCAAGACGATGATCCAGTCTCAAAACAAGGTTTATTAGATCTTGACAATCTGTAGGCTGCGGGTCTATCTGAGCAAGAATGTCTTTTAACTCGTCCTTGAGTCCTTGGTAGAACAAGGCTGCTTGCTTTTCTTCAGGCCAGGATGTTTCGGCTACCAGCCAATTGAAATTAGCTAAGTAGGAAACTAGATCTTGGTTACCTTGTCGCAAGTCTAATAGTTCACGATCTGCCGACAATATCACTGTTCTTCGATCAAACACTTGTTCAAACTCCCGAACAAAATTTTTCCAGTTACAGAGTAAAGAATTGTCTTTACACACAAGAGGAATTGCCCAGGTGGCCACGTCTCCAGTCAGATAAGATAGCAAGAAGGCCACCCTGGATTGGGCATCAGGGAAAACACTTGGTCGACAGGTAAAGTGCAATTCTACTTGCATCAAAAATGATTGTGCTTTCAAAGGATCACCTGAGAACCATTCTGGAGGAGCCAGAGGAATGGCTGAGGGAACATTGAGAGAAATGTTAGTTGGAGGATTACCTTTTGTACCTTGAGGAGGAGGACCAAGCCAACCCGCACCCAAAGGACCCTGCTCCATCTTTCCCACTCTTTCATACAACTGACTCACTCTCTCAGCTAAACTGACTGCTATATCCTTTGATTACACTACTTTTGCTTGGAGCTGCGTGATCACTTTGACTAGCTCATTCAATGTGGCCATGCTGAGAACACACGCAAACCAGGAGGATAATAAATTTGTGGGCTCACTATTCTGTCAGGGAGACCAGATCCTCGGGGCCTGTGCATGTTCCCAACATGTCCACCACAAGACAGCTCCAAAACTCTGATAGAAATATCACAGAGCCTAAGAGAGTCCAAGTGGGGAAAAGGGGATTAGGAAGGGAACAGCTGGGAAGGTTAAACAACACAATATCAAGATATAATCACATTGAGGTTCATAAAAACTCTCTGTTGAATCTAGGGTTCAATGATACTCAGAACATGAAATAACACTCTGTTGAATCTAGGGTTCAATGATACTCGGAACATGAAATAACACTCTGTTGAATCTAGAGTTCAATGATACTCGGAACCTGAAATAACACTCTGTTGAATCTAGAGTTCAATGATACTCGGAACATGAAATAACACTCTGTTGAATCTAGAGTTCAATGATACTCGGAACATGAAATAACACTCCATTGACTCTAGAGTTCAGTGATACTCGGAACATGAAATAACACTTAGACTGGAGAAACGTGAATGGCCTAGAACTAGACTCTAACCAGGCCTCAAGAAATCTAGGTACCTGGAAAGGAATCAAGAATGGTTAATGCAATGTTTCATATGAACTTCTCATGAGTTGTTACATACTGTCTGGGAATATAAGAACCTTCTAGAATAATGTTTCAGAACAAACACTGCATCTTTACATGAGGACAAAAGTTAATCCGAAACATTCCCTGGAAAACAATAGGATTTGTACTAAGGACTTAATATTCACAAAGAATGTAACATCTTGAATTTAGCACCTTTGCAGAAAATTCAAAGGCCCTGAATAATTGTGTGCACTTCAGGAAACACTACACATCAAAGTTTAAATTGCCATGAAATGATCGCGCACATTGTAAGCGATCTGAACACCTAGGTTTAAATGCGGGAAATGAATCGCGCACACTTCCGATTCCAACAAGTATATGCAATTGCCATGAAATGATCGCGCACTCTGTAAGCGATCTGAACATCAAGATTTAAATTCGGGAATGAATCGCGCACACTGCCGATTCCAACAGGAACATGCAAATGTAATGAAATGATTGCGCACTCTGTAAGCGACCTGAACATCAAGGTTTAAATGCGGGAATGAATCACGCGTCTTGCCGATTCCAACAAGTATATGCAAATGCCATGAAATGATTGCGCACTCTGTAAGTGATCTGAACATCAATGTTTAAATGCGGGAATGAATCACGCACACTGCTGATTCCAACAGGAATATGCAAATGCCATGAAATGATTGCGCACTCTGTAAGCGATCTGAACATCAAGGTTTAAATGCGGAAATGAATCGCACGTCTTGCCGATTCGAATGCCACCATGCAAATGCCAAGAAATGGTCGCACCCAATGTGTATCAAGAGTTAAATGCAAGGAATGAATTGCGCGTCTTGCCGATTCGAATGCCACCATGCTAATGCCAAGATATGGTAGCACCTACTGAATAATAAGAGTTTAATGCCAGGAATGAATCGCGCATGTTGCCGATTCGAAAGCCAATATGGAAATGTCAAGAAATGGTCGCGCATACTGTTGCCAACCCGAATCTCAAAAGTCAAATGTCAAGAATGAATTGTGCGTCTTGCCGATTCGAATATCAACATGTAAATATGTAAATGCCAGAAAGCACGAGCACATTCACACGCACAAGGAAACTCTTTCAACATGAAAGCTAGACCCAAAAACTAACAAACTGCATATAAACAGAATGCATGAATTATGCTCTTGCATAAAGACTGGGTTTCTGCATTTTAGTCGCAATCAGAGCACGCACTGCCTTGATGTTGACACTCAGCCCAGGAAGACTATTCAGTATGCAGATGCACCTCTGTGACACCTCCACCCTCCCTGTGTACAGGCTGTCTGAAAAGTATGCACAAAGCCCAACTGTCACTCTGCCCAGTCGTGGATTGGAGTCAAGCTGCAAGACTCCAGAGTCATAAGCACAGAGAAATGTTCACTTTATAGAAGTTGTATTTCTGTAATGATAATAAAAAAACACCTACACCAGTAAGCAGCATTTCTCACTACCATTACAACCACACTGAACATACCTACGCTACCCCTAGACATAAGGCAGGGCATTTCCAATGTATCCTATGAGAAGGCAGCACTCACACGTGGTAAGAAACCAAATAGGCTGTTTGTCACTACCAGAACAGGCCACACTACTAGGCATATGCCCTGCCTTCTAAATACACAGCTCCCTGCCCTGAGGGCTAGCTAGGGCCTACCTTAAGGGTGACTTACCTGTAGTAAAAGGGGAGTTCTGAGCCTGGCAAGTAAATTTAGATGCCAGGGCCGTGTGGCAGAAAACTGCGTGTGCAGGCCCTGCGCTAGGTATAAGCCAATCATACCAAGTTGACAAGGGAGAGCACATGCACTTTAGCACTGATTAGCAGTGCTAAAGTGCCCAGAGTCATAACGTAAGCCAAAAAGGGTCAGAAAAATAAGGAGGAACAGGCAAAATGTTCAGGGAATGACCCTGTAGAAAGGACCAGGTCCAACAAGGACTTACAGCTTTGCGTGTGTAATTGGTATAGGCAGACTTGGAGTGCCTTGGAAATGGCATTCCCTGACGTGAGATGTGAAGTGTGATATGTGCATGTTCATATATGTCAATGAGAGTACGTTTTTGACCATTTCCCTACCTCTCTTTTTCACTCCCCCCCTTCTCTTTATCTCCCTTTGTGTGCATCAGCATCATCTTGCGAAGGAGAAGGGGCACAGGTGAGTGAGAATGCGGCAGGCCATGGGATCCAGGAGGCTAGATCCAGAGAGGCAGAGGCACCCAATGGAATGGAGGGCGATGGGAGTGCCACTTGGGAGACTGGTTCTTCAACATCATCATTGGATTCTTCCTCCAGTGGACACTCCCTGGCGGACCCATCGGGGACCACCCTTGCACCATCTGTGTCTACCACCCCTCCTTACTAGCAGTGCCCTCCCAGTAGCTCCCCACCCAGTTGCCCGTGCCGGCTCACCCAAGAGGGTGGGCATCTCCTTCTCCACAGTCACCTCTGGCCCTGCCCCATTCAGCCCTGCTGCCCTCAGTGAGGAGGCTATTGACCTCCTGAGGTCCATCTCAGTGGGTAAGAAAACCATTGTGAATGCCATCCAGGGACTGGCAGCTCAGGTGAAGCAGAGCAATGCGTTCCTATAAGGCATTACTAGTGCCCTGTCTGGACTCCAGAGATCCTTTCAGGGCCTGGCCTCCTTGCTGATGACAGCCAGTGTCCCTTCTTCTTCCATCCCCCATCCAGCTACCTCTGCCCAATCTCATACCCTCTCCACACACCCATCCAGAGCACACAGCCAGACTGCCATTCATCCACCTCAACAGACACGGTCCGCAGTGACAAACACAAGCACCACAAGACCCACCACTGGCATGCACATAAGCAACACCCACCTGCACACACAACAAGTGCCTGACAGTGACCCCCTCACCACCCCCTCCTTCACAGACACCACACCACTCACACCTGCAGGCACAACACCAACACTCCCTGATCCAGCCACAAGTCCCATCATACCCACAGTCACCACACTTCCAGACCTGCATATATCTACCTCATTCACCACATGCACATTCACCACAACTACCAACACCACAATATGCAGCACATCCACCGTACCTGCAGGAACCACCCTAACAGACAGACAGCCATCCACTATGGCATCTCCATGCACAGCCTTCCTCCCAAAACACCTGCTCACCAGCAGTCACACACTCAACAGACACCAGCACACACATGCTTTCCACCCATGTTCCTGCACCCAAGAAACCTACACGTACACACCTCAAAACCACTTCTTCTCCCTTCACTCCCAAACACTTTTCCCATGACCATGACTTGTGTCCCTAAGAAAAGATTCCTTTATGAGTTGTCCCTATTCCCTATCACTCTCCCACCCGTGATTCCCCATAACACACTGTGTCCCTCCCTGACCCCAGCCCTTCAACCTCCCAGTCCTCCCTTGACTTCCCTGGTGTTGCCCATGCCCCCCCCCTGCAAAAAAATCAACCCCCCCAAACCCAAGCTCCCCCCCCCAAGGACAAACCAAAGGAGGCACAAAGTAAGGAGAAAGCCAGGCCCAAACCCCCCCAAAACCCAAACACCCACTCACAAACCTAACTCCCCCCTAAACTACCACTCCATCACCCCTGAGGTGCCTGCTTTACCCCTTGATGCCCCTACCATGTGGATGCCACTTTGCAGTCAGGAGTCAAGTTGGGACATTCAAAAGTGCCATATGTGTCTTGTGGCACATGTTCTATTTGGACTGGCCAGTTGGCCCTATTTGTACATTTTATACATTATTCAATCTTTATTTATAATAGATATGGGCCAACCGCCTGTTGGTCTTGATGGAGACATACTTTTCCTGCCTTTCCTTCATGATGGATGTGTTGTATTTTTGTAATTTGTTATGTGTGTGTTTTGTGTATGTGATTGTGTTGCAGCATGTGTTGTGTGATTTCCTTGTGCTTTCTACTCGGTGTGATGTATTGTGATGGTGTTGTGTGGCATTGTCTGGTTGTTGTGTGCGCATGTGTTTATATTGGTGTGTGTAAGTGTGCTGGTACAGGTGTTAGTTTGCGTGTGTGTGGCCGTAGTTCGCCATCCCAGATGTGTGTGGGTGTATACTAATGCCTTTCCCTTCCAGTGTGTGCTATGTGGGTGTACTTACAGTTGTTGTCTTTGTCGATGTCACCGGTTGTGGAGTCGTAGTGCCCTCAGGAGCAGTGGGAAGACTTCAAGTTCAGATTCCATGGGGCTCAAGATGTGTCTCTGTACCTGAAGGTGAATGTTTCCTTTTAAGTTGTTTCCGCCAGGGTTTTCGTGGTAGTCCGACTGCACTGGATATCCTGGCGGTGTGTAATCTCGTAATATGCTCACCGGTAACTTGGTCCCTGCCGGAATGGAGATGCCAGCCGCGATGGTCTGTCCGCACTGGCGGTACTGGTGGTGTATTGGCTGTGTCCCATTGGGAACACTGCCATGGTCATATTGTGGCAGTATTCTCTGCCGGGCCTGTGTTCGTGTAACCGCCACCTCCGCCAAACTGGTAATGAGGGGCTATGTGTTTAGGATTTGCCTGCATAAAATAATTTAAATACACCAAGCATTCCCTCTGTTGCACAATTTGACAATTGACATTAGTACATTAATCTTACAAAACAACAGCTTAGTGATATGGTGCAGAACGGTACATACAACACTTCACTATCTGGTTGATCTGGGTGGTTAGTGTGGCTTGTTGACACTGATGACTGCAATTCATTCTTTTTAAACTCTT